>NC_064463.1:187500-787500 GCF_023343835.1 Lagopus muta
AATGCAAGATAACACAATATAATACAATCTAATTGAAATTGAGACTAATAAATCAAATAAAATAGGAGAGAGAGAGTTCCTGAGACCGAGTCAAACCTGAAAAGCTTGGAACAGCCAGGAAAGCACCTCCAGCACCCACTGCCAGGCAGTAAGAGACCCAGAAGGGCCAGATCCCATGACTTCCATAATGTATAGGGATAGGTACCTGGAATTGGAGCATTAACACTTTAACTCCCAGTGCACACTACACGAAGTTATGATATGGAATACTGAAAACCAAAAAACATAAAACCATGACAAACCAGCACAATCAGGCTGTTCCCAATGACAACTGTGACATAAACAAGCAGGAAGATAGCGAAGCACACAGCTGGCAGCCCAGGGTGACCAGTAAATCCCAAAAGAAATCAAGGTTCAGTGGTGTGATTCTTCAGGATATTTCCTTGGGGCATTTTCTCTGCATAAAACAACACCAACAACACTTTGTTAAAAAATGCCCATCCACCATATACAGCTCCAGCACAGCAGAGCAAAATGGACTTCAGGATTAGGACACCTTGACCAAAAAGTGAATGTAGGCATGGACTTCTAACTTGGTATTCTGGGCAGATTCAAGATGGCAGCCAGGCACACCCAGTTGAGCATAAGATAGAAAGTCCCATGTTGGGTCATCCTTGAAAAGTCCCCTATGCAATGCTCTGAGCATGCAATGCAGCTGTGAACCCTCAGCCCCATGCAGCATCCCTAGCAACATAAGGTCCCTGTGCTGCTGGGGGGCTCCTTCCTTCCCCCCACACATCTCCCTGCAGCTACCTGACTCTGCTGGACAGCCCTTTACACTTCCATGGGGACAGAATTCAGCTGAATCAGTTGAGGCATCTTATCCTCAGGTATCCTGGGTCCTGGAGGGGTGTCAGCTCCCTCCCATGCCTCCCACACACCCACCCAGACAAACACTGACCACACATTTGGCTACAAGCAACTGGCCCCCTGCATCTGCCTCTTCCACAGGCTTCTTTCTCCTCCATCTACATTAATTCCCATCTTTGTCTGGTGCAGTCATATCCATTTATCAGCTCTCATTGACTACATTTCCCTCTTGCATCCCCACAATGCTATCCCCATGCTGGCTGTGCCTCCCTCTCCCTGACGGAGCTGCCATCTGTGTCACAGGGGTTGAGCCACACTCACTGATGTCTCTGTGTCTGCTGTAATAAAAAATACCCTTAAATATGACAACTCCTTTTTTGGACAGTGCTCCTGGAAAACTTTGTCTACAACACTGAGACCATCCTAATGAACAGTTCAAGTCGTGAAGACTTAGGGAAGTAAGGTCTGTACACAGCTCCAGCTCATCCTGTTTATTTCCCATGCTATGTGCACTGGTCTACAGGCACTTTAGGGAAGCAGCAGGTGCAGTTACCCCTAGAGTGTGCAAGAAGATTTTGGATGGGGTATTGGCAACATGACCGTCTCTGAGGAGTGCCTGTATGAGGTTTTTCCCTGCTATCTCCAACAGTGTCAACATCCCATCAGTCCATCAGTAGCCCACATACCCAGTTTCTCAAAGGCCTGCCCAAGATCAGAATAACCAAAGCCTTGATCAAGACACTGCACCCTCAGTCAGGCAGCAAATGGGAGCCTCAGTGCTCCCCAGCAAGTAGCCCCCAAACTAAGACTCTCCACCCTTTTTTGCTGGTACTGGTATTGATGCAGCACTCTGTCTGGCTCTGTCCCTATGCTTGTAACACCCTGCATTCTCAACATGCTTCTTGGGGCATGAGTTCTAACTGTTTTCCTGACCCTCATGCGTTTCTGGCCTGAGAGACTCAAATTATGCAGGGATTGTGCAGGGGTTGGTGGCACCTTGCATGTTGAGGGCAGACGCCTCCCTCTGCACTGAACAGAAATGAACAAGTGAAGAGTAGGTAACCATTCATGTGGTAAATGCTGTCAGCACACTTGGAGGCGAGGCGACCCTGCATTCCTGGTCCAAAGAATAAATTCTGCAGCACAGAGAAGACACCTTGGCCTTGTGTATGAACCACTCAGCACTCTGCTTCTGAGTGTTGAGACTAGATCTGTGTTTAAAGCTCTTTTCACACTCATGACACTTAAAAGGTCTCTCCCCTGTGTGGATGCAGTGGTGCAGCTTCAATTCAGAACTGCTTTTGAAGCTTTTTGCACACTCAGGACACGTAAAGGGTCTCTCCCCTGTGTTGATGCACTGGTGATAGATGAAGTGGAAACGGCTTTTTATGGACTTCCCACATTCAAAGCACTTGTAGGGTCTCTCCCCCGTGTGGAATCGCTCGTGGCTCTTCAATTCAGAACTGCTTTTGAAGCTCTTCCCATCAGAGCACTTGTATGGATTCATTGCTGAGCGTATGCACTGGTGATTAACGATGCTGGAATCTATTTTAATGTTTTCCCACACTCAGTGCATGGATTCTGCTTTTTCTGCTGGCACACATCCTTGCTCCTGGGTTCTTCAATCTCCTTTTGACCTACGTTGAAGTCCAACGGGCTCCTCCCTGTCTTTCCCAGACCCTTTCCCAGTGGCTCCATGATGTGCTCACCCTGACCTTGCTCCAGGCCTCCTTGGACATCCCTTCTCATTTCTTCCACACAGACACCACCCCACCGCCTTTCGGCCACACCACTTTCCTCCAGGTCCTCCAGCGTATCTGCAATCCCAGTTCCTGCTGGATGACAGGAAATCCAGAAATAGCACACAGTGCCCAAAATAAAACACAGACAGACATGGCTCTTCCAGACCCAACCTCCTCCTTCCCTCCACCACCTCACCTGGGCTGAGGTCTCCTGGCACGGCCTCAGGGCTACGCACATCTGGGATCCAGGGCTCTTCCCCTCCTTCAAGCAGGGAGATCACCATGGGTTTGGGAGTTGGAAGTGGAGCTTCAAAGAGAAACAGGGGAGATGAGAGCAATTCCATCATTCTGGCACAGTGCCTGTTCAACAGCTCCACTCTGTGTCCCCTCCCCAGGGAGAAATCTCACTTTGGGCCTGAATGACACTGGGCCCAAAGTTTCCTTTCCAAAAAAAGAAATGCTTTTACAACTCTGAAAATTATGAAGGGATATTTCCTTTAAAATGAAATTGAGAACAGTTTGTTTATTTTCTGCCAATATATCAATGACCAAGGCATCAAAATGTTTATGGCAACTGAATGCAAAATGCTACATTGTAAAGAAGCACCCAGGCAGTCATCTGTTAGCTGGAGCTGGTGGCACCATGCTGTGCACCAACACAAGGGCTGGTTTTCTCCCTCCTGGCTGATGCCTGCTTGCCAGCACTGACTCTGGGGCATTTATGAGTCTGCTGTGCATACAAATCCCACCTGAAATTCATGCTTCTCAGTATTTCTTTTGTTGCTGTTGTAATTATCAATATGTAACTGCAGCTTGCACAAGGCACAAACTCCCATCCCAGCCGCTTCTCTGGCCCCAGCACACACACGCTGGCTGAGGCCACCTCCCTCTCCCCTGCATTCACATCCCTTTGCCCCTCGGCCTCTCCTGCCTGCTTCCCCCAGCCCCTACCTGAGATGCATGTGCTGTGGCCATCTGCTGCTCTCCTGCAGCTGAGATGATCACGGCTGGAAGGCAGAAGTTGAACTGGAGCCTGCAGGGACAAGAGAAATGGCAGGGGAGCTGTGAGGGAACGCAGCAGTCCCTGTCCCATCCCAGCCCTCCGGAGCTCTTGACCAAGCCTAGGACTAGGAGTGAACCCATCTGTGCCAAGGCTCCTTACCTCTGTGATTTGAGGATTTGTGATACAAAGGGGGATGACTCTGACCCTTGTGACAGAACAGGAAGTTCTCCTGTAGTTGTGTGTTTGTAACCCTATCATCTATGTGGGAAATAACCAAGTGTATTCAGCCATCGCCAGTTGTCATGGTTTTATGATCTTTGGTTATCAGTATTCCATACCATAAAATCATGTAATGCACTGACGGTTTGACTTCCAATGCTCAAGTTCCGAATGTTTGTATGTTTGTCTGATGGAGAAGAACTACATTTCCCCAGGAGGCTTTGTGGTCAGCGAGCAGATATAACTCTGTGCAAGGTCACCTGATCCTTCTTCTTCACCTGCTCTTCCTCGCCTGCACGTCTGTGTCTGCGCTTCACCATCTGCTTTTCTCCATCTGCTCAACTGGACTGCACTTTTCACCTCAGTGCTGTGGTGAGGCCTATCCACCTTTCAGACACACTCTCTCTCTCTCATTATATTTTGCTGATACTATATTTAGTAAACTAGTTTATTCCATCCTAGATTGTTGCCGCTATTTTCAATTATTTTGGGGTCCCCTGTTTCCCTTTTCCAGAAGCGCGGATCCACGGATCCCTCCACCCCGCTGGTCACAGAACCGGGCCAAACCAGCCCGTAAACCGTTGATACCAGTCTTGTTTCATCACTGCTAAATCACTACAGCATATCAGAATTACATCAATAAATACAGACCTGCTTCTGCCTTAGGAGTGTATATTACAGGGAGGATTATCTGTGACAAAGGGGCAAAGCCATTGGGGGCCATACAAGGATGAGAGTGGAGAGGTGTTATCTGCAAAGTCCCAGGTTTGGAAGTTGCATATGAAGCAAAGGAGAACAGAAGTAAACAGCAGCGGAGAACAGGAACTAAAGCAGAGGAGAATAAAGCTAAAGAGTCGCAAACAAATCTCCCAAGGAGGAGAAATCAATTTCAAGGAAAAAAAAAAAAAAAAAAAAAAGCCTTACATCTGGGTGTTCACAAAGACACTGTTCATCAACAGCTTCCTGATATTATCTCCAGTTTAATTGTAGCAATCCAGAAATGAGGTAACAGGGAAGGAAAGTATTTCAGCTCCTGTACTGTCAGGGTCAGCATGGAAAAGAAAACAGCTTCCCAGTTCCCCCATGTACCTCCAGAGAAACGGCAAGGCCTGAACTCAGAACAAAGAGCCCAGAAGGCATCGGCCCCACCTGTCCCAGGAAAATGGAGATCCGTGAATAAGTTCTGACAGCACAAATGCTTACATTCATCCCAATCGGTCTTTAATGATATCTGGCAAAGTCCTTTCCATAAATAATAAAGCACAAATGTCAGGGCCAGCTCTACTCCCTTCTGGGAACCTGAGCATGCACAGGCAGTGGAAACACTGACACGTACTGTGGGAAGAGTATAAGGAAGCTGCCATCCTGTATAGGGATGGGGTCAGGAAAGCCGAGGCCCGGTTTGAACTGAACGTGGCCGGGGATGCCAACAAGAACAAGAAAGGCTTCCACAGGTGCCTCAGCCAGAAAAGGGAAGTCCAGGAGGACATACCAACCTAGTGAGAAACACAGGCAGGCTGGTAACAACAGACAAGAAGGCGGCTGAGGTACTCAACAACTTTTTTCCTCAGACTTCTCTGGTAACTGCCCACTGCACAGCCCTCGGACATTTGGTTGGGTAGGAGGGGATCCGGGAAGCAACGTCCCTCCCACTGTAAGCAAAGATCAGGTTCGTGACCACCTGAGGAGCCTGAACATGCAGAAGTCTATGGGTCCTGATGAGATGCACCGCAGAGTCCTGAGGGAACTGGCTGATGTGTTTCTATGAAATTACAAAAGTTGCAGCAATCAGCTGTAAGTCCCTGGTGACTGGAAAAAAGGAAACGTCACACCTATTTCTAAAAAGGGTAACAGAGATTACCCTGGGAACGATGGACCCATCAGTCTCACCTCTGTGCCGGGGAAGATCATGAAGCAGATCCTCCTGGAAGCAGTGCTAAGGCACAAGGAAAGCAGGGAGGCGGTAGGGGAGAACCAGCACGGCTTCACTAAGGGCAAATCCTGTTTGGCCAAAATAGCAGCCTTCGACAGTGGTGCCACTGCATCAATGGGCAAGAGAAGAGAGGCATCAAGGCAGACTTGAGCAGTGGGCCCAGGTGAACCTCACGAGGTTCACTCTAGTGCAAGGCTCTGCACCTATGTCAAGGCAGCCCCCATTACCTATACAAGCAGGGGGATTCAAGGATTGAGAGCAGCCCTTCCAAAAAGGACCTGGGGGTACTGGTGGAGCCCAAAAAGCCAACTGTGTCCTGGGCTGCATCAAAAGAAGCGTGGCCAGCAGGGTGAGGGAAGTGATCCTGCACCTCCACTCTGCAGTGATGAGGACACACCTGGAGTACTGCGCCCAGATGTGGAACCCTCTGTACAGGAGGGAGATGGAACTGTTGGAGTGTGTCCACAGAAGGGCCACAAAAATGATTCACAGAGTGGAACACCTCTCCTTGGAGGACAGGCTGAGAGAGCTGGGGCTGTGTGGCCTGGAGAAGAGAAGGCCGCAAGGTGACCTGAGAGTGGCCTTTCAATACCTCAAGGGGAGCTACAGGAAAGAAGGGACAGGCTCTCCAGCAGGGTCTGTGGTGATAGAACAAGCGGAAATGGCTTCAAGCTCAGAGAAGGGAGGTTCAGGTTAGGAATAAGCAAAAAAACTTTGATAGTCAGGGTGGCAAGGCACAGGAAGAGGTTACTTAGCATTATGGTTGATGCCCCATCTCTGGAAACTTTCTAAGAGAAACTGGATCAGGCCCTGGGCAGCCTGATGGAGCTGTGCTGTTCCTGTGCACTGCAGGGAGTTGGACTGGATGGCCTCAGAGCCCCCTTCCAACTCTTAGGATTCTATGATTCCATGGTTCTCCACAAATCAAAAATAAGCGACATACAGCAATACTGCATTGCTGCAGCTGCACAGGGGGGAAGTTCTGATGTCCGATTTAGCTGCAGCTAAAGAAACTGAGCAGTGATAGACGAGAAATGGGAAAGGGAGTTTTATTGGAGGTCTGAGTGGAGAAGCAAGATGAGGAAGTACAACAAGGACAGCCTGTGCCAACCGGGGGATCTTTTGGTTGACTGGAAGCACGCCTAAAGAGGACTGCTACCCAGGAAAGAGCTGCAGAAAACTGTTAGGAAATGGTACGGCCATCCAACAGGAGGTGCAGAGAAATACCTGGATCACTGAAGAACACTGAATGCAGCCCCAGCACACAAACACAGTGAGCCTCAGCGCAGATCATAGAATCACAAGGTTGGAAACGACCTATAAGATCATCTGGTCCTACCATCTTCTATCACCACTGCTACCACCAGCACTAAACCAGATCTCACAGCTCCTCACCCAGGCACCTCTTGAACACTGCCAGGGACGGCGACTCCACGACCTCTCTGGGCAGCCATCCCAGTGCCTGAACACTCTCTGAGAGAAAAAGTTTTTCCTCATATCCGACCTAAGCCTCCTCTGGTACAACTTGCAGCCATTTCCCTGGGTCCTCTTCATTGTCTGGGAGAAGAGGCCAAACCTCTTCACCACAGCCTCCCTTCAGGAAGTTGTACAGTGCAGTGAGGTCTCCCCTGAGCCTCCTCTTCTCCAGACTGAACAATCTCAGCTCCATCAGCTGCTCCTCATAAGACTCGTGCTCCAGACCCCTCACCAGTTTCGTTGCCCTTCTCTGGACACGCTCCAGGGCCTCAATGTCTTTCTTGTAGTGAGGGGCCCAAAACTGAACACAGTACTCGAGGTGCAGCCTCACCAGTGCTGAGTAGAGGGGATGATCACCTCCCTGCTCCTGCTGGCCACACTGTTTCTCATGCAGGCTGGCCCTCTTGGCCACCTGGGCACACTGTCTGCTCACGTTCAGCCGAGCATCAACCAACACCCCCAGGTCCCTTTCCTCTTCCAATCATCCAGCCACTCGTCCCCAAGCCTATAATGCTGCATGGGGTTGTTGTGGCCAAAGTGCAGGACCCGGCACTTGGCCTTGTTGAACCTCATCCCATTCACTTCAAGCCCAGCGATCCAGCTTGTCCAGATCCCTCTGAAGGGCCTCCCTCCATCAACCACTATCCTCTGAGCACAACCCTCCAGCCAGCTCCTTACCCAAAGAAGTGTAGACGGGCAGCCAGTTTCCCCACAAGAAGCCTGTGAGAGACCGTGTCAAAGGCTTTGCTGAAGTCTAGGTCGACTACATCAACAGCCCTTCCCTCATCTACCAGACTGCTCACCCAGTCATAGAAGGAGATGAGGTTGGTCAAGCACGACCTGCCTTTCACAAACCCATGCTGGCTGGGCCTGGTCCCCTGGACACCATGCACGTGCCGTGCAATCTCACCCGAGATGATTTGCTCCATAACTTTCTCCAGTATTGAGGCCAGGCTGACAGGCCTGTAGTTCCCCAGATCCTCCTTACGGCCCTTCTCGAAGATGGGAGTCACATCAGCAAGCCTCCAATCCTCCAGGACCTCTCCAGTTAACCAGGAGCATTGATAGATGGCTGAGAGGGGCTTAGCAATCACCCCCGCCACCTCCCTCAGCACCCAAGGGTGCTGCCCATCCGGTCCCATGGACTTGTGACAGTCCAGATGGAGGAGGAGCTCTCTGGGGTCTCTCTGTCTCCACCTGAATTGTTGGGAGTATATTCTGAGTAGGGTCCCAGACTTCAGGGCATAAAAAGCCCAGTGGACAACTCGTCTGGCTATTAAAGGCAGATGTAAAGAAGGCATTGAGAACCTCAGCCCTCTCCTTGTCCTCAGTGGCCACATTCTCTGCTGCATCAAGTATAGAATGAGAAATATCCTTGGTTCCTCTATTGCCGTTGTTATATTTATAAAAGGATTTTTTATTGTCTTTTACTGCAGTGGCCAACTGTTCAAGTTCAAGTTGGGCTTTTGCCTTCCTTACTTTCTCCCTGGATACCTTAGCTACTCCTTGGTAATCCCCCCAAGTAGCCTGTCCCTTCTTCCAGAGGACACAGACTCTCTTTCTCTCCCTGAGCCTCACCAGTAATTCCCAGCTCATCCACACCGCTTGTCTTCCTCTACGGCTCGCCTTACAGCACTCAGCACAGCCTGTTCTTGTGCCTTTAAGATCTCCATGGATTGAGGAGCATCCAGGCTTCCCGGACCCTTTTACCCTGGAGAAGCGACTCCCAAGGGATTCATGCTACAAGTGCCCTGAACAGATCAAAGTCCGCCCTCTGGAAGTTCAAGAAAGTGGTCACTCTGTTGACGTCTCCAAGAAAGGAGAATTCTACAATTCCACAGTCAATCTGCCCAAGACGGTCCCCAGCTTTCACTTCTCCCACCAGTCCTTCGCTGTTAGCGAAGACCAGGTCTAGCTGGGCACCAGCCTGGTAGGATCTCCTACCAGCTGCATAAGGCAGCTATCTTCCACACAGCCTAGAAACCTCCCGGACTGCTTCTATGTGCTGTATCCACGTATCCAACACAGATCAGGGAAATCAAAGTCTCCCACGAGAATCCAGATGGCAGCTGCCAGCAGAGCAGCGTGCTGGAGAACCACCTCTGCTGATGTTCTGTACAGCGCGAATGGCGCACTGCGCCGAGACGATCCTCTGCTCTTCCTCCACAGCACCGCGCGGGACGGCAAATGGAAACGCCGCGCCCACGCTGCCACGGGGCGAGGCAGGAAAGGGTGACGCGCTCCGCCCGCTCGGCCTCACCTGCTCTGCTGGGAAGAGTCGGCCGTTCTCCTGCCGGCGGCTCCGACGGCTCCGTCTGTGCCCAGAGCTGCCCGCAGGGCTGAGCGCCGTCCCGGGATGTGCCGGGAGCAGCAGCCCGGGAGGTGACACAGCGCCAACGTCGCCGCTCGGAGAGACCAACAGCGCCGGAGAGGAGAGGAAAGGAAAGGAGAAGAGAGCGAGGCGTGGGGGACACAGAGCAGCGGAGCCCAGCGAAGGCCGACTCCCGTCCCGCCGGAACGCAGCCGTCCGTGGCCGTGAGGGAAGAGGAGTTCCGGGCTCAGTCGGGCTGCAACGACTGCCTGGGCCGGGCCGCTGGGCGGAGCCGCCGCCGTGACGGCGCGGGGCAGGGGGCGGCCGCAGGACGGGCTGGGCTGGGCTGCGTGCGTGCCGCGCTGTGCGGGGCGGGTGCTGCTGCCGTCTGGGTCAGCGAGCCCGAGGGTGGCAGCGGGAGGCTTTCTGTGGCGAAGGCAGGATTCCCTTTGCCGACTTATATATCGGTTCTTAAACGAACGTACGAATCGCTGTTGCTGAGGAAGCCGACCCGTATCACCAGCACAGCGGGTTTGCTGGGCCAGACGGGCCGCAGCGAGGGGAGCAGCGGCTCCCAGGCGTGTTGCAGCCCGGGTTGTATATCGAGGGGCACAGGAAGGGGTTGGAGCTGGGACAGCGAGGAAGTGAGCAGAGGAGTTCAGCGCGCTCTGCTGCCCGGTCGGCTCTCTGTAACACAGCCCAGCTGGGACTGCGCTTCTCCCCCTGGGCCACGGGAGACACGAGATGACCTCGCTCTGCAGCTCTGCACGCAAGGATTGATGGAAGCTTTCAACTCCCCGATGCCTCCTTTTGAGTGTCTGAACGTGAAGCCTCCAAGGCGGGAATTTCCGCTCCCCTCCCCGTCAGCCCGCAGTTTCCCTTCGTGGACCCAGCAGGCAACATCTGCCTCTAGCGGCCCTTGCAGCGTTACGTTTTGTGCGCTTAGTGCTGGGCTGATGGCCTATGGTGAGGATTCCTGTCCTCATGTTAACAACAGTGGCATTATCCCAGTTTCTCCCCGAGTAGCAGCACAGCACAGCATTTCCAGTTGCCATCCCAGCGCTGCTAAGAAAAGTAAGGAATCGTCTCGGTGGGGAATTCTAAACAGGTCACCCATTACAGAGAAGGATAAATCCATGATGCTTAATTGTTCTGTTCAGCACCGCTACTATTCAAGAAGTTGCCTACATGGTTCAGTTACCAGCACAGCATCGGTAGGTGGTGCTCTGACTGTCACAGCCTGGCTTGGCTACAGTGCTGTCAGATACTCTCTCCTCAGGAGGTGAATAAATCGTCTCCATTTGGTTGGATGTTTTGTTGATTTATTTCTGTGTTTTTTTAAGTAAGCCATCCCGTCTCCTTCCAGTTTTGTTCTTCCTCACCTGAGGAATGTGAGCCATTATCGCTTTTAGGTGACATCAGCAGTAGGTGGATTTGTGGGCTACGTAAGTTGCCTTCACAAAGTACTTTTCCCAAGCCCTTTCTGAGGGCTTAGTTGATTTAATCCAGGCCAAGGCTACTTCCACACCGGAGATGTACAGACATCTCCCAGAGGATTGAATCCCTTTGCCAGCAGGTGTTCCCCTCGCTGTCTGTAGAGGTGGTTCTCCAGCACGCTGCTCTGCTGGCAGCTGCCATCTGCGCTGAGGCTCACTGTGTTTGTGTGCTGGGGCTGCATTCAGTGTTCTTCAGTGATCCAGGTATTTCTCTACACCTCCTGTTGGATGGCCGTACCATTTCCTAACAGGTTTTCTGCAGCTCTTTCCTGGGTAGCAGTTCTCTTTAGGCGTGCTTCCAGTCAACCAAAAGATCCCCCGGTTGGCACAGGCTGTCCTTGTTGTACTTCCTCATCTTGCTTCTCCACTCAGACCTCCAATAAAACTCCCTTTCCCCTTTCTCATCTATCACTGTTGTGTTTTTTTAACTGCAGCTGAACTAGACAATAAGCACTAATTCTGCTGCCTCTGTTTGTTGAACTGTGTAGAGGCAGTGCCTTCAATTACAGTTTTCTTGGTGCAATTTCACATCTGTTTGGAATCAAACTATAAAAGTTCAGGATGTGTGGCATAAAGGATTGTAGGTGACAGAGGGAAGTCTTTGTTATGTGAATAACCATTACCTTCAGTATCACAGAATGGCTCGGGTTGGAAGGGTCCTCAAGGATCACGAATCTCCAACCCCCTGCCACATGCAGGGCCACCAGCCTCCACATTTCATAGCAGCCCAGGCTGCCCAGGGCCCCATCCAACCTGTCCTTGAACACCTTCCGGGATGGATGGGGCATCACAGCCTCTCTGGGCAGCTTCTCCAGCACCTCACCACTTTCACAGTAAAGAACTTTCCCCTGACATCCAACCTAAATCTTCCCTCCCTCAACTTAAAACCATTTCCCCTTGTCCTACTGTTGTCTACCCTTTCAAAGAATTGACTCCCCTCCTGTTTGTAGGCTCCCTTTAGGTACTGAAGGCTGCAATGAGGTCACCCCACAGCCTTCTCTTCTCCAGGCTACACAAGCCCAGCTCCCTCAGCCTGTCTTCGTGGGGAAGGTGCTGCAGCCCCCTGATAATCTCTGTGGCTCCTCTGGACCCTCTCCGACAGCTCTCTGTCTTTCTTGTGCTGGGGGCTCCAGACCTGGGCACAATACTCCAGATGGAGCCTCATGAGGGTGGAGTACAAGGGACAATCACCTCCCTGTTCCTGCTGGCCGCCCCTCTTCTGATGGAGCTCAGGATCCCATTTGCTTTCCGATCTGCCAGAGCACACTGCTGGCTCGTGAAGTTTTTCATAAATCAGGACCCTCGTAGCGCAGCAGAAATATTGTGGAATATCAGTCGTTTTTCATCCAGGGAGGACCGGTGCAGTTCTCCTTTGCTTCTTGTGTTACTTCCAAACCTGACATTATGCTGATAACACCTTTCCCCTTTTTCGCCCTTTTACTGCCCCTAATGACCTCTGCTCGCTTCTCAACTATAACAGTTGCCACAAGGACATTCATAGGAGAATTTGGAACGTGCTCCGTGTCTCCTGGAATCACTTTGTGTCCCTTGTTGCCATTCTGCAGACTTCACCAACTTGCCACAGATGGATCCAAACACAATATACACTCCTAAGGGAGAAGCAGGACTGTATTTATTGAAATAGTACAAATAGGTTGTAGTGATTTAACAGTGACACAGCAAGATGGGAGATGGTTGGATACACTTGGTTATTTACTGCATAGAAGATAGGGATATACCCACACCTACGGCAGACCTTCCTGTTGAGTCACGAGGCTCAGAGCGGTCCCCGTTCCTATGTGAAGTCCGCAAGCCACAAAGGTAAGGAGCCTGGCCATGGCTGGATCCGCTCCTAGTCCCAGGCTTGGTCAAGGGCCGTACGTCAAAGGAATCATATGTGCACAGTCTCTCTAAGACATAACCTCAGAGGAGCAATGATAGCTCCAAAGTAACAATGAGTCTCTTCCAGAATCTCTCTATCCGGAAGGAGTCTTGGCGGCAAGGTGCAGGTGTGCAGGTGTGACCTCGAGAGACATCCCTACTTGAGGGGAGATCCCGTTGTGCAGCACGCTGCTGTGCAGGAGAGCTCAAAGGGCACCTGGGCTGCTCCCTGTTTTGGGGTAAGATGACAGAGTCCTTGCCATGCTTTGTCTTAGGCACACAGTCCATGTGCCCTCAGCAGTTGAACTGAGTGTCAGCTGACAGTTCTTTCAGCCCCACAGTTTGAGACAGCTTTGAGATGGTTCATCTTTTAGCCAGAGTTGAGGTTGAGGTTACCAGTGCTGTTGCTGCTTGTGTTCCTGTGCAAGGCCTGCTGTGCCATCCCCCAGGCAGTGCCCTGCAGATGGGCTGTGGAGGGCTGGGCTGGGACAGGGACTGCTGCGTTCCCTCACAGCTCCCCTGCCATTTCTCTTGTCCCTGCAGGCTCCAGTTCAACTCTGCCTTCCAGCCGTGATCATCTCAGCTGCAGGGGAGCAGCAGATGGCCACAGCACATCCATCTCAGGTAGGGGCTGGGGGAAGCAGGCAGGAGAGGCCGAGGGGCGAGGGATGTGAATGCAGGGGAGAGGGAGGTGGCCTCAGGCAGCGTGTGTGTGCTGGGGCCAGAGAAGCGGCTGGGACGGGAGTTTGTGTCCTGTTTGAGCTGCTTCCCTGGGCCTTGGCTGTTCCCAGCAAGGAGCCTCTTTGCTTGCAGGAGCCCGTGAGCTTTGCGGAGGTGGCCGTGTATTTCAGCAGGGAGGAGTGGGCGCTGCTGGACCCTGCGCAGCGAGCGCTGTACCGGGACGTGATGCTGGAGACGTACCAGTGCGTGGCCTCGCTGGGTGAGGGCTTTGCTGCCTTTCCTCCTCATTAGGGCACCTCTGGCTGTGCAGAATGAGCCTCTGCAGGCCGGGCCTAGCAAAGTTGCCATGCAGTCACATATTGATAACTACAACAGCAACAAAGGAAATACTGAGAAGTGTGAATTTCAGGTATGCTTTGTCTGCACAGCAGACTCATAAATGCTCCAGAGTCAGTGCTGGCAAGCAGGCATCAACCAGCAGGGAGAAAACCAGCCCTTATGTTGTTGCGCTGCATGGTGTCACCAGCTCCAGCTAACAGATGACTGCCTGGGTGCTTCTTTACAATGTAGCATTTTGCATTCAGTTGCCATAAACATTTTGATGCCTTGGTCATTGATATATTGGCAGAAAATAAACAAACTGTTCTCAATTTCATTTTAAAGGAAATATCCCTTTGGAGTTTTCCATGTTGTAAAAGCATTCTTTGCTCCAAAGGAAGCTGTGTGCCCAGTGTCATTCAGGGCCAAGGTATGGTTTCTCCCTGGGGAGGGGCTGTTGAACAGGCACTGTGCCAGAATGAGGGAATTGTTCTCATCTCCCCTGTTTCTCTTTGAAGCTCCACTTCCTGCCCCCAAACCCATGGTGATCTCCCTGCTTGAAGGAGGAGAAGAGCCCTGGATCCCAGATGTGCGTAGCCCTGAGGCCGTGCCAGGAGACCTCAACCCAGGTGAGGTGGTGGAGGGAAGGAGGAGGTTGGGTCTGGAAGAGCCATGTCTGTCTGTGTTTTATTTTGGGCACTGTGTGCTATTTCTGGATTTCCTCTTTCATCCAGCAGGAACTGGGATTGCAGATATACTGGAGGACCTGGAGGAAAGTGGTGTGGCCGAAAGGCGGTGGGGTGGTGTCTGTGTGGAAGAAATCAGAAGGGATGTCCAAGGAGGCCTGGAGCAAGGTCAGGGTGAGCACATCATGGAGCCACTGGGAAAGCGTATGTTAAAGACAGGGAGGAGCCCGTTGGACTTCAACGTAGGTCAAAATGAGCCTGAAGAACCCAGGAGCAAGGATGTGAGCCAGCAGAAAAAGCAGAATTCATGCACTGAGTGTGGGAAAACATTAAAATAGATTGCAACATCGTTAATCACCAGTGCATCCACTTTGCCCATACAAGTGCTCTGATTGTGGGAAGTGCTTCAAAAGGAGGTTCCACCTAACTCGCCACCAGGTTATCCACACGGGAGAGAGACCCTACAAGTTCTCTGAGTGTGGGAAGAGCTTCAAAAGCAGTTGTCAGTTGAAGCAGCACCAGCGCATCCACACAGAGGAGAGACCCTTTCAGTGTCCTGAGTGTGGGAGGAGATTCAAAAGCAGTTCTGAATTGAAACAGCAGCAGCGCATCCACATGGGGGAGAGACCCTACAGGTGCTCTGAGTGTGAGAAGAGCTTCAAACGCAGATCTAATCTCAACATCCACAAGCACATCCACAGAGCACAGAGGCTGTAGAAGCATCCCAAGATACAGGGAACCTTCAAAAGTGGTTCCAGCCTTGTTACCTACCAGCAGAGCCGCAAAAGATACAGAGCCTCCATAGATGTAAATGTGGGAAGAGCTTGAGCCAGAGCCCCAGCCTGATCAGCACCTGTGGCTTTGTGTGGTGATGAACCTTACAAATCCCTTGAGCAGAGGACGAGCTCTGCGCCCTAACTCCTCTTTCTCCTTCTTTGCATGGGAATTATGTATATTGCTCTCTTAGAACTGCAGTTGCTGTGTTGAGTGGCCATGCAAAGGAGAATCCAGAGTGGGATTGTTACACCTCTGCCAGGTGGCCCATTTCTACCAGGGCTGTGTGCAAGGAGAGTCACCTCTTACCTCCCCTGTAGAAACCCATCTGCTGTGGGGCAGCAGGTGAGGACCAAAGGAAACCTCAGCTGGGCTGATGTCACCAGGAAGGAAGAAATCCTGTCTGCAGGCAGTGTGGGAAGAGCTTCATCTGGAGCTCAACCCTCAGTAGAGGCCAGAGAACCAACCCAAGAGGAGAGTCCCAGTGAGTGCCTTGACTGCAGGAAGAGGTCTGTCCACAGCTGGCAGCTCATCACACACCGGTGGATCCACGTGAGGAACCCTACAGATGTGCAGCCTGCAAGAAGAGCTTTGGGCACAGCTCGAACCTGCTGAGGTACCAGAGTGTCTGCACTTGGGTGGAGTCCAATCCGTGCCTGCAGCAGTGAGTTCACGTGGCAGGAAGCCTTAGAAATGCCTGGAGTGTGAGAAGGGCTTTGTGCAGAGCGCAGAGTTTCGTGAGATGGCACTCGTGGAAGAAGTGCTACAAATGTCCCATGTGTGGGAAGATTGTCAATCAAAGCTCCTACCTGATCAAGCACCCTGGGATCCACAGAATCACAGAATCACAGAATTGTAGGGGTTGGAAGGGACCTCCAGGGATCATCGAGTCCAACCCCCTGCCAAAGCAGTTCCCTACAACCAGGTCGCACAAGTAGGTGTCCAGGCGGGTCTTGAATATCTCCAGAGCAGGAGACTCCACCACCTCCCTGGGCAGCCTGTTCCCGTGCTCCGTCACCTCACCTAATGAAGGTCTTGTGTACATTTGTGCAGAACTTCCTATGCTGCAGTTTCCGGCCGTTTCCCCTTGTCCTGTCTCCACACACTGCTGAAAAGAGTCTGGCCTCGCCACTCTTCCCCCACACCTCAGGTATTTATAAACCTGGAATAGATCCCTTCTCAGTCTTCTTTTCTCAAGGCTAAGCAGACCCAGCTCACTCATCCTTTCTTCACAGGGGAGATGCTCCAGGCCCTTCACCGTCTTTGTGGCCCTCCGCTGGACTCTTTCCAAGAGATCTCTGTCTTTTTTGTACTGGGGAGCCCAGAACTGGACGCAGTACTCCAGATGAGGTCTTACCAGGGCAGAGCAGAGGGGGAGGATCACCTCCCTCGACCTGCTGGCCATGCTCTTTTTAATGCACCCCAGTAAGCCATTGGCCTTTTTGGCCACAAGGGCACACTGCTGGCTCATTGCCAACCTGTCGTCCACCAGGACGCCCAGGTCCCTTTCCGCAGAGCTCCCCTCCAGCCGCTCATCCCCCAACCTGTAGTGGTGCATGCAATTATTTCTCCCTAGATGCAAGACTCTACACTTGCTTTTGTTGAACCTCATGCGGTTTTTTTCTGCCCAGCTCTCCAGCCTGTCCAGGTCTCGCTGAATGGCAGCACGGCCTTCTGGCGTGTCAGCCAATCCTCCCAACTTTGTATCATCAGCAAACTTGTTGAGGTGGCCACTATCTCCTCATCAAGGTCATTGATGAAGATGTTGAACAAGACCGGACCCAGCACAGACCCCTGGGGGACACCACTGGTTACAGGCCTCCAGGCAGACTCCAACGACGACCCTCTGCGCTCTGCCACTCAGCCAGTTCTCAACCCACCTCACTGTCCACTCATCTATCCCACACTTCCTCAGCTTTGTTACAAGGATGTCGTGGGAGAGAGTATCAAATGCCTTGCTGAGATCAAGGTAGACTACATCCACTGCTTTCCCCCCATGTACCCACCCAGTGAAAACATCGTAGAAGGCTACCAGGTTGGTCAAACATGACATCCCCCTGGTGAACCCATGCTGACTACTCCTGATAACGTCATTTTCTTCCAGTTATCTGGAGATGGCATCCAGCACAGCTGTTCCATCACCTTTCCAGGGACAGAGGTGAGACTGATTGGCCTGTAGCAGAGACCATAGGAATGCCTGCACTTCAGGAAGAGCTTCATCCAGAGCTCAATCCTCATTAAACATTGCCCATTCCAATGAGACGGTGGCCCTGCAAGTGTCCCTGGTGCAGGAAGAGTTTCTCTCAGGGCTGGCACTGTGAGAATCCTTCTTTGTTTTTTTGGCTCAAAGTTTGCTTCCTTAGGTATTTTGTTGAGGAGGCAAGTGATGGATGTTGTGTGGCAATCAACATCGCTGTGTGGACAATTTTGCATCTTTGGAACTGTTTGCCTTTGGAAGATAGTGCTCAGGATTGTTTACTGGCAGAAGATCTAGCCTGTTACCAAATAACTCCTGTTTGCTATGGAAGACTGAGGGACAATGCCATTGTATCCTGCGAAGGCAAGATACAAGTTGGCGTCTCCCTGCTCCCTCTTATCTGCTGGCAAGGCCAGGAAGATAAGAACAAAGGAGTTTCCTGCTGAGGCCCCAGAGCCAGAGGCTGCCACTCAAAGGAGAGCTGACTCGACCACTTTGGATTTGAGCTGTCACTCCGAAGACAGCTGACTTCACCACTTTGAAACCATTGAAAAGGGGCCATCATCGCCATGGTCCTCGTCGTGCTTCGTCGTTGTCAACAGGACAACTCTGCCTGACGACCCACCGCTACTGAAGATCAAAGACTGAACTACGGGGGGGGGGGCGGATGGACGGACGGACGCACATATGGAAGTCACAGTTGGGTTTTGGGGGGGGCGTGAAATACACAGTGCAGTCCAGGGGGATACATGGGAGTTGGGGGGCGGGGATCACGTGATGCGGAGGGGGGGGCACCAAAAGATCCCAATGGGGACATGGGGTGATGGTTGTGGGGTGGTCCCCAAATCTCTCCCATACCCCCCCCACCCTGGTCAGTACCTCTGTGTTATCTGGAGCTGCTCCGTGCGGGGGGCTGGAACCGGAAATTCTGGATGGAGGGATTTGATGCGCGCCCCCCGAATTCTGGGAGGATGTGGGTGGAGTGGAAGTGGGGGCGTTCTCCGTTCCGACTGGGTTTTCTCGATGGATAGAAATGTAACATTTTTAATGTATATATATTTTTAGGGAGGGGGTCCGATAATTTCCCGGGGGAGAGCAGACTGATTTTTTTGTTTTTTCTCGGGCGACTTCTGGCGTGTATTTTGGGGCACCCCACGAATGCAGAGCGCCACGGCACTGAGCTGCGGTGGCTGGAGGGGGAGAGGCCTTCGCGGGCGGGGCCTTCGCAGGGGGCGGGTCTTCGGGGGCGGGGCTACCGGTGGAGCTGGATGAGGGCGAGGCCTGGTGGGTCTATGCGAAGTGAACGGGGCTACACGGAGTGGAACTAAATGTGGGCGTGACCTTGAGCTGTGGGCGGGGCTACGGGCGGTGGGCGGGGCGAAGCATCTCCATCCCATTTCCCCTATAGAACGGCCCGCCCCATTTCCGCGGACCTCCCCCGGTTTTGGGTGCAGTGGGGGGGGGCCCTGTGGGGGAAGGGGGCTGCTGTGTGCAGGGTAGCAGCAGCTATAGGACTGGAGGTGGGGGCAAGGGACCCCATTACCTCATCCCCATAACCCCGTAACTCCAATCCTGTAAGCTTAGCTCCAACCCTGACCCTAAACTTGACCTTGACCAGACCAGACCTCATAATCTCAACCCTGACCTCAATCCCATAACTCCAACCCCGTAACTCCATAAATCCCATATCTCCTATCCAATATCTACCTCTGACACCGGCCCCATAACCCCCTAACGCCAGTCCCATAACTCCAACCCTAAATCTAACTGTGAACCCAGCCCCATAACCCCACACCCCCAATCCCCCTCACAGTGGGTAAGAAGGGGTTAAAGGGTTCTTTCCCTCCCCTCTCCCCCACACCCCACCCCCAACCTTCACCCCACACACCTGAACCGGGCAGGAAGGTGTTGAACCGTCCCCTCCCCTCTAACCCTTCCCTTCCCTTCCCTACACCCAGTCGAGGAAACCCCATAGACATAGAAATGGGGCGGATATCCCAAAACCATGGACTGGGGACCCCAAAGACAATGGGTTGGAGACCCCATAGACACAGCAATGGGTCAGTGCCCCAGAGACAGAGATTGGGGACCCCATAAGGGCAGCGTTGGGTTGGAGACCCCAAAGACCCAAAGAACGGCCCAAAGTTCCCCCCACCCCCGAAAAACCCTGTTGGAAATACCCAAATAATTTTTGTCGGAACGGTATCTCTGATAAAAGCAGATTTTATTTGTGATTGCAATGGCAGGCATCCCACAAGCAGGAGCGACCCTATGGACACAACATGACAGTCTTTATATCCTGTTTTCCCCCCTTACCTCCCCTGTTTCCCCACTGGCTGGGTACTCCAGGTTCACAATCTTATCAGAAGGTTTACATTTGTTAATTACTTGTTAATTTATTTGTTATCTGGTGTCAGTACCATCCTCTCCAGCCCAATTAAGTAGAAGGGCTCCTGAAAAGAACTATTAGCTCTAATAAAGGACCCGAATGGTAGCAGAAGCCATGAAATTAACAAAATTCTTATTTTGTTCTGATGCAGAAGCAACGTTCAATTCACACAACCCCAAACCCACAAATCAACCCCATATCCCTGCAAACTGCTGAAAACCAAATGAAATACTGCAGCAACAGACCCCCCTCAAAGGCCCCAAAAACTCAACAAAATACCCCAAACCCCACCAGATCACCCCTAAAATCCAACAGATTGCCCCCAAAACCCAACAACACACCTCCAAAATCCATCAAATCCCCAAATCCCATCAATGTACCTCCAAACCCTCAAAAGCCCAACAAATCAACCCAAAGCTTCACAACCCCGCCCCCCCCTCCCCCTCTCCCCCCCCCCCCCCCCCCCCCCAAAAAAAAGGGGAAATGCCCCAAATCCACCAACTTGGATTTGGATTTTTGGGGGGGTTTCCTTCCCTCACCACCACCGTACCCAAAACTCCCCACTTTGGCCCCAAAATGTGCTGTGGGCGCTGGAGCAGCGATGTCTGAAAGGAACAGAAAGGAGCCAAAAGGAGCCAGATGGAGCCAAATTCCACCTTTTCTGCCCCCAGAAAAGTGAGAAATTCGCTGCAGGCGGGGCACCCTTTGCTGCTTCTTTTGCACTTCTTTTCCTTTTTTTTATTTTTTCTCTCTTCTTTTTTTTTTTTTTCCCCCCTTTTTCCTGAGTTAGGGGATGAAGGGCAAACATGGGCCGGCTGTAAAGGAAGCCAAGACAAAGAATGTAGCAAGCAGGATGTGCAGTAAATAAGGGTTAACCATTGTATAGGAAGGTGAGTAAAGAGAGGACAAGTTAAGGGTTAACCACTGCATAGAAATACAGGTAAGCAGGATGTGAGGCCAGTTAAGAAAAGAACATCTTGAAACTCTATTGTAAACTTGGAGAGAACATCACACAAGGAACAGGTGGGATCGGATCACTTCGGTTGAAGATAATGAGCCTTCATCCCATGACCACCAGAAGACCCCCACTGCCCACAGCACACGTGCAAAAGGGAGGGACCGTATGCTGATGGGTTCTTGGAAATGTAATAAATATGTATACGAATTCCGGGAAAAACACTGATTATGCATTAACTCGGCCTCTATCTGTACCAAGCTTTTGTCCTAGTTCGGAGGAGCGATCGCCCTGGCACCCAGCTTGGCGCCAAACGCTGAATAAAACATACCTGCTTTATAACCTAACTCTGGGTTATAGAGTTTGATTCCGTAAATCATTCCTTTTCCCTCCATTATCTCCTTTAATCCATTTTCCCATTCTCTCCTTTTATTTTTTTTTTATTTTCGCACTTTCGCCTTTTATTTTTTCCCAAATTTTCCCCCTTTCTTGTCAATTTTCCCCCATCTTTCCTCATTTCCCCCCTTTTCCTCATTTCTCTCCATTTTTCTCTCCATTTTCCCCAGCTTTTCCCCATTTTCCCTTTTTCCCCTGCTTTCCCCCTATTTTCTCCCATTTTTCATTTTTCCCCATTTTTCACCCAAATTTCCCAATTTTTCCCTCAAAGTTCCCAAATTTCCCATTTTTTCTCATTTTCCCTCAAATCTTCCATTTTCCCCCAATTTTCCCCCAATTTTCCCCCAATTTCCCATTTTTTCCTTTTCCCCCCAAAATTTCCCAAATTTTTCACTATTTCCCCGCTTTTTTCTCCTCCTTTTGCCCTCATTTTCTCCCATCTTTCCCCCATCTTTCTGCAATTTTTCCCTGATTTGTCCCCAAATTTTCTCATTATTTTCCCCCATTTTCCCCAATGTTCCCATTATTCCCCCTTATTTCTCCCTTATTCCCCCGTTATCCCCCGTTGTTCCCCCCCCCCCCCTCCCCCCGCACTTTGGTCGCTCCGCACTCGCGCTCGCTTCGGTTCCGACCCCCCGGCGCTCCGTACGGACCCTCCCCGCCCCCCTCAAATTCACACCGCGCGGAGCGGAGCAGAAATGGCGGCAGGACCCGCGGAAGTAACAGCGCTGCGCGGGCACGGCAAGGAAACCGCGCGGAAATTTGCGCGGATCGCTGCACTGAAATCTGCGCGGATGGCTGCGGTGCGCGGAGCACTGCGCGGTACTTTGCGCGGCTGACCGCACTGAAACGTCCACGGATCGCTGCGCGGCTCCCTGCGCTCCCCCCCCAGTTTGCGCCCTTTCCCTTCGTCTCCATATTCCTTTTCCTCCATTTATTTCCTTTTGAAAATCCCCGTTTTGGCTTTAATTTCGGGTTTTGTTTCATTAGATCGAAATTTTCATTCATTCTTCCCGAAGTTCCGTTTTGTTCCCTTTGTTTCATTTTGTCCCCATTTGCTTTCTTTTGCCTCAATTTTGAGCCCATTTCTTCAAATTTTGACTCATTTTAAAATTTCCATTTTAAGAAAAAACTTCGGTTTTTGAAAATTTCGATTTTTTCCCCCCAAATTCGATTTCTTTTGGAAATTTCGATTTTTTCCACGATTTCGATTTTTTCCCAATTTTGATTCAATTTCTTTGTATTTTTTCCCTTAATTTTGATTTAATTTCTCTGATTTTGATTTCACTTTTTCTCAATTCCAATTTTTTCCCCTAATTTTGATTGCATTTCGTTGAATTAATTCCAATTTTTAAATTTGGATTCTATTTTTCATTCATTGCCGTTTTATTGCCCCCAATTTCGATTTCTTTTTAATTTTTATTTCATTTTTTATTTCAATTTTTTTCAATTTCAATTTTCTTCATTTTTTTTAATTTTCCATTTTTTCAATCTTTTTATTTTATTTCTCTAGTTATTGATTTTTTCAAAAAATTTCATTTCCATATTTTTAATGTTCATTTCCTTTTTTATATTTGAGTTCTATTCCTTTAATCAATTCTCATTTTTTCAATTTTGATTTTATTTTTAAATTTGTTTCATTTTTAATTATTTATTTTCTTTTATTGCCCCTTAATTTTGATTCCCTATTAATTTTAACTGTACTTATTTTGATTTCATATTCCATATTTTTTAATTTCTAATGTTTAATTTTTCCATTTTCCTCAATTTCCTCCCAGTTTTTCCCAAATTTCCCTCACCCGCCCCCATTTTTCCCCAATTTCTCCAACATTATGCAGTTTCCCCCGTTTCCCCCAAATTTTCCCCATCCCCCCATTTTGTCCCAATTTCCCCATTCCCCCCCAATTTTCTCCTGCATTTCCTTGAAATTTCCCCGTTTGCCCCAATTTTTGCCCATTTTTCCTCTGATTTCCCCATTTCCCTCCATTTTCCCCATGTTTTCCCCCAATTTCCCTGAAATTGTCCCCAATTTCACTCCAATTTTCCCCCTATTTTGCTCCCGTTTTCCCCAAATTTCCTCAATTTCCCTCCAATCTCCCTCCACCCCCCTTCACCACCCTGCATTTCCCACAGGTCCCAGATGCACTGCAGGAAGTGACGGTCATTTCCACCCCCACCGCTCTCCACCCTCCCCCGGGGCACCGCAGCCACCCACAGCTTCCCCCCACAGGTGGGGCCACTGACCCTCTCCCCCCCTCCCCCCCCTCCAAACCCACAGTCCCATTTGGGGCCCCCATTTCCCCATAGGGATCCCCTCATGTCTTGGGGTGCAAAAAGATGGGAGCAAATGTGAGGGGGGCTGGGGGGCACTGGGGCGTGGACCCCCAAAAGATGCTTTCTGGCAGTGGTGGGATTCGAACCCACGCCCCCGCAGAGACTGGAGCCTTAATCCAGCGCCTTAGACCGCTCGGCCACACTACCCCATGGGACACCCCCAAATCCCAATGGGAAACAATGAGGAATCCTCAACCCAGTGGGATCCAAAGGGGTCCTACCACCCAAACCCATCAGCCAATGGGATCCTACAACCCAAACCTATCACCCAATGGGATCCCGCCACCCAATCCCATCACCCAATGGAATCTCACCAACCAAACCCCCTCAGCCAATAGAGCTCCACTTCTCCAAGCCCCATTATACCTCACTCAATGAAATCCCACCACCCCAATCCCACCACACCAATGGAATCCCATCACCCCAAACCCCATATGGGGGACTGGGACAAAACGGATGGGTTCCATTGGCAGCACTGGGGTGGGATGTGGGATCAGAGCTGTTCATCCCACCCCAAACACAGATCTGACCCACCGCCACCCACCTATATAGGGCCACAGGAGTGCAGTGGGGAGCCATGGGTCCCCAACATGCTCAGCTTGGGGGATGAGGAGCCCAAGCAACCACTGCTGTGGGTTTGGGTCTGGAGGAGGAGGTGAAGGGGCTGCCCCAACACCGGGACGTCCTCTGGGTCCTCCTGCTCAGGTAAATGGGGGATGGATGTAATGGGGGAAAGTGGGTGTGGGAACCAATGAGTACCCATATGGGGATGTGTCCACATCCCACCAGAACTCCATCCCCATCCCCCTCCCACAGTTCCCATCCCCTTTCCATGATTCCTTTCCCTCTTCCCACAGTTCCCATCCCTTCACCTCTCCTTCTCTTCCCCTGTCCATGGCTCCCATCCCCTTTCTATGGTTCCCATCCTCTTGTCATCCTCCTCATCCCCTCTCCACAGTTTCCATCCTTCATTCCCATTCATGGCCAACAAATTGCTCAGCAAGAGCCACACGCTGCCAGGCAGCAATGCCAGCAGTGCTGCAAACACAGCCTATGTTGCATTGCCTCCTACAGACTACATGGTACAGCTCCATGTGCACCGCAACCACGCACCAGAGCCGCGTGCTGCATACAGGCAGAGCTCAGCCCTCAGTGCAACACCTGCACGGCAGCACAAGGATGTGATGCCCCATCACTGCCTGCAGTGCGGAGCTGCATTCCGGCTGCATTCGGCACTGCTGCTTCACCAGAAAAGCCACACGGTGCCACGGCCGCACACCTGCAGCAACTGCGGGAAGGCATTCCGTGAAGCCGCCACGCTGTGCCGGCACCGCCGCATCCACACTGGGAAGAAGCCATACAGCTGCCAATACTGCGGGAAGAGCTTCCGCGCCAGCTCCACGCTCATCATCCACCAGCGCATCCACACCGGCGAGAAGCCGTACCCGTGTGGCAGCTGCACCAAGCGTTTTGTCTCCAGTTCATCACTCATGAAGCACCGCCGCACGCACCAGCGCCAAGCACCATGATGGGGTTGGTTGGTTGCCCCTCACCACGGGGCTCTGAGGGGCTCACAGCCCCCTCCCACAGAGCTCTGCTGTGTCCCCATTGCTGGCCCACAGTTTTATGGCTTTCCCAACCAAACCCAATGAGGATTGGTCTTTTCTTGGGGGGTTGGACTCCACTGGTTGGACTAATTGGGGTGTTGGAGGAGGGCGATGGGGATTGGGGTGATGGGACTCCATTGGGATGGAGGGATTCTACTGGGTAGGGGATGATGGAGTCGAGGATGGTGGGACCCCGTTGGGTTGGGGGATGATGGGGTTCCATTGGGAAGGAGGATGATGGGCTTGGGATGGTGGGATTCCATTGGGATGGAGGATGATAAGATTTAGGGCAATGGGACCCCATCCGATGGAGAATGATGAGATTTGGGCTGGCAAAATTCCACTCAGTGGACTATGATGGGGTTTGGGTCAGTGGGACCTCAGTGCAATGGTGGATGATTGGGTTTAGGATGGTGCTCAGGAAGCACCCTTGCATGCACCAATTCCAGGCGCCCTGACTAGCTCACAGCCCCCTGTCTCACTCCATTTTATAGGAGGGAGAGGAGGTTCTTTTATTATCTATGTACCCGGTGTGAGATTAAGAAGCAACGGTTCAAATGTTGGTCCGACCAGTTTATTACAAATCTTAATCAGGGAAATGGGGAAGGGGAGGATGGACACTATTATGATTAGGGTAATGGGGAAGGGAAGGAGGGTGATAGAAAAGATAGAAGAGAAGAAGCAAGGAGTCTTTATAGGCAGCAAGAGGGACATAGTCACCACAGTGGTTCAGTCTTTGATCCTCAGTAGTGGTGGGTCGCTGGGCAGAGTTTTTCTATTGACGATGACGGCAATGACGAAGGACAACGATGACCATGGTGATGATGGCCCTTTTTCAATGCTTCAAAGTGGTCGAGTCAGCTCTCCTTGCAGTGACAGCTCAAACCCAAGGTGGTTGAGTCAGTTCTCCCTGCTGTGGCAGCTTCTGGCTCTGGGATCTCAGCAGGAACCTCCTTTGTTCTTATCTTTCTGGCCTTGCCAGCAGAAAAGAGGAAGCAGGGAGGCACCAACTTGTATCTTGCCTTCGCAGGATACAATGGTATCATCCCCCAGCCTTCCATACTAAGCTGGAGCAGTTTAGTCACAGGCCAGATCTTCCGCCAGTAAACACTCCTGAGCACTCCCATCCACTCTTCTACAGAGCAAGCAGCTCTGGAGGAAGGGGCTTTCAAATGTGCCCACAGCGATATCGATTGTCACACAGTTAGCACCCTGATGGTAGCCACAGAGCTCTCCGTCTACTGAAGGGATTTGTGAGGTTCATCACCACACAAAGCTACAGGTGCTGACCAAGCTGGGGCTCTGGCAGAAGCCCTTCCAATGTTCGGGACTCTGCAGGCGCTGTATCTTCTGTGGCTGTGCTGGTAGATAACGAGTCTAGAACAGCTTTTGAAGGTTCCCAGAGTCTTGAGATGCTTCTACAGCATCTGTGCACTGTGGATGTGCTTGTGGGAGTTGAGACTACATTTGTGTTTAAAGCTCTTTTCACAATCAGGACACTGAAAAGGTATCACCCCTGTGTGGATGCGCTGGTGGCACTTCAGAGCTGCTTTTGAAGCTCTTCTCACACTTAGGACACTGAAAGGGTCTCTCTCCTGTGTGGAAGCACGCATGGTAGATGATGTGGGCACGGCTTTTGAAGCTCTTCCCACACTCAGGGCACTGAAAGGGTCCCTCTCCCATGTGTGTGGCCCGTTTCTGCCAGGGCTGTGTGCAAGGAGAGTCACCTCTGATCTCCCTGTAGAAACCCATCTGCTGTGGGGCAGCAGGTGAAGACCCAAAGGAAACCTCAGCTAGGACAATATGTCACCAGGAAGGAAGAAATCCTGTCTGCAGGCAGTGTGGGAAGAGCTTCGTCTGGAGCTCAACCCTCAGTAGACACCAGAGAACCAACCCAAGAGGAGAGTCCCAGTGAGTGCCTTGACTGCAGGAAGAGGTCTGTCCACAGCTGGCAGCTCATCACACACCGGTGGATCCACGTGAGGAACCCTACAGATGTGCAGCCTGCAAGAAGAGCTTTGGGCACAGCTCGAACCTGCTGAGGTACCACAGTGTCTGCACTTGGGTGGAGTCCAATCCGTGCCTGCAGCAGTGAGTTCACGTGGCTGGAAGCCTTAGAAATGCCTGGAGTGTGAGAAGGGCTTTGTGCAGAGCGCAGAGTTTTGTGAGATGGCACTCGTGGAAGAAGTGCTACAAATGTCCCATGTGTGGGAAGATTGTCAATCAAAGTTCCTACCTGATCAAGCACCCTGGGATCCACAGAATCACAGAATCACAGAATTGTAGGGGTTGGAAGGGACCTCCAGGGATCATCGAGTCCAACCCCCTGCCAAAGCAGGTTCCCTACACCAGGTCGCACAAGTAGGTGTCCAGGCAGGTCTTGAACATCTCCAGAGCAGGAGACTCCACCACCTCCCTGGGCAGCCTGTTCCCGTGCTCCGTCACCTCACCTAAAGAAGGTCTTGTGTACATTTGTGCAGAACTTTCTATGCTGCAGTTTCCGGCCATTTCCCCTTGTCCTGTCTCCACACACTGCTGAAAAGAGTCTGGCCTCACCATTCTGCCCCCCACACATCAGGTATTTATAAACCTGGAATAGATCCATTCTCAGTCTTCTTTTCTCAAGGCTGAACAGACCCAGTTCACTCAGCCTTTCTTCATAAGAGAGATGCTCCAGGCCCCTCACCATCTTTGTGGCCCTCCGCTGGACTCTTTCCAAGAGATCTCTGTCTTTTTTGTACTGGGGAGCCCAGAACTGGACGCAGTACTCCAGATGAGGCCGCACCAGGGCAGAGCAGAGGGGGAGGATCACCTCCCTCGACCTGCTGGCCATGCTCTTTTTAATGCACCCCAGTAAGCCATTGGCCTTTTTGGCCACAAGGGCACACTGCTGGCTCATTGCCAACCTGTCGTCCACCAGGATGCCCAGGTCCCCCTCTGCAGAGCTCCTCTCCAGCAGCTTATCCTCCAACCTGTACCAATGCAAGCAGTTGTTTCTCCCTATATGCAAGATTCTACACGTGCTTTTGTTAAACCTCATCTGGTTTCTTACTGCCCAGCTCTCCAGCCTGTCCAGGTCGTGCTCTCAATCTTCATTAAACATTGCCCATTCCAATGAGATGGTGGCCCTGCAAGTGTCCCTGGTGCAGGAAGAGTTTCTCTCAGGGCTGGCACCTCGTTTCTCCTGGGAAAAACGCCAGCGGAGAGACCTTGGGGATGCTGGAAAGCCCAGGATGATGGAGACCCCAATGCTTCTTGGAGGGTTTGGTTTTGGTGCCAACACAGGAGGAGTTTGCAACGGAGATGGCATCCCTGGCACCCTCTACACAGGGCACTTAAACCAGGAGCTTCAGATGGCCTCTCCTTGCTACCCAGCGCAGTTCTCTCACCATGCCTGCTTTCCTCTTCTGCTCTGCCTGCCAGCAGCTTTTTGATGCTGTTTCCTAAGGAGAAGCGGCTGTGCAGGGATGTTCTGTGTGTCTCTGTGCATGTGCTGCTCTCAGTAATTTGTGAGTGCACTGATGAATCTTAGAGGGGTCAGGAGAGCAGTAACGTGTCTCATGGAGGTATTCTGAAAATCATCTGTAGTGGGAAGGAAAAGGGGTGAATAAAGTAGCTGAGTTGTTCTGGAGCTTTCTTCACTGTGGTCTTGTTTTTTGTTTTTAAAATAAACGTCAGCATGTGCAATGAGGAGAGGGAAGGGTGCAAGCAGGGTTTGGTTTGGGTGCCTCTTCCAGCCCAGTGCTTGCTTTTGGGAAGGCATTTCTTTCACACAGTCCTATCATCCTTCCTAACCCAATGTGTTGCACATTGGTTCAATTGCTTTTCTCAAATGCTTTAATCAGGAACTCAAGAGTAGGTGTGTGACTTGAAGTCTTGGTTGTCTCCAATATAGCTACAAAAAGCTGAGCTTGTTATTCCTAAACGCATCGTCCAAAGTTTCAGGAGATGGCAGGAACAGAAAGCAGTGCAGGGTGCACCAGCAGTTCATCCCCACAGCACAGAGATATCAGAGTGCTCTCCAGGGCGTGCTTGCCTTGCAAGTGATCCCTTTAGAGCTTGAAAGTTTTTGCTTTGACCTTGGCAAGGTGTGTCTGAGACCTCCTGCAGCAGGGCCTTCACCTTTGCTGGGCTCAGCTAAAGCTGCTGTGGTTGGAATGCGGTTGGCAGGAAGTGGAGGTTGATTTTGGTGAGCTAGTGAAGCCAGCAGGAGCTTGCCCATGTCCTCTAAAGGCTCCCTGACCCCTCAGCAAGCTGCAAGGAGATGATGATTGCAGTCCCGAGGAGCTCTGCTTCCTCCATCCCAGGAAGCAGAGGCCTGGTCTGGTGCAGGAGAGGTACAGCAGGGCCCTGGGGCTTGCAGGAACTCACAGCTCCAGGGGAAATGCATGGGGACGAAGCAAGCAGCTGGGAGGCGTGGGGATCCCCAGCAGCAGGAGGCAGCAGCCCAGCCAACAGCCGGGATGATTTACATTTAAACTGCAACCAATTAATTCTTGTCCAGTGGCATCACTCATGTGTCTCCTCTTTCCTTTTAGATTCCCCAAAAAAACCTTCTCACTCTTCTGTGTTTTCATTTCACATCACCATATTCTCAGAATTGTTGAGCAGGATTTCTCTAAAAAGAAAATGAAGATGAAGGTTTTCTACATTTACTGCCATAAAAATCAATTTAACTGCTGGAGCAGGAACATTTCAGATGGGGGCGTGAAGGAGGGGCTGCCAGTCTAGGGGTGGACGTTCATACAGGTGGGCATGGAGGGAGGGAAGGAGGGATGGAGGGATGGAGGGATGGAGGGAGAGCTTTCTCCCATCAGATTTAACCCGCAGTTGCATACGCCCAGCAGAAGCCTGTGTCCTCTGTGTCCCACGTGACCTCTGCGTGGAGCTTACACTTGGCTGTGATGTGGTGAAGAGCCTCTGGGCACTGATTAAGGGACAGGGAAGTAAAGCGGGAATCTAGCGTAAGCCAGCCAGCCAGGAGGATGATACCAATTAATTATTCTTGATGGAATTAAGGGATGTGTCTGGAACAGCATCACTTCCCCTAGGCACTGTGGTCCGTCTGCACTGGACCAGTGCACTGGTCACTTGTTAAGAGTCATCTCATAAGAGCACAGGTGCAGGCAATTTCAAAGTGTTGCAAGACAAGAAGCGGGGCAGAAGTCCAGCTGCTCTGAGCAGAGATTTCTTCTAGAGTTCGTGTGGAAGGGAAGGTAAATGGACTCACGGAGTGAGACCTGGCTACATGGGAGCAACTGACTGTGAACCTTTGTGGAATGTGCTGCTCCACTTGCAGCCAGGTAAACGTATGGCCTGTGGGGATTATCCAGCGGTCTTGGGAATCTCAACAGGTCCCAGTTGATTGGAAGCCGGCAAACATCCCAGTTTCCAAGAAGAGCGGGAAAGAAGAGCTTGGTGATTAGTACCCTTTGAGGCAAGGCCTGATCTGTCAGCTTGTACCGAAAGGACTCCTAAGGTCCTTTTCCAGAAGTGCTCTTTCTGTTGTTCATTCAACACTGTCACTCCGTGCACATGATGGCCGAGGTGACCACATTCACAACCCTTCCAGTTAGACAAAGGCGAACCAACACTCAAGATTCACACACAGGTGGAAAACAACATCAACTTTATTAGCAGATTTCTACAAAACATTTATCCTACGTTTCCACCCTCTCACACTTGAATCTGTCTAAGCTGTATTGTTTACAGGAACTTCAAGTATGCCTTGAGGTAGTAAAAACAATAAGAGGAGAAAAAAAATAATGAAAAGGAAGAAGAGAAATTACAAGGGCTAGGCAGATCATCAGTCCTGGATCCAGCAACAAGCATGCTGACAGAGATGCTCCACATGGTAAAGAATTAAACAGGCGATAGCTCATGCAGTAGCCCTTGGGCCAGTGCAGACAGGACAAGATGTAAGAAATTCACTCCACACAGCAGCTGGGGAGAACGGCTCCACTTGGAGCCTCTGGCAGAAACCAGAGCAGTTCCCAGCATGTCAGTTGTTATACAGTTCATATATATATGCACACTGTCATAACATTCATCCTTTATCTAAGTGAAAACTTCATCTAAACCTGTAAGTTCTACTTCATGGGTTTTCCTTTTGTTCTCTCCTCCATCCCAAAGGGAAAGAGAAGAGTGAGAAAACGACTGCTGAGCGGCCTGCTGGTTTAAACCTTCTACTTTCTGTTCTTAAACACTTCTACTTTCTGTTTCCTCTGTGCACATGCTTATGGGATTTGAGATTTGAACTGCTTCTAAAGCCCTTCCCACACTCAGAGCACTTGAAGGGTCTCTCCTCTGTGTGGATGCGCTGGTGGAGAATGACATGGGAAGTCTTTTTGAAGCTCTTGCCACATTCAGGGCACTTGTAGGGTCTCTCTCCTGTGTGGACGTGCTGGTGTTGGATGAGGTGGGAACTGCTTTTGAAGCTCTTCAAACACTCTGAACACTTAAAGGGTTTCTCTCCAGTGTGGATGCGCTGGTGTACTGTGAGGTTTGAACGGTGTTTGAAGCTCTTCCCACACTCAGAGCACCTAAAGGGTCTCTCTCCTTTGTGGATGCGCTGGTGGTGGATAAGGTGGGAACTTCTTTTGAACCTCTTTCCACAGTCAGGACACTTAAAGGGTCTCTCTCCTGTGTGAATGCGCTGGTGAAGAATGAGGTCAGAACTGATTCTGAAACTCTTTCCACACTCAAGACACTTATAGGGTCTCTCTTCCATGTGGATGCTCTTGTGGCGCGTAAGGTTGGCTCTCCATTTGAAGCTCTTTCCACAATCAGAGCACTTATACAGTTGTTTTTCTGAGTTTACACACTGGTGGTTAACAAACTCAGAACAACTTCTAAAGCTTTTCCCAGATTCAGTGCAATACTTCTGCTTTTTCTTCTGGCACACTTGCTTACACCTGGGGTCTTCAGGCTCCTTCTGACTTGTGCTGAAGCTGAGATGGTTCCTTGCTCTCCTTCCAGAATGCTTTCTCAGTGGCTTCTTGAAGTGATCTCCTTGCTCCAGGCCACTCTGGGCATGCTTTCTTGCTTTCCTTACAGATGCACTACTATACTGCCTTTCGGCTACACTAGTTTTGGGCAGATCCTCCTTAAAATCTGTGATCACAGCTCCTGATGGATTGCATAAGAAACCAAGAATTAGCACATGAACCCAACAATGGCCTATTCACACAAGGCGCTTACAGCCTCAGCCTCCTCCTTCCGTCCACCACCTCACCTGGGCTGAGGTCTGTTGGCACAGTCTCAGGGCTACGCACATCCGGGATCCAGGGATCATCCCCTCCTTCACACAGGGAGATCAGCAGGCATTTGGGGACTGGATGTGGAGCTTCAATGACAGAAACATTGGAACATAAGAGTGTTAACTTGATTCTGGTACAGCTGCTTCTCCAGCAACTCGACTATCTGTCCCTCCAAAACGGAAGCCACAATCAGGGCCTGAATGACTCGGGGCAACCACGTAGACATTAGAATGTATCTGTTGAATTTTTCCAAACTGCTCTATGCCCAAGGCTTCAAAAATGTTTATGGGAATGGAATAGAGAGCCAATAAATGCTAAAGTAATAACTTGAGAGTGGTCTGGCTGCTGCTGCTGGTAGCACCCTGCAATGCAGCAAGATGGTTCTAACACCCGCCCCCCCAGCTGATGCCTGCTTCCCAGCACCAACTCAGGGGCTTTTATCAGAGTGCTGAGCACAATAAGCCCCCCATAAAACTCACGCTCCTCTGTGTTTCTTTTGTTACTGTCACTGTGGTGTTGGACAAGAACTAAGTGCATGGCGATTATTCTAGGCCCGGCCTGCAGAAGCTCATTCTGCACAGCCAGAGGTGCCCTAACGAGGAGGAAAGGCAGCAAAGCCCTCACCCAGCGAGGCCACGCACTGGTACGTCTCCAGCATCACGTCCCGGTACAGCGCTCGCTGCGCAGGGTCCAGCAGCGCCCACTCCTCCCTGCTGAAATACACGGCCACCTCCGCAAAGCTCACGGGCTCCTGCAAGCAAAGAGGCTCCTTGCTGGGAACAGCCAAGGCCCAGGGAAGCAGCTCACACAGGACACAAACTCCCGTCCCAGCCGCTTCTCTGGCCCCAGCACACACATGCTGCCTGAGGCCACCTCCCTCTCCCCTGCATTCACATCCCTCGCCCCTCGGCCTCTCCTGCCTGCTTCCCCCAGCCCCTACCTGAGATGGATGTGCTGTGGCCATCTGCTGCTCTTCTGCAGCTGAGATGATCATGGCTGGAAGGTGGAGTTGAACTGGAGCCTGCAGGGACAAGAAAATGTCAGGGGAGCTGTGAGGGAACGCAGCAGTCCCTGTCCCAGCCCAGCCCTCCACAGCCCATCTGCAGGGCACTGCCTGGGGGATGGCACAGCAGGCCTTGCACAGGAAGACATTCAGCAACAGCACTGGTAATGCTCTGTCTAAAAGAGATGAATCACCACAAAGCTGTCTCAAACTGGGGGGCTGAAAGAATTGATAACTGACACCCAGCTCAACAGCTGAGGGCACTTGCATTGTGTGCCTAAAAACAGAGCACAGCAAGGATTCAGTCACTACCCCAACACAGACAACAGCCCAAGTGTCCCTCAAGCTGTCCTGCACAGCAGTAGGCTGCATGACAGGATCTCCCCTTGAGTAGGGATTACCTGCACAGAGATGCCTTGCACCTTGACATCAAGACTCCTTCTCAATACAGATCTTCCGTAAGAGACTCATGGTTACTTTGGAACTATCAGAGCTTCTCTAAGGCTATATCTTTAACTGATTATGTATATATGATCACTTTGACATTATTCCCTGGTCAAGCCTGCAATTAGAAGTGGATCAAGCTGCAATTATGCTTCTTACCTTTGTGGTTTTAGAAGTTTAGAAAGGATGGGGGAGCACTGTGAGACACTTGTTGAGCCAGTGTCAATCCAACTCAGTTCTGGGAACCTGAGCGTGCAGTTCAGGCAGCAGTGTTAAGATTACCCACAGAAAGGGAACCAAATGTTGTGTGTCAAACTGCAAAGCCAGAGTCTGGCTCCCAGATGAGAAATGTATGTCAAACATTCACTCTGCAATTATAAACTGTCATGAGACATTGTTCTCAACCTCCAGAAAACAGGGAGGCTGCTGTGTGTGCACTTCATGCAGCTGCTAACCTCCATGAATCAAAAACCACCAACGTTCCCCTATACTCTTTTTCTGCTGCGGCATGGGGTGGAAATTCTGATGTTACAGCATATTTGGAGAAAATAAAAGACCTCTCATTCTCACCCATAATGCTTTAGCCACACATATGGAACTTTTACAGTTTACTTCCTTTAGTAAATGTAAAAGGAGAACTGGCTTCAATGGACTAAGAATAGGTTGAGGTACTGAATGAGTTCTTTGCCTCAGTCTCCACTGGCAGCCAGGATTCTAATAATTCTCACGTCCCTGATCCCTGCATCCCTAAACCTCCAAGTGGGTGTCAGAGCAGTAAATCAGGTCAGGCTGTCACTGGTGGCCTTCTATGATGAAGTGATGGCACTGGTGGACAAAGGGAAGGCAACCAATATCATTTACCTGGACTTGAGCAAGGCCTTTGACATGGACCCCACCACATCCTTATCTCCAAATTGGAGGGACTTGGATTTGATGGGTGGACCACTCCATGGATAAGGAATTGGTGGGAAAGCCACAGACAGAAAGTGGTGATTAATGGTGCTATGTCTCGGTGGAGGCTGATAATGAGTGGTTTCCCCCAGGGGTTTGTTTTGGAACTGGTGCTCTTTTAACACCTTTATCAATGACATCAACGATGGAATCGAGTGCACCCTCAGCAAGTTTGCTGCTGACACCCAGCTGAGTGGTGCTGTTGACAGGGTGGAAAAAAAAGATGCCGTTCAGAGGGACCTCAACAGGCTTGAAAGACGGGCCCAGGTGAATCTAATGAGGTTCAACACAGCGAAGTGCAAGGTTTGACACCTGGTCTGGAGGAATTGCAGGCATCTATACAGTTTGGAAGGAGTGGTCCCTGAGAGCAGCCCTGCAGAGAGGACCTTGTGGTACTGATGGATGAAAAGCTTCACATGAGCCAGCAGTGTGCTCTTGTAGTTCGGAAAGCAAATGGTATCCTGGGCTCCATCAGAAGAGGGGCGGCCAGCAGGGACAGGGAGGTGTCCCTCTCTATTCTGCCCTTGTGAGACCCCATCTGAAGCACTGTTGATTGTTTGTGGGGAGGGGGTTCAATTCTACCCCTTGCTTAAGACTCACAGAAGCGCTTTTGCAAAATGCAGCGAGAAAAATAAGCTCTTATCTGCATAGTTCGCAGAAAAAGGAACAAACACGAGGAAGTATTGGGACATAGTCAGCAAGAATTGGTTTTATTGTGCAAACTGGGCCAGAGGTGAAGAACCAGAGTGTGGAAGACAACTAACTTCATCCCCAAACACCACCAGCACGGACCCTCACTGCACAGGACGCACGCGCCAGGGGGAGGGAGTTTATGGAAATGAATTCCTGGAAAAATAATGAATATGTAGATGAATTCCAGGAAGTTTATTGAACATGTATGAGCGTGGCTTACAAATATGTAACGCTTCTGCTGCCTGGTATGCAAGGTAGGCAGAAAGCTCCCCTCCTGCATCCAGCATGTAAACCACTGAACTAAATGTACCTGCTCTTATAACTACTTTGTGGTTATAGAGTCTGATTCTGCAAGTCACTGTGACGTGTGGAATCAAACTGTATAACCACAAAGTGTTATAAAGCATGTATGGTTTATTCAGTGCTGCGCAGACACCGGGTGCAAGGGGGATAGATCTGCCTAACTTGCACACAGTCTAGAAAAATCATGCTACAGATATAGGATGAACTAATACATAATCAATAGTTTTCCCGGAATTCAGAGGGTCACGGGATGAAGATTTGTCATCTTCCTCGCGAAGGCTTCTGACCATTTTCACTGTAAACTTCTGACCTTTCAGGGGAACATCCCCCCAGACAGGTTTCTTCTTGCCCATCTAATCACCTCCCTGCCAAATGTCCTATGGCTGTTCTCAAACCCTTATCTTTATGGCCTTCATCCCCCTCACTATCTCAATCACAGTGTCTGCCATTCCTTATTTTCTAACAAGCTCTACATTCTTGCTTCTATAAACTATCTCTAACTATTCCCCTCCACTCCCCTTATTCTCAGTCACTGTGAAGTCTTCTTGCCTTATTACTTTCACTTATGGGGCCCGTCTCACCTTTCAACTGTGCGCAGGTCTGGAGTCACCAGTCCAAGAAAGACAGCTGTTGGAGAGGGTCCAGAGGAGAGACACAAAGATGATCAGGGGGCTGGAGCACGTCCATAACAAAGACAGGCTGAGGGAATTGGGCTTGTTCAGCCTGGAGAAAAGAAGGCTGAGGGGTGACCTCACTGCAGCCTTTCAGTACCTAACCCGCTCAGCCTCACCTGCTCTGCGGGGAAGAGTGGGCCGCTCCGTCTGTGCCCAGAGCTGCCCGCAGGGCTGAGCGCGGAGACCAGCGAAGGCCGAGTCCCGTCCCGCCGGAACGCAGCCGTCCGTGGCCGTGAGGGAAGAGGAGTTCCGGGCTCAGTCGGGCTGCAACGACTGCCTGGGCCGGGCCGCTGGGCGGAGCCGCCGCCGTGACGGCGCGGGGCAGGGGGCGGCCGCAGGACGGGCTGGGCTGGGCTGGGCTGGGCTGCGTGCGTGCCGCGCTGTGCGGGGCGGGCGCTGCTGCCGTCTGGGTCAGCGAGCCCGAGGGTGGCAGCGGGAGGCTTTCTGTCGCGAAGGCAGGATTCCCTTGCCGACTTATATATCGGTTCTTAAACGAACGTACGAATCGCTGTTGCCGACCCGTATCACATACGGCAGTTAGTATAGTATGGCAATTTGGTGCCTGTGGCAATTTGGAATGTATTGCACTGGGTACGCAGGGTCAGCCCCAAGTACATTGCCCGGTGCAATTCAAGGGTAGGTACGGCCAGTCATACGGACCACAACTCCACAGAGAACCCCATGGTATCACGGCACAGAAGACTTATTAGGACCTTTATTCAAGGATTTAGGGACGGTCGTATTCCTACAGCAATTTATGGGTAGAGCTCCTACGCACAGCTCCATCTGTTCAACACAATATGGCGCCTGGTGTCGTACCGGAGATTGCCTCTTCCTGAGACATATTCGTGGTTGAGAGGAGTTAAAGGAACGGTAGGACAGCAGCGCGGGGACGTGTGACCACAAGGATGTGCGGATGTCCCAAGCAAAGGAAGCAAAGAAACCCAGCAGAAAGCGACGCATCATTAGCGTAACAAAACACAGCCTCCATCCTCCCTCCCTGCCCCCATCCCTCCCCCGGGTGCAGATGTGCCATGAGAACGAGCTGTGAAACTGCCCAAGGCCCGGCAGCCGGCTCGGGGCGTGCTCGCTGTGGGAATTGCTGCCTGCACCTGAGGCTGTGCCGAAGCGGCCAGAGCCTGGCTGGAAGCCGTCCGGGCAGCACGGCGGTGGCAGGAGGAGCAGCGAGGCCGTGCTGCGACCAGCTCCGGGCTGAGGGCACTCGGCATCCTCTGCTCTCCGCGACTCCCAGGAGGCCGGTTGCCCGCACCAGAGGCGGGAGCAGCCTGCTCCGCACCCAAGGTAGGAGCCCTTCGCGGCTCGTGCAGAGGAGCGCACGCTTCCTGCCCCCTGCCAGCAGCAGCGGGAGGGGAGCGCGGAGCGTCACCGGGCGGGGCGGAACCGGCACTGCTGTAGCCCAGGTGGGAGCCCGGTCCCGGCTCCAGCTCCCGCCCAGCACAGCGGGTTTGCTGGGCCAGACGGGCCGCAGCGAGGGGAGCAGCGGTTCCCAGGCGTGTTGCAGCCCGGGTTGTATATCGAGGGGCACAGGAAGGGGTTGGAGCTGGGACAGCGAGGAAGTGAACGGAGGAGCTCAGCGTGCTCTGCTGCCCCGTCGGCTCTCTGTAACACAGCCCAGCTGGGACTGCGCTTCTCCCTCTGGGCCACGGGAGACACAAGATGACCTCGCTCTGCAGCTCTGCACGCATGGATTGATGGAAGCTTTAAAATCCCCGATGCTTCCTTTTGAATGTCTGAATGCGAAGGCTCCAAGGGCGGAATTTCCGCTCGTCTCCCTTCCCCGTCAGCCCGCAGCTTCCCTTCGTGGACCCAGCAGGCAACATCTGCGTCTAGCGACCCTGATAGATACTGATAGGACTAGGGGGATTTTATTTAAATTTGAAGTGGGGAGGTCTGACATTTGATATTAGGAAGAAATCAGCACTGTCCAGGCCATCAGCATCCATGGAAGATCCTGTGGGCAGGAAGCTAGCTAGATAATCAGGGCCTAATGTCATCAGTGATACAGAGTTCATATATTCATAGGTCACACACTAAAACCACAATCCCTCAGTGACTGGTAACTGGTCCAACACAGTTGAATGTTTTCATTAACTAACTTGCTTTATGGTGGCATAGAACACACTGTCAATCCTTTTTCTGGATGACTCAGAGCTCAAAGGTGTCCATGGTTTTATGGGCTGGTTTGGCCTGGTTCCATGACTGGTGGGGTGGGGGGACTTCTTCCTACAAAGAAGTGGTCTGAGCAGCCATGGATTAGGTTAGGATAGCTAAAACCCAGATAGAACTGGATCTAGCCAGGGACATAAAGAGGAACGAGAAGATTCTATAGATGGAAGGCCAGGAAAGATGAGGACTCTTTCTGGAAGGAAACTGGAGACCTGGTCACAAGGGATATATATATATATACATACATACCTGATGGATATGTACATCCTATGGAAATTGGTTCTAAAGAAACATAATGAAACACACTGGGGAGTAGAGGCTCTTTGTAAGTATTTGAAGGAAGTCACTGTCAGTTGTGATCTGTATAGCAGAATGAAACAGGTTATTCAACAGTGTGAAATCTGTCTGAAGAACAGTCCTAATACTAGAACAGGGTACGAGTGGGATCTATCAGGACAGGGAATGTTCCAGGAAAACAACGGCAAATAAATTTTTCAGAGCTTTCTAGAAAATGGGAGTATCAGTATTTACTGGTGCTGACAGACACTTTTTCAGGTTGGCCTGAAGCTTGTCAAATAAGGTGAGAGAAGTTACATGAGTATTATTGAATGAAATAATACCTCAATTTGGGATACGTGTCATGATATCATCAGGCAGGGGTACTCATTTCTGTGAGCAAGAGGAACAACAAATCAGCAGAATATTGGGAATTTATTGACAACTGCACGTCTGTCAAATTTTGAGTCAGAGAGAATTGCTTAAAGAATATATTCAAAGGCTTAATAAAACCATACACGAATCCTTAGTGAAAATGATGATTACCCAAAACGAAGTGAAACAGATCTCACAGCAAACTGAGGCAGGGGAGCTCTTCATCTTTGGGGACATCTTTGTAGGGTACTCCCTGATATTATCAAAAGTGTTTTATTAGTGCTGCTAGTGAGAAGTCTGATATTAACAATCTAATCTGCTTCTTTTTGTATAAACTTAAGAAATTAATTCAAAGTTTTTGGGCATTGCCTAGCAGTGATTAAGCATGAGCAATATGAGCTTTTGCAAAAGAAGCTTATTGAAAAAGGGGGGAGCTGATTTAAGAAATGATTACAAAATATTCCTTAGTATATCCTTATAAGATTGTTGTGGTAACACTTGCATCACCACGGTAGCCTTTAGATGTTATGGATGATAATTGTGATGCAGCATTGTAAATGAGGAGGCACACTGTGAGACTGATCTGCTTTAGCACGATACAACTTATCACAATACAGTTAAGCTTACTACAGTGCCTTGCAATTTGTTTAGATAATAGAAAGAGCTGTGACTCTGAACCAAGGAGATAAGGAAGTCCTGCTGAGTCTTTGTATCAAGGAAATAGCAGGTCCTGCCTGGAATCAATCACTGAATATTTAACATACTTCTGGGAAAACATGCGTATGTAACAGAACTCTGAGAAACCTCCACATATGTAGGGTACCTCTGGGAAAAGTTCTGCAGATGTAGCACAAGTCATATATATAAACTGAAGACCTCTTGTGTAAGCTATGCATGATAGGAGGATTATCCCCATGCACCACCCCAGCATCCAGTGCTGCCACCGGGAATATCTCCTTAACGATAATAAACTTTTGCTGATGCTCTTTGCATCGAGTTCTTCTAATCAATTGGAAGCAGAAATTGGCTGTGGAAACCATGGATTTAAGGGAAGAATCTTGCCCAGCAAAGCCTTGCTGGGTGAGGGAGATGAAACAAACTCAAATAGGAGACCAGGTGTCTGGCATCGAGTGCCCTCCAACCATCTCCACAGGAGGGGAGACTCCTGGGGTGAGGGGAGTAGGGGGTGGGACACAACCCTAGTCTGTGTTCATCCTGTTCTTTCCTGCTACAGGTACTGCAATTCTGGAAGCAATGTTCGGGTTACCTTGGCTAATGCAACCGGACAAGATACGCTATGTGTAAGTACTGCAACCCCGACAAACCCGATTCCTGACCTGCCTGGCTGGAGTACCACTGACTGAAAATGACTCTTGTGTACTCCAGAACAGCCTGAATGGCAAGAGCAAATGGCTTTCCTGCCATGCGCTGGGGAGTCTCCAGTTCTTGCTCCTGAGGATCTCTGGATCCTGGTGACACTATGCGCTGACTAGTGCACCAACTCCATGCCTGACATAGGCTGTTGGCACACCGCCAGCTGCCCAAGAGGTGGAGCCCCAGCTACAGTTGCCTACGCAACAAGCTGAGTTATTTGAATGACTCAGTGTGGTGTAATCACGCTGCAACTAATGTATCAACTGGCTACAACACCCCAGTGTCCCTGCCAAAGGGCAGATTTTTTATCCGTGGGGACCAGGTTTGGGCAGTTGTACCTGCTGGGGCCCTGGGAGGGCCATGTACCAGTGAATGACTCATTGTTTTTATGCCCAAAATCACCATGGCGATTGCATGGCAGTGGAAAAAAACACAGACTTGGTGACCCACGTGGGAATTTTACGCTTTCTTGCTGGACTGTAAATTTGAGTTTACAGCTGCACCTGCTGCCCAAACCATTGCTGTGGCTGCCTTGGTACTCCAGGCTCAGGTGTGGCAGCAACATTAACACAATTGAATAGGTTATCTTGCTGGCTTGGTAAATTTAGCAGTGCTGCTTCATTTGCTGTTTGGAAACTCTCATAGATGTAGGCAGTGTTAGGACCACCTCACTTCGGAACACTGCAGCTGTCGATTTCCCACTACTCAGCCATGGCCATGAATGCCAGGACTTTGATGGATTCTGCTGCATGAAACTTTTGGACCATTCCTAATCCATTCCAAACCTAGATGAATTAAGGGATCTCGCTGATCAGCTGCACGAGTCCTTGGGATGGAATCCTTTTTCAGCCTGGGACTGGGGATGAGGACTGCAGAAAAAGGTAATACAGATAGGCTGTATCTTGGACCTGTATTTCCTCACTCTTCTGTGCAATATTTCACGCTTCTTGCAACTTGTACAACAAGCTGTGCAAAGTGCTTTTTGTGGACTTGCAGTAAAAGTAGTGCATATTCCAAACCAGGAACACGCAGCGGCATGTGCCAGGGATCTGAAGGTTCTGACCAAAGAATGCTCCTGAATTGGAACAAAGGACTCTGGGAAAGTGCTTACAGCTGACTTAGCTTGTTTTGCAAGAAGCTGACCTTGCAGGTTTACAGTTTTGCAAGAAGCTGAACTTGTTTTGCAGGAAGTTGCTCTGCTGTGCCTCTATCCTATGCTGGCCACGCAGCTGCAGTGTGCGAGTAAAAAAACCCTGCAGACACTGGGAGAGAATAAAAAGAGGAGGGAGGTTGCGGTGGATCCCAGGAGGACAAGTGCACCTTGAAATGGGGGATGCACCATGGGCAATACCTAGTGAAAGCACCGCAGGCATGTTCCATCTCATCCTCCTGCTCAGCACTGTGTCCATCTCTAGGAGGTCGGTAAGTCATTTTTACTTGCTTGGGGAACTTCTGCTTGCTGCATACAGAGTTATCTAAGTGTATGAATGTGTGCGTGTGTCAAATAAAACTTATGATTCTCAGAGCTGCCATGAGTGCATACTTGTTCGTCTTCACTCCTGAGACATCCTCTTGAATCCAAACCAACCCAGAAACAAATTAGCATCATCATCCAGCCTGGGTGGCATATGATAGACTCTCACAGTGATAACTACTTTATTTCCTTGTCACTTAATCTGCACCCACCACATTATTGCTAAATGTAAGCTCCATTCCATCCAGCCCACCAGTACATACGGCCTGTAACCTGCCCTGCATCTCTGGCATGGAGAGCCCAGAGCCATCCATCACACACAGCACACCCGTCACAGGACCGTTCCCACCACCTCTCACTCATGCTGATGATGCTGCAGCACACAGGCCTCCAACTTCGAATGCCAATATGAAAAACCAATAACACCTAACAGCCTTGCACATGGGCACCTGGGGGGCTGGTTGTTCCCTTGGGAGCTCTGTCAGTGGCTGCACTATTGCAGTGAGTGCAGAGGTGGCATGAGACTCAAAGGGCATAGCTTTCTGCTGGGTGGATGCAACTACTGGTTAAACTGGCCAGGACAAAGCCTGTTCATTCCCTTCCACGTGAACATCCCCCCTGAGAATGGAGATCCCTCTTCCCCCATGCCCACCATCCCACCACCATAAGGGAAACAAAGCATTTTGGCATCTGAACTGCTCCTGTTCCTGCAGCTGGGCACTGCAGTCACAACTCTGCAGGGACTCATGTCTGCAACAGAAGGGTTTTCCCCAGAGCAGAGGGAAAGCAGGGAAGTCCAGGGGGAAGAGGAAAAAAAATTGAGTTTTCCTACTCTTCAAGCAACTAAACATGACATGCACAAAAAGATGGGGTGAAACCAGCAATGAAATTTTCCCGGGGGGAAAATATAGAGAGGAATATCTTGCAAAGCAAACATGCATTCTGGAGCCTGTTGCAATCTGAAAACTTAGTACTGAACAGATGAGCTGAACGTGCACTCTACATATCGCACTGTGTTTTGCTCCCACCACCTGCTGAAATCGGGATATTGCATTTAGGAAGAAAAAGCTAAGTTTTCATGTTTATGAGAGCAAATCAAGGCTTGGTATCTGATAGCAAATCTGAGCTGCAGATAAAAACCTTTGGGAAGTAAAGGATAGCAAGTGTGTTCTTCGGAAGGGAGACGGGGCTGTGTGCCAAACATGCCTTCACCCAGAACCAAGCAGTGGGCTGTAATCAGCACCAAAAACAAACCCTTTTCCCACCTTTTCCTCCCCTTTTTGCACACACACATTTTAAGAACATAGAGCCAGATGACAGGGAAAACAAAAGCTCCAGGACAACTCAGCTATGTTCTCCCCCTCCTTACCCTGCAGGTAATTTCCAGTTAATCTCCAAGAGCTGCGTTACTGCTTTCGTCACCCTTTATTTGACTCATCAGTGCACTAAGAAATTACTGGGTATAACACATACACACAGACACACAGAACATTTCTACACAGCTGCCTTTCCTTAGGAAACAACATCAAAAAGCTGCAAGCAGGAAGAGTGGAAGAGAAAGCTGGGCATGGTGACTTTCTTCTGTTAGCAAGGAAAGGCCATCTGAAGCTCCTAGGTCTCATGGTTTTATGGTTTTTCTTCATGCATCAGAACACTGCATTCATAGCAGCATGCCATGATGGGAGTCGGAGTGAAGAGATAATGCTCCATTTTCTGAAACGAATGAGCTAGAGCTCCCAAGGGCCAGGAGAAGACACTACACTTCCAGAAGATGTCATTTTGTAATTTTCTGTCTTGCAGGGGGAGAAAAAATAAAACAGCAGAGGTCACGGGATCTCTCTCTTTTGCTGCTGGCTGCTAACTGCTACAGCAAAAGATTCAGTTTCAGAAAACACTGTCTTTAGCATTTATTTAATTTCTTAGCTTAAATCCAAATTAAATTATATTTCACCATTATAATTAGTCAACTAAGGTTTCTTCTCCTCAGATCATTTCCAGCATCCTCAAGGTCTGGTCCCTCAAGGGACGGTTTTCCCAGGAGGAACAAGGTGCCAGCCCTGAGAGAAACTCTTCCTGCACCAGAGACACTTGCAGGGCCTCTTAATCACATGCATGGGGCAATGTTTAATGACGACTGAGCTCTGCATGAAGCTCTTCCTGCAGTGCAGGCATTTCCATGGTCTCTGCACTGAGTGGATCCACAGGCAAAAGCTCTTCCCACACATGGGACATTTGTAGCACTTCTTCCACCAGTGCCATCTCCTGTGAGTGGGGAGCTCTGCACTCTGCACAAAGCCCTTCTCACACTCGAGGCATTTCTAAGGCTTCCTGCCACGTGAACTCACTGGTGCAGGCTCTGGACAGACCTCTTCCTGCAGTCAAGGCACTCACTGGGACCTCTCCTCTTGGGTTGGTTCTCTGGCTTCTACTGAGGGTTGAGCTCCAGATGAAGCTCTTCCCACACTGCTGCAGACAGGATTTCTTCCTTCCTGGTGACATATTGGCCTAGCTGAGGTTTCCTTTGGGACCTCACCTGCTGCCCTACAGCAGATGGGTTTCTACAGGGGAGTTCAGAGGTAACTTCCCAGGCATCATCCTGCACACGGCCCTGGCAGAAACGGGCCACCTGGCAGAGGGTTTCCAGTGGCTGTGACACATCCCACTTTGGACTCTCATTTGCATGTCCACACAAGAGCCTGTCTGCAGCTGAAAGAGGGCAATAAGGGTAATTTACATGCAGGTAAGAGGGAATAGATTTAGTTTTGCCCCACAGCTCTTCCTCTACTCAGGGGATTTGTGAGGTTCATCACCACATAAAGCCAGAGGTGGTGACCAGGCTGCTGCTCTGGCTGAAGCACTTCCCACATCTTGGGCACTGCAGGCTGTGTCTGCTGTGAGGATGTCCCGGTAGGTAATGAGGGTGGAAGTGGGGCTTCAATGAGACAAACAGGGGAGATGAAAGCATTTCCATTTTTCTACACAGTGCCCGTTCAACAATTCTATGTCCCTCCCCAGGGAGAAACTGCAATTTGGTCCTGAACGACACTGGGCCCACAGCTTCCTTTGGAGCAAAGAGTGCTTTTACAAAACCGTGAAAATTATGAAGGGGTATTTTCATTCAAAATAAACTTGAGAACAGCTTATTTATTTTCAAAACAAATATCAATGACGAAAGCATCAAAATGTTTACGGGAATTGAATAGAAAATCCAAAATTGTAAAGGAGTAACCAGGGAGTCATCTATTAGCCCAAACTGGTGGCACTATGCAGTGCACCAACACAGGAACTGGTTTTCTTCCTCCTGGCTGATGCCTGCTTGCCAGCACTGACTCTGGGGCATTTATGAGTCTGCTGTGCATGCAAATCCCACCTGAAATTCACGCTTCTCAGTATTTCCTTTGTTGCTGTTGTAGTTATCAATATGTAACTGCATGGTGATTATTCACTTTGACCCTTGTGACACAACCGGAAGCTCTCCTGTAGGTGTATGTGTGTAACCCTATCCTCTATACAGGAAATAACCAAGTGTATCCAGCCATCACCAGTCTTGTTTCATCACTGCTAAATCACTACAGCATATCAGAATCATATCAATAAATACAGTCCTGCTTCTTCCTTAGGAGTGTATATTACAGGGAGGATTATCTGTGACAAAGGGGCAAAGCCATTGGGGGCCATACAAGGATGAGAGTGGAGAGGTGTTATCTGCAAAGTCCCAGGTTTGGAAGTTGCATATGAAGCAAAGGAGAACAGAAGTAAACAGCAGCGGAGAACAGAAACTAAAGCAGAGGAGAATAAAGCTAAAGAATTGCAAACAAATCTCCCAAGGAGGAGAAATCAATTTCAGGGAAAAAAAAAAAAAAAAAAAAAAGCCTTACATCTGGGTGTTCACAAAGACACTGTTCATCAACAGCTTCCTGATATCATCTCCAGTTTAATTGTAGCAATCCAGAAATGAGGTAACAGGGAAGGAAAGTATTTCAGCTCCTGTACTGTCAGGGTCAGCATGGAAAAGAAAACAGCTTCCCAGTTCCCCCATGTACCTCCAGAGAAATGGCAAGGCCTGAACTCAGAACAAAGAGCCCAGAAGGCATCGGCCCCACCTGTCCCAGGAAAATGGAGATCCGTGAATAAGTTCTGACAGCACAAATGCTTACATTCATCCCAATCGGTCTTTAATGATATCTGGCAAAGTCCTTTCCATAAATAATAAAGCACAAACGTCAGGGCCAGCTCTACTCCCTTCTGGGAAGCTGAGCATGCAGTTCAGGCAGCAAAGAGTTAAGACTACCAGAGGGAACGGAGGAAAATACTGTGTGCCAAAGTGCCGCAGCCTATGTCTGGTTCCCGGGTGAGAAACCCATGCCAGACAGTCACTGTGCAACGATAAACTGTCCTGGAAAATGTTCATGTCTGCAATGGATGACCCTGGGGACGCTCCTTCAGCTCAAACGCTGATCCAACCCCCGGAAAACAGGGAGGCTGCAGCGCGTGTACAAACACAGCGAGCCTCAGCGGAGATGGCAGCTGCCAGCAGAGCAGCGTGCTGGAGAACCACCTCTGCTGATGTTCTGTACAGTGGGAATGGCGCACAGCCCACAGGTAAGGCAGCAAGGAACGGAAGGGGAGAGGAGGGGAGGGGCTAAGGATTGTAGGTGGGATACGGAGCAAAACAAGGTTCAGCCATTGATTCTCTTCCCCTTCCCCCCCAGCCGAGAAACAGGGAGGCTGCTGTGCCCCTGCTTCGTGCAGCCGCTATCTACTGTGAGTTAAAAGAGCAGCTGCCCATCTGAAGTGCCTCTACACCAACGCGTGCAGTTTGGAAAACAAACAGGAGGAGGTGGAAGCTACTGAGCTGCTTGAAAAGCATGACGTGGTTGCCACCGAAACCTGGTGGGATGATTCCCACAGTCATAGTGCAGCTATTGATGGCTACAAGCCGTTCAGAAGGGACAGGCTGTGAAGGCGGGGTGGAGGTGTTGCTATGTACACCTGGAATGGAAGAGAATGTGCAGAGCTGGCCCTAAAGAACAATCCTGAACTAGTCAGGATTAGCCTATGGCTAACCGTAGTTAGAGACCAAGGCAGCAAAGGAAGCCTTGTGATTGGTGTCTACTATAAGCCACCAGATCAATCAGAGCCTGTTAATGAGGCTTTCTAGCTCCAGCTACAGGAGGCGTTGTGATCACAATTGCTTGTCCTGCTAGGGGACTTCAACCACTCAGACTGGAAAAGTAGCACAGCAAGCCGTAGGTAAGCTGGGAGGCTCCTGGAATGCACTGAGGATGACTTCCTGAGTCAAGTATCCACCATGGGGAATGCAATAGTCGACCCGTTGCTCACCAAAGTACATGAACTGACTGGTGACATCAAGATTGGAGGCTGCCTGGGCTGTAGCAACCATGCTATGGTTGAGTTCACGCTTCGGATGGCCACGAGACAGGTGAAGAGTAAAACTAGGAAGCTAAACTTTAGGAAAGCTAGCTTCCAGCTCTTCAGGGAGTTAATCCAAAACATCCTGGGAAACTGTCCTCACGGGCAAGAGTGCAGGGCAGATCTGTCCGGTCTTTAAGGAGGCTTTCTTCAGGGCTCAAGAGCTCTCCATCCCCAAATTTGGCAAGTCAGGAGAGGAAGGCAAGAGACCAGTGTGGCTGAAATGGGACCTGCTGGTCAAACTGAAGAGCAAGAAGAAAATGCACAGGCAGTGGAAACACTGACACGTACTGTGGGAAGAGTATAAGGAAGCTGCCATCCTGTATAGGGATGGGGTCAGGAAAGCCGAGGCCCGGTTTGAACTGAACGTGGCTGGGGATGCCAACAAGAACAAGAAAGGCTTCCACAGGTGCCTCAGCCAGAAAAGGGAAGTCCAGGAGGACATACCAACCTAGTGAGAAACACAGGCAGGCTGGTAACAACAGACAAGAAGGCGGCTGAGGTACTCAACAACTTTTTTCCTCAGACTTCTCTGGTAACTGCCCACTGCACAGCCCTCGGACATTTGGTTGGGTAGGAGGGGATCCGGGAAGCAACGTCCCTCCCACTGTAAGCAAAGATCAGGTTCGTGACCACCTGAGGAGCCTGAACATGCAGAAGTCTATGGGTCCTGATGAGATGCACCGCAGAGTCCTGAGGGAACTGGCTGATGTGTTTCTATGAAATTACAAAAGTTGCAGCAATCAGCTGTAAGTCCCTGGTGACTGGAAAAAAGGAAACGTCACACCTATTTCTAAAAAGGGTAACAGAGATTACCTTGGGAACTACGGACCCATCAGTCTCACCTCTGTGCCAGGGAAGATCATGAAGCGGATCCTCCTGGAAGCAGTGCTAAGGCACAAGGAAAGCAGGGAGGCGGTAGGGGAGAACCAGCACGGCTTCACTAAGGGCAAATCCTGTTTGGCCAAAATAGCAGCCTTCGACAGTGGTGCCACTGCATCAATGGGCAAGAGAAGAGCTACCGATGTCACTTATCTGGACTTCAGCAAGGCCTCTGACACAGTACCCCACAACTTCCTTCTCTCCAAATTGAAGAGAGAGGGATTTCACGGGCAGACAGTTCTGTGGATGAAGAACTGGTTGCAGGATCGAATCCAGAGCTGTGGTCACTGGCTCAATGTCCGGACAAAGACCAGTGATGAGTTGTGCCCCACTGGGGTCGGTCCTGGGGCTGATATTCCTCAGTATATATCTTCCTCAGTGACATCAACAGTGGGGTCGAGTGTCCCCTCAGCAAGTTTGCAGGTAGCACCATGCTGTGGTGTGCAGTGACACATCAGAGGAACAGGATGGCTTCCAGAGGGACCAAGGCAGACTTGAGCAGTGGGCCCAGGTGAACCTCACGAGGTTCAGCAACTCTAGTGCAAGGCTCTGCACCTGGGTCAAGGCAGCCCCCATTACCTATACAAGCAGGGGGATTCAAGGATTGAGTGCAGCCCTTCCAAAAAGGACCTGGGGGTACTGGTGGAGCCCAAAAAGCCAACTGTGTCCTGGGCTGCATCAAAAGAAGCGTGGCCAGCAGGGTGAGGGAAGTGATCCTGCACCTCCACTCTGCAGTGATGAGGACACACCTGGAGTACTGCGCCCAGATGTGGAATCCTCTGTACAGGAGGGAGATGGAACTGTTGGAGTGTGTCCACAGAAGGGCCACAAAAATGATTCACAGAGTGGAACACCTCTCCTTGGAGGACAGGCTGAGAGAGCTGGGGCTGTGTGGCCTGGAGAAGAGAAGGCCGCAAGGTGACCTGAGAGTGGCCTTTCAATACCTCAAGGGGAGCTACAGGAAAGAAGGGACAGGCTCTCCAGCAGGGTCTGTGGTGATAGAACAAGCGGAAATGGCTTCAAGCTCAGGGAAGGGAGGTTCAGGTTAGGAATAATGATGTCCGATTTAGCTGCAGTTAAAGAAACTGAACAGTGATAGACGAGAAACGAGAAATGGGAAAGGGAGTTTTATTGGAGGTCTGAGTGGAGAAGCAAGATGAGGAAATACAACAAGGACAGCCTGTGCCAACTGGGGGATCTTTTGATTGACTGGAAGCACGCCTAAAGAGGACTGCTACCCAGGAAAGAGCTGCAGAAAAACTGTTAGGAAATGGTACGGCCATCCAACAGGAGGTGCAGAGAAATACCTGGATCACTGAAGAACACTGAATGCAGCCCCAGCACACACAGTGAGCCTCAGCGCAGATGGCAGCTGCCAGCAGAGCAGCGTGCTGGAGAACCACCTCTGCTGATGTTCTGTACAGCGGGAATGGTGCACAGCCCACAGGTAAGGCAGCACCGAGACGATCCTCTGCTCTTCCTCCGCAGCACCACACGGGACGGCAAATGGAAACGCCATGCCCACGCTGCCACGGGGCGAGGCAGGAAAGGGTGACATGCTCTGCACCGCTCGGCCTCACCTGCTTTGCTGGGAAGTCAGCCGTTCTCCTCTTTTCCATTGGTAAGAAAACAAATTCTCCACCTTCCTTAAGCACTACTTGGTGTCTATTTTTATATATAAATAAATATGTACGGGCTACTATTGCTCACGTGCCGACCGGTGCCTTCTCGGCCAGGCAGCCCTGTTCATTCTGGGCACTGCTCTTTGTTCTCCAGACTGGGGGATGTTTGCTGGATCTGAGGGTGGAGTAGTTGAGGTACCCGCTTTCCTTCACTGTTCTGTCCCTTTCTAGGCTAACACCACGCAAGCAATACCCTTCCCTTTTTACAACAAAATCCGTTTTCTTTTGCCAGATCCCTTATCCACCCCGCAACAGCTGTGGGAGACTGCAAAGCTCCCCAGCACGGGTCTATCCTTTCCAAGTCAGGCACATGTTACAGCTCCCTTACCTGGGAAAGGGGAAGGGGGGTGAAGGGAAAAAGGCAGACAGATGGGCTTAGATTAAAAGAAATACAATTACAAGGAGCTAAGGGAAAGAAACTAATTTATTATATATGATAGCGGGACACAAGATAATACAGTATAGCTGGAATAGAAGCTAATAAATAAAATGATTTTCCGAAACCAAAGTCCGTACTCTAATGCAGTAGGTGAGATGGACAGCAGCACAGAAAGCAAAGAGGCAGTCTCGTGACTCACAGTTTTATCTTTCCCACCGACCAGAAAATGAAAACCTAATAATGAAGGCTTCTGAGAGTTGTAGTTCATCCTTCCCTTCAGAGACCAGGTACCCGGATCTATTGACAATTCACACAGCTTGAGAGTTAGCACTTAGCTTCCAGTACACTGAATGATGTTATAGTGTGGAATACCGATCAGAAAAATCATAAAAGCATTACATGCTCCTGTGTGGGTCTGTTGGTGGCGGTTGAGGTGGGAACTGTTTTTGAAGCACTTGCCGCACTGAGGACACTTATAAGGTCTCTCTCCTGTATGGCTGCGCTCATGATATTTCAGATCACCATTGCTTTTGTAACTTTTCCCACACTCAGCACACTTGTAGGGTCTCTCTCCAGTGTGGATGCGCTGGTGGACAATGAGGTCAGAACTGCTTTTGAAGCTTTTCCCACAGTCAGAGCACTTGTAGGGTCTCTCTCCTGTGTGGATACGTTGGTGGCGGATAAGGTGGGAACGTATTTTGAAGCTCTTCTCGCACTCAGTACAATTATAGGGTCTCTCTTCTGTATGCATACGCTGGTGACGAAAGAGGTTGGAACTGCTTTGGAAGCTCTTTCCGCACTCAGAGCACTTAAAGGATCTTTCTTTTGTGTGGATGCGCAGGTGGTACTTCAATCCAGTTCTGCTCATGAAGCTTTTCTCACACTCAGGACACTTATAGGGTCTTTCTCCTGTGTGCACGCGCTGGTGCTTGATAAGTTCAGATCTCCATTTGTAGCTTTTTCCACAATCTGAGCACTTCAACCGGCACTTCCCAGAGTGTATGCGCTGGTGATTAACAAGGTTGGAATACCTTTTGAAGCTTTTCCCACACTCAGTGCATGGATTCTGCTTTTTCTTCTGGCACACATTCTTGCTCCCGTGGTCTTCAGGCTGCTTTTGACCTGTGCTGAAGTGCAGCAGGTTCCTTGTTGTCTCTTCCGTATGCTTTCCCAGTGGCTCCTTGTAGTGCTCTGCTTGCTCAAAGCCCACCTGGACACCTCCGTCGATATCTTCCACAGAGGTGCTACCCCACTGCCTTTTGCCCATACCACTTTCCTGCAGATCTTCTACTATATATGTGATCCCATCCTCTCCTGGATGACAAAGGAAATCCATAAATAGCACACGGTGTCCCAAACATTTCTCCATCATAGACGGCGTTTATAGCCCCAACCTCCGCCTTCCCTCCACCACCTCACCTGGGCTGAGGTCTCCTGGCACAGCCTCAGGGCTACGCACATCTGGGATCCAGGGATCTTCCCCTCCTTCAAGCTGGGAGATCAGCATGGGTTTGGGGACTGGAAGTGGAGCTTCAATGAGAGAAAACAGGGGAGATGAGAGCATTTCATTGATTCTGGCAGAGCTGTGTGTCCAACAACTCCACTCTGTGTACCTCCCCACAAGGAAACTACAATTATGGCCTAAAGGACACTGGGCCAACACATACCAGCTTCCTTTGGAGCCTACCGTGCTTGTACAACACAAAAAAAATTATGCAGTAGTACTTCTTTTATGTTTTCTTTTAGAACGGTGTGTTTCTTTTCAAGTTGCTTCAAGTTGCTCAATGCCCAAGACATCAGAAAGTTTCATGGGAACTGAACAGAAAATCATAAGTTCGAAAGGAGAAACAAGGGACTCGTTTGGATTCCGGAGCTGGAGCCATCATGTAACACAGAAACATGAGCTGTTTGCAGGTTCTCCCCCTCCTGGCTGATGCCAGTTTGCCAGCACTGACTCAGGGTTTTTATCAGATTGCACAGCACACTAAACTCTCCTGAAACTCATGCCTGTCTCTTTTTGTTTTATTGCTTTTATTTTGATGTTAGTCAATATGTAACTGCATGGTGATTATTCTAAGCCCGGCCTGCAGAGGCTCATTCTGTACCAGCCAAAGGTGCCCTAACGAAGAGGAATCATAGAATCACAAGGTCGGAAACGACCTAGCATTTAGTCCAACCGTCTACTCACCACCATTGCCATCACAAGAACTAAAAAAGGAAAGGCAGCAAAGCCCTCACCCAGCGAGGCCACGCACTGGTACGTCTCCAGCATCACGTCCCGGTACAGCGCTCGCTGCGCAGGGTCCAGCAGCGCCCACTCCTCCCTGCTGAAATACACGGCCACCTCCGCAAAGCTCACGGGCTCCTGCAAGCAAAGAGGCTCCTTGCTGGGAACAGCCAAGGCCCAGGGAAGCAGCTCACACAGGACACAAACTCCCGTCCCAGCCGCTTCTCTTGCCCCAGCACACACACACTGGCTGAGGCCACCTCCCTCTCCCCTGCATTCACATCCCTCGCCCCTCGGCCTCTCCTGCCTGCTTCCCCCAGCCCCTACCTGAGATGCATGTGCTGTGGCCATCTGCTGCTCTCCTGTAGTTGAGATGATCATGGCTGGAAGGTGGAGTTGAACAGGAGCCTGCAGGGACAAGAGAAATGGCAGGGGAGCTGTGAGGGAACGCAGCAGTCCCTGTCCCAGCCCAGCCCTCCACAGCCCATCTGCAGGGCACTGCCTGGGGAATGGCACAGCAGGCCTTGCACAGGAGCACAATCAGCAACAGCATTGGTAACACTCTGGCTAAAAGATGAACCATCTCAAAGCTGTCTCAAACTGTGGGGCGGAAAGAACTGTCGGCTGACACTCAGTTCAACAGCTGAGGGCACATGGACTGTGTGCCTAAGACAAAGCATGGCAAGGACTCTGTCATCTTACCCCAAAACAGGGAGCAGCCCAAATGCTCTTCGAGCTCTCCTGCACAGCAGCGTGCTGCACAATGGGATCTCCCCTCAAGTAGGGATGTCTCTCAAGGTCACGCCTACACACCTGTACCTTGATGCCAAGACTCCTTCCTGACAGAGATCTTCTGGAAGAGACTCATGGTTACTTTGGAGCTATCAGAGCTCCACTGAGGTTATGTCTTAGAGAGACATGATTCCTTCCACAAAAAGCCCTGACCAAGCCTGGGATGAGGACTGGATCCAGCCACTTGCAGGCTCCTTACATCTGTGGTTTGAACAGTTCAGATAGGAGGAGAACTACTCTGAGCCTCGTGACTCAACAAGAAGTTCTCCTGTAGGTGTGTGTGTGTAACCCTATCCTCTATACAGGAAATAACCAAGTGTATCCAGCCATTGCCAGTCTTGTTTCATCACTGCTAAATCACTACAGCATATCAGAATTACATCAATAAATACAGACCTGCTTCTGCCTTAGGAGTGTATATTATAGATAATGACAAAGGGGCAAAGCCGTTGGGGGCCATACAAGGATGAGAGTGGAGAGGTGTTATCTGCAAAGTCCCAGGTTTGGAAGTTGCATATGAAGCAAAGGAGAACAGAAGTAAACAGCAGTGGAGAACAGAAACTAAAGCGGAGGAGAATAAAGCTAAAGAGTCGCAAACAAATCTCCCAAGGAGGAGAAATCAATTTCAGGGAAAAAAAAAAAAAAAAAAAGCCTTACATCTGGGTGTTCACAAAGACACTGTTCATCAACAGCTTCCTGATATTATCTCCAGTTTAATTGTAGCAATCCAGAAATGAGGTAACAGGGAAGGAAAATATTTCAGCTCCTGTACTGTCAGGGTCAGCATGGAAAAGAAAACAGCTTCCCAGTTCCCCCATGTACCTCCAGAGAAACGGCAAGGCCTGAACTCAGAACAAAGAGCCCAGAAGGCATCGGCCCCACCTGTCCCAGGAAAATGGAGATCCGTGAATAAGTTCTGACAGCACAAATGCTTACATTCATCCCAATCGGTCTTTAATGATATCTGGCAAAGTCCTTTCCATAAATAATAAAGCACAAACGTCAGGGCCAGCTCTACTCCCTTCTGGGAAGCTGAGCATGCAGTTCAGGCAGCAAAGAGTTAAGACTACCAGAGGGAACGGAGGAAAATACTGTGTGCCAAAGTGCCGCAGCCTATGTCTGGTTCTCGGGTGAGAAATCCATGCCAGACAGTCACTGTGCAACGATAAACTGTCCTGGAAAATGTTCATGTCTGCAATGGATGACCCTGGGGACGCTCCTTCAGCTCAAACGCTGATCCAACCCCCGGAAAACAGGGAGGCTGCAGCGCGTGTACAAACACAGCGAGCCTCAGCGGAGATGGCAGCTGCCAGCAGAGCAGCGTGCTGGAGAACCACCTCTGCTGATGTTCTGTACAGCGCGAATGGCGCACTGCGCCGAGACGATCCCCTGCTCTTCCTCCACAGCACCGCGCGGGACGGCAAATGGAAACGCCGCGCCCACGCTGCCACGGGGCGAGGCAGGAAAGGGTGACGCGCTCCGCCCGCTCGGCCTCACCTGCTCTGCTGGGAAGAGTCGGCCGTTCTCCTGCCGGCGGCTCCGACGGCTCCGTCTGTGCCCAGAGCTGCCCGCAGGGCTGAGCGCCGTCCCGGGATGTGCAGGGAGCAGCAGCCCGGGAGGTGACACAGCGCCAACGTCGCCGCTCGGAGAGACCAACAGCGCCGGAGAGGAGAGGAAAGGAAAGGAGAAGAGAGCGAGGCGTGGGGGACACAGAGCAGCGGAGCCCAGCGAAGGCCGACTCCCGTCCCGCCGGAACGCAGCCGTCCGTGGCCGTGAGGGAAGAGGAGTTCCGGGCTCAGTCGGGCTGCAACGACTGCCTGGGCCGGGCCGCTGGGCGGAGCCGCCGCCGTGACGGCGCGGGGCAGGGGGCGGCCGCAGGACGAGCTGGGCTGGGCTGCGTGCGTGCCGCGCTGTGCGGGCGGGCGCTGCTGCCGTCTGGGTCAGCGAGCCCGAGGGTGGCAGCGGGAGGCTTTCTGTCGCGAAGGCAGGATTTCCTTTGCCGACTTATATATCGGTTCTTAAACGAACGTACGAATCGCTGTTGCCGACCCGTATCACCAGCACAGCGGGTTTGCTGGGCCAGACGGGCCGCAGCGAGGGGAGCAGCGGCTCCCAGGCGTGTTGCAGCCCGGGTTGTATATCGAGGGGCACAGGAAGGGGTTGGAGCTGGGACAGCGAGGAAGTGAGCAGAGGAGCTCAGCGCGCTCTGCTGCCCGGCTGGCTCTCTGTAACACAGCCCAGCTGGGACTGCGCTTCTCCCCCTGGGCCACGGGAGACAGGAGATGACCTCACTCTGCAGCTCTGGACGCATGGATTGATGTAAGCTTTCAACTCCCCGATGCTTCCTTTTGAGTGTCTGAACGTGAAGCCTCCAAGGGCGGAATTTCCGCTCCTCTCCGTTCCCCCTCAGCCCGCAGTTTCCCTTCGTGGACCCAGCAGGCAACATCTGCGTCTAGCGGCCCTTGCAGCGTTACGTTTTGTGCGCTTAGCGCTGGGCTGATGGCTCACCTTGGCATGTGCAAACCCGTCCCAAGGCTTTTGTTCAGGCTGTCCCGGCAGCTGCCTTTAGCGCACAGCTGCGGGCCCAGAGCACAGCAAGCATCTGCTCCAGCCCCGGCACTGGGCTGTGTAATAGACGCTGAAAAGTTGACAGCCTGTGGGCTGACTGTAGCACACGCTGAGAACGCGCCCGAGCACCACATCAGTGAAGTGCAGCCCAGGCTGCCTCTTGCAAAGGGCGCACGGTGCTGAGAACGTCCCCTGGAAGCGAGCGCGGTGTGCGTGCTTGAGCGGAATGGGAAGCGTCGCCCCCTGGTGGGGGAGGAGGGAGATGCAGCCGAGGCATTCTTGGTGCGGATGGCTGCAGCTGGCACGCATCCAGCGCGAGCCTTCAGGCCCTGTGCTGTCAGGCGGGCAGAGGCTGAAATAGTGGCAGCAGAAAGTTCAGCTCTGCCCAGCAGGGAGAAGAGCTGCAAGGCGAGGGAAGGAACTTTTGCAAGGTGTTTCTGCCTCTGTCTGGCTGGCAGCTGGGGCTGGCAACAGCTATGCTGTGCATTTCAGTTCTAAGAGAGAAGGAGGAATGTATTTATTGATATAATGTTGTTATCATGTAGTGATCAAATAGTGGCTCAGAACATGCTCAGTTGTGCCCCAGCTGTTGAAGCAGGGCTCTGCTATCAGTTCTTTCAGTCCCCATTTTGAGACAAATCTATGGTGGTTAATCTATTTTAGCCAGAGCAACCTGCTGTGTTGTGCATTGCCTTCCTGTGCAGGGTGTTGTGAGCAAGGCCAGGCTGAAGAAGGGAGCTGAGGGAAGAAGCTGGAGGTGGGGGGAAGAGGGAGGAGGGGTGAGCAGGATGTGTCTCTCCTCATCCACCCTACAGTCACTCATGGTTGCATCAGCCATAGCAGGTGGGAAAGGCAGTTACACTGGTACAATCCCAGTGACATTCACTTCCATTTGTATATTTATGTGTGCTTCATTTCTGTGCATGACCATGGATGAGAGATCTGAGTTTTTGTTGTTAGAATTTGTAGTCATACTCACTACATACTGAACACAGGCATTGAGTGCGTATGGTGAGATTTCCTGTCCTGATGTTAACAAAAGTGGTGTTATTCCAGTATCTATCCAAGTAGCAGCATGAGTACAGCATTTCCAATTGCCATCCCAGGGCTGCTAGGAAAAGTAGGAAATCGTCTTGGTTGGGAATACTAAACAGGTCATGCCATTACTGGGAAGGATGATGCTTAATTGTTCTGTTCAGCATCGCTACTATTCAAGAAGTTGTCTACATGGTTCAGTTAAAATTACCAGCACAGCGTTGGTAGGTGGTGGTCTGACTGTCACAGGCTGGCTTGGCTGCAATGGTGTCACATTCTCTTCTCAGGAGGTGAAAAAATCATCTCTGTTTGGTTGGATGTTTTGTTGATTTATTTCTGTGTTTGTTTTAAGTAGCCATACTATCCTCCTTCCACTTTTGCATTTCCTTTCCCGAGGAATGTGAGCCATTATCACTTTCAGGTAACATCAGCAGTAGATGGATTTGAGAACTAAATCAGTCATCTTCAGTGTACCTTTCCCATCCCCTATCTGAGGGCTTAGTAGATTTAATCAAGGCCATGGGTACTTCCACTCCTGAGAAGATGTACAGACATCTCCCAGAGGATTGAATCCCTTTGCCAGCAGGTGTTCCCCTCACTGTCTGTAGAGGTGGTTCTCCAGCACGCTGCTCTGCTGGCAGCTGCAGTCTGCGCTGAGGCTCGCTGTGTTTGTGTGCTGGGGCTGCATTCAGTGTTCTTCAGTGATTCAGGTATTTCTCTGCATCTCCTGTTGGATGGCCATACCATTTTCTAACAGTTTTCTGCAGCTCTTTCCTGGGTAGCAGTCCTCTTTAGGCGTGCTTCCAGTCAACCAAAAGATCCCCCGGTGTCATGAAGTTGACCAGATCAATCTATGTCCGTGACAGGGGCGACAGGCCTCTGCCCTCCCCCTCCACCCCAGTCCCACAAAAAATGGGAAGGAAGTAAGGAAGGAAAAGAACGGCAACAATCTATGAAGGAAAACTTATTTTACTATAATATTGGAATACAAGATAACACAATATAATACAATTTAATTGAAATTGAGATTAATAAATCAGACAAGATGAGAGAGAGAGTTCCTGGGACCGAGTCAAACCTGAAAAGCTTGGAACGGCTAGGAAAGCACCTCCAGCACCCACTGCAAGGCAGCAAAGAGAGCGCCCCCCCCACCCAGAAGGGTCAGATCCCGTGACTGCTGTAATGTACAGGGATAGGTACTTGGAATTGGGGCAGTGACACTTTAATGCCCCGTACACTACATGATGTTTTGATGTGGAATACTGAAACCCAAAAACAAAAAACTTAGAACCATGACATTCCACCCCTTATTCTACATCGTTACATCATGCTTAAAATATATATACATATATACAAACAAACAAAAAATGATTAAAATGCATTACACACACATGACACATAGAATTACTAACTGCATTCCCCCAGCATCAAGTTTCCTTGTGGTACACATTGAACATCCCCATTCTTCTGCATTACCCACCAAGTGGATCCTGGTCCCTGGGCAAAAACTGTACCACGGAGAGGTTTGCCCTTTCCAGAAGCTGGAAGAACCCAAACTGCCTTTCCTAACATGTTCTTTACATGTACAACGGGGACTTTATCTCCCTCTACGGTATGTAGGGAACTGGATTGGTTAGGACCATCACGATTGATTGATCCTCTGGTATTGACTACCCAGGTGGCTTCTGCCAAATGCTTCTCCCAGTGCTTAAATGTTCCGCCACCCAGTGCTTTTAGCATCGTTTTTAACAATCCATTGTATCGTTCAATTTTACCAGAGGCTGGAGCATGATAGGGAATATGGTAAATCCACTCAATGCCATGATCTTTGGCCCAAGTATTTACAAGAGAATTTTTGAAATGAGTCCCATTATCTGACTCAATCCTTTCTGGGGTGCCATGTCGCCACAGGACTTGTTTCTCGAGACCCAGTATGGTGTTTCTGGCGGTAGCATGGGGTACTGCATATGTTTCCAGCCACCCAGCGGTTGCCTCCACCATGGTGAGCACATAATGCTTACCATTGCGAGATCGTGGCAAGGTGATATAATCAACCTGCCATGCCTCCCCATATTTGCACTTTTGCCATCGCCCTTCCTCCCACAGAGGTTTCATCCTCTTGGCTTGTTTGATGATGGCACATGTTTCACAGTTATGAATAACCTGTGCAATGGCATCCATAGTTAAATCCACCCCTCGGTCTCTAGCCCATTTGTATGTTGCATCTCTCCCTTGATGACCTGAGGTCTCATGGGCCCACCGAGCCAGAAATAATTCACCCTTGTTCTGCCAGTCCAGGTCTATTTGAGCCACCTCAATTCTGGCAGCTCGGTCTACCTGATGGTTATTTTGCTGTTCTTCAGTAGCCCGACTCTTGGGCACATGAGCATCTACATGACGCACCTTTACAACTATAGTCTTTGTTCGGGCAGCAATGTCTTTCCACAGTTCAGCAGCCCAAATAGGTTTACCCCTTCTTTGCCAATTATTTTGCTCCCACTGCTGTAACCACCCCCATAAGTCATTCGCTACCATCCACGAGTCAGTGTAAAGATAGAGCATTGGCCACCTCTCCCGTTCAGCAACGTCTAAGGCCAGTTGGACAGCCTTTACCTCTGCACATTGCCTTGATTCTCCTTTCCCTTCAGTGGCCTCAGCAACTTGTCATGTGGGGCTCCACACAGCAGATTTCCATCTGCGATGCTTTCCCACAATACAACATGATCCGTCTGTGAACAGGGCATATTTCTTTTTGTTCTCTGGTAGTTCATTGTATGGTGGGGCTTCTTTAGCATGTGATACTTCTTCTCCTGGTGGTGTTCCAAACTTCAGGCCAGTCCATGATGACCTCTAGGATTCCTGGATGGCTGAGGTTCCCCATCCGCGCTTGCTGTGTAATCAGTGCAATCCACTTACTCCAAGTGGCATCAGTAGCATGATGGGTGGAGGGAACCTTTCCCTTGAACATCCAGTTCAGCACTGGCAGTCGAGGTGCCAGAAGGAGCTGTGTGTCAGTACCGACTACTTCAGAAGCAGCCCGAACCCCCTCATAAGCGGCTAAGATCTCCTTCTCAGTTGCAGTGTAGTGCTCTTCAGACCCTCTGTATGCCAGACTCCAGAATCCCAGGGGTCGGCCTCGGGTCTCTCCCGAGGCTCTTTGCCACAAACTCCAAGTGGGACCGTTCTCTCCAGCAGCAGTATAGAGGATGTTCTTTATACCCTGTCCCATTCATACTGGCCCTAGGGCCACGGCACGGGCTATCTCCTGTTTAATCTGTTCAAAAGCCTGCTGCTGCTCAGGGCCCCATGTAAACTCATTTCTCATTCGCGTCACATAATAAAGTGGGCTTACAGTGAGGCTGTAGTTTGGAACATGCATTCTCCAAAAGCCCACTGCACCCAGAAAAGATTGTGTCTCTCTTTTGCTAGTGGGTGGAGACATAGCAGTGATTTTGTCCATCACATCTGTCGAGATGTGATGACGGCCATCTTGCCACTTTATACCTAGGAACTGAATCTCCTGGGCAGGTCCTTTCACTTTGCTTTGCTTAATAGCAAAACCAGCACTCAGAAGAATTTCGATTATTCGCTCTCCTTTCGTGAAGACTTCTTCTGCTGTATCGCCCCACACAATGATGTCATCAATGTACTGCAGGTGCTCAGGAGCACTGCCCTGTTCCAGTACAGTTTGGATCAACCCATGGCAAATGGTCGGGCTGTGTTTCCACCCGTGGGGCAAACGATTCCAGGTATACTGAATGCCCCTCCAGGTGAAAGCAAACTGTGGCTTGCATTCTTTGGCCAAAGGAATGGAAAAGAAGGCATTAGCAATGTCAATGGTGGCATACCATTTGGCTGCTTTTGACTCCAGTTCATACTGGAGTTCTAACATGTCTGGCACAGCAGCACTCAGTGGGGGTGTGACTTCATTCAGGCCACGGTAGTCCACCGTCAGCCTCCATTCTCCACTGGCTTTACGCACTGGCCATATGGGGCTGTTAAAAGGCAAGTGAGTTTTGCTGATCACTCCCTGGCTCTCTAGCTGACGAATTAACTTATGAATGGGGAGCAAAGAATCCCTGTTGGTGCAGTACTGACGCCTGTGCACCGTTTTTGTAGCAATTGGTACGTGTTGCTCTTTTACTCGCAGTAACCCCACAACAGACGGATCTTCTGACAGGCCAGGCAAAACAGACAGCTGCTTAATGTTGTCTGTGTCCACAGCAGCTATTCCAAAAGCCTATTGATACCCCTTAGGATCCTTGAAATGCCCCCTTCTGAGATAATCAATACCTAGTATACATGGAGCCCCTGGGCCCGTCACAATAGGATGTTTTTGCCAGTCCTTACCAGTGAGGCTTATCTCAGCCTCCAACACAGTCAATTCTTGAGAGCCCCCGGTCACTCCAGAAATATGGATTGATTCTGTCCCCTCATGACTCGAGGGCATCAGAGTGCACTGTGCACCAGTGTCCACCAGTGCCTTATATTTCAGTGGTTCTGATGTGCCAGGCCATCGAATCCACACAGTCCAATATACTCTATTATCCCTTTCTCCCCCCTGACTGAGGGCAGGGCCCCTCTATTCATTACCTGTGGTAACTGGAGCAACTGCACTGGTGGTTGATCTGCCTTGTAATTCTTTCACCCGGGCTCGTAGTACAGGAGTAGGTTGACCGTGCCACTTCCCCATGTCTTCTCCATGGTCACGTAGGTAATACGATAAGGCAATTCGCGGTGTATTACCCCTTACTTGAGCTGGAGAGCGTCTGCCTCTAACAGCTGAGATTTTTGATGGTGCACGTGAGAAGGAAGGTTCATCGTCTTTAGTTAGATGGGCTTGCATAAATTTCATCATCTCCTTCATCTCCTTCATTAGACTCTTTTGATTATCCTGATCTTCATCAAGTGTCTCTGATACTGCTACAGGTTTGTCATGACTGATCAGTTGAGACACTTGCGCTTGCACCTCATTCAGTTGGTCCGTCGTTTTTGAGATAGCTGCAACAGCAGAAAGAGTGGGGGGTAGCAACTGTTCATAGTTTTAGAGCGTAAGAATTAATTCATAAACTAAGGGTGTTCTCTGTTGTTCCTTGTATCTGTCACACTGACATTAGTGTAGCGGCATATTTGTGCGGTGCTGTTGTCATGAGTTTCTGCCATACCTCAGGTGTCATCCTCACTTTTTCAGGGTTGCAGTCTTGGCGTGGGTGGTTAGGAACAAAGTTAAGGTCATACAACATTTCCACCACACCTATTTCCCTCAAATACTGGATACCCTTTTCCACTGTATCCCATTTTTTCATTGCAATCTTCAAACCGTTTTTGAAGGGATACTTTTCCTTCATGGCTATTAACACTCATTCCCAGAGGGTGGTAGCCTCATCCGAACATCGACTAATTCCTCTATCAATAGCTGGATCTCTGGCAATGGCACCTAGTTGGTGAGCTTCATTACCATCCAGAGACAAGCTATGGGCCCCACTGTCCCAACAGCGAACCAACCAGGAAACAAGAGTTTCATTCGGGCGCCATGTAAACTCCTTTCTTGAACCTTGGATTTCAGTCATCTTTAGAGATCGACGAGTAGTAATAGAGACTTCATCACTCTCTTCTGCATGTCTCCTAGTTTTTTCTTTTGCCTTTCGCGATGGTGGTGGTTCCTAGGAGGGCCCCTCACCTGGATCTTCCTCCACCTTCGCCTCCTCCTCTTCTTCTCTTTTTCGTTCAAGACACAAAGACACTCGTTTCCATTTCTTGCCCTCCACAGGAGCAACTGGTATTGTTACTGGTGTCTCCTGTAATTGGTTAGATTTTACTTGGAGATTTTCCCCTTTGGCTTGAACCTCAGCTCGGAAACTCTCTCTCTCCAGAATGGTATTATATAGGGCACGGTAAGCACAAGCCAAACCCCAAATCAGTTGTACCTCCTTAGATTTATGTAAGCCGCATCGTCCCTGACTCAAATACTGGCTTAGTTTCTCAGGATCCCACAGGTGTTCAAGAGTAAAATCCCATGACACTGCGGGTCCCCATGCTTCTAAGACCTTTCCTAAACCTCTCCATATCCCCTACCAGTCATCATTCTCTGGTTTTGGAAGAGACTCCTTCCTCTTATTATTCACAATTATTAACACAATTATGAATACAATCAGAGAACTTAATGACACGCAGACCAACATGAGTATTAATTCAAGATTCGAAAAACGTTTGACAAACCAAGAAGAAAACCCGGAGACTGGTCTGAACATCGTGTTGTTTGTAAAATTAGCTATTCCATTAGGGATGTAGTTGTTTGTGAAATTAGCCATTCCTTCTGGGATGTAAATGTCAAAATTCAAATCATACCACATTGCATATAGGTAAAATATAGGTGTCTCCATCAGTGCCATTAGGTAGTTATATATAGATGCAATTCCACAACACACAAGTGTGAGATGGATTATTGGCCAGTAGGTTGTGACTAACACCATTGCTTTTAATCCTTTACCCAGCACCCCCACAATAACGAGTGGGTTCATCACTGGTGCTTGCTAAAAAGGGGTTAATGAATTGAAGCTAACAAGACGAGGGAAAAAAAAAAGGAAAAAAGGCACTACCCAGACTAAGTAGTGCTGAAAGTTTACAAATATCCCAGAACACTGGCAGTACGCCTAATCTTTCAAGGTCAGGTTTTCCAGCACAGAAACCTGAACTACTGATAATGCTCCTTAATGAAGCTCTCTAAGAGCAGAGAGAAAAAGAGATTCGTTCTAAAAGCTAAAAAGCAGTGAGCCCCACGTTGGGCGCCAGAAATCTGTCACGGAGTTGACCAGATCAATCTATGTCCGTGACAGGGGGCAACAGGCCTCCCCCCCCATCCCAGTCCCACAAAAAATGGGAAGGAAGGAAGGAAGGAAAAGAACGGCAACAATCTATGAAGGAAAACTTATTTTACTGTAATACTGGAATACAAGATAACACAATATATACAATTTAATTGAAATTGAGATTAATAAATCAGACAAGATGAGAGAGAGAGTTCGCGGGACCGAGTCAAACCTGAAAAGCTTGGAACGGCTAGGAAAGCACCTCCAGCACCCACTGCCAGGCAGCAAAGAGAGCGGCCCCCCCACCCAGAAGGGCCAGATCCCGTGACTGCTGTAATGCACAGGGATAGGTACCTGGAATTGGGGCATTAACACTTTAATACTGAAACCCAAAAACCAAAAAACATAGAACCATGACACCCGGTTGGTACAGGCTGTCCTTGTTGTATTTCGTCATCTTGCTTCTCCACTCAGACCTCCAATAAAACTCCCTTTCCCCTTTCTCATCTATCACTGTTGTGTTTTTTTAACTGCAGCTAAGCTAGACACTAAGCACTAATTCTGCTGCCTCTGTTTGCTGAACAGAGAGGCAGTGCCTTCAATTACAGTGTTCTTGATGCAATTTCACATCTGTTTGGAATCAAACTATAAAGGTTCAGCATGTGTGGCATAAAGGATTGTAGGTGACACAGGGAGGTCTTTGTTTATTTTGTGAATAAACATTATCTTCAGAACTTTTACACTGTAGCGCAGCAGAAATATTGCGAATATCAATCGTTTTTCATCCAGGGAAGAACCATCTCCTTTGCTTCATATGTTACTTCCAAACCTGACATTATGCTGATAACACCATTCTTTTTCATCCTTTTACTGCCCCTAATGACATCTGCTTACTTCTCAACTACAATAGTTGTCATGAGAGCATTCATAGAAGAATTTGGGATGTGCCCCATGTCTCTTGTAATCGGTTTGTGTCCCTTCTTGCCGTTCTGCAGACTTTGCAAACTTGTCACAGATGGATCCAAACACAATATACACTCCTAAGGGAAAAGCAGGTGGGGACCCAAGCAGTAAATACCCCCACCATAACGACAGAGCAAGTCCAAGACCGCCTCATGAGACTGAATGCTTAGAAGTCTATGGGGCCAGATGGCGTGCATCCCAGGATTCAGAAGGAGCTGGCTGAGGTGGTTGTCGAGCCACTCTCCATCATATTTGAAAAGTTGTGTCTGTCAGGTGAGGTCCCAGATGACTGGAGGAAGGATCACGTCACTCCCATTTATAAGAAAGGGAGCAAGGAGGACCTGGGGAGCTACAGGCCGGTGAGTCTCACTTCTGTACCTGGGAAGATCATGGAATGACGTCCTTGATCACATGAGGAATGTGTGTGTGATCTGAGACAGCCAGCACGGCTTCACCAGGGGAAGGTCATGCTTAACCAATCTGGTGGCCTTCTATGATGGAGTGACGGCATTGGTGGACAAAGGAAAGGTGACCGATGTCATTTACCAGGACTTGAGCAAGACCTTTGACATGGTCCCCCACCACATCCTTACCTCCAAGTTGGAGGGATGGGGAATTGATAGGTGGACCACCCAATGGGTAAGGGATTGGTGGAAAGGCTGCAGACAGAGGGTGGTGATTAATGATGCTATGTCAAGGTGGAGGCCCATAAAGAATGGTGTCCCTCAGGGATTGTCTTGGGACCGGTGCTCTTTAACATCTTTATCAATGACATAGACGATGGAATTGGATGCACCCTCAGCAAGTTTGCTGACAACACCCAGCTGAGTTGTGCGGTTGACACAGTGGAAGGAAGGGATGCCATTCAGAGGGACCTCAACAGACTTGAAAGGTAGGCCTGGGTGAACCTAATGAGGTTCAACAAGGTTTGGCACATGGGCTGAAGGAATTGCATGCATTTATACAGACTGGAAGGAGTGGTCCTTGAGAGCAGCCCTGCAGAGAAGGACCTGGGGTACCTGGGGAAGAAAACTTGAATGTGAGCCAGCAGTGTGCTCTTGTAGTTCGGAAAGCAAATGGGATCCTGGGCTCCATCAAAAGAGGGGCGGCCAGCAGGACGTGTAGGCGATTGCCCCCTCTACTCTGCCTTTGTGAGGCCCCATCTGCAGAACTGTGGCCAGGTCTGGAGCCCCCAGTACAAGAAAGACAGAGAGCTGTTGGAGGGGTCCAGATGAGAGCCACAGAGATTATCAGGGGGCTGGAGCACCTCCACTACAAATACAGGCTGAAGGATGTTGAGGACTGGCTTGAGAAACAAGGCCATGTTTCAAGGACATAATAATGGTGTAGAGGAATTTGGGTAAACAACTTGTTGCAAGTTGTATGAAAAAGCCATTGTGAGGGGTAGGCACAGGAGGGAATTTCGTGTTGTCACGGTTACAGGAGGATGTGAATAAGCAATAACCAATAAGAATGCGACAAATGTACCTAAACTTATATATTCTATTGCTCTGCCATTAAACGTTGGACTTAGCTGCTAACTTGTATCGAGTCGTCTCTAAGTAATTGTCCCAGGTCCCGCTCCTGCAGAGGGAGCTGAACTTATTCAGCCTGGAGAAAAGAAGGCTGCAGGGTGACCTCATTGCAGTCTTTCCGTACCTAAAGGAAGCCTACAAACAGGAGGGGAATCAACTCTTTAGAAGGGTAGATAACAGCAGGACAAGGGGAAATGGTTTTAAGTTGAGGGAGGGAAGATTTAGGTGGGATGTCAGGGGGAAGCTCTTTACTATGAGAGTGGCAAGGTGCTAGAACAGAGAGGTTAAGGATACCCTGTCCCTAGAGGTGTTCAAGGGTAGGTTGGATGGGACCCTGGGCAACCTGGTCTAGTATTAAATGTGGAGATTGGTGGCCCTGGATGTGGTAGGGGGGTTGGAGATTCAAGACCCCTGAGGTCCCTTTCAACCCATTCGATGTGATTCTATTACTATATATATTGATACAATACAGATAGGTTGTAGTGATCTAATAGTGACATAACAAGTTTGGAAATGGCTGGATACACTTGGTTATTTAGTGCATAGAGGATAGGGTTACACAGACACATACAGGAGGCCCTCCCACTGTGTCATGAGGCTCAGAGTAGTTCCCCTCCTATCTCAACTCTTCAAACCACAGATGTAAGGAGCCTGCAAGTGGCTGGATCCAGTCCTCATCCCTGGCTTGGTCAAGGGTTTTTGTGGAAGGACTTGTGTGTGCACAGTCCCTCTAAGACATAACTTTAGAGCTAAGCTCACAATGCTCCAAAGTAAGCATGAGTCTCTTACAGAAGATCTGTATCAAGAACGAGTCTTGACATCATGCTGTGTTGGATCTCTGTGCTAGTGTGACCTTGAGAGACATCCCTATTTGAGGGGAGATCCCATTGTGCAGCCCATTGCTGTGCAGGAGAGCTGAAAAGGCACCTGGGCTGCTCCCTGTTTTGGGGTAAGATGACAGAGTCCTTGCCATGCTTTGTCTTAGGCACACAGTCCATGTGCCCTCAGCAGTTGAACTGAGTGTCAGCCGACAGTTCTTTCCGCCCCACAGTTTGAGACAGCTTTGAGATGGTTCATCAGCTTTAGCCAGAGCATTACCAGTGCTGTTACTGATTGTGCTCCTGTGCAAGGCCTGCTGTGCCATCCCCCAGGCAGTGCCCTGCAGATGGGCTGTGGAGGGCTGGGCTGGGACAGGGACTGCTGCGTTCCCTCACAGCTCCCCTGCCATTTCTCTTGTCCCTGCAGGCTCCAGTTCAACTCCACCTTCCAGCCGTGATCATCTCAGCTGCAGGAGAGCAGCAGATGGCCATAGCACATCCATCTCAGGTAGGGGCTGGGGGAAGCAGGCAGGAGAGGCCGAGGGGCGAGGGATGTGAATGCAGGGGAGAGGGAGGTGGCCTCAGCCAGCGTGTGTGTGCTGGGGCCAGAGAAGCATCTGGGACGGGAGTTTGTGTCCTGTTTGAGCTGCTTCCCTGGGCCTTGGCTGTTCCCAGCAAGGAGCCTCTTTGCTTGCAGGAGCCCGTGAGCTTTGCGGAGGTGGCCGTGTATTTCAGCAGGGAGGAGTGGGCGCTGCTGGACCCTGCGCAGCGAGCGCTGTACCGGGACGTGATGCTGGAGACGTACCAGTGCGTGGCCTCGCTGGGTGAGGGCTTTGCTGCCTTTCCTCCTCATTAGAGCACCTTTGGCTGTGCAGAATGAGCCTCTGCAGGCCGGGCCTAGAATAATTGCCATGCAGTTACATATTGATAACTGCAACAGCAACAGAAGAAATACTGAGAAGCGTGAGTTTCCGAAGGGCTTAGTATGCATTGTCAGTGCTTGCAAGCAGGCATCAGCCAGGAGGGGGTGAACCAGCTCCCTGCAGACAGCCCTTCTGTTGTGTTACATGGTGCCAGCAGCTCCTGCAGCCAGACTACTCAAGGGTAACTTCTTAGGAATTAATTGTCTCTTTATTCCATTCCCATAAATATTTTTGAAACGTTCGGCATAGAGCAGTCTGAAAAATATGAAAGGAAATTCTATAAAATTATAATTCTATAAATGTCATTCTGGCCTTAATTGTACTTTCACTGTAGGGTGGGCCTGAGAGTGGAGTTGATGGACAAGCATCTGTGCCAGAGTCAGGGAAACTCTCTTATCTCCATATTTCTGTCATTGAAGCTCCGCTTCCAGCCCCCAGACCCGTGCTGATCTCCCTGCTTGAAGGAGGGGAAGACCCCTGGATCCTAGATGTGTGTAGCCCTGAGGCCGTTCCACGAGACCTCAGCCCAGGTGAGGTGGTGGAGGGAAGGAGGTGGCTGGGGCTGAAGGAGACATCTCTGTGTTTAATTTTGGGCATTATGTGCTATTTCTGGATTTCCTGTCATCCAGCAGGAACTGGGATTACAGATATATTGCCGGATCTGCAGGAAAGTGGTGTGGTCAAATGGCAGTGGAGTGGCATCTCTGTGGAAGAAATCAGAAGGGATGTCCAAGGAGGCCTGGAGCAAGGTCAGAGTGAGCACATCATGGAGCCACTGGGAAAGCATCTTGGAAAGACATCAAGGAAGCCACCGGACTTCAGTGTAGGTCAGAATCAGCCTGAAGACTGCAGGAGCGTGGGTGTGTGGAAAAAGAAGAATCAGTGCGCTGTAGGGGTTGGAAGGGACCTCCAGTGATCATCGAGTCCAACCCCCCTGCCAAAGCAGGTTCCCTACAGCAGGTCGCACAGGTAGGCATCCAGGCAGGTCTTGAACATCTCCAGAGAAGGAGACTCCACCACCTCCCTGGGCAGCCGTAACCACCAGTACATACACTCAACACTCAACAGCCCGTACAAGTGCTCTGATTGTGGAAAGTACTTTAAATGGAGATCCCACCTAACCCGCCACCTGCGCCTCCATACAGGAGAGAGACCCTTTAAGTGTCCTGAGTGTGGGAAGAGTTTCAAAAGAACTTCTGAATTGAACCAGCACCAGCGCATCCACACAGGAGAGAGACCCTACAAGTGCTCTGAGTGTGGGAAGGGCTTCAAAAGCAGTACTGAATTGAAACAGCACCAGCGCATCCACACAGGAGAGAGACCCTGTAAGTGTCCAGAGTGTGGGAAGAGCTTCAAAAGAAGTTATGAATTGAAGCTACACCTGCGCATCCACACAGGAGAGAGACCCTATAAGTGTCTTGAGTGTGAGAAGAGCTTCAAACACAGATCTAATCTCAACACCCACAAGCACATCCACAGCGCACACAGGCTTAAGAAGCATCTCAAGATGCAGGGAACCTTCAAAAGCAGTTTCAGCCTCGTTAACTACCAGCACAGCCACACAGGAAACAGAGTCTGCAGAGCCCCGAGGGTGGGAAGAGCTTCAGCCAGAGCCCCAGCCTGGTCAGCACCTGTGGCTTTGTGTGGTGAAGAACCTTACAAATCCCGTGAGTAGAGGAAGAGCTCTGCAGCTAAACTGAATCCCCATTCTCCTTCTTTGCGTGGGAATGACCCCTATTGCTCTCATTAAGCTGCAGTCAAGGTATTGTGTGGACACTCTAAGGAGAGTCCAGAGTGGGACGTGTCACAGCCACTGGAAACCCTCTGAGGCACATTTCTGCCAGGGCTGTGTGCAGGGAGATGCCTTGGAATTCACTTCTGATCTCCCCTGCAGAAACTCAACTGCTATGAGAGCAGGTGAGGACCCAATGTAAATCTCAGCTGGGCTGATATGTCACCAGGAAGGAAGAAATTCCGTTTGCAAGCAGTGTGGGAAGAGCTTCATCTGGAGCTCAACCCTCAGTAGATCCCAGAGAGCCAACCAAGGGGAAACTCTCTGTGAGTGCTGTCCAGAGCTGGGAGCACATCACACACCGGTGGATCCACGTGAGGAACCCTACAGATGTGCAGCCTGCAAGAAGAGCTTTGGGCACAGCTCGAACCTGCTGAGGTACCAGAGTGTCTGCACTTGGGTGGAGTCCAATCCGTGCCTGCACCAGTGAGTTCACGTGGCTGGAAGCCTTAGAAATGCCTGGAGTGTGAGAAGGGCTTTGTGCAGAGTGCAGAGCTCCTCACTCACAGGAGATGGCACTCGTGGAAGAAGTGTTATAAATGTCCCATGTGTGGGAAGAGCTTTTACCTGGGGATCCACTCAGTGCAGAGACCATGGAAATGCCTGCACTGCAGGAAGAGCTTCATCCAGAGCTTGATCCCCATTGAACATTGCCCAGTCCACATGAGATGGTGGCCCTGCAAATGTCTCTGGTGCAGGAAAAGATTGTGTCTGGGCTGGCACCTCATTTTTCACAGGAAAACTGCTAGCGGAGAGACCTTGAGGATTCTGGCAAGCCCAAGGATGACGCCCAGATGCTTTTCCCCACACAGGAGGAGTTTGCAAAGGAGATGGCATCACTGGCACCCTCTGCAGAAGGGACTTAACCCAGGAGCTTCAGATGGCCTCTCCTTGCTACCCAACGCAGTTCTCTCACCATGCCCGCTTTCCTCTTCTGCTCTTCCCGCCAGCAGCTTTTTGATGCCGTTTCCTAAGGAGAAGCTGTGTAGGGATGTTCTGTGTGTCTGTGTGCATGTGTTGCTCTCAGTAATTTATGAGTTCTCTGATGAACCTGAGGGAAGGGTCAGGAGAGCAGTAACGTGGCTCTTGGGGGTTTTCTGAAAATCATCTGTAGAGGAATGAGAAGGGGGTGAATAAAGTAACTGAGTTGTACTGAAGCTTTCTTCACTGTAGTTTTGGTTTTTTGTTCTTAAAATAAATGTCAGCATGTGGAATGAGGAGAGGGAAAGGTGCAATCAGGATTTGGTTTTGGTGCCAACTCCAGCCCACTGCTTGCTTCTGGAGAAGGCATTTCTTTCACACAACACTATCATCCTTCCTGCACCTTGTGCTGCACCTTGGTTCTACTGCTCTTCTTGACTGCTTTAATCAAGAGCTCAGAGCAACTGTGTGACACCAAGCCTTGTTTGTCTCCAATAAATCTACAAAAAGCTGAGCTTGTTCTTCCTAAATGCACCATCCCATGTTTCAGGAGGTGGAGAGAGCAGAAGGCAGTGCAAAGCTACAGGGTGCACCAGCAGCTCATCCCCACAGCACAGAGATACCAGAGTGCTCTACAGTGTGTGCTTGCCTTGCAAGTGGTACCTTCTGAGCTTGAAGGTTTTTCTTTTGACCTTGGGAAGGTATTTTGAGATCTCCTTCACATTTGTTGGGCTCAGCTAAAGCTGCTGTGCTTTGAATATGGCTTGCAGGATGTGGAGATTGATTTTGGTAAGCTAGTGAAGCTGTTTTTCCACTTTTTCCCTGGGAGAAAAAAAAAAAAAAATACTGTTGATTTCCTCCCATGTTTTGTCACACATTGTTTTTAGTTGCATTTAGAGTTACTCAAGATTTTTTTCTCTGACTCTGAACTTCCCATCTTTTCCTCTGCTCTGGGGAAAGTGCTTCTGTTGTGGACATGAGTCCTTGCAGAGTTGTGACTGCAGCGCCCCATCTACAGGAACAGGAGCATTTCAGATGCCACAATGGTTTGTTTTAGTTGTGGTAAAATCGTGGGCATGGAGGTGGGGGACTTCCATTCTCGGTGTGCATGTTCACTTGGGAGGCTTTGTCTTGGTGAATTCTAGTAGTTGCATCCACCCCACAGAAAGCTCTGCCCTCTGTGTCATAGGTCACCTCTGCACCCATGGAATCAACACAGGCACAGACAGAGCTCCCAAGGGAACAACCAGCCCCCCAGGTGCCCATGTGCAAGGCTGTTAGGTGTTACTGGTTTTTCCAGAGCCAATGAGCTCTGTGGTTTTCATGGCCAACTGATTATATACAACTGTTGAAGTCATGTGGGAGATACTCACACATCCACCCAGGAGCAGAAGTACTCTCTGGCTTGCTTAGGGGACTCAGTATCAGTCAGTGGGAAAAAAGCAGTGTGAGAGCAATCATTTTGCTTCTCTAATCTTCCTACTGCTGATGTTATCTACAGTGACAATGTCTCACATTCTTTGAGTGAGGAAATGCAAAACTGTGCAGTCAGAACTCATGCCCTGAGAAGCATGTTGAGAATGCAGGGCAGGGGGCCAGACAGATCACTGCATCAATATCAGTGCCACCAAAAAATGATGGAGAGTCTTAGTAATTGGGGGCTCCTGGCTGGGGAGAACTGAGGCTGCCATTTGTTGCCTGGGTGAAGGGGCAGCATCATGATCAAGGCTTTGGGTATTCTGATCTTGCACAGGCTTTTGAGAAACTGGGTATGTGGGCTCTTGATGGACTCCGACCGAGCAAGTGAGGCACACCTGTGCTGGGGAGCATGCTGTCTGCATTGATTACCAGGGCTTTAAACTAGGTCTGAAGAGGCAAGGGAGGGAAATTCATTGTGGCAGAGAAGGGCTTAGGGATGTTGTCACTGTTGGAGATTGCAGAGAAAACCTCTGAGCTGTCCCATAGGATCATACAGGGACTCCTCAGAGAAGGTCATGTTGCCAGTACCCCATCCAAAATCTTCCTGTGTCCCTCTAGGGGTAACTGCACCTGCGCTTCCCTGAAGTGCCAGTAGACCAGTGCGCATAGCATGGGAAATAAACAGGATGAGCTGGAGATCTGTGTACAGTCGCAGGGCCATGATCTCACTGCAGTCACGGAGATGTGGTGAGACAGCTCACATGATTAGAATGCTGTCATGGAGGGCTGTGTCCTTTTCAAGAAAGACAGGCTGGGGAAGCAAGGTGGAGGAGTTGCCCTTTATGTGAGACAACTAGAATGGATTGAGGTGCACCCATGAGTGGGTGAAGAACGTGTGGATTGCTTGTGGGTGAGAATTAAGAGCAGGGCTGGTATGGCCGACACTGTTGTGGGGTGTACTACAGTCACCAGATCAGGAGGGTGAAGTCGATGAGGCCTTCTTCATGCAGCTGGAAGTAGCCTTGCAATCCCATGCACTGGTTCTCATAGGGGACTTGAATCATCCACTATCCGTCCAATATCTGCTGGGTAAACAACATGCTCAGGCACACAAAACCCAGATGGTTTCTGCAATGTGCTGAAGATAATTTTGTCACGCAGGTGTTGGAGGAGTCAGCAAGGGATGGGGTGATTTTGGACCTTGTTCTTTCCAGCAGGCATGGGCTTGTTAGGGATGAGAAGTTTGGGGGAAGCTTGCGATGCTGATCATGAGATGGTAGTGTTCAAGATCTTGGGTGGAAGAAGTAAGGCAAAAAGTGGGATTGCTGCCCTGGACTTTCAGTGAGCCCACTTCAACAATTTCTGGGACCTACTTGGAGGTGTTTCATGGGCTGGAGTGCTTGAAGGTAAAAGGGCCCTTGAGATCTGGCCAACATTTAAACAGCACTTCTTCCAAGCTTAGGATTAGTGCATCCCTAGGAGTAGGAAATTATGGAATGGATTCAGGAGACCTGCATGAATGAGCAAGGAGTTCATGGATAAGATCAAAGGGAAGAAGAAGGTTTAGGAAAAGTTGAAAAAAGGGCCTGTCCCCTTGGGAGGAGTATAGGTGTGTTGTCAGAGCCTGCAGAGAAGCAACATAGAAGGCTAAAGTTCACGCTGAGCTGAAGCTAGTGAAGGACATAAAGGATAATAAGCAGGGTGATCTTCTTACTCATTTTAATTTCTCTTTCCTTTTTCTCCTTTTCTCTGAGAGCTGTAAAGTAACTCAAGCCTTCTGTGATTTCCTTATGTAGCATACAGCTTAGACAGATAAAATTGTGAGAGGGTCGACACATAAAGGATTACCATTTTGTGGAAATCTCCTGAAGGACTACAAGAGGAACATGGCTGGAAAAGGACCTTAGAAGTGATTCTTTCTGCACAAACTGACAGGTCAGCCCTCCCCTACAATGGTAGTGCTATGGTGCCAGAGACACCCAGCAGGACTCTGTGATCAATTTGTGCTGTTGTGTCACAAGGAACAACTAGTGAGACTGCAGAACCATCAGAGTAAGGCAATGCCAGGGTGAGTGCCAGTGCAGGAGTGTCTGCAGCCTGCAGGGAAAAGGAGGCGAGTGTAGGACTGCATGGAACAGCCTCTGGTGGAGATGGCCAACAGCACTGGCAAGGCTGGAGGGCCCTGGGAGAAAACCAAGGTCTTTGTCCTCTTGGCTGTGGCACTTGTGTCTGCTCTTGAGGCTCAAGAGGGCACATGTTGTCATCGTGCCACTGAGGCCTCCTTGCCTTCTTCCAGTCCTGTAGGGAGTAGTAGTAGCAGGCCAGTAGTTGTCATATTATTTTTCCTCACAGAACACTACACATGGACATAGGACAGGTATACTCTTCTTGGACAGGTACACTCTTCTTTGCGTAAGGAACTGGCTAGAGGGCCGTGGCCAATGGGCAGTGGTTAATGGAGCTAAGTCCAACTGGCGACCCGTTACAAGTGGTGTCCCCAAGGAGTTGGTACTGGGGCCCATGTTGTTTAATATCTTTATTGATGGCCTTGATGAAGGCACTGAGTGTGCCCTCAGTAAGACTGCAGATGACACCAAGGTGGGAGGCAGTGTTGATCTGCCTGAAGGTAGGGAGGCCCTGCAGAGGGATCTGGATAAGCTGGATCATTGGGCTGAGGGGAATGGGATGAGGTTCAACAAGGCTAAGTGCTGGGTCCTGCACTTTGGGCACAATAACTCCAGGCAGCACTGCAGGCTTGGGCTGAGTGTCTGAATGACTGTGAAGAGGAAAGGGACCTGGGGGAGTTGGTTAATGCTTGGCTGAACATGATACAACAGTGTGCCCAGGTGGCCAAGAGGTCCAGCATCCTGGCCTGCATTAGAAACAGCGTAGCCAGCAGGAGCAGGGAGGTGATCATCCCCTCTACTCAGCACTGGTGAGGCTGCACCTCGAGTACTGTGTTCAGTTTTGGGCCCCTCACTATAAGAAAGACATTGAGGCCCTGGAGCGTGTCCAGAGAAGGGCAGCAAAACTGGTGAGGCGTCTGGAGCACAAGTCTTACGAGGAGCGGCTGAGGGAGCTGGGATTGTTCAGTCTGGAGAAGAGGAGGCTCAGAGGAGACTTTATTGTACTCTCAAACTTCCTGAAGAGAGGTTGAGAGGAGGAGGGTTTTGGCACCTTTTTCTCTCAGAGAGTGGTCACACAATGGAATGGCTGCCCAGGGAGTGGTGCAGTTGCCGACCCTGGCAGTGTTCAAGAGGCATCTGGATGAGGAGCTATGAGATATGGCTTAGGGGTTTGTGGTAGCAATGGTAATGGTTGGACTGGATGATCTTGCAGGTCGTTTCCAACCTTGTGATTAAATGATTCTATGATTCACATCCCACTGACTGTGGGAGAGCTTTGGGCCATCAGTGAGGGACAGGACCACCCTTCTCAGAGGCAGCAGCTATGGCCCTACCCTTCTGCTGCATCAGACAAACCAAGGGCTTGCCTCAACCTCAAAGCACCTGCACAGGGCCTTTGCCTGCCTGGAATCACGACCTCCAATTATCTGCTCTAACATGGATGTGGGGAGGCTTTGTTGGTAATGGCTCCATAGGGACCAATTAACACTCCAACACTCTCCAACATTTCTGGACAGCGTTTTGACTGCACCTTCATCATTTGTTTACAGCAGGCTTTTCTCAGTACCAGAAGTTCATGCACACCACATTCGCTGTGGGACTCATTACAGTGCAGAAAGACCTAACAAGGCATTTCCATCAAGTCTTCAAGACTTGAACTGTTCATTAGGGAGGTCTCAGTGTTGCAGACAAAGCTTTCTAGGAGCACTGTCCAAAAAAGGGGTTGTCATATTTAAGGGTATTTTTTATTACAGCAGACACAGAGATGTCAGTGAGTGCAGCACAACCCCTGTGACACAGATGGCAGCTCTGTCAGGGAGAGGGAGGAACAGCCAGCATGGGGATGGCATTGTGGGGATGCAAGAGGGAAATGTAGTCAGTGAGAGCTAATAAGGGGATAGTGACTGCACCAGACAAAGATGGGAATTAATGTAGATGGAGGAGAAAGAAGCCTGCGGAAGAGGAGGAATGCTTGTGCCCAAATGTGTGGTCAGTGCTTGTCTAGCTTTGTGTGTGGGAGGCATGGGAGGGAGTTGACTGCCTTCAGGACCTAGGGCTGCAACTTCAGGATAAGATGCCTCAACTGATTCAGCTGAATCCCGTCCCCATGGAAGTGAAAAGGACTGTCCTGCAGAGCCAGGTAGTTGCAGGGAGATGTGTGGGGGGAAGGAAGGAGCTCCCCAGCAGCACAGGGGCCTTCTGCTGCTAGGGGTGCTGGGGGCTCACAGCTGCATTGCACACTCAGGGCACTGCAGAGGGGACTTTTTAAGAAGCAGGACCAAACATGGGACTTTCTGCCCTGTGTTCATTTTCCTACCCTTAGGGCAGGGATGACTGCAGAAGTGGGAGAGGAGCTGTCTATGTTGACACACCACTGAGACTGCTGTACTGCTGTAGCTTTGGAGTTGAGTAGGATTGTGAGCAGCATCCTCATGTTCCATCAGCCTTTCCTCACTCAGTGGACAGAACGAGCGTCAGCTTTATTGATCCCATTCAGGCTTTCTGATATGTCTGTTTATACCTGCAAAGACAAGCATGCACACGGATACTGCCCTGCAAATAGGCAGTTTCCTGACAGGCAAAGATGGGTGCACTGACTTTTGGGTGGTGAGTGTGAGTGCAGAAAGGAAAAGAAGGAAAAGACATGAGACATGGAAATGGCAGGGAGGGAAGACAATCTCTAGGCAGCTGGGATGTGATCAGGCAATGAGAGGAAAGGAAAAACAGAAATGTTATCTGCAGAGACAAGAGACAACCACATAGCATCCCTTCCATGCAAGCCCCCTGCATCCTCTCCCACCCAGAAATACCTCTGCCTTCATGGCAGTGGTGTCCAAGCATGAACTCCCTACTCTGCAGCCAGAGCTCCAGCAGAGCAGGGCTGCATCTCTCCAGGCATGAGCTCCTTTCCTTCTGCAGTACATGGGGCTGAGAGCAGCTGCCTGGGGCTGTGGACAGCAAAGTCTGTGAGGCTAGGGAATGAGCTGACATTCTTTTAATGAGATGCCATCATTAGGACACTTGGCTGTCTCTCTAAGACAGATGTCTTTTCAAGCTGTGAGCTGCCCTGCAGGATGCAAATCTTTCTCATAGGATCTCTGTGTTACCTGAAATCCCAGGGAGATGAAGTGGGGAGATGCCAAGAGAGATGTCACATTCTAAAAGTAAAACCAAGCACTCCGGCCTCTTTGCAATTACCCACGTGGATGGGTCAGGATTGCTTTCTCAAGAGCCCATGGGCAGAAGACTCTCCTCTTCCTTACATATTCCAATTCATGAAAATGATCTCAAATCATGGATCTGAACAATCACTTCCTTTAGAGAAAGAAAATGTATTGGATTATATGACAGGAGGAAGGTCACCAAGGAATGGTGCAGGGTTTTGCCAAGAGAAGTCTCACCTAACTTGCCTTTTGTTTCTTCTTTGATGATAACCCATGTCCAGGAGCAGCAGATGCCCAACAGCAGCTCCGTCAGCGAGTTCCTCCTCCTGGCGCTGGCAGACACGCGGCAGCTGCAGCTCCTGCACTTCTGGCTCTTGCTGGGCATCTACCTGGCCGCCCTCCTGGGCAACGGCCTCATCAGCTCAGCCGTAGCCTGTGACCACCGCCTGCACACCCCCATGTACTTCTTCCTCCTCAACCTCGCCCTCCTCGACCTCGGCTGCATCTCCACCACTGTCCCCAAAGCCATGGCCAATGCCCTCTGGGACACCAGAGCCATCTCCTACAGTGCATGTGCTGCCCAGGTCTTTCTGTTTTCATTCTTATTTTCAGCCGAATTTTACCTTCTCACTGTCATGTCCTATGACCGCTATGTTGCCATCTGCAAGCCTCTGCATTACAGGACCCTCATGGGCAGCACAGCTTGTGCCAGCATGGCAGCAGCTGCCTGGGGCGCTGGGCTTCTCAATTCTCTGCTGCACACTGCCAATACATTTTCACTGCCACTGTGCCGAGGCAACGCTGTGGACCAGTTCTTCTGTGAAATTCCTCACATTCTCAAGCTCTCTTGTTCGTACCCTTACCTCAGGAATCTCAGTCTTATGACATTCAGTGCTTTTTTGTTTTTTGGGTGTTTTGTTTTCATTCTGCTTTCCTATGTGCTGACCTTCAGGGCTGTGCTGAGGATGCCCTCTGTGCAGGGACGGCACAAAGCCTTTTCCACGTGCCTCCCTCACCTGGCCGTGTTTTCCCTCTCTATCAGCACTGGCTTCTTTACCTACCTGAAGCCCCAGTCCATCTCCTCCCCAGCAATGGATGTGGCGGTGGCAATTCTGTACTCGGTGGTGCCTCCAGCAGTGAACCCCCTCATCTACAGTGTGAGGAACCAGGCACTGAAGGATGCCATTTGGAAACTGTTACTGTGGATGTTTCCTGGTAATCATGATGATTCCATCTCTCTCCCCAGGTGACTTCTAATGTGTCCCATTCTAAGCTTGTGCTTTGTTGTTTTCCATTAGTATGTTTTTTTCTTTAACACATCTTCAATATTTTCAAACTACTTATGCTTCTTCTGTTCCCTTCCAATACTTTCAATCGTCTCTTCTTTTCCTACCTTGATTCTATGGAACTCGAGATTTCAGCATATGCCTCATTGCATCTGCGATGAAATAACAGCAAAGAAAGTACATGAGCAGAGGATCTCCATTGTGGAAAAGCACATTCAGTTGGGAGTCCTGATGGATCAAGATCAGAATTTGTGAATGCCTCATCTCTGGAGGCATTCAAGGCCAGTCTTGACGTGTTCCTGGGCAGTCTGGTCTTGTGGTTGGCAACCCTGCCCACAGAAGGAGGGTTGGAACTAGATGTTTTTTCTGATCTTGCCAACCAAAGCCATTCTGTGGCACCATAATTCAGTGGATATTACTTGGACTTAGTAAAACTTATTTTTACAGAACTGTGCCTTTTGCTTTCCTTTGCTGTCAATTAACCATATCCATCTGTGTCCTCATGTAGTTTTTCTCCATGGGAGGAAGCTGCAAACTGGTGACTAGTGCTACTTGTAACCCATTTACTAAACCTTTAATCTTAACTCTAACCCCCAACCCTAACTCCTAACCCATAACTCAAACTCCTAATATTGAAGTCTAACCTTAGCATTTTCTTGTCCTAAACTTTAACCAAAACCTGAACCCTTCCCCCTAAACACCAGTTCTTCTCACATCCCTCAACCTAACACTAATTCAAGTGCTAGCACTTCACCTAACACTGAATCTAATCATCAGTGCTAGCCCTGGCCTGAACTCTAATCTTAAACCTAACTCTAACAGTGAACCCTATCCCTGACCCTCTGGTTGGCAGCCGGTATCAGGTGGGGTAAATTAGGCTGCTGCTCTTCCAAGTCAGTTCCCAAGACAGATGGAATTCTCAGTATGAGTAGGACTTGGCATGCTTTACAAACAAATGTTTTGTAAGAGGCTGTTCATCAAGGCCCTGCCATAGAGAAGTCATCTCACCATAAACTGGAGAATTCAGGAAGATCCTAACAAGCACTGGAAGATCCAGGAAGGCTTCTGAAGTGCGAGTGGTCTGGGATGAAGCAGTTGGCAGTACGTAAGTCTGGGAAGCAGGATTGGGGGATATCTGTGAGAAGTAAAGTGATGTCTGAAGGCCTTAGTAAGTCACTCCAACCATATGTGAGCCCAGAAATTGAGAGAAATATGCATCTAGAAGAGAACAAGTATGAAGAGAATTAGCCTGGGAACATGGCATGAAGAAGGCCCCTGCTGTGCCAACCAGGAGAAAATGACAAGTTTCTATCTGGTGTGCATGGCTCTGCATGTGGGATGTGGAGTATTTGCTCAGCCATGCCCCATCAGCTAGCTGACCTTATTCTCCTCTCTTGTCCCTCCCACATTTCAGTGGACTTCCAGAAGCATTCATGACTGTGGAGGAAGCCTAATTCTCCTGCAGTGTTGGCTCATTGCTGCAATGGTAGAGGGAAGAGTTCGTGTGACACAGGGAAGTATAGGCCAGTGCTTGGCAATGCTGCTGAATGAAGCACAGCTGAATCAACCTCTGATTCAATGTGTCACGCAAAAGTCAAAACGTGTAGAAAAAAATCTCTGTGTAATAAATTTATAATAAGTTACTCTGCTGAATTTTGAGTGTTGTCTATAAGTGCTCATGATTTATTTTTCAGCAGCCAAGGACATGTAGCAGTAAGATAATAACTTTTATGTTTTATCTCAACATGGATTTATACAACCATTATTAAAAAAAAAAAAATCACTTGTAAGTGACATTTAGAGATCATTTAGTCCAACTGCCTGACCATTTCAGGACTAACAAAAAGTGAAAGCATGTTATGTAGGGCTTTATCCAGATGTCCCTTGAGCACCAGTGGTCATGGGTCAAGAAACGTTAAAGGAAGCTTTTTACAGTGTCTATTTTGAACATAGTAAGTTGGAAGATGAAAGAGAAGCAGAGGGTTTTTGTGTCCTGACTCGAGAAAGTGACTGATGTAGGGGCTGCATAGGTAGAGAATGAGGAGGATCAAAAACTGGCTGAATGGCCGGACCAGTCAGAGTGGTGGTCAGTGGTAGAAGGTTTTGCTGGAGGCCAGCAGCTGCAGGTGCGCTGCAGGAGTTGATAACGGGCCTTAATCCTACTTGAGTTTTCATTCATAGTCAGAACTGTGAGACAGTGGAGTTCAGGATGCTGAGTGGAAGAACCATGCCAAGAAGTAGGAAAACAGCCCAGTAGCAGGAAATGTGACTCTGACACTTCAGGGACCCACTTGGAGGTACCCTTTGGGTCAGAGTACTGGAAGATTAGGGGGACCAAGGCAGGTGGTTAACATTCAAGCATCACTTCCTTTGATTCCTCTACGCTTGAGATCAGTGCATCCCTCTGCGTTAAAAGTCAGACAAAGCTGAACAGGGACCAGCATGCATGAGCAAGGAACTCATAGATAATCGCAAAGGCAGGAAGAAAGTCTATGAAATGTGAAAAAGGGCATGGGCACTTGGGAAGAATAATGGAATGCTGCCAGGGCCTGCAGGGATGCAATGAGGAAAGCTAAGGCAATTTATAATTATTGCATCTGTAATTCATTGATTATACATGCAGACAGAGAACTGCTTGGGAGAGTGTAGTGGAGGGCATTAAAGATGATTGAGACCCAGAGCATCACCCATATGAGGAAAGGCAGAAAGACCTGGGCCTGTTCGGCATGCTGTAGGGAAGGCTAAGAGGGAATCTTAGTAATGCTTGTGAAGATCCGTAGGGGATATCAACTGGGGCAGAGTATGAGGGGAGAATTGTCTTCTGCCCCAGTGAAGACAATCCTTTGAGCCCTGCCAGTCAGCCAGATATCAATCCACCTCAATCTCCACTCACCTAGCCCTCACTTCCTCAGCTCATCTGCTATAATGGTTTGGGAAACAGTGTCATTCAGCCTGATGTTACTCTATTTCCTGTAGGACTTTGAGGCCATCCCATCAGTCAGTGGTTCACTGTTTCTGTGATTATGCCCTGCTACATCAGCTGTATGCCAAACATTTTGTCGACAAGGATACTGTGAGAATCTTTTGCAGAAGCTTTATTGGGCTTCTCTTGGTTGACTAAAGGAGTAAATCTGTCATCAAAGCAAATTAAGTTTATCCACAGGACTCTCCTCTCCTGAACCCATGTTGGCTGTTACCAATAAGTGTGTTGGCTTTGCAGTGTTTCTCAGAAGCTCCCAGAATGATCTCCTCCATAATTTTGCAGGTACCACAGTGAGACCGGCAGGCCTGTAATTCTCAAGGTCTTCTTTCTTGCTCTTCTTGGAAACTGGGATGTTTACCAGCTTCCAGTCAACTGGGATCTGTCAAGATTCCTAAGATCCTTGGATAAATGCCACAGGCCATACAACTGGAGCAGAAAATTCAACACAGGTTGAATAGTCAGGTCCTCCCCCATAGGCTTATCTCACTCCATGTGTCCATTCACCATCACTTTCACACAAACTCTAGAAGAAAATCTCTGCTCCAAGGAGCTGGACTTCCACCCCGCTTTCAACAAATTGGAGAGGAAAAAAGTTTTAAATTCAGAAAGCAACTAAACATGATATGTGATAAAACGTTAGGCAATAATTCATGGAGTAAAAGAGGAAAACCTGCTTCACTCTTTATTTCTTCTACTTTTTCTACCCAGTGCAAACCAGCACAGTGGTTCTGAGAATACGGTGATGTAAGATGAGAACACAAAATAGTGAGAATGCTTTTTGGGGGAACCTATAAGGAAAGAGGAAAAACATGACCGATGCCACAGGACAGCAATTATTGGATGCAATTAAGAAGTAAATCATCCCAGCTCTTGGCTGGGCTGCTACCTCCCGTTGCTGGGGATCTCCAGGCCTCCCCGCTGCTTGCTTCCTCCCCACACATTTTCCCTTGGAGCTGTGAGTTCCTGCAACTCCCAGGGCCCTCCTCTGCTGCGCCAGACCAGGCCCCTGCTCCCTGGGATGGAAGAAGCAGCACTCCTTGGTACTGCAATCATCATCTCCTTGCAGCTTGCTGGGGGGTCAGGGAGCCTTCAGACACACTCAGTGCTTTACTTCCTACCCACTGCATTCCAAGCACAGCAGGTTTATCTGAGCACAGCAAATGTGAAGGCCCTGCTGCAGGAGGTCTCAGACACACCCTTCCCAGCTCAAAATAAAAACCTTGAAGTTCAAAAGGGATCACAAGCAAGGCAAACATGCACTGGAGAGCACTCTGGTATCTCTGTGCTGTGGAGATAAGCTGCTTGTGCACCGTGTGGGTTTGCACAGCCTTCTGCTCCTACCACCTCCTGAAACTTGGGAGGGTGCATTTAGGAAGAACAAGCTCAGCTTTTTCTAGTTTTATTGGAGAAGGCACATTACTGCTCTCCTGACCCTTCCCTCAGGTTCATCAGTGCACTCACAAATTACTGAGAGCAACACATGCACACAGACACACAAAACATCCCTGCACAGCCACTTCTCCTTAGGAAACAGCATCAAAAAGCTGCTGACAGGAAGAGCAGAAGACGAAAGTGGGCATGGTGAGAGAACAGCTTAGGGCAGCAAGGAAAAGCCATCTGCAGCTCCTGGGTTAAGTCCCTTCTGCAGAGGGTGCCAGTGATGCCATCTCTGTTGCAAGGTCTTTCTGAGTCGGGAGATGTATCTGGGTCTCCCTCAACCTTGGACTCGTCAGCATCCTCAAGGTGTCTCTCCTGGGGGTTTTCCCAGGAGAAATGAAGTGCCAGCTGTGATAGAAAGTCTTCCTGCACTAAAAATATTTTCAGGACCACTTTACCATGTGGACTGGGCAATGTTTAATGAGAATCGAGCTCTGGATGAAGCTCTTGCTGCAATGTAGGCATTTCTAAGGTCTCTGGCCTGAGTGTATCCCCTCGCAAAAGCTCTTCCCACACATGGGACATTTGTAGCACTTTCTGCCACAGGTGAGGAGCTCTGTGCTCTGCACAAAGCTCTTCTCACACTTGAGGCATTTCTAAGGCTTCCTACCACGTGAACTCACTGCTGCAGGCACAGATTGGAGTCCACCCAAGTGCAGACACTCTGGTACCTCAGCAGGTTCAAGCTGTGCCCAAATCTCTTCTTGCTGGCTGCACATTTGTAGGGTTCCTCATGAAGATCTACTGCTGTGTGATGAGCTCCCAGCTCTGGATGGATCTTGACCTGCAGTCAAGGCACTCACAGGGAATCTTCCCTCCTTGGTTCTCTGGGGTCTGCTGAGTGTTGAGCTCCAGATGAAGCTCTTCCCACACTCCCTGCAGACAGGATTTCTTCCTTCCTGGTGACATATTGACCCAGCTGAGGTTTACATTGGGTCCTCACCTGCTCCCACAGCAGTTGAGTTTCTACAGGGGAGATCAGAGGTGAATTCCAAGGCATCTCCCTGCACACAGCCCTGGCAGAAACATGCCATCTGGTAGAGGGTTTCCAGTGGCTGTGACACATCCCACTCTGGACTCTCCTTAGAGTGTCCACACAATACCTTGACTGCAGCTTAATGAGAGCAATAGGGGTCATTCCCACGCAAAGAAGGAGAATGGGGATTCAGTTTGGCCACAGAGCTCTTCCATTGCTCAAGGGATTTGTAAGGTTCTTCACCACACGAAACCACAGGTGGAGACCAGGCTGGCTGAAGCTCAGCCCATGGTTGGGGCACTGCATGCTCTGTATCTTGTGTGGCTGTGCTGGTAGGTAATGAAGCTGGAACTGCCTCTGAAGGTTCCCAGAGTCTTGGAAAGCTTCTGAAGCCTGTGTGTGCTGTGGATGTGCTTGTGTGTGTTGAGATTAGATCTGCTTTTAAAGCTCTTCTCACAGTCAGGACACTTGAAGGGTCTCTCCCCTGTGTGGATGCGCTGGTGGTTCTTCAACTCACAACTCCTTCTGAAGCTCTTCCCACACTCAGGACACTTATAGGGTCTCTCCCCTGTGTGGATCCGCTTGTGCAGCTTCACTGCAGAACTGCTTTTGAAGTTCTTCCCACACTCAGGACACTGAAAGGGTCTCTCCTCTGTGTGGATGCGGTGGTGGCGCTTCAATTCACAACTCCTTTGGAAGCTCTTCCCACAGTGATGGCACCAAAATGGTTTCTTTCCTGTGTGTGTGCGTTGGTGGTAGGTGAGGTGGGAACTAATTTTGAAGCTCTTCCCACACTCAGAGCACCTGTAGGGTCTCTCTCCTGTATGGACACGCTGGTGGATAATGAGAAGGGATCTCCATTTGAAGCTTTTCCCACAGCCAGAGCACTTGTATGGCCTCATTGCTGAGCGCATGCACTGGTGGTTAATGATGCTGCAATGTAATTTAAAGCTATTTCCACACTCAGTGCATGGATTCTGCTTTTTCTTCTGGCACACATTCTTGCTCCTGGGTTCTTCAGGATCCTTTTGACCTATGCTGAAGTCCAGTGGGCTCCTTCCTGTCTTTTGCAGACCCTTTCCCAGTGGCTCCATGATGTGCTCACCCTGACCTTGCTCCAGGCCTCCTTGGACATCCCTTCTGATTTCTTCCACACAGACACCACCCCACCGCCTTTCGGCCACACCACTTTCCTCCAGGTCCTCCAGTATGTCTGCAATGCCAGTTCCTGCTGGATGACAGGAAATCCAGAAATAGCACACAGTGCCCAAAATAAAACAGAGACAGAGATGGCTCTTCCAGACCCAACCTCCTCCTTCCCTCCACACCAACTCATCGGTGTGTACGTCTGGGATACAGGGGTCTTCCCCTCCTTCAAGCAGGGAGATCAGCATGGGTTTGGGGGCTGGAAGTGGAGTTTAAATGAGAGAAATAGGAGAGATGAGAGCATTTCCATCATTCAGGCACAGTGCCTGTTCAACAACTCCACTCTGTGTCCCTCCCCAGGAAGAAACCACACTTTGGGCCTGAATGACACTACGCCCACAGCTACATTTTGAGCAAAATATGCATTTACATGTCTGAAAGGGATATTTTCTTTAAAATTAACTTGAGAACAGTTTGTTTATTTTCTGACAATAGTTCAATGACCAAGGCATCAAAATGTTTATGGCAACTGAACGTAAAATCCAAAATTGTAAAGGAGTAAGCAGGGAGTCATCTGTTAGCTGGAGCTGGTGGCACCATGCAGCACACCAACACAAGGGCTGGTTTTCTCCCTCCTGGCTGATGCCTGCTTGCCAGCACTGACTCTGGGGTGTTTATGAGTCTGCTGTGCATTCTAATCCAACTTTAAACTCACACTTCTCAGTATTTCCTTTGTTGCTGTTGCTGTTATCAATATGTAACTGCATGGCAATTTTACTAGCTCCAGCCTGCAGAGGCTCATTCTGCACAGCCAAAGGTGCCCTAACGAGGAGGAAAGGCAGCAAAGCCCTCACCCAGCGAGGCCACGCACTGGTACGTCTCCAGCATCACGTCCTGGTACAGCGCTCGCTGCGCAGGGTCCAGCAGCGCCCACTCCTCCCTGCTGAAATACACGGCCACCTCCACAAAGCTCACGGGCTCCTGCAAGCAAAGAGGCTCCTTGCTGGGAACAGCCAAGGCCCAGGGAAGCAGCTCAAACAGGACACAAACTCCCGTCCCAGACGCTTCTCTGGCCCCAGCACACACATGCTGGCTGAGGCCACCTCCCTCTCCCCCTGCATTCACATCCCTCGCCCCTCGGCCTCTCCTGCCTGCTTCCCCCAGCCCCTACCTGAGATGGATATGCTGTGGCCATCTGCTGCTCTCCTGCAGCTGAGATGATCACGGCTGGAAGGCAGAAGTTGAACTGGAGCCTGCAGGGACAAGAGAAATGGCAGGGGAGCTGTGAGGGAATGCAGCAGTCCCTGTCCCAGCCCAGCCCTCCACAGCCCATCTGCAGGGCACTGCCTGGGGGATGGCACAGCAGGCCTTGCACAGGAACACAAGCAGCAACAGCACTGGTAACGCTCTGGCTAAAGCTGATTACAAATCACAAAGCTGACTCCAACTGGGTGGCACAAAGAACTGACACCCGGTTCAACAGCTGAGGGTACATGGACTGTATGCCTAAAGACAATGCACAGAAATGAGTCAGTCATCTTACCCCTAAACAAGGCGCAGCCTAAGCAGCCCTTGAGGTCGCATGCACAGCAATTTGATACACAGGATTTCCACTCAAGTAGTAATGTCTCTTGAGGACACACCTGCACAAAGAGCTGTTGCAGCTTGACGTCAAGACACCTTGCTGATGGAGATCTTCTGAGAGAGACTCATGGTTAGTTTGGAGCTTTGTGAGCTTCTCTAAGGTTATTTCTTAATTATGTACATGTGATCTCTTCCACATCTCCTGATCAAGTCTGGGATTAGCAGTGGATCAAACTGCACTGTGGTTCCTTACCTTCGTGGTTTGAGAAATTTAGAAAGGATGGGGGAGCCCTCTGGGACTCATGACTCACTGAGACAGTGTCAATCCAACTCAGTTCTGGGAACCTGAGTGTTCAGTTTAGGCAGCAGCACCAATGGAAATGGAACCAAATGTTGTGTGTCAAACTGCCAAAGCCAGTGTCTGGCTCCCAGGTGAGAAATGCATGTCAAACACTCACTCTGCAATCATAAATTGTCAAAAAACATTGTTCCCAACCCCCAGAGAAACAGGGAGGCTGCTGTGTGTGCACTTCATGCAGCTGCTGACCACTGCAAATCCAAAACTATCGACGTTCGCCAATACTCCTTCTCTGCTGCAGCATGGGGTACAAGTTCTGATGTTACAGCATATTTGGAGAAAATAAAAGACCTCTCATTCTCACCCATAATGCTTTAGCCACACATATGGAACTTTTACAGTTTACTTCCTTTAGTAAATGTAAAAGGAGAACTGGCTTCAATAGATGAAGAAAAAGCTGAGGTATGGAATGAGTTCTTTGCCTCAGTCTCCACTGGCAGCCAGGATTCTAATATTTATCACTTCCCTGAGCCCTGCATCCCTTAACCTCTAGGTGGGGACCCAGGCAGTAAAACCCTCCCTGCTGTAATGGCAGAGCAGTGTGAGACCACCTCATGAGACTGAATGCATGCAAGTCTATGGGGCCAGATGGCATGCATCCCAAGATTCAGAAGGAGCTGGCTGAGGTGGCTGCCAAGCAGCTCTCCATCCTATTTGAAAAGTCGTGGCTGTCAGATGAAGTCCCAGATGACTGGAGGAAAGGTGAAGTTACTCCCATTCATAAGAAAAGGAGCAAGGAGGACCCAGGGAACTACAGGCCAGTGAGTCTCAGTTCTGTAACTGGGAAGATCACAGAACACTTCTGTCCCTGGGAAGATCCTCCTGGATGACATGCTTGATCACAAGAGAAATGAGCGTGTGATGCAAGACAGCCAGCACGGCTTTACCAGGGGAAGGTCATGCTTTACCAACCTCATGGCCTTCTATGATGGAGTGACAGCATTGGTGGACAAAGGCAATGTGACCGATGTCATTTATCTGGACTTGAGCAAGGCCTTCGACATGGTCCCCCACCACATCCTTACCTCCAAGTTGGAGGGATGAGGATTTGATGGGTAGACCACCTGATGGATAAGGAAATGGTGGAAAGGCCACAGACAGAGCGTGGTGGTTAATGGTGCTATGTTTGGGTGGAGGCCAGTAACCAGCCTCCCTCTCTACTCTGCCCTCGTGAAGCCCCATCTGCAGAACTGTGCCCAAAGAGCTGTTGGAGAGAGTTCAGAGGAGGATCACAAAGATGATCCGGGGACTGAAGCACATTCCCTACGAAGACAGGCTGAGGGAGCTGGGCTTGTTCAGCATGGAGAAAAGAAGCTGCGGGGTGACCTCATTGCAGCCTTCCAGGTCCAAAGGGAGCCTACAAACAGGAGGGGAGTCAACTCTCTGAAAGAGTAGACAACAGCAGGACAAGAGGAAATGTTTTTAGGTTGAGGAAGAAAAGATTTAGGTTGGATGTCAGGGGGAAGTTCTTTACAGAGAGAGTGGTGAGGTGCTGGAACAGCTGCGCAGAAAGGCTGTGGATGCCCCGTCCATCCCTGGACGTGTTCAAGGCCAGGTTGGATGGGGCCTTGGGCAGCCTGCTTTGGTGTTAAATGTGGAGGTTGGTGGCCCTGACAGCAGTAGAGGGATTGGAGCTTCATGATCCCTGAGCTCTCTTCCAACCCGGGCCAGTCTGTGATCCTCTGCTCTTCCTCCACAGCATCACGCGGGACGGCAAATGGAAACGCCGTGCCGGACAGGAGGGGCTCCGGACTCAGTCGGGCTGCAACGACTGCCTGGGCCGGGCCGCTGGGCGGAGTCGCCGCCGGACGGGCTGGGCTGGGCTGGGCTGGGCTGCGTGGGCGGGCGCTGCTGCCGTCTGGGTCAGCGAGCCCGAGGGTGGCAGCGGGAGGCTTTCTGTCGCGAAGGCAGGATTCCCTTGCCGACTTATATATCGGTTCTTAAACGAACGTACGAATCGCTGTTGCTGAGGAAGCCGACCCGTATCACCAGCACAGCGGGTTTGCTGGGCCAGACGGGCCGCAGCGAGGGAAGCAGCGGCTGGGAGCTGGGACAGCGAGAAAGTGAGCAGAGGAGCTCAGCGTGCTCTGCAGCCCGGTCTGCTCTCTGTAACACAGCCCAGCTTGGACTGCGCTTCTCCCTCTGGGCCACGGGAGACACGAGATGACCTCGCTCTGCAGCTCTGCACGTATGCATTGATGTAAGCTTTAAACTCCCTGATGCTTCCTTTTGAGTGTCTTAATGTGAAGCCTCCAAAGGGGGAATCTGCACTCCCCTCACCATTCCCGGGCAGCCCGCAGTTTCCCTTCGTGGACCCAGCAGGCAACATCTGCGTCTAGCGGCCCTTGCAGCGTTACGTTTTGTGCGCTTAGCGCTGGGCTGATGGCTCACCTTGGCATGTGCAAACCCGTCCCAAGGCTTTTGTTCAGGCTGTCCCGGCAGCTGCCTTTAGCGCACAGCTGCGGGCCCAGAGCACAGCAAGCATCTGCTCCAGCCCCGGCACTGGGCTGTGTAATAGACGCTGAAAAGTTGACAGCCTGTGGGCTGACTGTAGCTCACGCTGAGAACGCGCCCGAGCACCACATCAGTGAAGTGCAGCCCAGGCTGCCTCTTGCAAAGGGCGCACGGTGCTGAGAACGTCCCCTGGAAGCGAGCGCGGTGTGCGTGCTTGAGCGGAATGGGAAGCGTCGCCCCCTGGTGGGGGAGGAGGGAGATGCAGCCGAGGCATTCTTGGTGCGGATGGCTGCAGCTGGCACGCATCCAGCGCGAGCCTTCAGGCCCTGTGCTGTCAGGCGGGCAGAGGCTGAAATAGTGGCAGCAGAAAGTTCAGCTCTGCCCAGCAGGGAGAAGAGCTGCAAGGCGAGGGAAGGAACTTTTGCAAGGTGTTTCTGCCTCTGTCTGGCTGGCAGCTGGGGCTGGCAACAGCTATGCTGTGCATTTCAGTTCTAAGAGAGAAGGAGGAATGTATTTATTGATATAATGTTGTTATCATGTAGTGATCAAATAGTGCCTTTACAAGCCTGTTGTAAGCTCGTGGTTGTTTATTGCACAGAGGGCAGGGTTAAACACACACATAAAGGAGGCCCTCCTGCTGAGTCCCGAGGCTCAGAACATGCTCAGTTTTGCCCCAGCTGTTGAAGCAGGGCTCTGCTATCAGTTCTTTCAGTCCCCATTTTGAGACAGATCTATGGTGGTTAATCTATTTTAGCCAGAGCAACCTGCTGTGTTGTGCATTGCCTTCCTGTGCAGGGTGTTGTGAGCAAGGCCAGGCTGAAGAAGGGAGCTGAGGGAAGAAGCTGGAGGTGGGGGGAAGAGGGAGGAGGGGTGAGCAGGATGTGTCTCTCCTCATCCACCCTACAGTCACTCATGGTTGCATCAGCCATAGCAGGTGGGAAAGGCAGTTACACTGGTACAATCCCAGTGACATTCACTTCCATTTGTATATTATGTGTGCTTCATTTCTGTGCATGACCATGGATGAGAGATCTGAGTTTTTTTTGTTAGAATTTGTGGAGAATGGTGCCTCACTGGAGGCATTAGAACAGGCAGTAGACTCATTAACTGCTCACTTAGAAGAAAAACGGTGGGCTGTGAGCCCACAAAAGTGCAAGGACCAGGTTTGTTGGTAAAATTCCTGGATGTAATTTGGTCAGTGCAATAACGGACGAAGTTCAGGTGTTCCCAATTCCTGCTGGGCCATGGCAGCTGCAGGAATTTGGGGGTATATTGAGATACTGTTGTTCCTTTATACCCCACTTATCGCAGCTGCTGCAGCCTTTGTATCTGCTTACCAACCTCGTGGCCTTCTATGATGGTGTGACAGCGTTGGTGGACAAAGGGAATGTGACCGATGTCATTTACTTGGACTTGAGCAAGGCCTTTGACATAGTCCCCCACCACATCCTTACCTCCAAGTTGGAGGGATGTGGAATTGATGGATAGACCACCTGATGGATAAGAAATCAGTTGAAAGGCTACAAGACAGAGTGTGGTGATTAATGGTGCTATGTCCCAATGGAGGCTGATAATGAGTGGTGTCCCCCAAGGGTCTGTCTTGGGACCGGTGCTCTTTAACATCTTTATTAATGACATAAATGGTGGAATTGAGTGCATCCTCAGCAAGTTTGCTGATGGCACCCATCTGAGTGGTGCGGTTGACATAGTGGAAGGAAGGATGCCATTCAGAGGGACCTCAACAAACTGCCTGGGAGGGGGGGAAGGGGCAGAGGGGGGAAAAGGGAAGCAGAGGAGGAGGGGGGAGAAGAGAGGGGGGGAATGTAGGGGGTGGTGTGGAGCCCCACACCCAGCCGTGGAGACCCCATAGACAGAGAAATGGAGCAGACACCATAAAACCATGGACTGGGGACCCCAAAGACAAAAACTGGGGACCCCATAAGGGCAGTGTTGGGTTAGAGACCCCAAAGACCCAAAGAACGGTCCAAAGTTCCCCCCACCCCCGAAAAACCCTGTTGGAAATACCCAAATAATTTTTGTCGGAACGATATCTTTGATAAAAGCAGATTTTATTCGTGATTGCAATGGTGCGCATCCCACAAGCAGGAGCGGGCCTATGGACACAACATGACAGTCTTTATACCTCGTTTTCCCCCCTTACTTCCCCTGTTTTCCCACTGGCTGGGTACTCCAGGTTCACAATCTTATCAGAAGGTTTACATTTGTTAATTACTTGTGAATTTGTTTGTTATCTGGTCTCAGTCCTGTCTCCAGCACAGCTCAACACTCTTCTTGTTCATATTGATATGGTGATTTTCTTCAGAGTCCTCGTTAAACAAAGAATATGGAGGGGAGGTGCCCGATCTTCCTCAATACCTTCTTCAGGCACTCCCTGAGGCATGGAACGAATTGTCCTTTTAATTTGCACAGGATACTCTTGCCTTGTGTGTGACATGTATTTTCAATGCTGGCTACAGGTAAGTTGTTACTAGCTTACATACATGTTTTTAATTATTTAACTTCTCCTCCTTTATTTATTCTCTATTGCTCAGGTTCTGTCTATCCATCACCAAAAGCTTTTCCAACATCAAGGGGTTTCTGATTTGTAAAGATATTTATTACATCTAGCTTGCCTTTAACTGAAGGCACAGAAATTTTTCAGATGGCTGGACAGACAGGAGCTTCAGTCTTTGTGCTTTTAATTTACTCCATCTACCTAACCTCTATGGATATACACACACACACACACACACACACACACACACACACACACATTACTTTGCTTATATACTTAGTATGTGCTGTTGGGGAAGATTTATCTAGGGGATTAACAAGGAAAACTTATCAGAGAAACCCCATAAAGTAGAAGGGTGCCTGAAAAGAACTATGAGTTCTAATAAAGGACCCAGATAGTAGCAGAGGTCATGAAATTAACAAAATTCTTATTTTGTTCTGATGCAGAAGCAACATTCAATTCCCACAACCCCAAACCCACACATCAATTGCAAATCCTCCAAAACTGCTGAAAACAAAATGAAATACTGCAAACCCCAAAAGACCCTCCCCAAAGACCCCAAAAACTCAACAAAATACACCAAACCCCACCAGATCACCCCCAAAACCCAACAAAACACCCCCAAATCCATCAAATCCCCAAATCCCATCAATATACCCCAAAACACACACACACACACACACACACACAAAAACAAAACAAAACAAAAACCCTAAAAAGCCCAACAAATCACCCAAAACCCCATACCCCCCCCCCCCCCCAAAAAAAAAGGGGAAATGTCCCAAATCCACCAATTTGGGTTTGGATTTTTGGGGGGTTTCCTTCCCCGCCCCCACCGGACCCAAAAGTCCCATAATTGGCCCCAAAATGCGCCCCTGGCGCCGGGAGCGACGATGGCTGAAAGGAATAGAAAGGAGCCGAAAAGAGCCGGATGGAGCCAAATTCCGCCTTTTCTGCCCCCAAAAAGGTGAGAAATTCGCTGCGGGCGGAGGGGAATTGCTGATTCTTTTACACTTCTTTTCCTTTTTTATTTTTTCTTTTTTTTTTTTTTTTCTTTTTTCCCCTTTTTCCTTTTCACCCATTATCTCCTCTTATTCATTTTCCCATTTTCTCCTTTTTTTTTTTTTTTTTTTTTTGCGTTTTTTCCTTTCCCCCCCCCCAATTTTCCCCTTTTCTTATCAATTTCCTCCCATCTTTCCCCATTTTCCCACTTTTCCTCATTTCTCTCAATTTTCTCTTCATTTTTCCTAATCTTTCCCCAGCTTTCCCCCATTTTCCCCAAACTCTCCCATTTTTCCCAAATCTTCTAAATTTTTCCCTTTTTCCTCCAAATTTTCCCCGTTTTTACCTATTCCTCCCTTTTTTTCACTCCTGTCCCCCATTTTCCCCTATTTTCTCCCATTTTTCAATTTTTCCATTTTTCATTTTTCCCCATTTTTCACCCAAATTTCCCTGTTTTTCCCTCAAAGTTCCCAAATTTCCCAAATTTCCCATTTTTTCCCTTTTCCCTCAAATTTTCCAATTTTTCCTAATTTTCCCCATTTTCTCCATTTCTTTTCCTTTCTGCTCGAAGTTTTTTCCTATTTCCCCACTTTTTTCTCCTCCTTTTCCCCTCCTTTTCTCCCATCTTTCCCCCATCTTTCTCCAATTTTTCCCTGATTTTTCCCCAAATTTTCTCGTTATTTTCCCCCATTTTCCCCAATGTTCCCATTATTCCCCCTTATTCCCCCGTTGTTCCCCCCACCCCCCGCACTTTGGTCGTTCCGCACTCGCGCTCGCTTCGGTTCCGCCCCCCGGCGCTCCGTGCGGACCCTCCCCGCCTCCCAGCTCAAATCCACACTGTGCGGAGCGGAGCGGTGCAGAAATGACGGCGGGACCCGCGGAGGTAACAGCGCTGTACGGGCACGGCAAGGAAACCGTGCGGAGATTTGCGCGGATCGCTGCGCTGCTCCCTGCGCTCCCCCCCCCAGTTTGCGCCCTTTCCCTTCGTTTCCATTTTCCTTCTCCTCCAGTTATTTCCATTTGCAAATTCCCATTTTGGCTTTAATTTCGGGTTTTGTTTCATTTGATCGAAATTTTCATTCGTTCTTCCCGAAGTTCCATTTTGTTCCCTTCGTTTCATTTCGTCCCCATTTGACATTTTTGCCTCAATTTTGAGTCCATTTCTTCAAATTTTGACTCATTTTCAAAATTTCAATTTTTTACAAAAACTTCTGTTTTTGAAAACTTCGGTTTTTGAAAATTTTTATTTTTTTCCAAAAAAATTCGATTACTTTTGGAAATTTCTATTTTCTTTCAAAATTTCGATTTTTTTTTCCCAGTTTTGATTGCCCCTAATTTCATTTTTTAAAGATTTTGATTTCATTTTTTATTTCAATATTTTTTATTTTCAATTTTAATTTTCTTCGTTTTTTTGAAATTTTCGTTTTTTTCAAGTTTTTTATTTTATTTCTCTAGTTATTGATTTTTAAAAAAATTCATTTCCATATTTTTTTCAATGTTGGTTTTCTTTTTTAAATATCAGTTTTATTCCTTTAATTAATTCCCATTTTTTAAATTCTGACTTTATTTTTTAATTTGTTTCATCTTTAATTATTTATTTTCTTTAATTTCCCCTTAATTTTGATTTCAAATTAATTTTAATTGTGCTTATTTTGATTTCATATTCCATGTTTTTTAATTTCTGATTTTTCCATTTTCCTCCATTGCCCCCCAATCTTTCCCAAATTTCCCCCATCTGCCCTCATTTTTCCCCAATTTTTCCAATACTCTGCAATTTCCCCCCATTTCCCCCAGATTTTCCCCATCCCACCATGTTGTCCCAATTTCCCCATTCCCCCCAAATTTTCTCCTACATTTCCCTGAAATTTCCCCATTTGCCCCAGTTTTCACCCATTTTTCCTCTGATTTCCCCAATTTCCCTCAAATTGTCCCCAATTTCACTCCAATTTTCCCCCTATTTTGCTCCCGTTTTCCCCAAATTTCCTCAATTTCCCTCCAATCTCCCTCCACCCCCCTTCACCACCCTGCATTTCCCACAGGTCCCAGATGCACTGCAGGAAGTGACGGTCATTTCCACCCCCACCGCTCTCCACCCTCCCCCGGGGCACCGCAGCCACCCACAGCTTCCCCCCACAGGTGGGGCCACTGACCCTCCCCCCCCTCCCCCCCTCTCCAAACCCACAGTCCCATTTGGGGCCCCCATTTCCCCATAGGGATCCCCTCATGTCTTGGGGTGCAAAAAGATGGGAGCAAATGTGAGGGGGGCTGGGGGGCACTGGGGCGTGGACCCCCAAAAGATGCTTTCTGGCAGTGGTGGGATTCGAACCCACGCCCCCGCAGAGACTGGAGCCTTAATCCAGCGCCTTAGACCGCTCGGCCACACTACCCCATGGGACACCCCCAAATCCCAATGGGAAACAATGAGGAATCCTCAACCCAGTGGGATCCAAAGGGGTCCTACCACCCAAACCCATCAGCCAATGGGATCCTACAACCCAAACCCATCACCCAATGGGATCCCACCACCCAACCCACCAGCCAATAGAGCTCCACTTCTCCAAGCCCCATTATCCCCATTCAGTGAAATCCCACCACCCCAAACCCACCACCCCAATGGAATCCCATCACCCCAAACCCCATATGGGGGACTGGGACAAAACGGATGGGTTCCATTGGCAGCACTGGGATGGGATGTGGGATCAGAGCAGCCCTGACCCATCGCCCCCCACCCATTTAGGGCCACAGGAGCGCAGTGGGGAGCCGTGGGTGCCCGATATGCTCAGCTCGGAGGATGAGGAGCCCACGCAGCCGCTGCTGTGGGTTTGGGTCCGGAGGAGGAGGAGGTGGAGGAGCTTTCCCAACACGGAGATGTCCTCTGGGTCCTCCTGCTCAGGTATGGGGGCACTGAAATGGGGGATGGGTGTAATGGGGGAAAGTGGGTGTGGGAACCGATGAGAACCCATATGGGGATGTGTCCACATCCCACCAGAACCCCATCCCCTTCCCACAGTTCCCATCCCCTTTCCATGATTCCTTTCCCCTTCCCATAGTTCCCATCCCTTCACCTCTCCTTCTCTTCCCCAATCCGTGGCTCCCATCCCCTTTCTATGGTTCCCATCCTCTTTTCATCCTTCTCATCCCTTCTCCACAGTTTCCATCCCTTTGTCCTTCATTCCCATCCACTCCCCCAAAATTCCCATTCTGCTCCCATCGTTCCCATCCCATCCCTGTACTTCCCATCCCTTCATCCCTCCTTCCCATCCTGTATCTGTGGTTCCTATCTCCTTTCCATAGTTTCCATCCCTTTACTCCTTATTTCCACCCCCCTTTCCATCCTCTCCATCCATTTCCCATGGTCCCCATCCCATATCTGCAGTTCCCATCCCCTTTCCATCCTTCTCACCCCCTTCCTGCAGTTCCCACCCCTCCGCCCCCCATCCCCACCCCCCATTCCCACCCTGCTCCCCATTTCCTCCCCAATTCCTAACAGACGCCGATGATGGATGGACAACCACAACAACAGAGGGTGCATCCATGGAGGATGATGGTGATGATGGTGACGAGGAAGATGAGGACGAAGATGGGACCAAAATCAAGCCCCGCAGCATTGCATCAGGACGGAGAAGAACTGGCACCTCCTGCACCCAGTGTGGGAAAAGCTTCCGCCATGCTGCGTCACTCCGACGGCACCGCCGCCTGCACCGCCGCATGCAGCCGTCCCCATGCACCCGCTGTGGCCGCGTGCTGATGTGCAGCTCCGCCCTGGAGGACCACCAGAAGAAGCACTGCCGACCCCAGGCCCGGCACCGCTACTTTCCCTGCGCTGACTGCGGCAAGCAGCTCTCCTCCAATGCCGCGCTCATCACCCACCGCCGCATCCACACCGGGGAGCGGCCCTATGGCTGCCCCGACTGCGGGAAGCGCTTCATGGCCAGTAAGTCACTGGGCAAGCACCGCAAGAGCCACTCGGAGGACGGCTTCTTTACCTGCCCTGACTGTGGCAAGAAGCTGACGTCCAAAGCCACGCTGCTCACCCACCGCCGCATCCACAGCGGGGAGCGGCCCTATGGCTGCCCCGACTGCGGGAAGCGCTTCATGGCCAACAAATCGCTCAGCAAGCACCGCAAGAGCCACATGCTGCCGGGCAGCAATGCCAGCAGTGCTGCAAACACAGCCTACGTGGCACAGCTCCACATGCACCACAATCATGCACCAGAACTAAATGCTAAATACAGGCAGAGCTCAGCCCTCAGTGCAACACCTGCACAGCAGCACCGGCAGCACAAGGATGTGATGCCCCATCACTGCCTGCAGTGCGGAGCTGCATTCCGGCTGCATTCGGCACTGCTGCTTCACCAGAAAAGCCACACGGTGCCACGGCCGCACACCTGCAGCGACTGCGGGAAGGCATTCCGTGAAGCCGCCACGCTGCGCCGGCACCGCCGCATCCACACTGGGGAGAAGCCATACAGCTGCCAATACTGCGGGAAGAGCTTCCGTGCCAGCTCCACGCTCATCATCCACCAGCGCATCCACACCGGCGAGAAGCCGTACCCGTGTGGCAGCTGCACCAAGCGTTTTGTCTCCAGTTCATCACTCATGAAGCACCGCCGCACGCACCAGCGCCAAGCACCATGATGGGGTTGGTTGGTTCCCCCTCACCACAGGGCTCTGAGGGGCTCACAGCCCCCTCCCACAGAGCTCTGCCGTGTCCTGTTGCTGGCCCACAATTTTATGGCTTTCCCAACCAAGCCCAGTGAGGATTTGTCTTTTCTTGGGGGGTTGGACTCCACTGGGTGGAGGGTGGAGGGATTGGGGTGATGGGACTCCATTGGGATGGAGGGATTGCACTGGGTAGGGGATGATGGAGTCTAGGGTGGTGGGACCCCATTGGGTTGGGGGATGATGGTGTTTGGGGTGGTGGGATTCCATTGGGATGGAGGATGATGAAATTTGGGATGGCAGAATTCCACTGAGCCCACTGAGTCCACTAAGTGGACTATGATGGGATTTGGGTCAGTGGGATCCACTGCAATGGAGGTTGATTGGGTTTAGGATGATGCTCATGAAGCACCCCCGCATGCACCAACACCAGGAGCCCTGATGAGCTCACAGCCCTCTCCCCACAGAGCTCTGCTGTGTCCCCATTGCTGGCCCACAGTTTTATGGCTTTCCCAACAAAATCCAGTGAGGATTGGTCTTTTCTTAGGGGGTTCAACTCCATTGGCTGGAGGGCGATGGGGATTGGGGTGATGGGACACCATTGGGATGGTGGGGTTCTAGTGGGTGGGGATTGATGAGATTTGGGATGGTGGGACCCCACTGGGTGGGGTATGATGGGGTTTGGGGTGGTGAGACCCTGTTCTGGTGCAGGATGATGGGTTACCACCAACATTTAGGGTGGTGGTATTCAACTGGAGTGGATGTCAATGGGGTTTGGGATGATAGGACCCCACTGTGGTGGAGGATGATTGTGTTTGGGGTGGTGGGACCCCATTGGGTCGAGGGCAATGGGGTTTGTGATGGTGTAATTCCATTGGGATGGAGGATGATGGGGATTGGGATGGTGGAATTCCTTTGGGGGGGGACAGTGGAGTTTGGTGGGCTTTGAGGTTGATGGGGTCTGAGCACAGTGGGAAAGAGAGGGAGAAGTGAGGTGGCGTGGCTGAGCGGTCTAAGGCACTGGATTAAGGCTCCAGTCCCAGCACGGGCATGGGTTTGAATTCCACAAAGTATCTTTTGGGGGGTTGCTGGTGGGAGCACAGCTGGAAGGGGGGAACTTCTGCATCTGGGGTGCCTCCATCCCAGGGGACAGACCTCCCCATTTCAGTCCCCCCTATTACAGCTCTCCTTAATCAGAGGAATAATTCCATTTTCCATGCACTGAGTGCACCGAGTGATTGCCCACCTTCCACAAAAACACTTCCTGGTTCCCAGAGCCCTCCACCATGGGAAGAGGGGATGTGGGGGTGTCACAGGGCAAACATTAATTTCTGCATTAATGGTCAGTTACTTAAAAAAATCCCTACTGAACAAAGAAACCACCACACTTTAGGCATAGCTCAAAACAAACTCACCTCTGCCAGCTGCTCCAAGCCATAATCCTGCACCCTCAGGAAATGCTCTGGCAGCTTTACTGGTCCCCGTAACCTATGGGAAGTTGAAGAAACTGGGAGAAGTGTTCATGCAGCGCAGCTCATGGCTTTCTCATGTCCTATGGGTCCACGTTCCTGGTAGATGCAGAGCCCCATCAAGCCCCAGTGGAAAGTCAGCTATGGATTCCACAACCGTTTGCCCCATTGCCAACTGCCCCACGTTGGAGTGACTCCATTACCTCCTCCCCTGGTGGCTGTAACTCTGGGCCCCTCCCATTGAATCACAGAATCACTGTGGGGCCTGGGTTGAAAAGCACCTCAAAGATGACATCGTTCCAATCCCCTGCTATGTGCAGGGTCACAACCACCAGTCCAGGCTGCCCAGAGCCACATCCTATGGCCTGAAACACCTCCAAGGATGGGGTATCCACAGCCTCCCTGGGCAACTAGAGAGGTCACCACCCTCGGAGTGAGGCCACGAGAACTCATTGTCATGTCACAGTAAGAAAGTGGGACGGATGTGGGTAAAGATGCAAAGCAGACGCTTTGGTTGCACACAACACCAGCAGAGGCCCATTTGGGTACCTCCCCTTAAAGGTTAGAAGTGCACAGCGGGGAACACACCAAGCCTTTGTGAGGATGACTGCCGGCCTTCATCCAACAGCCACCAGATGGGGCACAGAGACCCTCCCACGTTTTAATACAGATAACATGCAACCAGTGTCTCAGAAATGCACTATGTACACACTGTGCCTACAGTCCTGTAGCCATCGCTCCCCTCGTGCTGCTCTTTGGGTGCAGCGATTCCCTGAGCTCCCAATGCTCCCAGTGATAAAGCAATTCCTGCTTGACATAACCCACTGCCATCCCACGTTACTGGGTCAGACTTCCCAGCCTTCGCTTGTCCAACTGGGGGGCAGATGATCACCCCCTGTCTGCACCCCTCCCTGCACTATCTGCAGCACTGAGACCTTAAGATTCACAGCGCAACATTTGTGCTCTGTGGGCCCCACTTTGCAGGCATGGAGGATATCAGCTCTCCTCCTTCCACCCACCCTCATCAGAGCCACTGTGCTGCTGGGGGAGGCAGATGGGATGGCTGCATCGCTCCCCCTCAGCTTCATAGAGTTGCTTTGCTGCAGGTTTTGGCTGCAAATTGGACCCTCTAAGAACAATCCCTCATTGTGAGACTCCACTGCAAAGCTGATCGGCTCGAGCTCTCTTCTCTTACAGCTTCTGCCCTCATATTCACCACGAGCTTTTTCCACATATTCTTTCCAAATCCTCTTCCCCATCTTCTCCATCTCCATCTCCTTCCTCTCTCACCTTTCCCCAACTCCTTCTCCCCTCCCCTTCTCCCACAGACGCTCTTCCTATTGGGCTGCAACCACCCCAGTTTCACCCTCCCCTGGAGGAGCCTCCTTGTTTATCTTGTGGCTCTGCAACTCCTCCATCTGGAATCAGGTAGGGGTCCTGTGTGGCTGCTGTGCCTGGCAGAGGTGTTTCTGTGGGGCAGGGGAGCAGCCATGGGACAGGGAGAACCCAAGACCAGCACCCAGCCCCACTTGAGTTTCTCTTCAGTTCTTTCATGAAATGTGTGATTTTGGGTAGAATTTCTGTCCCTTCACCTCCTCCACATGTTGTGAATGGGCTCCCACCCCCAGGAATCCTTCCCCACTCTCTCTTGCTCCTTCTCCAGTGGTTTTAGATGAGATGGGGCATACACCAACTCACCCTGTGCCGTTCCAGGTCCCCACATTAACACAGCCACCATCTCACCATCTCGTTGCTCAGCCCAGCTCAGGGTGGTGGCACCGAGCCTCTGTGTCACTGCCAACAAAGGACAGGATGTTGTGCTGCGCTACCAGTTGTTCTCTTGCAAGGATGCTCAGAGATCAGACATCAGATGGATCCAGCACCGGTCCTCTGGGCTTGTGCCCCACTACCAAAATGGAGTGTGCCTGCAACAGATGGTGGAATGTAAAGGGAGGACAGAACCGCCCAGGAATTGTCTCTCTGATGGAAACCTGGATTTGCGCATCACTGCAGTGAGCTCCTCTGATAGCAGCTCATATATCTGCGCTGTGCAAGATGGTGATGGTTATGCGGACGCTGTGGTGAACCTGGAGGTGTCAGGTCAATGGCTGGGGTATTCATGGATGGAGAGCTGAAGGACAGCAACCTTTGAAAGAGGATGGGGCTGAACTGCTCCATGAGATGCTGGAGTTGGAGCGGGCACATGGTTTGATTTGGGGATGGATCTGCATGGATGAGGTGGTTGGGTTGGGTTTCTGCGATGGGTTTCTCCATGTCTCAGCACAAGATGCTGAGCAGCTCCTCCACCTGTGCCAAGTTGGGGATGCTGCCATTGTATGGCACTGCTCCCTGGTTGCTGCTTCATTGGGTTCTGTTGTCTCCCAAGTCTATGTCTTGCTTTTCCACATAGGGGAATGGAAAAGTAACAACTTTCCCTGATTTTTTTTCCAGATCTCTTTTCCCAAATTGTGCATCCCTGGAAGGTGGCTCTGGCTGTGATCATCACACTTCTGGTTGCATCATCTGTTGTCATTGTTTTTCTCTATAGAAAGCGAAGAGAGCTGAGAGTGGAGGGGATGAAGTGCAGGGAGGTGTTGTGCAGCAACAGGGATGGTCGAGGTGGTGCTGAGTTCTGGTCCATGGAGGTACACAGGAGGAGGAAGGGAGATTTTTCCTGAGATTCCAATATTGCTTGTTAAATAAAATTTTTGGGACCGAAGTGGTCATCGGCCATTTCCCTGAACAAAAAGATTTGGGGTGTAGGAATGGGAGCAGCCATGGAAAGAGAAGATGTTCCCTCTGACCGTGCGTTTCCTTTGCTTCTGTTTTGCAGAAAGAAAAGATGAATGCTGGGTATGTACTGGAAGGAGCGGTGCTTGAGAGCAGCCCTGCAGAGAAGGACCTGGGGGCCCTGATGGATGAGAAGCTTAACATGAGCCAGCAGTGTGCTCTTACAGCTCTGAAAGCAAATAGGATCCTGGGCTACATGAGAAGAGGGGTGGCCAGCAGGGGACAGGGAGGTGATTGTCCCTCTCTAGCTTCTGTGAGGGCCCCATCTGCAGAACTGTGCCCAGGTCTGGCGCCCCCAGTACAAGAAAGACAGAGAGCTGTTGGAGAGGGTCCAGAGGAGCTACAGAGTTGATCAGGGGACTGGAGCACCTCTCCTATGAAGACTGGCTGAGGGAGCTGGGCTTGTTCAGCCTGGAGAAAAGAAGGCTGCGGGGTGACCTCATTGCAGCCTTTCAGTGTCATGTGAATCAGAAGCCTCACCATGTCCCTTTCCTCCTTTCTCCCAGAGCTGGGCTGAGAGAGAGCAGTTGGACAGTGGCCCTCTGCACAGCCTGGGTTCTTCTCTGGAGCAACCTGTGGGTGCAGCCATCCACCAGCTGAGCAAGGGGCAGCATGGGGCAGGTAGGAACAAGCCCGATGGACAGATCAGCTTGACTCTTCTCTAAGTGACAGTGAGAAGGCTTTACCTCTGAGCGCTGACCTGTCCTTATGCCAGGAAAGTAAACCTGGAGATTTTTTAGTCACAAACTTTAAGGGGAAATCTAAATCCAATTCATAGAAACTTTTTTTTCTCTCATCTTATAGAAAGCAAGATGTAAAGATTATTTTAATCAGTGGGAGACTGCATACAGCAAAGCTTTTTCATCCTATTACTCATAGAGGATTGGAAGAAAGAGCATTCTGCAAATTGATTTGAAGTCAGGCTCTCGCCTACCAAAATGACAAAATGTGTAGAAGTTTGGTTCAGTGCTGATCTCATGAGCATCTCTTTCTCCCTTGCTGAGCGTGGGAGCATGAGTTCAGTGATTCTTTTACTATGGACCCATCTCTGAAGAATAGAAAAGTAGGATGAGATGAATGCCATCTTTCCTTACCCACAATGATGGACATTGTGTCAATTTCATGTCTCATTGTGATAAAATGGTAATATTCCCAAAGAGCCACTGGACAGAATCTGAATAATTTAAAGCAGGGATCCAAGTGCAGAAAACTTCCCACTTCAAATCTAAGAGGTACTGATGGAAACTTCCATGTCTCCAGAGGCTTAGAGCAGGATTGACTCCTCTGAAATCTTTTCTAAAATCTCCTCTGTGCACCTCTGTTCCTCCTCCTGGCGCTGGCAGACACGCGGCAGCTGCAGTTCCTGCACTTCTGGCTCTTGCTGGGCATCTGCCTGGCCGCCCTCCTGGGCAACGGCCTCATCAGCACAGCTGCAGCCTGCAACCACCGCCTGCACACCCCCATGTACTTCTTCCTCCTCAACCTCGCCCTCCTCGACCTTGGCTGCATCTCCACCACTGTCCCCAAAGCCATGGCCAATGTCCTCTGGGACACCAGGGCCATTTCCTATGCAGAATGCACTGCACAGGTCTTTTTTTATTATGCTTTCATTCTGCAGAGATTTTTCTTCTCACTGTGACCTGTGAACTGTGGACCAGTTCTTCTGTGAAATCTCCCAGATCCTCAAGCTCTCCTGCCCAGAATCAGACTAACTCAGGGAAGCTGGTATTGTTTATTTTAGTCTTTGTTTAATGTAGTCTTTGTTTAATCTTTGGTTGTTTTGTATTCATTGTGCTGTCCTACATGCAGATCTTCAGTGCCGTGCTGAGGGTGCCCTCTGAGCAGGGACAGCACAAAGCCTTTTCCACGTGCCTCCCTCACATGTCTGTCTGTTTGTCAGCACTCTCCTGTTTGCCTCTCTGAAGCCACATTCCTTCCCCATCCCTGGACCTGGTGGTGGCAGTTCTGTACTCCATGGTACTTCCCACAGTGAATCCTCTCATCTATGGTGTGAGGAACCAGGAGCTCAGGGATGCCCTGAGGAAACTTTGGGAAATCCGGCTATATTAGGACAACATTTTGTTAAATGTTGTGTTTATTGCATCCTAAAACTTGCATTTTCTTTTAAATATAGTTATTCTAAATATGTTATTATAGTGAATTATGTATTTTGACCCAGTCATCTCATGTGCCTACAGAACTCGTCTTCCCATATGCATGAACACAATGAAGATGACAGCAGAAAATAATTTCTCTCAGCTCACTTTTCTTCCCTTCTCCTCTGGAGCTGGAGGAGAAACCCCCTTATGCAGGAGGGATTCAGGGGCCAAGAGCCCATCTACCAAGTTGAGCAGCAGCCCAAATTTCCTTGGCAGCTGCCCCTCACTACTCAGTGGGCTTCTGCACCTGAAGTTCTTTATTATGAGAGTGGTGTAACAGAGCTATAACAGGCTGCCCAGAGAGGTTGTGGATGCTCCATCCCTGGAAGTGTTCAAGGCCAGATTGGATGGGGCCCTGGGCAGCCTGGTCTAGTATCAGACTGGGAGGTTGGTGGCCCTACATGTGGCAGGGAGGTTGGAGATTCATGATCCTTGAGGTCCCTTCCAACCCTTGCCATTCTGTGATTCTGTGACTCTGTAATTCTTCTACTCACTGCCTTCAAGTCAGGGCTGCTGCTTTCCTGGGGCCATGACAATGGGCAAGGGCAAGATGTGATTTTTTGATTGCTGCTCTCTTTCCATTTCCATGCTTTCCTCTTGTCCCTCTACAGTCCTGGTAGCCCTCGGGTCTCAGATGAATTGACAGCAGTCCTGTTGTCTCTACAGTGGCATCCAGTGGCATCCAGTGGCAGTGAGGTAGCAGGCAGGAATAGGCAATATGCACCATTGCGTCAGAGTTTGTCTCACTGTTCCCATCACAAGACAAGGGGCTGCTTGTTGCAGGTTAGCAACACGTTACAGGGTTCTTGTGCAAAAATTCTCCTTTATTTTCTCATGCAAGGTTTTTATTGCCTAACACATTTATTCAGGACATTTCCACTAACAGTCCATTGGCTGAAAAAACAGTTTCAACACAAATCTTCATAACAGCAGCGAGCTTATCTTATGCTGTGAGAAACATGCTCAAGATCAACAATTTCTAGGCAAAGATCCCTGTGATTCATTATTGCAATACTGGGCGCACACCCCCTACTGGCAAGGTAGAAATTGCAGAACCAATTAGTGAAATCCATTCCGTTATATACCCTCAGTCCAACGCAGGTAAAGCCTCTCCTGACACTCAATGGTTGAGCATCTCAGGCTCACAATCTTCTGATGCTAGAGCTATGTTATACTTCCATAACTAAATTACACTTCTATAGCTATGGTTACACATCCAAAGCTATGGTTACACTTCCATAGCTATGGTTACACTTCCATAGCTACGTTTACACTTGCATACAATGTCTGTTACGACCCCATTGTCTTTGGATATGTTCTAAACTTTTTATAGTGTATGTTCTGGACTTTTTATAGTGATAGGAAGACAATATTTTCACTTGTTCTGTCTCTCCTTTACCCTAGTGCCTGTGCCAGTTCTAGGTCAAACTGCCCCAGTCTCGACTATGTTCAGGAGTTTTCTTTGTAAAAGGTTTCTTACCCTATGCTATTCACGGAAAATACTGAAAACTTCCATTGCAAAAACACAATCTGCCCCTCACAGGCCCGTGGCCATTTTGGGCCCTTATGGACACAAATGAAAGGGGATTGTACTTGCACCATGGTAAAACACATTATCATTATTATGATTATCAATATCATCATTCAACCTGCTGGGTCATCCTGGAATCAAGGTCCATCTGTCCACATGTGGGTCATTCAGGACTCACATATGACACAAAATGAAAGAAAATACACTCAGTCACATTTGATTGCAAGCATTAAAAACATGACATCTATCAGGTGCTTATCCAGTGTAACTTTACCAAATGATTTCTTGCTTCTCATACTTAGGGATTTGGGGTATTGGTAGTACCATTCATATTGCTCCAATCTGAGGCATTTTCAGCAGTACAGGTTGTTGCAAAATTCTATAAGATCTTTTCCTGGCTTGATATGAACTTCTAGGATGGTTGTATTCACAGATAGACAAATGGCTTTCATGTTCACAGAATCACAGAATCACAGAATTGTAGGGGTTGGAAGGGACCTCCAGAGATCATCGAGTCCAACCCCCCTGCCAAAGCAGGTTCCCTACAGTAGGTCGCACAGGTAGGCATCCAGGCAGGTCTTGAACGTCTCCAGAGAAGGAGACTCCACCACCTCCCTGGGCAGCCTGTTCCAGTGCTCCGTCACCTCACTGTAAAGAAGTTCTTGCGCATGTTTGTGCGGAACTTCCTATGCTGCAGTTTCCGGCCGTTTCCCCTTGTCCTGTCTCCACTCACCATTGAAAAGAGTCTGGCCTCACCATTCTGCCCCCCACACCTTAGATATTTATAGACCTGGATCAGGTCCCCTCTCAGTCTTCTTTTCTCAAGGCTGAACAGACCCAGTTCACTCAGCCTTTCTTCACAGGGGAGATGCTCCAGGCCCTTCACCTTTTTTGTACTGGGGAGCCCAGAACTGGACACAGTACTCCAGATGAGGCCTCAGCAGGGCAGAGTAGAGGGGGAGGATCACCTCCCTCAACCTGCTGGCCACGCTCTTTTTAATGCACCCCAGTAAACCATTGGCCTTTTTGGCCACAAGGGCACACTGCTGGCTCATGGCCAACCTGTCATCCACCAGGACACCCAGGTCCCTCTCTGCAGAGCTCCCCTCCAGCAGGTCATCCCCCAACCTGTACTGGTGCATGCAATTATTCCTCCCCAGATGCAAGACTCTACACTTGCTTTTGTTAAACCTCATCCGATTTTTTTCTGCCCAGCTCTCCAGCCTGTCCAGGTCTTGCTGAATGGCAGCACAGCCTTCAGGCTGTCAGCCAATCCTCCCAACTTCGTATCATCAGCAAACTTGCTGAGGGTGGCCACTATCCCCTCATCAAGGTCATTGATGAAGATGTTGAACAAGACCGGACCCAGCACAGACCCCTGAGGAACACCGCTAGTTACAGGCCTCCAACCGGACTCTGCACCGCCAACGACAACCCTCTGTGCTCTGCCAGTCAGCCAGTTCTCAACCCACCTCACTGTCCACTCATCTATCCCACACTTCCTCAGCTTTGTTATAAGGATGTTGTGGGGGACAGTATCAAATGCCTTGCTGAAATCAAGGTAGACTACATCCACCGCTCTCCCCCCATCCACCCAGCCAGAGACAACATCATAGAAGGCTACCAGATTGGTCAAGCATGACCTCCCCCTGGTGAACCCGTGCTGACTACTCCTGATAACCTCCTCTTCTTCCAGTTGTCTGGAGATGACATCCAGTACAAGCTGTTCCATCACCTTTCCAGGGACAGAGGTGAGGCTGACTGGCCTATAATTGCCTGGGTCTTCCTTCTTGCCTTTTTTGAAGACCGGGGTGACGTTGGCTATCTTCCAGTCTTCAGGCACCTCCCCCGTCCTCCAAGACTTCTCAAAGATGACAGAAAGCGGTTCAGCAATCACCTCTGCCAGCTCCCTCAGCACCCGTGGATGAATCCCATCGGGTCCCATGGATTTCTGAACATTGGTGTTGCCTAGGCGCTCCCGGACCACCTCTTCCCTGACTGAAGGGAGGTCTTCCATTCCCCAACCCTGTCACTAACCTCCAGGGTCTTGGATTCCCGAGGGGGAGCTTTTTCACTGAAGACAGAAGCAAAGAAGGCATTCAGTATCTCCGCCTTCTCAGCATCCCGTTACCAGCACACCCCCGTCACTTAGCAGGGGAGACACATTCTCCTTAGCCTTCCTTTTACTGTTAACATACTTAAAAAAGCCTTTTTTATTATCCTTTATCCCTTTCGCCAGATTTAATTCCAGGTGGGCTTTAGCCTTCCTCATTGCATCCCTGCAGGCCCTGACAACATTCCTGTATTCTTCCCATGTAGTCAGACCCTTTTTCCACATTTCATGGGCCTTCTTCTTTCCTTTGAGTTTGTGCACGAGCTCCTTGCTCATCCACACAGGTCTCCTGCCACCCTTTCCCGATTTCTTCCTCACAGGGACGCACCGATCCTGGGCTTGGAAGAAGAGCTGCTTAAATGCCAACCAGCTCTCACAGACCCCCTTGCCTTCCAACACCCTAGCCCACGGGATAGCTCCAAGTAGGTCCCGGAAGAGATCGAAGTTGGCTCTCTTAAAGTCCAGGGTAGCAATCCTACTTTTTGCTTTACTTCTTCCACTCAGGATCTTGAACTCCACCATCTCGTGGTCACTACAACCCAAGCTGCCCCCAACCTTTACTTCCCTGACAAGCCCTTCTCTATTAGAGAGAATAAGGTCCAGCAGTACCCTTCTCCTCATCGATTCCTCAACCACCTGCAACAGGAAGTTATCTTTAACACATTGCAGGAACCGTCTGGACCGCGCATGCCTAGCCACATTGCTTTTCCAGCAAATATCTGGATGATTGAAGTCCCCCATAAGCACCAGCGCCTGGGATTGTGATGCTGATTCCAATTGTTTGTGGAAGGCCTCATCAACCTCCTCCTCCTGATCAGGGGGCCTGTAGCACACACCTACAACGGTGTCAGCCATACCATCCCGCCCCTTGATTCTTATCCACAAGCTCTCCACTGCTACACCACTCTCCCCCAGGTGGAGTTCAATACATTCAAGCTGCTCTCTTACATAAAGAGCAACTCCACCACCCCGCCTCACTGGCCGATCTTTCTGAAAAAGCACATAGCCCTCCATGACAACATTCCAGTCATGTGAGCTGTCCCACCACGTCTCCGTGATCGCCATGAGATCGTAGCCAACTGGTTAAACTGCTCCACAGTTGTGTAAATGAGGTATGATCCAAAGTAAATCTCACCTAAGTAAATCTCACCAAAGTAAATATCACCTGAATTTGTTCCCACAGTTTAGTGTGCACATCTGTGTCTTTTATTGAGTTTTGTCAGTTTTGATTAATTCTAGCCAACACCCCTCCTTCTTGGGCCGTCAGGAGATCAAGAGCCATTCCATTCTGCAATACTGCCTGACTAAGAGAGGACACCTCTGTCTGCAATCCAAGTATAGCATCCATAGCTGAGTTCTTGATATTCTCTAGTGTAGCTGCTATACTGACAATTGCCTTTTCTGATTCACTTACTCCTGGACTAGGAATAAACCATCCAATAAAACTATGGAACCCACAGAACCTGTCTATAAGGGGGTTATCCCCCGCTTCACCATTTTCCAAGAGCTTCTCAGCACCCCTGGGGGAGGAGCTTGAAGCACTAAGCATCCTCCTACATAATATCCTTCTAGTTCTCAGGAAGGGTCTTACATTGAGGCCTGTCTACAGCTGTACACTGAATTTAGGTCCTTTTTCCTATTGTTCTGATTTTATTTGCACACCTACGCCTACTTCCTGCTCCACCCCATGGTGTCCAATTGGTGGAGGGAGTCCCACACTGAGGGATTTCCATTCCTCCATCTCTTGCTAAGGCTGTACATATCCTGCAATCAGGGAGCTTTAGGCTAACCACTGTTCCTTTAGTGATGTTTAAATAGGTATTTTCACACCAGGCTGAAGCAAGTCTTATGTAACACGTGCAACCTATAGAACACATTCTAAACATATTGTCTCTCAATCCTTAGCTCCAGTGGTCCGGTCTTCTTAACAGTGCACTGGGGCTGAGATGTCTTCTTAACTCATGTGTAGTTCCACCACGCTTTCTCTTTCACCTTGATCGCTATGGATGATGCTCTGGATGATGCTCTCAACCCCAAATCTTGGAATTGTCTCTTGTAACAATACTTTAGTTACTTCCTGCACCTTGTTGGTCCTGCAAGGGAAAAGGTGCCTGTTAATACCAACGTATACCTATACCCCTTTTCCCTGTGAGTTCAGAGAAATCAATTCACCATTGTTGTCGAGGATAAATTCCCTTCCCTGTTAGTCCCATGGCACCGTGGGGCCTGTTCTAGGACTATTCTGTAAACAAATCTCACATTGCTCTGTTACCTGCTTAGTGGTGGTGTATAAATTCCAAGCCATAATCCGTTGCCTCAAGTATTTATACAGGGTCTCAGTTCCCCAGTGAGTTTTCCTGTGCTCAGCCATGATTATGGCCCATAATAAGGAGGTGAGAACTACTATCTTGTTTTGAAGCCTGCACTTCTGTGTCCTCTGTTTCTGAACACTTTCCAAGCCCTCTTGATTAGTTTATCCAGGTCCTGTATTTTGCTTGCTTAATCTGTAATTCACCAGGACAAAATACAGACATTGTCACTCTGATTAGCAAAAGACCTTGGGAGATGTGAACAAGTTCAGCAGACATGGACAGAGAAAACCAAAAGATCGTAGCTTCCACTTGTTCTAGTAAATCTTGCCCTAGGAAAGGCTTTGGTGAGTTTGGCACCTACAAACATTTGTGTATCCCTACCTGTTTACCTGTACTAAGTTGTAAAGGCTTAGGAAAGTAAACCTCCTCACTTCTGCCAGTGGCTTCCCTTACGGTTACAAATTCATCACTTCCTGGAGTTAGAGAAGCATTTCACACCCAATAAGTTGCTCCAGTTACAACAAATTTCACACTTGGCTGCAATTCCTTCCTTAGCTTAATCTTCTCCACCCTTAACTGTTATTGCATCTGTTACCAAATCCAGTGCCTCTTATTGCACTGCTTTTCTGTTCAACGTGGAAGGAACACTCCTGGGCCTTTCCAGCTCCCCCCCTTCAGCTCCTCCTGAGGAGATCTCTGGGTCCTACAGCCCTGCTCTCAGCTCCTCCCCTGCTAAGGCTTCCCATGCTAACACTGGGATATCCAGTTTCCCAGGTCTCTGCAGATGAAGGCTGATCACTTCCAGCGTCTCATCTCCTGCCTTGGCACAAACAAGATGAACTGCTAAATGGTCATCACCTTCCAAACACCATTGATATTAAAGTTGTCTTGCTCATGGGGCCCCCAGGCTCCCCAGCAGTATCTGAAGTGGAATTTGCCTGGGGACTTCCTTTCCCTGTGCTCCCCCATACTCAATTTCATTGATTCCTTATTGTTCCCCAAAGTTCACACCTTATAGGTAGAATGTTAGTGTGACCAAATGCATATTCCTCTTTAAAGCCCAGTCTACAACACCAACCGAAACGCCACTTTCCTCTATTCCACTGTAATCCCTGGACACTACTACAGGTCAAGCCTCTGATAACAAATACAGGGTTAAACAAACAGCCAATTAGATTCCCACATTCACACCACTCACACCTTGCATCCAATAGTCAGCATTCACACCACACAGCAGCTGCTTATGAAGTCTCTGCTGCTGGGTAATGGACTCTGCCTACTTCCCCAGGGCACGGGAACACCGAATTCCCTGGGCAAGAGCTATAACCAATGTCCCCAGCAACAACAGCACTTGTATTGTATGTGGAATTCCACAAGCAATCATTTTATAACAGAAAAACTTAGCAATCACAAAGGTAATGACAATGAAGAAGTTTGGACGTTTACTCGTTACATGATCCTAACCATGCCCCTTCCTGGCAGCTAACTGCAAATGCCCCTGATACATTTCTGTTGTGATGATTTCTCCAAAGTATTTCAAAGCTTACATTCCCGAGCACATTATAGCCTCACTCCTGCATGATTTCACCCATGAGGTTCTTACAATTCTCAGGATACCACCTCAAGTGGGACCCTGCTCCCAAGGGTTGTCCTCCCCCAAGGATCGCCATGACCGAACCTCCAGCTATGGATCCACCCTCAAGGGGAGCACCCTCGCTCCTTCACCCTTCAAGATGCGTAGAGTTTAAACATTGCCAAATGAAACTGGGGGCCCACTTTTGCCCCACAGAAAATGCAATAGAACAGGAAGCACTCTTCCCCAGACACAAACCCCCGGTTAACCCGAGGGCAGTACCTTCTTGCTGACCTTAAAACCTGTAGATCTACAGCAGCAAACAGCAGAGCCGGCCCATGTATAACACAGAGCATAACCAAAGGAAGCAAAGAGACCCAGGAAAAAGCGATGCTTCATTAGCGTAACAAAACGCAGACCCCATCCCTCCCTCCCTCCCCCGGGTGCAGATGTGCCATGAGAAGGAGCTGTGAAACTGCCCAAGGCCTGGCAGCCGGCTCGGGGCGTGCTCGCTGTGGGAATTGCTGCCTGCACCTGAGGCTGTGCCGAAGCGGCCAGAGCCTGGCTGGAAGCCGTCCGGGCAGCACCGCGGTGGCAGGAGGAGCAGCGAGGCCGTGCTGCGGCCAGCTCCGGGCTGAGGGCACTCGGCATCCTCTGCTCTCCGCGCCTCCTAGGAACACAACTGCCTGCACCAGAGGCGGGAGCAGCCTGCTCCGCACCCAAGGTAGGAGCCCTTCGCGGCTCGGGCAGAGGAGCGCACGCTTCCTGCCCCCTGCCAGCAGCAGCGGGAGGGTAGCGGGGAGCGTCAGCGGGCGGGGCGGAACCGGCACTGCTGTAGCCCAGGTGGGAGCCCGGTCCCGGCTCCAGCTGCTGCCCAGCATAGCGGGTTTGCTGGACCAGACGGGCTACAACGAGGGGAGCAGCGGCTCCCAGGCGTGTTGCAGCCCGGCTTGGGCTCCGAGGGGCACAGGAAGGGGTTGGAGCTGGGACAGCGAGGAAGTGAGCAGAGGAGCTCAGCGTGCTCTGCTGCCCGGTAGGCTTTCTGTGACACAGCCCTGCTGAGGCTGCGCTTCTCCCTCTCGGCCACGGGAGACACGAGATGACCTCTCTCTGCAGCTCTGCACGTATGCATTGATGTAAGCTTTAAACTCCCTGATGCTTCCTTTTGAGTGTCTTAATGTGAAGCCTCCAAAGGCGGAATCTGCACTCCCCTCACCATTCCCGGGCAGCCCGCAGTTTCCCTTCGGGGACCCAGCAGGCAACACCTGCCTCTAGCGGTCCTTTCAGAGTTACCTTTTGTGCGCTTAGCGCTGGGCTGATGGCTCACCTGGGGATTGTGCAAACCCCTCCCATGGCTTTTGTTCAGGCTGTCCCGGCAGCTGCAGATGCCTTTAGCACACAGCTGCGGACCCTGAGCACGTCCAACACCTGCGCCAGCCGCAGCACTGGGCTGCGTAATAGGAGCTGTAAAGCTGAGAGCGTGTGGGCTGACTGGAGCACACGTTGAGAACGCGCCCGAGCAGCACGTCAGTAAAGTGCAGCCCAGGCTGCCTCGTGCAAAGGGCGCACGGTGCTGAGAACCGTGCCCTGAAGTGAGCGCGGTGTGCGTGTGGAGCTGAATGGGAAGCGGCGCCCCCTGGTGGGAGGGCAGGGAGATGCCGCCGTTGAGGCAATCTTTCGGTAATGAGGGACTTGGGCTTTTTTTATCTTGGAGAACAGAAGGCACTGGGGAGACCTCCTTCTGGTCTTCCAGGACTTGAAGGAAACGTATAAACTGGAGCAGAACAGCTGATTGCGAGGGTGGATAGCGATGGGGCAAGGGGAATGGTTTTAATTGGAGTTAGAGGAGATTATTTTAGATATCTGGAGGAAGTATTTTACTCTCTGAGTGAGTGGTGAGGCACAAGAACAGGTTGCCCATAGAGGATGTGGATGCCCCATCCTTTGGGCCTCTGGGATGTGGCTCAGAGCAGACTGGTCTGCTGGATGTTGTCTCTGCACATAGCATTTTATTGAAACTAGATGGTCATTGTGGTCCTTTTCAACCCCGGGTATTCCCTAATGATGTGATTACCTTCAGATAATCACTCTAACAAAACACCTTAGAGAAGCTCAGGAAGCTCCAAACTAACCATGAGTCTCTTACAGAAAATCTGTGTCAGCAAGGTGTCTTGACATGAAGCCAAGTGGGATCTCTGTACAGATGTGGCCTTGAGAGCCATCCCTGATTGTGGGGAGATCCTGTCGAGCAGCCCTTTGCTGTGCAGGAGAGCTCAAGGGGCACTTGGGCTGCTCCCTGTTTAGGGGTAAGATGACTGCCTCCTTGATAGGCATTGTCTTTAGGCATAGAGACTATGTATTCTCACCTGTTGAACCGGGTGTCATTTCTTTGTGCCACCCAGTCTGAGTCAGCTTTGTGATTTGTAATCAGCTTTAGCCAGAGTGTTACCAGTGCTGTTGCTGCTTGTGTTCCTGTGCAAGGCCTGCTGTGCCATCCCCCAGGCAGTGCCCTGCAGATGGGCTGTGGAGGGCTGGGTTGGGACAGGGACTGCTGCGTTCCCTCACAGCTCCCCTGCCATTTCTCTTGTCCCTGCAGGCTCCAGTTCAACTTCTGCCTTCCAGCCATGATCAGCTCAGCTGCAGGAGAGCAGCAGATGGCCACAGCACATGCATCTCAGGTAGGGGCTGGGGGAAGCAGGCAGGAGAGGCTGAGGGGCGAAGGGATGTGAATGCAGGGGGAGAGGGAGGTGGCCTCAGCCAGCATGTGTGTGCTGGGGCCAGAGAAGCGGCTGGGACAGGAGTTTGTGTCCTGTTTGAGCTGCTTCCCTGGGCCTTGGCTGTTCCCAGCAAGGAGCCTCTTTGCTTGCAGGAGCCCGTGAGCTTTGCGGAGGTGGCCGTGTATTTCAGCAGGGAGGAGTGGGCGCTGCTGGACCCTGCGCAGCGAGCGCTGTACCGGGACGTGATGCTGGAGACGTACCAGTGTGTGGCCTCACTGGGTGAGGGCTTTGCTGCCTTTCCTCCTCGTTAGGGCACCTATGGCTGTGCAGAAGGAGCCTCTGCAGGCTGGAGCTAGTAAAATTGCCGTGTAGTTACATACTGATAACAGCAACAAAGGAAAGACTGAGAAGCATGACTATCAGAAAGGGTTAGTATGCACAACAGACTCATAAACGCCCCAGAGTCAGTTTTGGCAAGCAGGCATCAGCTTGGAGAAGGAGAATCAGCTCCCTGCAAACAGCCCTTGTATTGCTGCATTGCATGGTGCCACCAGCCCCAGTGGACAGACCGCTTCCAGATTGTTTCCTCTGCATTTTTTGCCTCTATATTCTCTTCCCATGAACATTCTTGAACCCTTGGGCATTGAGCTGTTTGGAAAATATTAAAGGAAACGTTCTAATGGGTATTTGATTGCCCACTGTTATTATGGCCCTTATCTTGTTTTCAACGTGGTGATGGATGTACTGCAAAGTTGCTGGACAAGCGGCTGTGCCAGATTCTGGGAAACACTCTTATCTCCATATTTCTTCCATTCAAGCTCCACCTCGAGCCTCCAAACCCATGGTAATCTCCCTGCTTGAAAGAGGGGAAGAGCCCTGGATCCCAGATGTGCATAGCCCTGAGGCCGTGCCAGGAGTCCTCAGCCCAGGTGAGTTGGTGGAGGGAAGAAGTTTGGGGCTGTAAGAGCCATCTCTGTGTGTGTTTTATTTTGGACACTGTGTGCTATTTCTGGATTTCCTGTCATCCAGCAGGAACTGGCATTGCAGACATACTGGAGGACCTGCAGGAAAGTGGTGTGGCCGAAAGGCGGTGGGGTGGTGTCTGTGTGGAAGAAATCAGAAGGGATGTCCAAGGAGGCCTGGAGCAAGGTCAGGGTGAGCACATCATGGAGCCACTGGGAAAGTGTATGTTAAAGACAGGGAGGAGCCCGTTGGACTTCAACGTAGGTCAAAATGAGCCTGAAGAACCCAGGAGCAAGGATGTGTGCCAGCAGAAAAAGCAGAATCCATGCACTGAGTGTGGAAATAGCTTTGAAAAATATTCCGCCGTTGTTAACCACCAGTGCATACACTCAACAGAGAGCCTATACAAGTGTTCTTATTGTGGGAAGAGCTTCAAAAAGAAATCCCAACTCACATACCACCAACGCATCCACACAGGAGAGAGACCCTACAAGTGCTCTGAGTGCGGGAAGTCAGTAAAAACCCATTCCCACCTCACGTACCACCACCGCTTGCACACAGGAGAGAGACCCTTTAAGTGCTCTGAATGTGGGAGGAGCTTCAAAAGTAGTTCTGAATTGAAGCTGCACCAGCGTATACACAAAGGGGAGAGACCCTACAAGTGCTCTGAGTGTGTGAAGAGCTTCAAAAGTAGTTCTGAATTTAAGCGCCACCAGCGCATCCACACAGATGAGAGACCATATAGGTGTCCTGAGTGTGCAAAAAGCTTCAAAAGCAGTTCTGAATTGAAACGCCACCAGCGCATCCACACAGGAGAGAGACCCTATAAGTGTCCAGAGTGTGCAAAGAGCTTCAAAAGTTGTTCTGATTTGAAGCGCCACCAGCGCATGCACACAGGAGAAAGACCCTATAAGTGTCCCGAGTGTGGGAAGAGCTTCAGAAGGAATTCTGAATTGAAGAGCCATCAGCACACGCACACAGGGGAGAGACCCTTCAAGTGTCCTGAGTGTGAGAAAAGCTTCAAACGCAGGTCTAATCTCAACACCCACAAGCACATCCACAGCGCACACAGGCTGTAGAAGCATCCCCAGGATATGGGGAACCTTCAGAAACAGTTCCAGCCTCAGTATCTACCAGCACAGCCACACAAGACACAGAGCCTGCAGAGCTTCTGTCAACAGTTTTTGGGCTGGTTCGGCCCAGTTCCGTGACCAGGGGGGTGGAGGGATTTCATAAAATCTGTGCCTCTGGAAAAAAGGGAAACGGGACCCCCCAAAAAAATTAAAAACAGCGGGAACGACCTGAGGAGAAACAAACTGATTTACTCAATGTAGTATTGGAATGCAAGATAACACACCATAATACAATATAATAAGAATTGAAGCTAATAAATAAAATATAATGAGAGAGAGCATGTCCGAAAGGTGGGTAGGCCTCACCACAATGCTGAGGTGAGATGCGCAGTCCAGTTGAGCAGCAGGGAGATGGGAGGAGAGCCGACAAAGAGCAGATGAAAAAGAGCCCATCAGGTGACCTTGCCAGGAGCTCTATCTCCTTCCTGGCCGTGCTGCACATTGGTTCTACGACTCTTCTCAAATGCTTTGAACAGCTGGTCACAGCAGCTGTGTGACACCAAGCCTTGTTTGCCTCCAATAAAGCTACAAAAAGCTGAGCTTGTTCTTCCTAAATGCACCATCCCAAGTTTCAGGAGGTGGATTGAGCAGAAGGCAGTGCAAAACCTCAGGGTGTACAAGCAGCTCATCCCCACAGCACAGAGATATCAGAGTGCTCTCCAGTGTGTGCTTGCCTTGCAAGTGATCCCTTTAGAGCTTGAAGGTTTTTGATTTGACCCTGGCAAGGTGTGTCTGAGATCTCCCACAGCAGGGCCTTCACATTTGTTGCGCTCAGCTAAAGCTGCTGTGCTTGGAATGCAGTTGGCAGGAAGTGGAGGTTGTGATTGGTGAGCTAGTGAAGCTTTTTTTTCCATTTTTATTTCCTAAAATTATCAATTTAATGGTAGGTTTCCCCCCCAATGTTTTGTCTCACATCTTATTTAGTTGGATTAGGAGTTAGAAAACTCAACTTTTTGTCTGCCTCTGAACTCGCCATCTTTTCCTCTGCTCTGGGGAAAGTCCTTCTGTTGCAGACATGAACCCCTGCAGAGTTGTGACTGCAGTGCCCCAACTGCAGGAACAGGAGCATTTCTGATTCCACAACAGTTTGTTTTCCTAGTGGTGGTGGAAAAGGAGGGGGACTTCCATTCTCAGGGTGGATGTCCACTTGGGAGGCTTTGTCTTGGTGAATTCTAGTAGTTGCATCCATCCCACAGAAAGCTCTGCCCTCTGTGTCATAGGTCACCTCTGCACTCATGGAATCGACACAGGCACAGACAGAGCTCCCAAGGGAACAACCAGCCCCCCAGGTGCCCATGTGCAAGGCTGTTAGGTGTTACTGGTTTTTCGCACTGGCATCCAAAGTTGGAGGCCCTGTGTGCTGCAGCATCATCAGCATGAGTGAGAGGTGGTGGGAATGGTCCTGTGACGGGTGTGCTGTGTGTGATGGATGGCTCTGGGCTCTGCAGGCTGAAGATGCAGGGCAGGTGAGATGGGATGGGGCTGCTGTGTGTACGGGTGGGCTGGATGGAATGGAGCTTAGAGTTAGTAATGACATGGTTGAAAGCCTCTGGGTATGGATTAAGGGTCAAGGAAAACTAAAGAGGACGTCACTGTGGGAGTCTACTATAAGCCACTCAGCCAGGACGATGGTACCAATTAATTATTCTTAATTCTTTAAAGGAGTATCTCAAGATCAGCCTCTCTTGTCCTAATGGGTCACTGGATTCCCAGCAATTTAGGGGTTGTAGCACAAAGCCAGTAAGCTGTGTGGTTTTCATGGCCAACTGATGTGATTATATGTGACTGTTGAAGTTATGCAGGAGATACTCACACATCCGCCCAGGAGCAGAAGTACTCTCTGGCTTTCTTAGGGGACTCAGTATCAGTCAGTGGGCAAAATGCAGTGTGAGGGAGATCATTTTGCTTCTCAAATCTTCCTACTACTGACGCTACCTACAGTGACAATGGCTGACATTCTTTGAGTAAGGCAATGCAAAACTGAGCCAAATGAGAAAGAATGCAATGAGTGTTTGAAGTCCCTTACTACCCTCCATCAAACGTGGCAGTAGCAAGAGCAAAAGGTTGACTGTTCCAAACTCATCTTAGAGCTTCAGCAACTGAGAAGAGAGAATACCCAACAACACAGCAGTCACAGCAGGTGTGATAGTCAGACTACCACCTATTGATGCTGTGCTCATGATCTTTAAATAAAGTTTGTAGCCACTTACCCGTAGTAGTGGGGCTGAACAAGGAAGTCAGGGCATCATGAATTTAATTTTCTCCTTAATAGGGTAAGCTGTTCAGAATCTCCCACCACAGTGATTCTCTGTGCACCACACAGGATTGCAAATGGAAATGCTGCCATCAGAATCTCTATTGATGTTACTGCTGTTGTCGCAGAGTCTGGGTTCTTTAGCTCCGTGTGCCCAGATCTCATTTGCTCAGAGTGGCACGAGATTTTTGTTTCATTTCTGCACAGAGATGAGTGCTGTGGTTCATGCTAAGGTGCCTTCTCTGTGCTACAGGATTTCTTTTGTGGACCAGGAATGCAGGATCGTCTCACCTCCGAGTGTACTGACAGCATTTACCCACGTGAATGGTTACCTACTCTTCATCTGCTCATTTCTGATCATAGCAGAGGGAGGCATCTGCCCCCAACACCCATGGTGCCACCAACCCCTGCAGTGTCATAGATTTGGGTTTCTCAGGCCAGAAAAGGGTGAGGGTCAGGAAAACAGTCAGAACTCATGCCCCAAGAAGCACATTGAGAATGCAGGACAGAGGGCCAGACAGGGCACTGCATCAATACCAGTGCCACCAAAAAAGCATGGAGAGTCTTAGTAATTGGGGGCTTTTGGCTGGGAAGCACTGAGGCTGCCATTTGCTGCCTGACGGAGGGGGCAGTTTCTTGATCAAGGCTTTGGGTATTCTGATCTCGGGCAGGCTTTTGAGAAACTGGATATGTGGGCTACTGATGGACTCTGACTGAGCAAGCAGGGCACATGTGTGCTGGAGAGCAAGCTGTCTGGATTGATTACCAGGGCTTTAATCTAGGTCAAATAAGGCAAGGGAGAGGAATTCAAAGTGGTAGAGAAGGGCTGAGGGATGTTGTCACTGTTGGAGATTGCAGGGAATAACCTCTGAGCTGTCCCATAGGATCATGCAGGGACTCCTCAGAGAAGGTCATGTTGCCAATACCCCATCCAAAATCTTCGTGAGACCCTCTAGGGGTAACTGCACCTGCTGCTTCCCTGCAGTGCCTGTAGACCAGTGAGTGTAGCATGGGAAATGAACAGGATGAGCTGGAGATCTGTGTACAGACCTTACAAGTGATTCTTTCTGCACAAGCTGGCAGCTCAGCACTCACCTCCAATGGTAGTGCTGTTTTGCCTGAGACACCCAATAGGACTCTGATCAGTCCATGCTGTTGTGTCACAAGGAACAACTAGTGAGACTGCAGAACCATCAGAGTAAGGCAATGCCAGGGTGAGTGCGAGTGCAGGAGTCGAGGTGAGTGTCTGCAGCCTGCAGGAAAAAAAGCCAAGTGTAGGACTGCATGGAACAGCCTCTGGTGGAGATGGCCAACAGCACTGGCAAGGCTGAGGAGATCTGACAAAAAACCAAGGTCTTTGTCCTCTAGGATGTGGCAGCTGTGTCTGCTTCTGAGGCTCAGGTGGGCACACATTGTCCTTGTGACACGGTGGCCTTCTTGCCTCCTTACAACTCTGTAGGGAGGCCAGTAGGTGTCCCATCATTCTCGCTCACAGAACAATCCACACCCACGTCAAACTGACCTTGCAAAAACCTTGGGACATCTGTGAGAGACGTGACCACCCTTCTCAGAGGCTGCAGCTATGGCCCTACCCTTCTGCTGCATCAGACATATCAAGGGCTTTCCTCAGCTTGAAAGTACCTGCACAGGGCCTTTGCGTGCTGGGAATCACAACCTCCAATTATCTGCTCTAAAATGACTTTATTGGTAATGGCTCTACCGGGACCAAATAACACTCCAACACTCTCCAACATTTCTGGACAGCATTTTGACTGCACCTTCATCATTTGGTTGCTGCAGTCTTCTCTCAGTACCTGAAGTTCATGGACACCACATTCGCTGTGGGCTCATTACAGTGCAGAAAGACCTAACAAGGCATTTCCCACAAGTCTTCAAGACTAGAACTGTTCATGAGGGAGGTCTCAGTGTTGTAGACAAAGTTTTCCAGGAGCACTGTCCAAAAAAGGAGTTGTCATATTTAAGGGTATTTTTATTACAGCAGACACAGAGATGTCAGTGAGTGCAGCACAACCCCTGTGACACAGATGGCAGCTCTGTCAGGGAGAGGGAGATACCGCCAGCATGGGGATAGCATTGTGGGGATGCAAGAGGGAAATGTAGACAGTGAGAGCTGATAAGTGGATAGTGACTGCACCAGACAAAGATGGGAATTAATGTAGATGGAGGAGAAAGGGGATTCCACAACCCCCCTGGGCAGCCTGTTCCAGTGCTCCGAACATAAGCTGCAGCATAGGAAGTTCCAAACGAATGTGCGCAAGAACTTCTTGAGATGAGCTGATGGAGCACTGGAAACAGGCTGCTCAGAGAGGTTGTGGAGTCTCCTTCTCTGGAGATATTCAAGACCTGCCTGGATGCCGACCTGTGTGACCTGGTGTAGGGAACCTGCTTTGGCAGGGGGGTTGGTCTCGATGATCTCTAGAGGTCCTTTCCAACCCCTACAGTTCTGTGATTCTGTGATGATACCTGCAAAGATAAGCATGCACACAGATACTGCCCTGCAAACAGGCATTTTCCTGACAGGCAAAAATGGGTGCAATGACTTTTGGGTGGCGAGTGTGACAGCAGAAAGGAAAAGAAGGAAAAGACACAAGACTTGTAAACAGTAGGCCAATAGACACCAATAGAAGGCCTGTTTTTCTCCCTCCAGGTTGGAAAAAGCCTTCCCAAAAGCAAGCAGTGGGCTGGAGGAGGCACCAAAATCAAACCCTCCATGTACCTTTCCCTCTCCTCATTCCACGTGCTGACATTTTAAGAACCAAAGACGACAGTGAAGAAAGCTCCAGAACAACTCAGCTAATTTACTCATCCCTTCCCCTTTCCACTACAGATGATTCTCAGAAAACCTCCAAGAGCCACGTTACTGCTCTCCTCACCCTTCTCTCCTGCTCCTGGGTGGATGTGTGAGTATCTCCCACATGACTTCAACAGTCACATATAATCAGATCAGTTGGCCGTGAAAACCACGCAGCTCATTGGCTGTGTGCTACAACCCCTAAATTGCTGGGAATCCAGTGACCCATTAGGACAAGAGAGGCTGATCTTGAGATACTCCTTTAAAGAATTAAGAATAATTAATTGGTACCATCGTCCTGGCTGAGTGGCTTATAGTAGACTCCCACAGTGACGTCCTCTTTAGTTTTCCTTGACCCTTAATCCATACCCAGAGGCTTTCAACCATGTCATTACTAACTCTAAGCTCCATTCCATCCAGCCCACCCATACACACAGCAGCCCCATCCCATCTCACCTGCCCTGCATCTCCAGCCTGCAGAGCCCAGAGCCATCCATCACACACAGCACACCCGTCACAGGACCATTCCCACCACCTCTCACTCATGCTGATGATGCTGCAGCACACAGGGCCTCCAACTTTGGATGCCAGTGCGAAAAACCAGTAACAGCTAACAGCCTTGCACATGGGCACCTGGGGGGCTGGTTGTTCCCTTGGGAGCTCTGTCTGTGCCTGTGTCGATTCCATGAGTGCAGAGGTGACCTATGACACAGAGGGCAGAGCTTTCTGTGGGATGGATGCAACTACTAGAATTCACCAAGACAAAACCTCCAAAGTGAACATCCACACCGAGAATGGAAGTCCCCCTCCTTTTCTACCACCGCAAGGAAAACAAACCGTTGTGGAATCAGAAATGCTCCTGTTCCTGCAGTTGGGGCACTGCAGTCACAACTCTGCAAGGGTTCATGTCTGCAACAGAAGGACTTTCCCCAGAGCAGAGGAAAAGATGAGAAGTTCAGAGGGAGATGAGTTTTCTAATTTTTAATGCGACTAAACAAACCATGGGGGGAAAACCGCCATTGCAATGTTTTTTTTCCGGGGAAAAAAAATGGAAAAAAAGCTTCACTGGTGCACCAAAATCGAACTCCACTTCCTGCCAACTGCATTCCAAGCACTGCAGCTTTAGCTGAGCACAACAAAAGTGAAGGCTCTGCTGCAGGAGACTTTGGATACACATTCCCAAGGTCAAAATAAAAACCTTCAAGGTCAAAAGGGATCACTTACAAGGCAGGCACACGCTGGAGCGCACTCTGACATCTCTGTGCAGTGTGGACGAGCTGCTTGTGCAACTTATGGGTTTGCACTGCCCTCTGCACCCACCTGCATCCATAAATTTGGGGTGGTGCCTTTGGAAAAACCAGTTCAGTTTTTTGTAGATTTATTGGAGACAAACATGGCTTGGTGTCACACAGCAGCTCTGAGCTCTTGATACAAGCATTTGAGAACAGCAGTACAAGCAGTGTGCAGTACGTTGGTTTACAAAGGATGACTGGGTTGTGTGAAAGAAATGCATTCCCAAAAGCAATCACTGGGCTGGAGGAGGCACCAAAACCAAATCCTGCTTGCACCTTTCCCTCTCCACATTCCACACGCTGACATTTATTTTAAGAACAAAATACAAGACAACAGTGAAGAAAGCTCCAGAACAAGTCAGCTACTTGGTATTCACCCTGTTCCCTTTCCTCTACAGATGATTCTCAGAAAACATCCAAGAGACATGTTACTGCTCTCCTGACCCTTCTCTCAGATTCATCAGAGCACTCACAAAGTACTGAGAGCAACACATGCACACAGACACACAGAACATCCCTACACAGATGCCTCTCCTTAGGAAACGGCATCAAAAAGCTGCTGGCAGGAAGACAGAAGAGGAAAGCAGGATTTGGGTAGCAAGGAGAGGCCATCTGAAGCTCCTGGGTTAAATCCTGGGTTAAATTTTGCAGAGGGTGGCAGTGATGCCATCTCCTTTGCAAACTCCTCCTGTGTGGGGAAAAGCATCTGGGTCTCCCTCATCCTTGGGCTCACCAAAATTCTTAAGGTCTCTCTGTAGGGGGTTTCCCCATGGGAAAGCAGGTGTCAGCCCAGACAGAAATTTCCTGCACCAGAGACACATGCAGGGCCTCTTTATCACATGCATGGGGCAATGTTTAATGACGACTGAGCTCTGGATGAAGCTCTTCCTGCAGTGCAGGCATTTCCATGGTCTCTGCACTGAGTGGATCCACAGGTAAAAGCTCTGTCCACACATGGGACATTTGTAGCACTTCTTCCATGAGTGCCATCTCCTGTGTGTGAGGAGCTCTGCACCGTGCACAAAGCCCTTCTCACACTCGAGGCATTTCTAAGGCTTCCTGCCACGTGAACTCACTGGTGCAGGGATGGATTGGACTCCACCCAAGCGCAGACACTCTGGTACCTCAGCAGGTTTGAGCTGTGGCCAAAGCTCTTCTTGCGGGCTTCTCATTGGATCCACTGGTGTGTGATGAGCTCCCAGCCCTGCATAGACCTCTTCCTGCAGTCAAGGCACTCACTGGGACTCTCCTCTTGGGTTGGTTCTCTGGCGTCTACTGAGGGTTGAGCTCCAGATGAAGCCCTTCCCACACTGCCTGCAGACAGGATTTCTTCTTTCCTGGTGACATATCAGCCCAGCTGAGGTTTCCTTTGTGCTGCCCCACAGCACAGGAGTTTCTACAGGGGAGGTAAGAGGTGATTCTCCTTGCACACAGCCCTGGCAGAAACGTGCCACCTGGCAGAGTGAGGAAGACTGTTAAGCAAAACAGACCTGGCTGGCCTGAAAGGGTCAAACAGGGAACACGCGGCCCCTCCTGAAAGGGAAGGACTGCCATGTGAAACTAGCAAGCATAAGCTACAGCTTCTTTGTTCCGTGACCAAGAGCAGAACATGTTCTGTGGAGAGAACGCCTTTTGATCACTGTACTGATCATAATACAAAGAGCTAATTAAGTAATGATGTATTGCTGTCAGCCACATGAATGTTATCTGATTTAAGTATTGTATACTCCTGTAGCTAAAAGATATAAAAACCCTGTAACAACAATAAACTTTGCTTCTTGCGCCACCAGAGCCTAAGCCCGTCTGTCCCAGGCGTCTTGAGCTGGTCTCCGTCAGCAGAGGGTTTCCAGTGGCTGTGACACATCTGGATTCTCCTTTGTATGGCCACTCAACACAGCAACTGCAGCTGGAGGAGAGCAATATGCATTATTCTCATGCAACGAAGAAGAAAGAGGATTGAGTTTGGCCACAGAGCTCTTCCTCTACTGAAGAGATTTGTAAGGTTCATCACCACACAAAGCCACAGGTGGTCTCCATGCCGTGGCTCTGGCTGAAGTTCTTCTAATGCTCTGCAGGCTCTGTATCTTGTGTGGCTGTGTTGGTAGGTAATGAGGCTGGAACTGCTTTTGAAGGTTCCCCGTATCTTGTGATTCTTCTACAGCCTGCATGTGCTGTGGATGTGCTTGTGGGTGTTGAGATTAGACCTCCTTTTGAATCTCTTCTCACATACAGAACACTTATAGGATCTCTCTCCTGTGTGGATGGTCTGGTGGCGTTTCACAGAATCATAGAATCACCAAGGTTGGAAAAGACCTAAAAGATCATCCAGTCCAACCGTACACCTATTACCAATAGCTCCCACCAAACCATGTCCCTCAACACAACATCCATTTTTTCTTGAACCCCCAGGGTCGGTGACTCCACTACCTCCCTTGGCTGTCCATTCCAGTTTCAATTCAGAACTGCTTTTGAAGCTCTTCCCACACTCGGGACATTTATAGGGTCTCTCTCCTGTGTGAATGCACTGGTGGTAGGTTAGGTGGGAACTAAGTGTGGGAGTGAGTGCTTTAGAAATTCCTCCCACACTCAGCACTTGTAGGGTTTTTCACCTGTGTGGATGAGCTGATGCAACTTCAGTTCAGAACTGCTTGTGAATTTCTTCTAACACTCAGGACTTTTGTAAGGTCTCTCCCCTGTGTGGATGCTCTGGTGCCTCTTTAAATCAGCACTGATGGGGAAGCTCTTCCCACACTCAGAGCACTTGTAGGGTTTTTCACCTGTGTGGATGCGATGGTGCGACTTCAATTCAAAACGGCTTCTGAAGCTCTTCTCACACTCCGGACATTTGTAAGGTCTCTCCCCTGTGTGGATGCGCTGGTGCCTCTTTAAAACAGAACTGCGTGTGAAGCTCTTCCCACACTCCAAGCACTTGTGCGGTTTTTCACCTGTGTGGATGCGCTGGTGCCTCTTTAAATCAGAACGACATGTGTAGCTCTTCCCACACTCAGAGCACTTGTAGGGTCTCTCCCCTGTGTGTATGCGCTGGTGCAGCTTCAATTCAGAACTGCATCTATAGCTCTTCCCACACTCAGGACACTGAAATGGTTGCTGTCCTGTGTGGATGCGCCTGTGCAGCTTCAATTCAGAACTCCTTGTGAAGCTCTTCCCACACTCAGAGCACTTGCAGGGTCTCTCTCCTGTGTGGACACGCTGGTGGACAATGAGGAGGGATCTCCATTTGAAGCTCTTCCCACAATCAGAGCACTTGTATGGCCTCATTGCTGAGCGCATGCACTGGTGGTTATCAACGCTGGAATCTTTTTTAAAGCTATTTCCACACTCAGTGCATGAATTCTGCTTTTTCTGCTGGCTCACATCCTTGCTCCTGGGTTCTTCAGGCTCATTTTGACCTACGTTGAAGTCCAACGGGCTCCTCCCTGTCTTTAACATACGCTTTCCCAGTGGCTCCATGATGTGCTCACCCTGACCTTGCTCCAGGCCTCCTTGGACATCCCTTCTGATTTCTTCCACACAGACACCACCCCACCGCCTTTCAGCCACACCACTTTCCTGCAGGTCCTCCAGCATATCTGTAATCCCAGTTCCTGCTGGATGACAGGAAATCCAGAAATAGCACACAGTGCCCAAAATGAAACACACACAGAAATGGCTTTTCCAGACCCAACCTCCTCCTTCCCTCCACCACCTCACCTGGGCTGAGGTCTCCTGGCACAGCCTCAGGGCTACGCACATCTGGGATCCAGGGCTCTTCCCCTCCTTCAAGCAGGGAGATCAGCACAGGTTTGGAGGCTGGAAGTGGAGCTTTAATGAGAGAAACAGGAGAGATGAGAACAATTCGTAGAATCATAGAATTGTAGAATCACAAAGTTGGAAACAACCTGCAAGATCATCCAGTCCAACCACCCTCCCATTCCTATGAGTACCACAGGCTACTAAACCACATCTCATAGCTCCTCATCCAGGCAGCTCTTGAACACTGCCAGGGATGGAGACTCCACCACCTCCCTGGGCAGGCCATTCTAGTGCCTGACCACCCTCTCAGAGAAAGTTTCTCCTAATGTCCAACCTAAACCTCCTCTGGTACAACTTCTGCCCACTTCCTCAGGCCCTACTATTTGCTTGGGAGAAGAGGCCAGACCCTTTTTCATCACAACCTCCCTTCAGGAAGTTGTAAAGTGCAATGAGGTCTCCCCTGAGCTCCTCTTCTCCAGAGTGAACAATCCCAGCTCCTTCAGCCGCTCCTCATAAGACTTGTGCTCCAGACCCCTCACCAGTTTTGTTGCCCTTCTCTGGACACGCTCCAGGGCCTCAATGTTATACATATATATAACATATATACAATGTTATATATATATAATGTAACTCTTATAGTGAGGGGCCCAAAACTGAACACAGTACTTGAGGTTTGGCCTCACCAGTGCTGAGTACAGGGGGACGATTACCTCCCTGCTCCTGCTGGCTATTTCTATTCCACTATTTCTAATGCAGGCCAGGATGCCGTTGGTCCTCTTGGCCACCTGGGCACACTGTTGGCTCATGTTCAGCCGAGCATCAACCAACACCCCCAGGTCCTTCTCTTCTTCACACTCATCCAGCCACTCATCCCCAAGCCTATAGCGCTGCATGGGGTTATTGTGGCCAAAGTGCAGGACCCAACACTTGGCCTTGTTAAACCTCATCCCATTCACCTCGGCCCAGCGATCCAGCTTATCTACATCCCTCTACAGGGCCTCCCTACCATCAGGCATATCGACACCACCTCCCACCCTGGTGTCATCTGCAAACTTACTCAGGGTACACTCAACCCCTTCATCTAAGTCATCAGTGACGATATTAAACACGATGGGCCCCAGCACTGACCCCTGGGGGAAACCACTTGAAACAGGTCACCAGCTGGACTTAACTCCATTGACCACCACCCGTTGAGCATGGCCCTCCAGCCAGTTCCTTATCCAACGGAGGGTAAAACTGTCCAAGCCACAGGCAGCCAGTTTCTGCAGCAGGACACTGTGAGAGACCATGTCAAAGGCTTTGCTGAAGTCTAGGTAGACTACATCAACAGCCTTTCCCTCATCTACCAGTCTGGTCACCCAGTCGTAGAAGGAGATGAGGTTGGTCAAACACGACCTGCTTTTCATGAACCCATGCTGGCTGGGCCTAATCCTGTGGATGTCACGCACGAGCTGTGATCTTTCCCAGGAGGATTTGTTCCATGACCTTCCCTGGCACTGATGTCAGGCTAACAGGCCAGTAGATTCCCGGATCCTCCTTATGGCCCTTCTTGTAGATGGGAGTCACATCAGCAAGCCTCCAACCCTCTGGAACCTCTCCAGTCAACCAGGAGCACAGGTAGATAGCCGAGAGCATCTTAGCAATCCCCCCCGCGTTCCATCATTCCATCATTCTGGCACAGTGCCTGTTCAAAAGCTCCACCCTGTGTTCCCCTCCCCAGGGAGAAATCACACTTTGGGCCTGAATGACATTGGGTCCACAGCTTCCTGTGGAGCAAAGAATGCTTTTACAACTCTGAAAATTAGGAAGGGATATTATCTTTAAAATTAACTTGAGAACAGTTTGTTTATTTTCTGACAGTATATCAATGACCAAGGCAACAAAATGTTTATGGCAATTGAATGCAAAATCCTACATCGTAAAGGAGTAAGCAGGGAGTCATCTGTTAGCTGGAGCTGGTGGCATGACGTAAAGCACCAACAGAAGGGCTGGTTTTTTCCTTACTGGCTGATGCCTGCTTGCCAAAACTGACTCTGGGGTGTTTATGAGTCTGCTGTGCATACTAATCCCTCCTGCTACTCATACTTCTCAGTATTTCCTTTGTTGCTGTTGCTGTTATCAATATGTAACTGCATGGCAATTTTACTAGCTCCAGCCTGCAGAGGCTCATTCTGCACAGCCATAGGTGCCCTAATGAGGAGGAAAGGCAGCAAAGCCCTCACCCAGAGAGGCCACGCACTGGTACGTCTCCAGCATCATGTCCCGGTACAGCGCTCGCTGCGCAGGGTCCAGCAGCGCCCACTCCTCCCTGCTGAAATACACGGCCACCTCCGCAAAGCTCACGGGCTCCTGCAAGCAAAGAGGCTCCTTGCTGGGAACAGCCAAGGCCCAGGGAAGCAGCTCAAACAGGACACAAACTCCTGTCCCAGCCGCTTCTCTGGCCCCAGCACACACATGCTGGCTGAGGCCACCTCCCTCTCCCCCTGCATTCACATCCCTCACCCCTCAGCCTCTCCTGCCTGCTTCCCCCAGCCCCTACCTGAGATGGATGCGCGGTGGCCATCTGCTGCTCTCCTGCAGCTGAGATGATCACGGCTGGAAGGCAGAAGTTGAACTGGAGCCTGCAGGGACAAGAGAAATGGCAGGGGAGCTGTGAGGGAACGCAGCAGTCCCTGTCCCAGCCCAGCCCTCCACATCCCATTTGCAGGGCACTGCCTGGGGGATGGCACAGCAGGCCTTGCACAGGAAGACATTCAGCAACAGCACTGGTAACGCTCTGCCTAAAGCTGATTACAAATCACAAAGCTGACTCAGACTGGGTGGCACAAAGAACTGACACCCGGTTCAACAGCTGAGGGTACATGGACTGTATGCCTAAAGACAATGCATAGCAAGGAGGCAGTCATCTTACCCCTAAACAGGGAGCAGCCCAAGTGCCACTTGAGCTCTCCTGCACAGCAAAGGGCTGCTCGACAGGATCTCCCCACAATCAGGGATGTCTCTCAAGGTCACACCTGTACAGAGATCCCACTCAAGGTTGATGTCAAGACACCTTGCTGACACAGGTCTTCTGTAAGAGACCCAGGGTTCGTTTGGAGCTTTGTGAGCTTCTCTAAGGTGATGTGTTACAGTGAAGGTCTCAAGGTAATCACACAATCATAGAATGGCCTGGGTTGAAAAGGTCCTCAATGACCATCTTGTTTCAACCCTCCTGCTATGTGCAGGGTCACCATCTACTACACCAGGCTGCCCTGAGCCACATCCAGCCTGGCCTCGATTGCATCCAGGGATAGGACATCTATGACCTCCCTGGGCAAGATCTTGCAGTGTGTCTCCACTCTGACTGCAAAACTTCTGCTGACTATCTAACCTAAATCTCCTTTGTCTCAATTTAAAACCATTCCCCCTTGTCCCATCACTATACACGCTCGTAAAAAGCCGTTCTCCCGCTAGTTTATGCTTTTCTTTCACGTACTGGAAGGCCACAATGTGGTCTCCCTGGAGCCTTCCCTTCTCCCGTTAAACAAGCCCAGTTCCTCCATTGCGCCAAGAATGCTTCGGCGGCTAAATTTCCCTCCTCTCCCACCAGGGGGCGCCTCTTCCCATTCAGCTCCGCACGCACACCGCGCTCACGTCACGGCGCGGTTCTCAGCACCGTGCGCCCTTTGCACGAGGCAGCCTGGGCTGCACTTTACTGATGTGCTGCTCGGGCGCGTTCTCAACGTGTGCTCCAGTCAACCCAAAGCTTTTCAGCCTCTATTACACAGCCCAGTGCCGGGGCTGGCGCAGATGTTGGACGTGCTCAGGGTCCAAAACTGTGCGCTGAAGGCAACTGCAGCTGCCGGGACAGCCTGAACAAAAGCCTTGGGAGGGGTTTGCACAATCCCCAGGTGAGCCATCAGCCCAGCGCTAAGAACACAAAAGGTAACTCTGAAAGGACCGCTAGAGGCACATGTTGCCTACTGGGCCCCCGAAGGGAAACTGCGGGCTGCCGGGAAGGGGGAGGGGAGTGGAAATTCCCCCCTGTAGGCTTCACATTCAGACACTCAAAAGGAAGCATCGGGGAGTTTAAAGCTTACATCAATGCATACGTGCAGAGCTGCAGCGCGAGGTATTTCGTGTCTCCCGTGGCCCAGAGAGAGAAACGCAGTCCCAGCTGGGCTGTGTTACAGAGAGCCGACGGGGCAGCAGAGCACGCTGAGCTCCTCTGCTCACTTCCTCGCTGTCCCAGCTCCAACCCCTTCCTGCGGCCCTCGGAGCCCAACCTGGGCTGCAACACGCCTATTAACTTCTGATCCCCTCGTTGCAGCCCGTCTGCTCCAGCAAACCCGCTGTGCTGGGCAGGAGCTGGAGCCGGGACTGGGCTCCCGCCTGGGCTACAGCAGTGCCGGTTCCGCCCCGCCCGGTGACGCTCCCCGCTACCCTCCCGCTGCTGCTGGCAGGGGGCAGGAAGCGTGCGCTCCTCTGCCCGAGCCGCGAAGGGCTCCTACCTTGGGTGCGGAGCAGGCTGCTCCCGCCTCTGGTGCAGGCAACCGGGCTCCTGGGAGTCGCGGAGAGCAGAGGATGCCGAGTGCCCTCAGCCCGGAGCTGGCCGCAGCACGGCCTCGCTGCTCCTCCTGCCACCGCGGTGCTGCCCGGACGGCTTCCAGCCAGGCTCTGGCCGCTTCGGCACAGCCTCAGGTCCAGGCAGCAATTCCCACAGCGAGCACACCCCGAGCCGGCTGCCAGGCCTTGGGCAGTTTCACAGCTCGTTCTCATGGCACATCTGCACCCGGGGGAGGGAGGGGGAGAGCGGGGGAGGGGGAGAGGGGGGGTGGCGAGGTGGGGGGAGCGGGGGAGGCGTGCAGGGCTGGGAGGAGTGGGGGGGGGGGGGAGGGATGGGGGCTGCGTTTTGTTACGCTAATGAAGCATCCCTTTCTGTTGGGTCTCTTTGCTTCCTTTGGTTATGCTCTGTGTTATACATGGGCCGGCTCTGCTGTTTGCTGCTGTAGATCTACAGGTTTTAAGGTCAGCAAGAAGGTACTGCCCTCGGGTTAACCGGGGGTTTGTGTCTGGGGAAGAGTGCTTCCTGTTCTATTGCATTTTCTGTGGGGCAAAAGTGGGCTCCTAGTTTCATTTGGCAATGTTTAAACTCTACGCATCTTTGTGAGAATCAAGTGTTGTTTCTGCATTAGAATTGGATAATATTATTTTTATTTTATGATCTCCGCTATCATAGTTCCCAGGAACACACTGTATGTATGTGTATATATGTACATTTTGTCATACACACTGCAAGAATATCCTGCACGAGAGCAAACCAGAGAACAAGTCATGGCAGCCCGAGGAAGCGCCTGACATTGGGAAGGCCTGACATCATCCCCCAGTGCTCTCTGTTTAACGATGATGACTTTAAAGAAAATCACCATATCAAAGCAAGGAGAGCACCGAGACATCTTGGAGACAACAGGATGACTACTGACTGGCACCAGATAACAAATAAATTAACAAGTAAATAGCAAATGTAAAACCTTCTGATAAGATTGTGAACCTGGAGTACCCAGCCATTGGGGAAACAGGGGAGGGGGGAGGCAAGGGGGAGAAAACAGGGTATAAAGGCTGTCATGTTGTGTCCATAGGCGCGCTCCTACTTGCGGGACGCCCGCCATTGCAATCGCGAATAAATTCTGCTTTTATCAGAGATACCGTCCTGACAAAAATTACTTGGTTTATTTCCAACAATTTGGGGGCTCGTCCGGGATTATTATCGCCTCTTTGAGAGTTTCCCTACTGCCCTGCACAGGATAGGTGCACCCCGCTGATTTCAGCGGTCCTGTCTGGGTGCTGAGGTGACTCCTTGGTACGGCCGATAAAAAACCGAGACTGTTTCATAGAGGACGGACTCTGTAAAAGCCAAGGGGCAGGCAGGCACGGGTGTTGGCCATTGCGACCCGGTAACTTCGTGCACGGACCAAGGTAAGGGGATTTAACTCTTTCCTTGGGGGTCGGTTGAGACTCTTTGTGTGTGACTGAGACGCGCTGTCAGTGCGAAGCGAGTTCACGGAGTCCCGACCTGTGGTTCCGCTGTCCCGCGAGGGGCACGGCCAGGGACGGACAAAGCGGCTGTGTTGGTGAAAGGAAGAGTCTCGGGAGGGAACTGTTGGTGTGCGGTACCCTGTGCACTTGACGAAGTGCCAGCAGTACACCCCTATTAATCCGAGATAGGAGTGTAGTACTCCTGAGGGATTGGGCCCAAAATCCGAGAATCAGAGTGTGGTAACCTGTGAGCTGGGGAATTCACAGTAGCATTCTGGAGGGATGGGTAATAGGAGTTCCCGAGAGCAGGGGAAAAAGGTCCCCGGAATGGTGCCTAGAGAGAGCCAGCCCCTTGGGAGAAGTGCTTCAAAATTGGAAAATAATCCCAAAACTAGGAAAAGAACAGGGAAAAGATGTTTAAATACTGTATACAGTAGAGAGCCACTACAGGGAAAATCATTATTTTGACCAAAATAGGAGTCTGACGAAAATTGGGCCTATCAGACTTTGTATTTATATGTCAACAGTAAGACTCCTTTTTCTGAAACAGAATTGGCTTAGGTCGCTTAATGAGTGCAAGGAGTAAAGAAATGTTCCTTGCGAGGAGTCCAAGTTCAAAGGAAATGGGAAAGAGAAGCAGAAAGATCATAAATGGGATCCCTTAGATAACTTCCCCCCCTTTAATTTCTAAAGCAGTGCAATTTTTAAAGCGGCGGTGACCTCTCCAGAGGAGGAGAGTGTGTGCTGCTGATCTGTGCAGGGTCCTGGAGAGAGGATGCGCTCTCAATTACTGAGGGAGTTGGAGTAATGCGAATGGGACCTGGAGAGTTTTCCTTTCTCTAATACTAACCTTACTAATACTTCACTTTGTCCTCTTAAGGCAGTCTTAGGTCAAAGGAAAAAAAAAAAAAAGGTGCGGTAATGCTTGCTGTTTTTACTAGAAGAGAAGTTAGGAGTTGCAAGAAAAATTCCTTAACTGAGGATCCTATAAGTGTAGCAGAACAATTAGATCAATTTCTAGGGCCTAATTTGTACTCATGGATGGAAATGATGTTTATCATTGATATGTTGTTTATTGGAGAAGGAGGTTGGCAGCTCTGCAAGTGTGGGAAATGAATACAGAGGGAAGGTTGAGCTCTGGAGGAAGGCAGAGAGAGAGGAAGGATCCTGAGGATAAATTGTACTGATTATTGTCACTGTCTTTATGATTGTTAAATGTTTATGTCCTGAAGGTGTTGTGTTATGTTATGTTGTGTACGAGGCTGTTATGGAACAAGGGGTGTCTAAAGTGATATGAGAAGACCCCCTGGGTTGTATTTTGGCTCACTGGAGAAACATTGTTGGTGAGCCAGGGGGAATATTGAATAAGAAACCAGGAACGTAAATGGACTAATGGGACCAGTTGTATAATTGAGTATCCTAATCATGAGACCAAGTGCTGGGTGTTTGTGGAAGTTGAGGAATTGTGTTGTCTGATTTGTGGATTTTGAAGGCACTGGGAGAAACTGTCTTAATGGTATGTGGAAATTATGTGGAAATGCAGCTTTTAATGGTATATGAAAATGCAGAAATGCAATTTTAATGGTATGTGGAAATTACGTGGAAATGCAGTTGTTAATGGTATGTGGAAATTATGTGGAAATGCAGTTTTAATGGTATATGAAAATGCAGAAATGCAGTTTTTAATGGGATGTGGAAATTGTGTGGAAATGCAACTTTTAATGGTATGTGGAAATTATGTGGAAATGCAGTTTTAATGGTATATGGAAATGCAGAAATGCAATTTTAATGGGATGTGGAAATTGTGTGGAAATGCAACTTTTAATGGAATGTGGAAACTGTGTGGAAATGCAACTTTTAATGGTATATGGAAATTATGTGAAAATGCAGTTTTTAATGGTATGCGGAATTGCAATTGTTTGGTATGTGGAATTGCAGTTGAGGGTACAAATAGTGGAATTGTGGAAAAACAAACAAACAAACAAAAAAAAATGGCAAAAAGGTTAAGGAAAACAGTGAGTTTGGGATGTTAGAGTTGGGCCGGCACGAGAACACATCCCCGCACACCCCCCTTACTGCGGCTTGTAAGAACAACTTGGAGTGGGAGAAAGAGCTGGGGCCGGAGCCTCCCGCTGTGATGTGAAGGGTGCAGTGCTTGTGAATGGGGATGGGACGGACATTGGAAGTGAGAATAGCCGGCATCTGCAGAGCTGGGGAAACCCGATATCCAGTGTGAGCACTGGAAGCCTGGGGAGAGAAGGGAGTGAAACTGAAATACAGTGTTAGTAATGGCTGTGATGATGAGAGTTTGGGAAGTGAAAAGGGCTTGGGAAAAACAAACTGGGGAAGACAAAGTTGAGCAAGGTTAACAGGGATGTCCTTACCTAGAAGAAGAGGTAAGGGGAGCCTGGAAGGACTCAGGGAGAGTTCCACCCTGCCAGGACTGAAAGTAGCAGGGGAAGCAGGCTGAAGAGGTTTATTGTCTGGTACCTCTGGGTGCGTCTTACTGTTACCCGTAGATGATTTTTGTAATAGTTGTAGCAGCTACTGGCAAGAGAAGTTTACTTTTTTTTGGACCAATTAAATACAGGCTAGGAGAACAAGTAGGAATATATAAATTCTTGTACATGCCAGGTTCTCCAAAACGATTATTTGGGCATGACATGTTAGAATAGTTGAATGTAGAGATTAAATTCAGTAGAGACAATTGGACCTACTTGTCAAGCAAGAGCAATGGACTGAAAATTTTAAGTCTGGCTTTAACACAAACTGGGAAAAGCAATGTTGTACTCCCAGAAGTTACGTAAATCCTACATTGGGTATACACAGGATTGCAGGCATCAGGGATACCTGGCAGAGCCAAAAATGCAGCCCAATGAAAGTTAAGTTAAAGATGGGAGCCAGCCCAACCAGGGTAAAGCAATGCCCTTTGAGGATACAAGATTGTAGGAGGATAAAAGAAATAAAAATAACTTTTTGGATTTTTGGATTACTAATTGGATAGAAATCCAAATACAACACCCAATCTTGCAAATGAAAAATTGAATGGCAAGAGCTGTAGTTTGGTACAAGGTTTGAAGGCAATTAATAGAAAAGTTGAATATATACAACACATGGTGTATATCTTTATTAACCAAGTTAAGGAATAAGTAGGTGGGTTTTACCGTTCTGGACTTGAAGTACACCTTTTTCTGCCTGGTTTTGCAAAAGAAAGTCTAAAATTATTTGCCTTTGAATAAAAAAACTCAAATATGGAGAGAAGGAAAAAAAAAAAAATAATTAAAAGTAATAATAATAATAATTCAGTTAACCTGCACAGTGATACCCAGGGTTATGAGAACAGCCCAGTGATTTTTGAGAACTGGTCAACTCGTGAGCCTGAGATTTGGGTTCACCATCTCACAGTGGAACTTTACTGCAGTACGTGGATGCTACAGTAACAAAGGACTGTGTGCAATGGACTGTGAGCTTGCTGAATTTCTTGATTTAAATGGCTATCAAGTTTCTCAACAGAAAGCACAACTGATCAAAGAGAAGGAAGCAACTTGCTGAACACCCAGAAAGCCAACGCAGAGCTGCCTCCAAGCCAGCAGTGTGCGACTGCATGGAGACTATCTGTGCCAGCTGTCAGAGCTACAGGAGGAACCTCTGGATGATGCTGAGGAGTCCTGGATTCATCGACGGAAGCAGTTTTGTGAAGACAAGGAAACCGTAAGGCAGGACATGCAGTAACTGCTACTGACAAGGTAATTGAAGCAAAACCATTACCTGTGGGGACTTCCACTCAGAAGGCTGAAATAATTGCCTTGACAAGAACCTTAAATATATGGATGGATGCTAAATATGCTTTTGGGGTGGTACCCACTCGTGGTACCATCTGGAAAGAGCAAGGATTGTTTACACACAAGGAAAACAAATTCAGCATGATGTAAATCTACCAAAGAACATCATGGCTGTTATACATTGTAAAGGACATCAGAAGAGTGACACTGTACAGGAAACTGGAAATATGATGATGGATCAGGGGGCAAAACAGGCAGCTGAAGGAAAAGAAATTGGAGAACGGCTTTAATTCCAGACGGTAAACTTGAAATACCTGAACCTTAGTCAGAACTTATAAGGTACTCTAGAAAGGATAGGAATCTAATGAAGGGAAGAGAGCAAGCTGACAGATGGGTGCAGACCCAGATGGACACACTGTTGTGCCCATTAGTATTTTATAGAATTTGGTTCTAAGGGAACATAATAAAACATGGGGGGTACAGACACCAGAAAGTAACTGTACAATCCTAGTACCAGGAACAGGGTACAAGTGGGGCATGTTGGAAAGGGAACCTTCCAGGACAACAATTGCAAATTCATTTTTTTTAAACTGCCAGGAAAAATGAGGGTTTTGAGATATGCTAGTTCTAACCAATACCCTTTCAGGGTGACCAGAAGCATTCCCTTGCAGGACCAATAGAGCCAAGAAAGTAACCAAGGTACTTTTGCAGGAGATTATTCCAAGGTTTGGGTGTCCTGCAACAATACCCTTCAACCAGGGAACTCATTTTATTGCAGAGATTGTCCAAGAGGTCAGCAAGCATTGGGAATAAATTGGCAATTGCACACAGCACACAGACCACAGGCGAGTGGTCAGGGGGAAGAAATGAACTATCTAATTAAATCACAGGTTGTAAAACTGGGACAGGAAGCTGGACTATCCTGACCACAGTTGTTGCCTTTGGCTCTCCTTAGTACCAGAACAAAACCTAGAGCCAAAGAGGGGTTAAGTCCTTTCAAAATACTGTACAGAAGGCCTTATGTTGTACAGAAGGGGATTTCTACCCAAGTAGGGAGCGAAATACTAACTGAGCATGTGATAAGTCTGCAGGAATGGCTTTGAGAAAAGGAGAAACTGGTTCTAGGAACTAGAGCCCAAGGCCTTGATATGGCTCGATAATATGTATGTAACAAATCTCTTTAAGATTCGCCCCTGGAACCAAGGTGGGTAGGTCTGTTCCAGGTGCTGCTAACATCCCACACAACAGTGAAAGCATTGTGGATACATCATACTAGAGTTAAGAAGGTCCCTCGAACACAATGAGAACTGAAATCAGCTGGACCCTTAAAATTGTGAATCTAAGGACAGAAATGTGGGCTCTTGTAACTGTTAGAAATGTTGATTTGATGAGTGCAGCATTTGATGTAAATACTTATGTATCTCTTGTGACAAACATTATTACATATCAATATTGTTTGGTATGTGGGCAAGCTAAGGATTTAAACTTTTTTCTTCTTGTTGTTCCTGATGATTTTAAGGCAAGAAATCAAACTGTTTCAGGGTTTGAGTCACTGTCCTGGTGGGTGATGATCAACAAGAATGTAGATTGGGTTAACTACATCTGTTATAATCAGTGGAGATTTACAAATTATACAAAGAGTGCAATAAAGAGAATTGCAGGACAGTTATATGCCACAAGTAGGGTGGCCTGAGAAAATAGGATCTCCTAAGATATGATAAAGGAATGTATATGTAATACTGGGTACCCGTTGTTGCACCTTCATCCCAATAACACAGCTCTGGATGACATAATAATGAAGGCATTGCAAGGGCTTGGTGCCACCCTTGGCAATGAAGTGGTAGAAAAAAAATCAGGAATAGATAATTCTGTCACTGGATGGTTGGAGTTCTGGTTTGGTAAATGGAAAGGGGTGACTGTATCCACTTTTACTTCGTTGATAGTAGCAGCAGCAGCCTTGATGGCCACTGGTTGCTGTGTTATCCTCTTTGTGAGGGGATTAGTAGAGTGATTGATAGAGCACTACTGAAGCAAGCACTAATGGAGCTATTACATTTGGATAAAATTATGGTATTAGAGGAGATGGGAGATAAAGAAAGTGAAGATGAGGGTGATGTCTATAAAAGTGAACCTTAAAAAAAAAAGAATTGCAGAAATCAACAGTGTATAAAAAAAGAAAAAGGGGGGAATTGTGAGAATCAAGTGTTGTTTCTGCATTAGAATTGGATAATATTATTTTTATTTTATGATCTCCGCTATCATAGTTCCCAGGAACACACTGTATATATGTGTATATATGTACATTTTGTCATACACACTGCAAGAATATCCTGCACGAGAGCAAACCAGAGAACAAGTCATGGCAGCCGGAGGAAGCGCCTGACATTGGGAAGGCCTGACATCATCCCCCAGTGCTCTCTGTTTAACGATGATGACTTTAAAGAAAATCACCATATCAAAGCAAGGAGAGCACCGAGACATCTTGGAGACAACAGGATGACTACTGACTGGCACCAGATAACAAATAAATTAACAAGTAAATAGCAAATGTAAAACCTTCTGATAAGATTGTGAACCTGGAGTACCCAGCCATTGGGGAAACAGGGGAGGGGGGAGGCAAGGGGGAGAAAACAGGGTATAAAGGCTGTCATGTTGTGTCCATAGGCGCGCTCCTACTTGTGGGACGCCCGCCATTGCAATCGCGAATAAATTCTGCTTTTATCAGAGATACCGTCCTGACAAAATTACTTGGTTTATTTCCAACATCTTGAAGGGTGAAGAAGCGAGGGTGCTCCCCTTGAGGGTGGATCCATAGCTGGAGGTTCGGTCATGGCGATCCTTGTGGGAGGACAACCCTTGGGAGCAGGGTCCCACTTGAGGTGGTATCCTGAGAATCGTAAGAATCTTGCAGGAGTGAGGCTATAATGTGCTCGGGAATGTAAGCTTTGAAATCCTTTGGAAAAATCATCACAACAGAAATGTATCAGGGGCATTTGCAGTTAGCTGCCAGAAAGGGGCCTGGTAGGATCATGTAACAAGTAAACGTCCAAACTGGTTTTTCATTGTCGTTATCTTTGTGATTGTTAAGGATTTCTGTTATAAAATGATTGCTTGTGTGTTGGAAATAATCCAAGTAATTTTAAACGTTTCTTGAGTATGTTTAATGGAAGCAGCATAAGCTGCGCCAAAAGATGGAAAGTGGGGCGTGTTTTCCATAAATCCCCAGGAGAGAATGGCATCACCTAGCGACGTGACGCTTGCTAGGTTATAGAAAAGGGGGGAATTGATGTGGAACATATTTCTGTAGAATTGTTTAGGAATCGTGCACTGGGTAAGGAGCTGTAGAGCAATGAAAGTCAAAACAGAGGCTTCAGGGAGGGATGTCAGAGCAGGGGGCTGAGTCATCCCTCCTAGCAGGGGTCTGGAGAAGGGGGAGGTGAGGAATGCATCCCTCTCACACTGCTCCAGGCACTCGTGCTCACTTACTGGTTCCTTGCTGTGCCACTACAGCAAGGAATAAGAGCTGCAAGCCACATACTCAGCAATTGGGGTGGAGAATATTATAATAACTTCTTGGAACCAATGAATATCCCCTCCTATGCTCATTGTCATATCAGAATAATCTACGCCTACTTTCTTAGAATCAATGGTAATATCCTCTCCTATTTTTGCATATGTGTAACTTGTCTCTATAAAGATCCTTAAACTGTCGCTTTACGGTGTGCAGGTTAGGAGAGGCTCCTCCCTCAGCATGTGTGCGTAGTGCTGTAACTCAAAATAGACCTGCTTTATAACCATTTTGTGGTTATGGAGTTGGATTTCCCACAAGTCATCCTGTTCAGGCCATGATCTGTGTTCTTCCACACATATGGAAGTTCTGCTTAGGCTTGAGTGGGACAGAAGTGAGAACACTTGGCAGAATCTGGTGAACCAAGTCCCAAACTAGACTAAGGTGGGCTTCTTTGTTAGCTTGCTTATTGGTTTTCCTTTCTTTTTTGTTTTACTTTTTTGTTCTCAAGATCAGAATCAGAAGAGGATGTGTTGACCCTCTCTGCCATAGGGATACTGGCCATTTTATTAGAAAACCATGGCTTTCTGGAAAGCTCTAATGTGAGCGGAGGAAATACTTTTGGTCATGTGTACAGCTGGGTTATCAGCAGAAAGGAAAGAGATGCGGCTGTGATCACAGCAAAGTTCAGAGGAACATCCTCTGCAGAAAGATGTGTAGAGTTTAAACATTGCCAAGTGAAACTTGGAGCCCACTTTTGGCCCACAGAAAATGCAACAGAAAAGGAAGCAGCCTTTCCCGGGCACAAACCCCCGGTTACCCCGAGGGCGGTTCCTTCTGGGTGGCCTTTAAAGTCTGTAGATCTACAGCACTGAAGAGCAGAGCCGGCCTTCGTACAGCAGAGAGCTTAACCATGCTCATGCCTTGCAGGGAAGACCGAATTGAGAAAGCAGGATAGGAAGTTGTTCGAAATAGCACTCACTTGCTCAGTGAGTAGAAACGTGACATGAGTGCCATGGGCAGCACTCAGTGAGGAAGTGACCCAGCTGCAGGGAGATGCTGCCCTCGAGAGCAGGGCAGCGGGAGATTGCCTCTTGCTGGGAGCTGCTCACAGGTGAGAGGAGTTAAAGGAATGGCAGGGTAGCAACGTGGGGATGTGTGACCACAAGGATGTGCGAATGTCCCCAGCAAAGGAAGCAAAGGGACCCAGCAGAGTGATGCTCCATTAGCGTAACAAAGCACATAGAATCATAGAATCATGTTAGAATCACAAGGTTGGAAACGACCTATAAGATCATCTAGTCCAACTGTTTCCTCATCACCTTTGCCAGCACAAGCTTACTAAACCATATCATGCTGCACACCATCCAGACACGTCTTGAACACTGCCAGGGATGGCGACTCCACCACCTCTCTGGGCAGCCATTCCAGTGCCTGACCACTCTGTGAGAGAAATAGTTCTTCCTCATGTCTAATCTAAACCTCCTCTGATACAACTTGCAGCCATTACCCTGTGTCCTGCTCGTTGCCTGGGAGAAGAGGCCACATCCCTCTCCTCCACAACCTCCCTTCACAAAGTTGTAGTGTGCAGTGAGTTCTCCCCTGAGCCTCCTCTTCTCCAGAATAAACAATCTGAACTCCCTCAGCCGCTCCTCATAAGACTTGTGCTCCAGACCCCTCACCAGTTTTGTTGCCATCTCTGTACACGCTCCAGGACCTCAATGTCTTCTTTGTAATGAGGGGCCCAAAACTGAACACAGTACTTGAGGTGCGGCCTCACCAGTGCTGAGTAGAGGGGGATGATCACCTCCCTGCTCCTGCTGGCCACGCCATTTCTAATGCAGGCCAGGATGCCATTGGCCTTCTTGGCCACCTGGGCACATTGTTGGCTCATGTTCAGCCGAGCATCAACCAACACCCTCAGGTCCTTCTCTTCTTCACACTCATCCAGCCACTCATACCCAAGCCTATAACGCTGCATGGGGTTATTGTGCCCAAAGTGCACGACCCGGCACTTGGCGTCATCCCATTCACCTCAGCCCAGTGATCCAGCCTGTCTAAGTCCCTCTGAAGGGTCTTCTATCCTCAGGCAGATTGACACCACCTCCCAGCTTGGTGTCATCTGCAAACTTACTGAGGGTGCACTCAATGCCCTCATCTAGGTCATCAATAAAGATGATAAACAAGATGGGCCCCAGTACCGAGTCCTGGGGGACACCACTTGAAACGGGTCGCCAGCTGGACTTCACTCATTCACCACTACGCACTGGGCACAGCCCTCCAGCCAGTTCCTTACCCAAAGAAGCATAAACCTCTTCAGACCATGGGCAGCCAGTATCCCCACAAGAAGCCTGTGAGAGACCGTGTCTAAGGCTTTACTGAAGTCTAGGAAGATTACATCAGCAGCCCTTCCCTCATCTACCAGACTGCTCACCCAGTCATAGAAGGAGATGAGGTTGGTCAAACACGACCTGCCTTTCACGAACCCGTGCTGGCTGGGCCTGATCCCCTGGACACTGCGCACATGCCGTGCAATCTCATCCAAGATGATTTGCTCCATAACCTTCCCTGGTACTGAGGTCAGGCTAGCAGGCCTGTAGTTCCTCGGATCCTTCTTACGGCCCTTCTTGAAGATGGGAGTCACATCAGCAAGCCTCCAATTTTGTGGGACACCACGAGTTAACCAGGAGCATTGATAGATGGCGGAGAGGGGCTCAGCAATCACCCCCGCCAGCTCCCTCAGCACCCGAGTGTGCAGCCCATCCGGTCCCATGGACTTGTGACAGTCCAGACGGAGGAGGAGCTCTCTGACTATCTCCACCAGAATTACAGGGGGCAAATTCTGAGCAGCGTCCCAGACTTCCAGATCGGGGCATAAAAAGCCCAGAGGATGACTAATCTGGCTGTTAAAGGCAGATGTAAAGAAGGCATTGAGGACCTCAGCCCTCTCCTTGTCCTCAGTGGCCACATTCCCTGCTGCACCAAGTATAGGATGAGAATTATCTTTGGTTCTTCTTTAGCTGTTGATATACTTATAAAAGGATTTTTTGTCGTCTTTTACTGCAGAGGCCAACCTGAGCTCAAGTTGGGCTTTCACCTTCCTAAATTCCTCCCTGCTTACCTTAGCTACATCTTCATAATCTCCCCGAGCAGCCTGTCCCTTCTTCCAGAGGATGTAGAATCTCTTTTTCTCCCTGAGTCTCACCAGTAGTTCCCGGCTCATCCACACTGCTCGTCTTCCCCTACGGCTCGCCTTACGGCACTCAGCACAGCCTGTTCTTGTGCCTTTAAGATTTCCATGGATTGAGGAGCATCCAGGCTTCCTGGGCCCCTTTTACCCTTGAGAAGCAACTCCCAAGGGACCCGCGCTACAAGCGCCCTGAGCAGATCAAAGTCTGCCCTCTGGCAGTTCAAGAAGGCAGTTTTGCTGGTCACTCTGTTGACATCCCCAGGAATGGAGAATTCTACAATTCTGTGGTCACTCTGCCCAAGACGGTCCCCAACCTTCACTTCTCCCACCAGTCGTTTTCTGTTAGCGAAGACCAGGTCCAGCAGGGCACCGCCCCAGGTAGGTTCTCCTACCAGTTGCATAGGGAAGCTATCATCCATGCAGTCTAGAAACCTCCTGGACTGCTTCCTCTGTGCTATATTTCCAACATATATCAGGGAAGTTGAAGTCTCCCATCAGAACAAGTGCTGGCGATCGCGTGGCTTCCACAAGCTGCGCACAGAATGCCTCATCCAACTCTTCGTCCTGATTAGGTGGTCTATTACAGACCTCCAACATGATGCCGCCCCTACAGGCCTTCCCCCCGATCCTTACCCATACACACTCCACTCTATCATTCCCAACCCCAAGCTCTTCAACCTTGAAACAGTCTGTAATATAAAGGGCCACACCACCACTCTTCCTTCCTCGTCTATCCTTCTGAAGACCTTGTAGCCATCTATCACAGCACTCCAGTCATGGGAGGGGTCCCACCATGTTTCAGAAATAGCAACAAGGTCATAATTAGCTTGACTCACAACCGCTTCCAACTCATCCTGCTTGTTGCTCTTGCTGCGTGCATGGGTATAGACACATTTCAGACGAGTCATCTGCCTCACCCCAGCTCAAGCATCATTCCCCTAGGCTCATCTCTTGAGAATCCTGTTTTGTCCCCTTTCCCCTTCATAGCTATTTTAAAGCTCTTTCAATAAGTCCCGCTAGTTTGTGTGCTAGTATTTGTTGTCCCCTTTGAGATAGATGGGTTCCATGGACAGACAACAATCCAGGGGCCAAGTAAACTGCTCCATGATCAAAGAACCCAAAGTTTCTGGCACAACACCAGCCTCTGAGCCAATTATTCATCGCCTGTGCTTTCCGATCCCATTCACAGTCCCTCACTGCCCCTGAAGGTATCAAGCAGAAGATCATTTGAGCTCCCGCTCCTTGAACTAAATGCCCTAAACCCCTGAAATCTTTTTTCATCGTGCGTAGGCTTGTCTGAGCAATTTCATCACTGCCCACCTGAACTACGAGTAGGGGAAAGTAGTCAGATGACCTAACCAGCTTTGGGAGTTGCTTGGTTGTGTCCCTGACCCAAGCCCCAGGAAGGCAGCACACTTCCAGACAGCCTGGGTCAGGTGTGCATATAGGGCCCTCCATTTCTCTGAGAAGGGAGTCACCCACGACGACCACCCTTCTTTCTTTCCTGTCAGAGGCAGTCTCAAGTTATGGGGGTGACTGCCTCGCCCTAGGCTCTCTCCTAGGCAGATCCTCCATCTCTTCTCCAGTCACCTCCCTTCAACTTCCAGCAACTGGAACCTGTTACTCAGAGTTGTGGAAGCAGGCTGGGCAGGTGTGGGCGTCTCTTGTGACACCGAGTCGGGACTCTCTTCCAACCTTCCTCATCAGTGAGGTCTGTTCAACTGTGACAGGGTAGGGGGTCCACCACCTGTCTGGGGTTTTTCTCCCGGGGCCCTTCCCTCTAGTAATCCAGCGAGTCACTCCACCAGTCGATCTCCCGTTCACACTCCCTGATGGTCCTAAGTCTCTGCACCGCATCCTTGAGCTCCACCACCAGGTTGAGCAGCTCATCCACCTGCCCAAACCTCATACAAGTGAAGTTCCTGCCACTCTCCCCAGGCAGAAGTAGGCTCAGGCACTCATTGCAGCCAGAGGCCTGAACAGCAACATTTCTCAGCAAGCTTTCCGTCTGGGTTGCCACAATCTTCTTAGAATGAGACCACTGTCTAGTGGAGACCATGTTTCAGCCTGGGGCCTCAGGGACTGCCAAGGAAAGCCGGTCTCCTGAGCAAGTAGGGACCAGAGCTTACAATTCTCACCACTGGACCACCTCCCACACACAGATGTAGCACCCTATAGGAAGCATGGGCTGTGCTCACTCACTGAACCTCCCCTTTCTCAGTGAGAACAAACAATGATTTCTCAGCTGAAGCAACTCGTGGGTAGAAGCTAGCTATCAGGTGTGAAGGTGAGGGCAGGTATTTAAAGCATGCCACTAATATAGCAGCTCCACCCATGGAGACTCAGGAGCCTGCCCGCAAGCTGCTGGCTCCCAGTGGAAGTGCACTCCTGACGCTAGCCTCAAAGAAGCCTAAAAAAAAAAAGCGTTAAAAAGAGCTTTTTGGATGGCCTTTTTTTACTGTGCATCCCTTGCCAGTGCAGAATTACCTGCTCAAAAGAGAGTCTCTGCATAAAAAAAAAAAAAAAGCTCCGCAGTAAAAAGAAACAAAGCTCTCATCCCTCTCTCTCTCCTCTGGGTGCAGATGTGCCATGAGAAGGAGATGTGAAACTGCCCAAGGCCTGGCAGCCGGCTCGGGGCGTGCTCGCTGTGGGAATTGCTGCCTGGACCTGAGGCTGTGCTGAAGCGGCCAGAGCCTGGCTGGAAGCCGTCCGGGCAGCACGGCGGTGGCAGGAGAAGCAGCGAGGCCGTGCTGCGGCCAGCTCCGGGCTGAGGGCACTCGGCATCCTCTGCTCTCCGCGACACCCAGGAGCCCGGTTGCCTGCACCAGAGGCGGGAGCAGCCTGCTCCGCACCCAAGGTAGGAGCCCTTCGCGGCTCGTGCAGAGGAGCGCACGCTTCCTGCCCCCTGCCAGCACCGGCGGGAGGAAAGCGGGGAGCGTCACCGGGCGGTGCGGAACTAGCACTGCTGTAGCCCAGGTGGGAGCCCGGTCCCGGCTCCAGCTTCTGCCCAGCACAGCGGGTTTGCTGGGCCAGACGGGCTACAACGAGGGGAGCAGCGGTTCCTAGGCGTGTTGCAGCCCAGCTTGGGCTCCGAGGGGCACAAGCAAGGGTTGGAGCTGGGACAGCGAGGAAGTGAGCAGAGGAGCTCAGCGTGCTCTGCTGCCCGGTTGGCTCTCTGTAATACTGCCCAGCTGGGACTGCGTTTCTCCTTGTGGACCACAGGAGACACAAGATGACCTTGCTCTGCAGCTCTGCAGGCATGGATTCACTGATAGAAGCCTCCTTTTGAGTGTCTGCATGTGAAGCCTCCAAGGGGGGAATTTGCACCCCCCCCCCCAGGCAACACCTGCCTCTAGCGGTCCTTTCAGAGTTACCTTTTGTGTTCTTAGCACTGGGCTGATGGCTCACCTGGGGATTGTGCAAACCCCTCCCAAGGCTTTTGTTCAGGCTGTCCCTGCAGCTGCAGATGCCTTTAGCACGCAGCTGCGGACCCTGAGCACGTCCATCACCTGCGCCAGCTGTAGCACTGGGCTGTGTAATAGGAGCTGTAAAGCTGAGAGCGTGTGGGCTGACTGGAGCACACGTTGAGAACGCGCCCGAGCAGCACGTCAGTAAAGTGCAGCCCAGGCTGCCTCGTGCAAAGGGAGCACGGTGCTGAGAACCGTGCCCTGAAGTGAGCGCGGTGAGCGTGTGGAGCTGAATGGGAAGCGGCGCCCCCTGGTGGGAGGGCAGGGAGATGCTGCCGTTGAGGCAATCTTTCGGCAATGAGGGACTTGGGCTTTTTTTATCTTGGAGAAGAGGAGGCTCGGGGGAGACCTCCATGTGGCTTTCCAGGACTTGAAGGAAACGTATAAACTGGAGGAGAACGGCTATTTACGAGCCTCGATAGTGATGGGACAATAGGAATGGTTTTAATTGGAGTTAGAGGAGATTATTTTAGACATCAGGAGGAAGTATTTCACTTTCTGTGTGGGTGGTGAGGCACAAGAACAGGTTGCCCATAGAGGATGTGGATGCCCCATCCTTTGGGCCTCTGGGATGTGGCTCAGAGCAGACTGGTCTGCTGGATGGTGTCTCTGCACATAGCAGTTTCTTGAAACTAGATGGTCATTGTGGTCCTCTTCAACCCCGGGTATTCTCTGATGATGTGATTACCTTCAGATAATCACTCTAAAAAAACAACTTAGAGAAGCTCACAAAGCTCCAAACTAACCATGAGTCTCTTACAGAAGATCTCCATTAGCCTGGTAGATCTGGCAGCCTGGTGTAGTAGATGGTGACCCTGCACATAGCAGGAGGGTTGAAACAAGATGGTCATTGAGGACCTTTTCAACCCAGGCCATTCTATGATTGCGTGATTACCTTGAGATCTTCACTGTAACACATCACCTTAGAGAAGCTCACAAAGCTCCAAACGAACCCTGGGTCTCTTACAGAAGATCTGTGTCAGCAAGGTGTCTTGACATGAAGCCGAGTGGGATCTCTGTACAGATGTGGCCTTGAGAGCCATCCCTGATTGTGGGGAGATCCTGTCGTGCAGCCCATTGCTGTGCAGGAGAGCTCAAGGGACACTTGGGCTGCTCCCTGTTTAGGGGTAAGATGACTGCCTCCTTGCTATGCATTGTCTTTAGGCATAGAGACTATGTATTCTCACCTGTTGAACCGGGTGTCAGTTCTTTGTGCCACCCAGTTGGAGTCAGCTTTGTTATTTGTAATCAGCTTCAGACAGAGCGTTACCAGTGCTGTTGCTGCTTGTGTTCCTGTGCAAGGCCTGCTGTGCCATCCCCCAGGCAGTGCCCTGCAGATGGGCTGTGGAGGGCTGGGCTGGGACAGGGACTGCTGCATTCCCTCACAGCTCCCCTGCCATTTCTCTTGTCCCTGCAGGCTCCAGTTCAACTTCTGCCTTCCAGCCGTGATCATCTCAGCTGCAGGAGAGCAGCAGATGGCCACAGCATATCCATCTCAGGTAGGGGCTGGGGGAAGCAGGCAGGAGAGGCTGAGGGGTGAGGGATGTGAATGCAGGGGAGAGGGAGGTGGCCTCAGGCAGCATGTGTGTGCTGGGGCCAGAGAAGCGGCTGGGACGGGAGTTTGTGTCCTGTTTGAGCTGCTTCCCTGGGCCTTGGCTGTTCCCAGCAAGGAGCCTCTTTGCTTGCAGGAGCCCGTGAGCTTTGCGGAGGTGGCCGTGTATTTCAGCAGGGAGGAGTGGGCGCTGCTGGACCCTGCGCAGCGAGCGCTGTACCGGGACGTGATGCTGGAGACGTACCAGTGTGTGGCCTCGCTGGGTGAGGGCTTTGCTGCCTTTCCTCCTCGTTAGGGCACCTTTGGCTGTGCAGAAGGAGCCTCTGCAGGCTGGAGCTAGTAAAATTGCCGTGTAGTTACATACTGATAACAACAACAAAGGAAAGACTGAGAAGCATGACTATCAGAAAGGGTTAGTATGCACAACAGACTCATAAACGCCCCAGAGTCAGTTTTGGCAAGCAGGCATCAGCTTGGAGAAGGAGAATCAGCTCCCTGCAAACAGCCCTTGTGTTGCTGCATTGCATGGTGTCACCAGCCCCAACGGACAGACTGCTTCCAGATTGTTTCCTCTGCATTTATTGCCTCTATATTCCATTCCCATGAACATTCTTGAACCCTTGGGCATTGAGCTGTTTGGAAAATATTAAAGGAAACGTTCTAATGGGTATTTGATTGCCCACTGTTATTACGGCCCTGATCTTGTTTTCACCATGGCGATGGATGTACTGCAAAGTTGCTGGACAAGCGGCTGTGCCAGATTCTGGGAAACACTCTTATCTCCATATTTCTTCCATTGAAGCTCCACCTCGAGCCTCCAAACCTGTGCTGATTTCCTTGCTTGAAAGAGGGGAAGAGCCCTGGATCCCAGATGTGCATAGCCCTGAGGCCGTGCCAGGAGACCTCAGCCCAGGTGAGTTGGTGGAGGGAAGAAGTTTGGGGCTGTAAGAGCCATCTCTGTGTGTGTTTTATTTTGGATACTGTGTGCTATTTCTGGATTTCCTGTCATCCAGCAGGAACTGGCATTGCAGACATACTGGAGGACCTGCAGGAAAGTGGTGTGGCCGAAAGGCGGTTGGGTGGTGTCTGTGTGGAAGAAATCAGAAGGGATGTCCAAGGAGTCCTGGAGCAAGGTCAGGGTGAGCACATCATGGAGCCACTGGGAAAGTGTATGTTAAAGACAGGGAGGAGCCCGTTGGACTTCAACGTAGGTCAAAAGGATCCTGAAGAACCCAGGAGCAAGGGTGTGTGCCAGCAGAAAAATCAGAATCCATGCACTGAGTGTGGAAATAGCTTTGAAAAAGATTCCAGCATCGTTAACCACCAGTGCGTGTGCTCAGCAATGAGGCCATACAAGTGCTCTGATTGTGGGAAGAGCTTCAAAAAGAAATCCCAACTCACATACCACCAACGCATCCACACAGGAGAGAGACCCTACAGGTGCTCTGAGTGTGGGAAGAGCTTCAAAAGGAGTTCTCATGTGAAGGAACACGAGCGCTTCCACACAGGGGAGAGACCCTACAAGTGCTCTGAGTGCGGGAAGACCGTAAAAACCCGTTTCCACCTCACGTACCATTACCGCTTGCACACAGGAGAGAGACCCTTTAAGTGCTCTGAGTGTGGGAAGAGCTTCAAAAGCAGTTCTGAATTGAAGCTGCACCAGCATGTACACAAATGGGAGAGACCCTACAAGTGCTCTGAGTGTGTGAAGAGCTTCAAAAGCAGTTCTGAATTTAAGCGCCACCAGCGCATCCACACAGATGAGAGACCATATAGGTGTCCTGAGTGTGCAAAAAGCTTCAAAAGCAGTTGTGAATTGAAACGCCACCAGCGCATCCACACAGGAGAGAGACCCTATAAGTGTCCAGAGTGTGCAAAGAGCTTCAAAAGGAATTGTGAATTGAAGAGACATCAGCACACGCACACAGATGAGAGACCATATAGGTGTCCTGAGTGTGCAAAAAGCTTCAAAAGCAGTTCTGAATTGAAACGCCACCAGCGCATCCACACAGGAGAGATACCCTATAAGTGTCCCGAGTGTGGGAAGAGCTTCAGAAGGAATTCTGATTTAAAGTGCCACCAGCGCATGCACACAGGAGAAAGACCCTATAAGTGTCCCGAGTGTGGGAAGAGCTTCAGAAGGAATTCTGAATTGAAGAGCCATCAGCACACGCACACAGGGGAGAGACCCTTCAAGTGTCCTGAGTGTGAGAAAAGCTTCAAACGCAGGTCTAATCTCAACACCCACAAGCACATCCACAGCGCACACAGGCTGTAAAGCATCCCCAGGATACGGGGAACCTTCAGAAACAGTTCCAGCCTCAGTATCTACCAGCACAGCCACACAAGACACAGAGCCTGCAGAGCTTCTGTCAACAGTTTTTGGGCTGGTTCGGCCCAGTTCCGTGACCAGCGGCGTGGAGGGATTTCATAAAATCTGTGCCTCTGGAAAAAAGGGAAACAGGGGACCCCAAAAAAATTAAAAACAGCGGGAACGACCTGAGGAGAAACAAACTGATTTACTCAATGTAGTATTGGAATGCAAGATAACACACCATAATACAATATAATAAGAATTGAAGCTAATAAATAAAATATAATGAGAGAGAGCATGTCCGAAAGGTGGGTAGGCCTCACCACAATGCTGAGGTGAGATGCGCAGTCCAGTTGAGCAGCAGGGAGATGGGAGGAGAGCCGACAAAGAGCAGATGAAAAAGAGCCCATCAGGTGACCTTGCCAGGAGCTCTATCTCCTTCCTGGCCGTGCTGCACATTGGTTCTACGACTCTTCTCAAATGCTTTGAACAGCTGGTCACAGCAGCTGTGTGACACCAAGCCTTGTTTGCCTCCAATAAAGCTACAAAAAGCTGAGCTTGTTCTTCCTAAATGCACCATCCCAAGTTTCAGGAGGTGGATTGAGCAGAAGGCAGTGCAAAACCTCAGGGTGTACAAGCAGCTCATCCCCACAGCACAGAGATATCAGAGTGCTCTCCAGTGTGTGCTTGCCTTGCAAGTGATCCCTTTAGAGCTTGAAGGTTTTTGATTTGACCCTGGCAAGGTGTGTCTGAGATCTCCCACAGCAGGGCCTTCACATTTGTTGCGCTCAGCTAAAGCTGCTGTGCTTGGAATGCAGTTGGCAGGAAGTGGAGGTTGTGATTGGTGAGCTAATGAAGCTTTTTTTTCCATTTCCTAAAATTATCAATTTAATGGTAGGTTTCCCCCCCAATGTTTTGTCTCACATCTTATTTAGTTGGATTAGGAGTTAGAAAACTCAGCTTTTTGTCTGCCTCTGAACTCGCCATCTTTTCCTCTGCTCTGGGGAAAGTCCTTTGCAGACATGAACCCCTGCAGAGTTGTGACTGCAGTGCCCCAGCTGCAGGAACAGGAGCATTTCTGATTCCACAATGGTTTGTTTTCCTGTGGTGGTAAATCGTTGGGCATGGAGGAGTGGATGTTCACTTGGGAGGCGTTGTCTTGGTGAATTCTACCAACAGTTGCATCTGCCCCACAGAAAGCTCTACCCTCTGTGTCATAGGTCACCTCTGCACCCATGGAATCAACACAGGCACAGACAGAGCTCCCAAGGGAACAACCAGCCCCCCAGGTGCCCATGTGCAAGGCTATTACATGTTAATGGTTTCTCACATTGGCATCCAAAGCTGGAGGCCCTGTGTGCTGCAGCAACATCAGCATGAGTGAGAGGTGGTGGGAACAGCCCTGTGACGGGTGTGCTGTGTGTGATGGATGGCTCTGGGCTCTGCAGGCTGGAGATGCAGGGCAGGTGAGATGGGGTTGCTGTGTGTACTGGTGGACTGGATGGAATGGAGCTTAGAGTTAGTAATGACATGGTTGAAAGCCTCTGGGTATGGATTAAGGGTCAAGGAAAACTAAAGAGGACGTCACTGTGGGAGTCTACTATAAGCCACTCAGCCTGGACAATGGTACCAATTAATTATTCTTAATTCTTTAAAGGAGTATCTCAAGATCAGCCTCTCTTGTCTCAGTGTGTCAACAGCATCCCAGCAATTTAGGGGTTGTAGCACAAAGCCAGTAAGCTGTGTGGTTTTCATGGCCAACTGATGTGATTATATGTGACTGTTGAAGTCATGTGGGAGATATACATCCACCCAGGAGCAGAAGTACTCTCTGACTTCCTTGGAGGACTCAGTATCAGTCAGTGGGCAAAATGCAGTGTGAGGGAGATCATTTTGCTTCTCAAATCTTCCTACTGCTGACGTTACCTACAGTGACAATGGCTCTGTATAATCAAAGAATATTAGGCTGTTATAATCACAAACTGAACAGGAGTGTTAGGCAAAGTAGACTATGGTAACAAAAGAGAATAAATAGAAGGCTTACCCTTATGCTGGGCTCACCCACAAAACACCAGAAGAGGTGATCTCCAGAAGAGATCCTTCCCAATGGTAGCCAGCTCTTAAATAGGTCTAGGAGGGGTGGAGCTAGGCTCCATCCCTTCTGGCAGCACAGGTGAATTGCCTTCACCTGTGCTCCTCTGGCTGACTCATGGCTCACCTCAGGTGATCAATCAGAGGTTCAGGCCATGACTCAGCAGTTCCCATACACTCCAGCCCTTCACAGTGTGAACCAGTGATCAGGTTGACAAAAGGATAAGCTTTCCCTAATACAGAGATCCGGTATATCGTGACACTTATACAATTTTATTGCAACACGTGTTGGTACAATTCGAGACGAGTGATAATCAGTGGATGTCCATACTCTTCTATGGGCCAGTGCTCGATGATGTGACTGGAGGCATGAGGTCCTGAGGTGCAGGTCCGTTCTATGTTCCATCAGTCCCATGCAGACCATCACCGGGTGTTGTACGTGATCTGACAGCAACACTGGAACGCTAGATGGCATTTTGTTCCTTCCGGTGGTCCTGAAGGCTCACAGACTCACGGGGAGTAATACAGATGTTTTACAGGTACCAGGAGGGGAAGGTCTGCTCTCCAGGGCAAGATACAGGCCGTATTTCTATCCTGGGTCAACACTTCTGCCTGTACTGGGGCACGTCCTGGCCGCCTGTACCACACCTTCTGGCCGGATATCTGCGGCTGCGTAACGATATCAGGCACCAAAGGAGGTGTCCTGATCTGCCACAGGGACATGATGGGGGTCCCTTTAGCAATAAAGATCGGAGTGTTGACCACAATATCAGTAGGCCATGTACCTATTACTGGAGGGACTGCTGAGCCTCCCACCTCCAACAGTCTCCCCCAAGGTGCAAGTAGGCCACACCACTTGGGTCCTACCTGCACCTTCCAGGGCTATTTTATTTTATGGGTACCTGGCTCTAAGTTTTCAGGGGCAGGGAGCAGAAGATTATTTTCGTTACCTATCTGGGGTTTTACCTGATGATCAGTGCCCGTAATTTGGATCCTAAGCGGGGTGGCCCATGTCATCCGTAACATTCTCAGGGCACTGGGTGTGCCGTCTCAAGGTCTTTCATTCAGGTCCTGCAGGGTTTCATACAGTCTTTTCGTCCACCCCTGCAGGGACTGGGAGTCTGTCTTCAGGGCAGCCTTAAGAATACCATTATAACGTTCGATGAGGCCTGCCCCCATTGGATTATATGGCAGGTGGAATCACCATTCGATGTTAGTTTCTTCTGCCCAGCACTGTATCGTTGCACCAGTAAAATGAGTCCCTTGGTCACTCTCAATTACTTGAGGTGTCCCATAGGCAGATATCACAGAATCACAGGGGTTGGAAGGGACCTCCAGAGGTCATTGAGTCCAACCCCCCTGCCAAAGCAGGTTCCCTAAACCAGGTCGCACAGGTCGGCATCCAGGTGAGTCTTCAACATCTCCAGAGCAGGAGACTCCACAACCTTCCTGGGCCGCCTGTTTCAGTGCTCCGTCATCCTCACTGTAAAGAAGATCCTTTGCACATTTGTGCGGAACTTCCTATGCTGCAGTTTCCGGCCATTTCCCCTTGTCCTGTCTCCATTCACCACTGAAAAGAGTCCATCCTGGCCATTCTGCCCCCTACACCTTAGATACTTATAGACCTGGATCAGGTCCCCTCTCAGTCTTCTTTTCTCAAGGCTGAACAGACCCAGTTCACTCAGCCTTTCTTCATAAGAGAGATGCTCCAGGCCCCTCACCATCTTTGTGGCCCTCTGCTGGACTCTTTCCAACAGATCCCTGTCTTTTTTGTACTGGGGAGCCCAGAACTGGATGCAGTACTCCAGATGAGGCCTCACCAGGGCAGAGTAGAGGGGGAGGATCACCTCCCTCAACCTGCTGGCCACGCTCTTTTTAATGCATCCCAGGATGCCGTTGGCCCTCTTGGCCACAAGGGCACACTGCTGGCTCATGGCCAACCTGTCATCCACCAGGACACCCAGGTCCCTTTCCGCAGAGCTCCTCTCCAGCAGCTCATCCCCCAACCTGTACTGGTGCATGGAATTATTCCTCCCCAGATGCAAGACTCTACACTTGCTTTTGTTAAACCTCATCTGTTTTTTTTCTGCCCAGCTCTCCAGCCTGTCCAGGTCTCGCTGAATGGCAGCACGGCCTTCAGGCGTGTCAGCCAATCCTCCCAACTTCGTACCATCAGCAAACTTGCTGAGGGTGGCCATTATCCCCTCATCAAGGTCATTGATGAAGATGTTGAACAAGACCGGACCCAGCACAGACCCCTGAGGAACACCGCTAGTTACAGGCCTCCAACCGGACTCTGCACCGCCAACGACAACCCTCTGCGCTCTGCCAGTCAGCCAGTTCTCAACCCACCCCACTGTCCACTCATCTATCCCACACTTCCTCAGCTTTGTTATAAGGATGTCGTGGGGGACAGTATCAAATGCCTTGCTGAAATCAAGGTAGACTACACCCACTGCTCTCCCCCCATGCACCCACCCAGTGACAACATCATAGAAGGCTACCAGATTGGTTAAGCACGACCTCCCCCTGGTGAACCCATGCTGACTACTCTTGATAACCTCCTCAGTACATCAGTTTAGTGAGTGCCTTGATGGTATATGCCTGGTTTGCTTTCGGTACTGGATAGGCCTGCAGTAGCCCACTTGCTGTGTCGACACAGGTCAGGGCATATCTTGCCCCTTCGGAACGAGGAAGGGGCCCGATGTAATCGACCTGCCATCGCTGGAGAGGATTGTGTCCCCTAGTAAGATGGGCTGTTGCTTCGGGCAATGATCTTGGACTCATCTTGGAGCAAGCGTCGCAATCCTGGCATGCCTGGACGATATCAGATAGTTGTATGGGCAGTCCCCATGCTTTAGCAGCTGCCCACATTGTCTTTTGTCCAGCATGCCGTAGCTTCTGATGTAACCAGTGGGCAACGTTCTCAGATGGTGAATTCTCAATCCATCAAACTCGGGCCAGTGTGTCGGCTTCATCGTTTCCCGGTGACTGTAGGGGCTGGTGACCAGAAACATGGTAGACACGTACAGTCCTGTGTTTGACCATATTCCATGTATCTAACCACGTCTTTGCCCCAGATCGGTCGGGCGTGGATAGTCCATTCCTGGGTGGCCCACTGTGCAATCCAAAGAGTGAGCCCCCGGTACACAGCCCAACTATCTGTGCAGATGTTCAGGATACCATCACCGGGTTCTTTGGTCATAACCATCCACACGGCTCGCAGTTCTGCCCATTGGCTGCTCTGACCATCCCCCTTGTGTAACCAGATTGTCTCAGTGGAAGGATGGTATGCTATTGCTCTCCACTTGCTCGGGTTGCCCTTGCTGGACCCATCTGTGTACCAGGCATCTTCAGGGACAGGATATTTTCCCTCCTGAACAGGACTCTTCTCTGGTGGAGCGACCAGTATTTCTTTTGGTGCATCACTGTGACACGACACTGGGCCTAGGATCTTCTGGAGTTCTTCTTTCAAGGGTGATGAAGACAGACTGCTCCTTTGGCTAAGATAGGCGACCCATCGTGCCACTGTTTGTGCTTGGGCCACCCCTGTCTTAGGAAGGTGGGTCAGATCTTTCACTCACCCCTGAATTGGCAGAGTGGTCTTGACTATAACTGCAGCTGTTTGAGTTATTGGCTCTACTGCCTGTAATGCTGTATAGGCAGCCAATAACTGTTTTTCAATCATACTGTATCTCTCTTCTGCTCCATGCCAAACCTGAGACCAGAAACCAATGGGGGTCCAAACAGAGCTCTGGCGTTGACACAGGCCCCAGCCGAAGCCGTCTTGAGTAACATGAACATCCAACTCAGCAGGGAGGGTAGGATCAAACATACCCAATGCCTGGGCTTGTTTAACTGCCAGTTTCGCTTGTTGGAAAGCATCCTGTTCGGTTTTCCCCCAGTCCCATAGCTGCCCCTTTTTTGTGAGTCTGTATAGTGGCCTTAGCAGCTGCGCTAGGTGAGCTATAAAGGAACACCAGTAACCCAATATTGCTAGAAACTCTTGCAGCTTCTTCGATGTTGTAGGGACTAGGAATGCCTGAACCTTATCTATGACAGCACTGGGAAGGACTTTGGTCTTTCCTGACCAAACCACCCCCAGGAATTTTATGGACAGGCCTGGACCTTGCACCTTTGGGGGATTTATAGCCCATCCCCTCTGTTGTAAATAGGCGGTTAATGAATTTGCCGCCTGTACTACTGCCTCCAGTGAGTCGGATGTCAGCAGGAGATCATCAATATAATGATATAGGTTAACATCATCAGGTTTTCTCCAATCAGCCAGGTCACGCGCCACTAGATTGTGACAATACGTTGATGAATGCACGTACCCCTGTGGCAGGACCTGAAAGGTCCACTGCCTGCCTCCCCACATAAACGCAAATCTTGCGATTCCTCAGCAATTGGGATACTGAAGAATGCATTTGCTAGATCTGAGACACAATGATAGGTTTTTATCTCCCTACTCAATGTGTCCATTAGGGAGGCAATATTGGGTACGGCTGCATGAATAGGCGGCATGACCTTATTTAATTCTCTGTAATCTACTGTCATCCTCCATGTGCCATCCGACTTTCGCACTGGCCATATGGGGGAGTTATATGGGCTGCGTGCAGGTCTTATAATGCCCACTTTTTCTAATTCCTGCACCGTTCTCAATATTTCATCTTGCCCACCCAGGAGTCTATACTGTCTGACATTAGTAATCCAGCACAGTTTCGGCAGGCAAACAGGCCCATGTTTCGCATGGCCTCTTAATATTGCCTGCACCGCCTGGATACTGATACATCTCTGTCGAAGTCTGAACTCTCCCACAGTTGCCTGGAGAGCCAGACCCCATAGAATATCTATGCCCAGGATGTATTCTTGGACTGGGGCAATAGACACCTTGTACTCCCGGGGTGGGAGACGCCCAACCCCCAATTTTAACCATGTTTGGGTGACAGGAATAGTCTGTCCCCCAAAACCACCAATCGTCACTCTGTCCCCATCAAATTTCCTCGGATCTCCATAGATAATTGATGTTTCTGCTCCCGTGTCCACCAATGCCATAACTCTCTGAATATTTTTTCGGGACCAATGAATCGTTCATTCTACATAGGGCCTCCGATTCCGTCTGGAGGCCCTACAGGGACTAACATCCCTTGTCACTCCATGAATTGTGCTAGGGCCAATTCTTTTGCTTCTGGTGGCTCAGGCATCATGGCCCGAGACACCTGAGGTGGCTTTTTTTTTTTTTTTTCCTATTTGGAACAATGAAATCTTCTAGGTTCCATGTTGTTTTTGGTACCCTCTCTATAACAGTCACCCTTGATTTCTTAGGGTTGTTCTGGAATTTTTGATTGCCCTTTAGTTGTCTCCAGAGCTGGAGAAGGACATGGTTGGGCTGGCGGTCGATCTTAGCAAATTGGACCCCAGCCCGAATTAAATCATTAAACATTTGTTTTCGGGATACCCTTATGGGTCCCGATGGAGGAGCTCGAGTAGCCGGCATTCTGGTTTTATTTACCGGCAGGACCTCTGCTTCCTCCAAAAACCGAATATTGCGCCTAGTCCGCTGGTGTTCTGTTTCTCCCAAGTCGGCAACTAACTGGGCAGCCTGCTGGACTACGGCTTCGGATGCTACAAGGGGATTTAATATGGAGACTAGGGTGCCGTAGAGATGGGAGGGAGCTTGCTGTAAAATTAAATCTCTCATCCCTGCTGAAAATTTAACCATATCAGGGCCATCAAATGTGTTTTCATAGATAGCTTCTGTTACACCCAGTTCACGGATGTAATTTTGAAGGTCCTCCATGGAGGACCACATGCCTGTATGTAAAGGTATGTCCGATTTATTCGGCCATACCATACGGCAGGCCACCATTAACCATTCTATTATGGAATGGTTTTCATCAGGATATTGATTACCCACATATAACCTCAGTCTGAGAGCAGGATGGACAGTCATGGTGGCCAACTTGGCTATTTCTGGGCCATTCACCAAAACACTACGCCAAGTTCTTGCTCTAGTTTTTCAATACCGTCTTTTAAAAGTTGGTTTTCATTTTGTAAAGTATTATTTCTTATTTCCGCATGATTTAAGGCACTTAATAGTGGCCACGCCACTGTGGAGGCAGCCAATTGTCTTTCTTTAGCGATGAGCACATCCTTGCTAAGTCCCTGAAAGTAATCTGTCATGCGATATGGGGAGATATTACCCATAACACATAAGGGACCCCATTTCTCAATGATAACTGTTAGCTCATAATAGGGGGATCCCACAGATCCTGGGATCTGCCCTGGAATCATTTTTTCTAGAAGAGTATTGTTCTCCCCCTTGACCCATTTATAGAAATTCCAAAGAAAAGACATGATGTAACTTTTAGTATATTTGACCTGCCTGGCTCGCCAAGTGTATAATCAAAGAATATTAGGCTGTTATAATCACAAAACGAACAAGAGAGTTAGGCAAAGTAGACTATGGTAACAAAAGAGAATAAACAGAAGGCTTACCCTTATGCTAGGCTCACCCACAAAACACCAGAAGAGACGATCACCAGAAGAGAACCTCCCCACTGGTAGCCAGCTCTTAAATAGGTCTAGGAGGGGTGCAGCTCCACCCCTTCCCGCAGCACAGGTGAATTGCCTTCACCTGTGCTCCTCTGGCTGACTCATGGCTCACCTCAGGTTATCAATCAGAGGTTCAGGCCATGACTCAGCAGTTCCCATACATGCTCACATTCTTTGAGTAAGGAAATGCGAAACTGCAACAAATGAGAAAGAATGCAATGAGTGTTTGAAGTCCCTTACTACCCTCCATCAAACGTGGCAGTAGCAAGAGCAAAAGGTTGACTGTTCCAAACTCATCTTAGAGCTTCAGCAACTGAGAAGAGAGAATGTCTACAAACATTAGAGTCATAGCAGGTGTGATAGTCAGACTACCACCTATTGATGCTGTGCTCATGATCTTTAACTAAAGTTTGTAGCCACTTACCCGTAGTAGTGGGGCTGAACAAGGAAGTCAGGGCATCACGAATTTAACTTTCTCCTTAATAGGGTAAGCTGTTCAGAATCTCCCACCACAGTGATTCTCTGTTTTCTTTAACAGCACCACACAGGATTGCAAATGGAAATGCTGCCATCAGAATCTCTATTGATGTTACTGCTGTTGTCGCAGAGTCTGGGTTCTTTAGCTCCGTGTGCCCAGATCTCATTTGCTCAGAGTGGCACGAGATTTTTGTTTCATTTCTGCACAGAGATGAGTGCTGAGTGGTTCATGCTAAGGTGCCTTCTCTGTGCTACAGGATTTCTTTTGTGGACCAGGAACGCAGGATCACCTCACCTCCGAGTGTACTGACAGCATTTACCCATGTGAATGGTTACCTACTCTTCATTTGCTCATTTCTGATCATAGCAGAGGGAGGCATCTGCCCCCAACACCCATGGTGCCACCAACCCCTGCAGTGTCATAGATTTGGGTTTCTCAGGCCAGAAAAGGATGAGGGTCAGGAAAACAGTCAGAACTCATGCCCCGAGAAGCATATTGAGAATGCAGGACAGGGGGCCAGACAGGGCACTGCATCAGTACCAGTGCCACCAAAAAAGCATGGAGAGTCTTAGTAATTGGGGGCTTTTGGCTGGGCAGCGCTGAGGCTGCCATTTGCTGCCTGACTGAGGGGGCAGTTTCTTGATCAAGGCTTTGGGTATTCTGATCTCGGGCAGGCTTTTGAGAAACTGGATATGTGGGCTACTGATGGACTCTGACTGAGCAAGCAGGGCACGCTGCTGCTAGGGAGCATGCAGTCTGGGTTGATTACCAAGGCTTTAAACTAGGTCTGAAAGGCAAGGGGGAGGAATTCATAGTAGTAGAGATGGGCTGAGGGATGTTGTCACTGTTGGAAATTGCAGGGAATAACCTCTGAGCTGTCCCATAGGATCATGCAGGGACTCCTCAGAGAAGGTCATGTTGCCAATACCCCATCCAAAATCTTCGTGAGACCCTCTAGGGGTAACTGCACCTGCTGCTTCCCTGCAGTGCCTGTAGACCAGTGAGTGTAGCATGGGAAATGAACAGGATGAGCTGGAGATCTGTGTACAGACCTTAGAAGTGATTCTTTCTGCACAAACTGGCAGCTGAGCCCTTGCCTCCTTGCCTCCTTGCAGCCCTATAGGGAGGCCAAAAGGTGTGCTATCATTCTTGCTCACAGAACACTCCACACCCGCGTCCCACTGACCATGTGAGAGCTTTGGGACATCTGTGAGGGACAGGACCACCCTTCTCAGAGGCAGCAGCTATGGCCCTACACTTCTGTTGCACCAGACATATCAAGGGCTTGCCTCAGTCTCAAAGCACCTGCACAGGGCCTTTGCCTGCCGGGAATCACGGCCTCCAATTATCTACTGTAACATGGATGTGGGGAGGCTTTGTTGGTAATGGCTCCACCAGGACCAATTAACACTCCAACACTCTCCAACATTCCTGGGCAGCGTTTTGACTGCACCTTCATCATTTGGTTGCTGCAGTCTTCTCTCAGTACCTGAAGTTCATGGACACCACATTCGCTGTGGGGCTCATTACAGTGCAGAAAGATCTAACAAGGCATTTCCCTCAAGTCTTCAAGACTTGAACTGTTTATTAGGGAGGTCTCAGTGTTGCAGACAAAGTTTTCCAGGAGCACTGTCCAAAAAAGGAGTTGTCATATTTAAGGGTATTTTTTATTACAGCAGACACAGAGACATCAGTGAGTGTGGCTCAACCCCTGTGACACAGATGGCAGCTCTGTCAGGGAGAGGGAGGAACAGCCAGCATGGGGATAGCATTGTGGGGATGCAAGAGGGAAATGTAGTCAGTGAGAGCTGATAAATGCATATGACTGCACCAGACAAAGATGGGAATTAATGTAGATGGAGGAGAAAGAAGCCTGTGGAAGAGGCAGATGCAGGGGGCCAGTTGCTTGTAGCCAAATGTGTGGTCAGTGTTTGTCTGGGTGGGTGTGTGGGAGGCATGGGAGGGAGCTGACACCCCTCCAGGACCCAGGGCTACAACCTGAGGATAAGATGCCTCAACTGATTCAGATGGATCCCGTCCCCATGGAAGTGTAAAGGGCTGTCCAGCAGAGCCAGGGAGCTGCAGGGAGATGTGTGGCGGGAAGGAAGTATCCCCCCAGCAGCACAGGGGCCTTCTGCTGCTAGAGGTGCTGCATGGGGCTGGGGGCTCACAGCTGCACTGCACGCTTGGGACCTAGCAGAGGGGACTTTTCAAGGATGACCAAACATGGGACTTTCTGCCCTGTGTTCATTTTCCTGCCCTTGGGATAGGGATGACTGGCAAAATGGGAGAGGAGCTGTCTATGTCAAAACATCACTGAGACTGCTGTACTGCAGCTTTGGAGATGAGTAGGATTGCGAGCAGCATCCTCATGTTCCATCAGCTTTTCCTCACTCAATGGACAGAATGAGCATTAGCTTTGTTGATCCCATTCAGGCTTTCAAAAACAACAGAAAAAAACAGATCAGGTTTAACAGAAGCAAGTGTAGAGTCTTACACCTAGGGAGGAATAATTGCATGCACAAGTACAGGCTGGGGAATGAGCTGCTGGAGAGGAGCTCTGCAGAGAGGGACCTGGGTGTCCTGGTGGACGACAGGTTGGCCATGAGCCAGCAGTGTGCCCTCCTGGCCAAAAAGGCCAATGGCATCCTGGGGTACATTAAAAAGAGCATGGCCAGCAGGTCGAGGGAGGTGATCCTCCCCCTCTACTCTGCCCCGGTAAGGCCTCATCTGGGCTCTCCAGTACGAAAAAGACAGGGATCTGTTGGAAAGAGTCCAGCGGAGGGCCACAAAAATGGTGAAGGGCCTGGAGCATCTCCCCTATGAAGAAAGGCTAAGTGAACTGGGTCTATTTAGCCTTGAGAAAAGACGATTCAGTGGGGATCTAATCCACGTTTATAAATACCTGAGGTGTGGGGGCCATAGTGGTGAGGCCAGTCTCTTTTCAGTGGTACGTGGAGACAGGACAAGGAGAGACAAACATAAGCTGCAGCATAGGAAGTTCCGCACAAATGTGCACAAGAACTTCTTTAGGTGAGGTGATGGAGCACTGGAACAGGCTGCCCAGGGGGGTTGTGGAGTATCCTTCTCTGGAGACATTCAAGACTCGCCTGGATGCCTACCTGTGAAACCTGGTTTAGGAAACCTGCTTTGGCAGGGGGGTTGGTCTTGATGATCTCTAGAGGTCCTTTCCAACCCCTACAGTTCTGTGATTCTGTGATTATAATTGCAAAAAATAAGCATGCACACAGATACTGCCCTGCAAACAGGCAGTTTCCTGACAGACAAAAATGGGTGCACTGACTTTCGGGTGGCGAGACACAAGACCTGTAAACAGTAGGCCAATAGACACCAATAGAGAGCCTGTTTTTCTCCCTCCAGGTTGGGAAATGCCTTCCCAAAAGCAAGCAGTGGGCTGGAGAAGGCACCAAAACCAAATCCTGATTGCACCTTTCCCTCTCCTCATTCCACGTGCTGACATCTATTTTAAGAACAACAAACAAGACAGTGAAGAAAGCTCCAGAACAACTCAGCTACTTTACTCATCCCTTCCCCTTTCCACTACAGATGATTCTCAGAAAACCTCCAAGAGCCACGTTACTGCTCTCCTCACCCTTCTCTCCTGCTCCTGGGTGGATGTGTGAGTATCTCCCACATGACTTCAACAGTCACATATAATCAGATCAGTTGGCAATGAAAAGTTGGCTGTGTGCTACAACCCCTAAATTGCTGGGAATCCAGTGACCCATTAGGACAAGAGAGGCTGATCTTGAGATACTCCTTTAAAGAATTAATTGGTATGACTGTCCAGGCTGAATGGCTTATAGTAGACTCCCACAGTGACGTCCTCTTTAGTTTTCCTTGACCCTTAATCCATACCCAGAGGCTTTCAACCATGTCATTACTAACTCTAAGCTCCATTCCATCCAGTCCACCCGTACACACAGCAGCCCCATCCCATCTCACCTGCCCTGCATCTCCAGCCTGCAGAGCCCAGAGCCATCCATCACACACAGCACACCCGTCACAGGACCATTCCCACCACCTCTCACTCATGCTGATGATGCTGCAGCACACAGGGCCTCCAACTTTGGATGCCAGTGCGAAAAACCAGTAACACCTAACAGCCTTGCACATGGGCACCTAGGGGGATGGTTGTTCCCTTGGGAGCTCTGTCTGTGCCTGTGTTGATTCCATGAGTGCAGAGGTGACCTATGACACGGAGGGCAGAGCTTTCTGTGGGGTGGATGCAACTACTGGTAGAATTCACCATGACAAAAACTCCCAAGTGAACATCCACACCGAGAATGGAAGTCCCCCTCCTTTTCCACCACCACAAGGAAAACAAACCGTTGTGGAATCAGAAATGCTCCTGTTCCTGCAGTTGGGGCACTGCAGTCACAACTCTGCAGGGACTCATGTCCGCAGCAGCAGGACTTTTCCCAGAGAAGAGGGAAAGATGGGAAGTTCATAAGGAGATGACTTTTCTAATTTTTAATGCAACTAAACATGACATGTGACAAACCATGGGGGGAAAACCGCCATTGCAATGTTTTTTTTTCCGGGGAAAAAAAATGGAAAAAAAGCTTCACTGGTGCACCAAAATCGAACTCCACTTCCTGCCAACTGCATTGCAAGCACTGCAGCTTTAGCTGAGCACAACAAAAGTGAAGGCTCTGCTGCAGGAGACTTTGGATACACCTTCCCAAGGTCAAAATAAAAACCTTCAAGGTCAAAAGGGATCACTTGCAAGACCAGCAAACACTGGAGAGCACTCTGATATCTCTGTGCAGTGCAGACTAGCTGCTTGTGCAACCTATGGGTTTGCACTGCCCTCTGCACCCACCTGCATCCATAAACTTGGGGTGGTGCCTTTGGAAAAACCAGTTCAGTTTTTTGTAGTTTTATTGGAGACAAACAAGGCTTGGTGTCACACAGCAGCTCTGAGCTCTTGATACAAGCATTTGAGAAGAGCAATAGAACCACTGTGCAGCACATTGGGTTAGGAAGAAAGACTGAGTTGTGTGAAAGAAATGCCTTCCCAAAAGCAATCACTGGGCTGGAGGAGGCACCAAAACCAAATCCTGCTTACACCTTTCCCTCTCCTCATTCCACACGCTGACACTTATTTTAAGAACAAAATACAAGTCCGTAGTGAAGAAAGCTTCAGAACAACTCAGATACTTTATTGACCCCGTTCCCTTTCCTCTACAGAGGATTCTCAGAAAACCTCCAAGAGCCACGTTACTGCTCTCCTGACCCTTCTCTCAGATTCATCAGAGCACTCACAAAGTACTGAGAGCAACACATGCACACAGAACATCCCTACACAGATGCCTCTCCTTAGGAAACGGCATCAAAAAGCTGCTGGCAGGAAGACAGAAGAGGAAAGCAGGATTTGGGTAGCAAGGAGAGGCCATCTGAAGCTCCTGGGTTAAATCCTGGGTTAAATTTTGCAGAGGGTGGCAGTGATGCCATCTCCTTTGCAAACTCCTCCTGTGTGGGGAGAAGCATCTGGGTCTCCCTCATCCTTGGGCTCACCAAAATTCTCAAGGTGTCTCTGTAGGGGGTTTCCCCATGGGAAAGCAGGTGTCAGCCCAGACAGAAATTTCCTGCACCAGAGACACATGCAGGGCCAATTTATCACATGGACTGGACAATGTTTAATGACGACTGAGCTCTGAATGAAGCTCTTCCTGCAGTGCAGGCATTTCCATGGTCTCTGCACTGAGTGGATCCCCAGGCAAAAGCTCTTCCCACACATGGGACATTTATAACACTTCTTCCACGGGTGCCATCTCCTGTGTGTGAGGAGCTCTGCACTCTGCACAAAGCCCTTCTCACACTCCAGGCATTTCTAAGGCTTCCAGCCACGTGAACTCACTGGTGCAGGCACGGATTGGACTCCACCCAAGTGCAGACACTCAAACTCAAACCTCAGCAGGTTTGAGCTGTGCCCAAAGCTCTTCTTGCAGGCTGCGCATCTGTAGGGTTCCTCACGTGGATCCTCTGGTGTGTGATGAGCTGCCAGCTGTGGACAGACCTCTTCCTGCAGTCAAGGCACTCACTGGGACTCTCCTCTTGGGTTGGTTCTCTGGCGTCTACTGAGGGTTGAGCTCCAGATGAAGCTCTTCCCACACTACCTGCAGACAGGATTTCTTCCTTCCTGGTGACATATCAGCCCAGCTGAGGTTTCCTTTGTGCTGCCCCACAGCACAGGAGTTTCTACAGGGGAGAAGAGGTGATTATCCTTGCACACAGCCCTGGCAGAAACATGCCACCTGGCAGAGGGTTTCCAGTGGCTGTGACACATCCCACTCTGGATTCTCCTTTGCATGGCCACTCAACACAGCAACTGCAGCTGGAGGAGAGCAATATGCATTATTCTCATGCAAAGAAGGGGAAAGAGGATTGAGTTTGGCCACAGAGCTCTTCCTCTACTGAAGAGATTTGTAAGGTTCATCACCACACAAAGCCACAGGTGGTCTCCATGCTGTGGTTCTGGCTGAAGTTCTTCCAATGCTCTGCAGGCTCGGTATCTTGTGTGGCTGTGTTGGTAGGTAATGAGGCTGGAACTGCTTTTGAAGGTTCCCTGTATCTTGTGATTCTTCTACAGCCTGCATGTGCTGTGGATGTGCTTGTGGGTGTTGAGATTAGACCTCCTTTTGAATCTCTTCTCACATACAGAACACTTATAGGATCTCTCTCCTGTGTGGATGGTCTGGTGGCGTTTCAATTCAGAACTGCTTTTGAAGCACTTCCCACACTCGGGACACTTATAGGGTCTCTCTGTGTGAATGCACTGGTGGTAGGTTAGGTGGGAACTGCTTTAGAAGTTCCTCCCACACTTAGAGCACTTGTAGGGTTTTTCACCTGTGTGGAAGCGATGATGCAACTTCAATTCAGAACTGCTTCTGAAGTTCTTCTCACACTCAGGACATTTGTAAGGTCTCTGCCGTGTGGATGTACTTGTGCCTTTTTAAAACAGAACTGCGTGTGAAGCTCTTCCCACACTCCAAGCACTTGTGGGGTTTTTCACCTGTGTGGATGCGCTGGTGCCTTTTTAAAACAGAACTGCGTGTGAAGCTCTTCCCACACTCCAAGCACTTGTGGGGTTTTTCACCTGTGTGGATGCGCTGGTGACTCTTCAAAACACAACTGCTTGTGAAGCTCTTCCCACACTGAGAGCACTTGAAGGGCCTCTCCCCTGTGTGTATGCGCTGGTGCAGCTTCAATTCAGAACTGCATCTGTAGCTCTTCCCACACTCAGGACACTGAAATGGTTGCTGTCCTGTGTGGATGTGCTTGTGCAGCTTCAATTCAGAACTGCTCTTGAAGCTCTTCCCACAGTCAGAGCACTTGTAGGGTTTTTCACCTGTGTGGATGCGCTGGTGCCTCTTTAAATTAGAACTGCTTGTGAAGCTCTTCCCACACTCAGAGCACTTGTAGGGTCTCACCCCTGTATGGATATGCTGGTGCAGCTTCAATTCAGAACTGCATCTATAGCTCTTCCCACACTCAGGACACTGAAATGGTTGCTGTCCTGTGTGAATGCGACTGTGCAGCTTCAATTCAGAACTCCTTTTGAAGCTCTTCCCACACTCAGAGCACTTGCAGGGTCTCTCTCCTGTGTGGACACGCTGGTGGACAATGAGGTGGGATCTCCATTTGAAGCTCTTCCCACAATCAGAGCACTTGTATGGCCTCATTGCTGAGCGCATGCATTGGTGGTTAACGATGCTGGAATCTTTTTCAAAGCTATTTCCACACTCAGTGCATGGATTCTGCTTTTTCTGCTGGCACACATCCTTGCTCCTGGGTTCTTCAGGCTCCTTTTGACCTACATTGAAGTCCAATGGGCTCCTTCCTGTCTTTAACATACGCTTTCCCAGTGGCTCCATGATGTGCTCACCCTGACCTTGCTCCAGGCCTCCTTGGACATCCCTTCTGATTTCTTCCACACAGACACCACCCCACCGCCTTTCAGCCACACCACTTTCCTGCAGGTCCTCCAGTATATCTGCAATCCCAGTTCCTGCTGGATGACGGGAAATCCAGAAATAGCACACAGTGCCCAAAATAAAACACAGACAGACATGGCTCTTCCAGACCCAACCTCCTCCTTCCCTCCACCACCTCACCTGGGCTGAGGTCTCCTGGCACGGCCTCAGGGCTACGCACATCTGGGATCCAGGGCTCTTCCCCTCCTTCAAGCAGGGAGATCAGCACAGGTTTGGAGGCTGGAAGTGGAGCTTCAATGAGAGAAACGGGGGAGATGAGAACAATTCATAGAATCATGGAATCATGGAATCATAGAATCATGGAATCACAGGTTGGAAACAAACTGCAAGATCATCTAGTCCAACCACCCTCCCATTCCTATTAGTACCACAAGCTACTAAACCATCTCTCGTAGCTCCTCACCCAGGCACCTCTTGAACACTGCCAGGGACGGCGACTCCACCACCTCCCTGGGCAGCCATTCTAGTGCCTGACCACACTCTGAGAGAAAAAATTTCTCCTAATGTCCAACCTAAACCTCCTCTGGTACAACTTCTGCCCATTTCCTCAGGTCCTACTATTTGCCTGGGAGAAGATGCCAGACCCATTTTCATCACAACCTCCCTTCAGGAAGTTGTAAAGTGCAATGAGGTCTCCCCTGAGCCTCCTCTTCCCCAGACTAAACAATCCCAGCTCCTTCAGCCGCTCCTCATAAGACTTGTGCTCCAGACCCCTCACCAGTTTTGTTGCCCTTCTCTGGACACGCTCCAGGACCTCAATGTCTTTCTTATAGTGAGGGGCCCAAAACTGAACACAATACTTGAGGTTCGGCCTCACCAGTGCTGAGCACAGGGGGACAATTACCTCCCTGCTCCTGCTGGCTATTTCTATTCCACTATTTCTAATGCAGGCCAGGATGCCATTGGTCCTCTTGGCCACCTGGGCACACTGTCGGCTCATGTTCAGCCGATTATCAACCAACACACCCAGGTCTCTTTCCTCTTCACATTTATCCAACCACTCATCCCCAAGCCTATAGCGCTGCATGGGGTTATTGTGGCCAAAGTGCAGGACCCAACACTTGGCCTTGTTAAACCTCATCCCATTCACCTCGGCTCAGCAATCCAGCTTATCTACATCCCTCTACAGGGCCTCCCTACCGTCAGGCAGACAGACACCACCTCCCACCCTGGTGTCATCTGCAAACTTACTCAGGGTACACTCAACCCCTTCATCTAAGTTGTCAATGAAGATATTAAACAAGATGGGCCCCAGCACCAACCCCTGGGGGACACCACTTGAAACAGGTCGCCAGCTGGACTTAACTCCATTGACCACCACCCGTTGAGTACGGCCGTCCAGCCAGTTCCTTATCCAACGGAGGGTAAAACTGTCCAAGCCACGGGCAGCCAGTTTCCACAGAAGGATACTGTGAGAGACCGTGCCAAAGGCTTTGCTGAAGTCTAGATAGACTACATCAACAGCCTTTCCCTCATCTACCAGTCTGGTCACCCAGTCGTAGAAGGAGATGAGGTTGGTCAAACACGACCTGCTTTTCATGAACCCATGCTGGCTGGGCCTGATCCCGTGGACGTCACGCACAAGCTGTGATCTTTCCCAGGAGGATTTGTTCCATGACCTTCCCTGGCACTGATGTCAAGCTAACAGGCCTGTAGTTTCCCGGATCCTCCTTATGGCCCTTCTTGTAGATGGGAGTCACATCAGCAAACCTCCAACCCTCTGGAACCTCTCCAGTCAACCAGGAGCGCTGGTAGATAGCCGAGAGCATCTTAGCAATCACCTCTGCATTCCATTATTCCATCATTAGGCACAGTGCCTGTTCAACAGCTCCACCCTGTGTTCCCCTCCCCAGGGAGAAATCACACTTTGGGCCTGAATGACACAGGGTCCACAGCTTCCTGTGGAGCAAAGAATGCTTTTACAACTCTGAAAATTAGGAAGGGATTTTTCTTTAACATTAACTTGAGAACAGTTTGTTTATTTTCTGACAGTATATCAATGACCAAGGCATCAAAATGTTTATGGCCATTCAATGCAAAATCCGACATTGTAAAGGAATAAGAAGGGTGTCATCTGTTAGCTGGAGCTGGTGGCATGACGTAAAGCACCAATAGAAGGGCTGTTTTTCACCTTCCTGCCGATGCCTGCTTACCAGCACTGATTCTGGGGCGTTTATGAGTCTGCTGTGCATACTAATCCCTTCTGAAACTCATGCTTTTCAGTATTTCCTTTGTTGCTGTTGTTGTTATCAATATGTAACTGCATGGCAATTTTACTAGCTCCAGCCTGCAGAGGCTCATTCTGCACAGCCAAAAGTGTCCTAACGAGGAGGAAAGGCAGCAAAGCCCTCACCCAGAGAGGCCACGCACTGGTACGTCTCCAGCATCACGTCCCGGTACAGCGCTCGCTGCGCAGGGTCCAGCAGCGCCCACTCCTCCCTGCTGAAATACACGGCCACCTCCGCAAAGCTCACGGGCTCCTGCAAGCAAAGAGGCTCCTTGCTGGGAACAGCCAAGGCCCAGGGAAGCAGCTCAAACAGGACACAAACTCCCGTCCCAGCCGCTTCTCTGGCCCCAGCACACACACGCTGGCTGAGGCCACCTCCCTCTCCCCTGCATTCACATCCCTCGCCCCTCGGCCTCTCCTGCCTGCTTCCCCCAGCCCCTACCTGAGATGCATGTGCTGTGGCCATCTGCTGCTCTCCTGCAGCTGAGATGATCACGGCTGGAAGGCAGAAGTTGAACTGGAGCCTGCAGGGACAAGAGAAATGGCAGGGGAGCTGTGAGGGAACGCAGCAGTCCCTGTCCCAGCCCAGCCCTCCACAGCCCATCTGCAGGGCACTGCCTGGGGGATGGCACAGCAGGCCTTGCACAGGAACACAAGCAGCAACAGCACTGGTAACACTCTGGCTGAAGCTGATCACAAATCACAAAGCTGACTCTAACAGGGTGGCAGAAAGAACTGATACCCGGTTCAACAGCTGGGGGCACATGGACTGTATCAGAGAATCACAGAATTGTAGGGGTTGGAAGGGACCTCCAGAGATCATCGAGTCCAACCCCCCTGCCAAAGCAGGTTCCCTACACCAGGTCGCACAGTTAGGCAAAAGAGACAGACTGTATGCCTAAAGACAATGCATAGCAAGGAGGCAGTCATCTTACCCCTAAACAGGGAGCAGCCCAAGTGTCCCTTGAGCTCTCCTGCACAGCAATGGGCTGCATGACAGGATCTCCCCACAATCAGGGATGGCTCTCAAGGTCACACCTGTACAGAGATCCCTATCAGCTTGATATCAAGACACCTGGCTGACACAGATCTTCTGTAAGAGACCCAGGGTTCGTTTGGAGCTTTGTGAGCTTCTCTAAGGTGATGTGTTACAGTGAAGATCTCAAGGTAATCACACAATCATAGAATGGCCTGGGTTGAAAAGGTCCTCAATGACCATCTAGTTTCTACCCTCCTCCTATGCGCAGGGTCACCATCTACCATACCAGGCTGCCCTCAGCCACATCCAGCCTGCCCTCGAATGCATCCGGAGATAGGACATCCATGACCATGGCAACATCTTGCAGTGTGTCACCACTCTCTGACTGCCAAACATCTTCTGACTATCTAACCTAAATCTCCCTTGTCTCAATTTAAAACCATTCCCCCTTGTCCCATCAAAATACACGCTCGTAAAAAGCCGTTCTCCCGCTAGTTTTCTTTCACGTACTGGAAGGCCACAATGTGGTCTCCCTGGAGCCTTCCCTTCTCCTCGTTAAACAAGCCCAGTTTCTCCATTGCGCCAAGAATGCCTCGGCGGCTAAATTTCCCTCTTCCCCCACCAGGGGGCGCCGCTTCCCATTCAGCTCAGCACGCACACCGCGCTCACGTCACGGCGCGGTTCTCAGCACCGTGCGCCCTTTGCACGAGGCAGCCTGGGCTGCACTTTACTGACGTGCTGCTCGGGCGCGTTCTCAACGTGTGTTCCTGTCAGCACGCAAGATCTCAGCTTTTCAGAGACTGTTACACAGCCCAGTGCCGGGGCTGGCGCAGATGCTGGACGTGCTCAGGGTCCGCAGCTGTACGCTAGAGGCATCTGCAGCTGCCGGAACAGCCTGAACAACAGCCTTGGGAGGGGTTTGCACATCCCCAGGTGAGCCATCAGCCCAGCGCTATGCGCACAAAACGTAACGCTGGAAGGGCAGCTAGAGGCAGATGTTGCCTGCTGGGTCCCCGAAGGGAAACTGCGGGCTGCCTGGGAATGGGGAGGGGAGTGGAAATTCCCCCCCTGGAGGATTCACGTTCAGACACTCAAAAGAAGGCATCGGGGAGTTGAAAGCGTCCATCAATCCATGCGTGCACAACTGCCGAGCGAGGTCATCTCGTGTCTCCCGTGGCCCACAGGGAGAAACGCAGTCCCAGCTGAGCTGTGTTACAGAGAGCCGACGGGGCAGCAGAGCACGCTGAGTTCCTCTGCTCACTTCCTCGCTGTCCCAGCTCCAACCCCTTCCTGTGTCCCTCGGAGCCCAACCCGGGCTGCAACACGCCTGGCACCGGGCTCCCGCCTGGGCTACAGCAGTGCCGGTTCCGCCCCGCCCGCTGACGCTCCCCGCTCCCCTCCCGCTACTGCTGGCAGGGGGCAGGAAGCGTGCGCTCCTCTGCCCGAGCCGCGAAGGGCTCCTACCTTGGGTGCGGAGCAGGCTGCTCCCGTCTCTGGTGCAGGCAACCGGGCTCCTGGGTGTCGCGGAGAGCAGAGGATGCCGAGTGCCCTCAGCCCGGAGCTGGCCGCAGCACGGCCTCGCTGCTCCTCCTGCCACCGCGGTGCTGCCCGGACGGCTTCCAGCCAGGCTCTGGCCGCTTCGGCACAGCCTCAGGTGCAGGCAGCAATTCCCACAGCGAGCACGCCCCGAGCCGGCTGCCAGGCCTTGGGCAGTTTCACAGCTCATTCTCCTGGCACATCTGCACCCGGGGGAGGGAAGAGGAGAAGAGGGAGGGACGGAGGGGTGGGGGCTGCGTTTTGTTATGCTAATGATGCATCGCTTTTTGCTGGGTCTTTTTGCTTCCTTTGGTTAAGCTCTACAAGTGCCGGCTCTACTATTCGCTGCTGAAGATCTACAGATTTTAAAGTCAGCAAGAAGGAACTGCCCTTGGGTTAACCGGGGGTTTGTGTCTGGGGAAGAGTGCTTCCTGTTCTGTTGCATTTTCTGTGGGGCAAAAGTGGGCTCCTAGTTTCATTTGGCAATGTTTGAACTCTACGCATCTTGAAGGGTGAAGAGCGAGGGTGCTCCCCTTGAGGGTGGATCCATAGCTGGAGGTTCGGTCATGGCGATCCTTGTGGAAGGACAACCCTTGGGAGCAGGGTCCCACTTGAGGTGGTATCCTGAGAATTACAAGTACCTCACGGGTGAAATCTTGCAGGAGTGAGGCTATAATGTGCTCGGGAATGTAAGCTTTGAAATACTTTGGAAAAATCATCACAACAGAAATGTATCAGGGGCATTTGCAGTTAGCTGCCAGGAAGGGGCCTGGTAGGATCACGTAACGAGTAAACGTCCAAACTGGTTTTTCATTGTCATTACCTTTGTGATTCTTAAGTGTTTCTGTTATAAAATGATTGCTTGTGGAATTCCACATACAATACAAGTGCTCTTGTTGCTGGGGACTTTGGTTATAGCTCTTGCCCAGGGAATTTGGTGTTCCCGTGCCCTGGGGAAGTAGGCAGAGTCCATTACCCAGCAGCAGAGACTTCATAAGTGGCTGCTGTCTGGTGTGAATGCTGACTATTGGATGCAAGGTGTGAGTGGTGTGAATGTGGGAATCAAGTCTAATTGGCCATTGGTTTAACCCTGTATTTGTTATCAGAGGCTTGACCTGTAGTAGTGTCCAGGGATTACAGTGGAATAGAGGAAAGTGGCGTTTTGGTTGGCGTTGTGTACTGGGGTTTAAAGAGGAATATGCATTTGGTCACACTCACGTTCTAGCTATGAGGTGTGGACTTTGGGGAACAATAAGGAATCAATGAAATTGAGTATGGGGGAGCAGGGGAAAGGAAGTTCCCAGTCAAATTCCACGTCAGATACTGCTGGGGAGCCTGGGGGCCCCATGAACAAGACAACTTTAATAAAAAATTGTAATCAATGGTGTTTGGAAGGTGATGACCATTTAGCAGTTCATCTTGTTTGTGCCAAGGAGGAGATGAGACGCTGGAAGTGCCCAGCCTTCATCTGCAGAGACCTGGGAAACTGGATATCCCAGTGTTAGCATGGGAAGCCTTAGCAGGGGAGAAGCTGAGAGCAGGGCTGTAGGACCCAGAGATCTCCTCAGGAGGAGCTGAAGGGGGGGAGCTGGAAAGGCCCAGGAGTGTTCCTTCCATGTTGAACAGAAAAGCAGTGCAATAAGAGGCACTGGATTTGGTAACAGATACAATAACAGTTAAGGGTGGAGAAGATGAAGGTAAGGAAGGAATTGCAGCCAAGTGTGGAATTTGTTGTAACTGGAGCAACTTACTGGGTGTGAAATACTTCTCTAACTCCAGGAAGTGATGAATTTGTAACCGTAAGGGAAGCCACTGGCAGAAGTGAGGAGGTTTACTTTCCTAAGCCTTTACAACTTAGTACAGGTAAACAGGTAGGGATACACAAATGTTTGTAGGTGCCAAATTCACCAAAGCCTTTCCTAGGGCAAGATTTACTAGAACAAGTGGAAGCTGAAATCAAGTTGAAAGGGAACTGGAATTTAAGGTGAAAGAAGAACAGTTAATAGAAGTGCTTAGTTTAGCATTGATCACTACCCCTGCAGCAACCAGGATCCCAGACAAAGGAAGTGATCAAGTCTATCCTGAGGTTTGGGTACTAGAAACCCCCGCAAGAGCTAGGAATTCAGCTCCAATAGCAATTGGAATAAAGCAGGGAGCTCAGCCGGTTCAGATTGAACAGTACCCCCTCAAATTCGGAGATGGGAAAGCAATCTGGCCAATAATGGACAGTTTGCAGAAATTTGGGTTGTTATTGAAGTGGAGTACAAGATTTAAGGGCCATCAATAGAACAGGGCAAGATTTACTAGAATAAATGGATGCCACAATCTTTTGGTTTTCTCCGTCCCTGTCTGCTGAACTTGTTCACATCTCCCAGGGTCTTTTGCTAATCAGAGCAAGAATGTCTGTATTTTGTCCTGGTGAATTACAGATTAAAGGAAGCAAAATACAGGGCCTGGATAACCTAATTGAGGGGGCTTGGAGAGTATTCACAAAGCAGAGGACACAGGGGTGCAGACTTTGGTTTCAGATGGTTAAAAGTTTAAACTGAGGGTAAAGCAAGGTATTCAAGATAAGACCAAGTGTTGACAGAGGACTTAGGAGAGCATGTGGGAGAAGGAGGATGGATTAGGGTGCAGAACAAAATAAGAATTCCCGCCTCCTTATTATGGGCCATAATCATGGCTGAGCACAGGAAAACTCATTGGGGAACCGAGACCCTGTATAAATACTTGAGGCAACAGATTGTGGCTTGGAATTTATACACACCACTAAGCAGGTAACAGAGCAATGTGAGATTTGTTTACAGAATAGTCCTAGAACAGGCCCCAGGCTGCCAAGGGACAAATAGGGAAGGGAATTTGTCCTGGGCAACAATGGTGAATTGATTTCTCTGAACTCCCAAGAGAAGGGGGTATAGGTATATGTTGGTATTAACAGACACCTTTTCAGGTAGGCCAGAGGCTTTTCCCTTGCAGGACCAACAGGGTGCAGGAAGTAACTAAAGTATTGTTACAAGAGACAATTCCAAGATTTGGGGTTCCAGAGCATCATCTGTAGCGAGCAAGGTGAAAGAGCAAGTGTGGTGGAGCTACACGTGAGTTAAGAAGACATCTCAGCCCCAGTGCACTGTTAAGAAGACCGAACCACTGGAGCTAAGGATTTAGAGACAATCATGTGTTTAGAATGTGTTCTATAGGTTGCATGTGTTACATAAGACTTGCTTCAGCCTGGTGTGAAAATACCTGTTTAAACATCACTAAAGGAACAGTGGTTAGCCTAAAGCTCCCTGATTGCAGGATATGTACAGCCTTAGCAAGAGATGGAGGAATGGAAATCCCTCAGTGTGGGACTCCCTCCACCAATTGGACACCATGGGGTGGAGCAGGAAGTAGGCGTAGGTGTGCAAATAAAATCAGAACAATAGGAAAAAGGACCTAAATTCAGTGTACAGCTGTAGACAGGCCTCAATGTAAGACCCTTCCTGAGAACTAGAAGGATATTATGTAGGAGGATGCTTAGTGCTTCAATGGAACAGCTCCTCCCCCAGGGATGCTGAGAAGCTCTTGGAAAAGGGTGAAGCGGGGAATAATCCCCTTATAGACAGGCCCTGTGGGTTCCATAGTTTTATTGGATGGTTTATTCCTAGTCCAGGAGTAAGTGAATCAGAAAAGGCAATTGTCAGTATAGCAGCTACACTAGAGAATATCAAGAGCACAACTGTGGATGCTATACTTGGATTGTAGACAGAGGTGTCCTCTCTCAGTCAGGTAGTATTGCAGAATGGAATGGCTCTTGATCTCCTGACGGCCAAAGGAGGAGGGGTGTGGGCTAGAATTAATCAAAACTGACACAACTCAATAAAAGACACAGATGTGCACACTAAACTGTGGGAACAAATTCAGGTGATCCACCAATTTACTTTGGATAATACCTCATTTGGATTTACAGAATTGTGGAGCAGATTAACCAGTTGGTTAGTGAGCTTTGCCTGGCTAAAGCCACTCTTCGAGGCTTGCGCAGTCTAACTCTTGGAATATTCGTATGTGTTGTTACGTTGTTTCTTGAGTATGTTTAATGGAAGCAGCATAAGCTGCGCCAAAAGATGGAGAGCGGGGCGTGTTTTCCATAAATCCCCAGGAGAGAATGGCATCATCTAGCGACGTAACGCTTGCTAGGTTATAGAAAAGGGGGGAATTGATGTGGAACATATTTCTGTAGAATTGTTTAGGAATCGTGCACTGGGTAAGGAGCTGTAGAGCAATCAAAGACAAAACAGAGGCTTCAGGGAGGGATGTCAGAGCAGGGGGCTGAGTCACCCCTCCTAGCAGGGGTCTGGAGAAGGGGGAGGTGAGGAATGCATCCCTCTCACACTGCTCCAGGCACTCGTGCTCACTTACTGGTTCCTTGCTGTGCCACTACAGCAAGGAATAAGAGCTGCAAGCCACATACTCAGCAATTGGGGTGGAGAATATTATAACAACTTCTTGGAACTGATGAATATCCCCTCCTATTCTCATTGTCATATCAGAATAATCTACGCCTACTTTCTTAGAATCAATGGTAATATCCTCTCCTATTTTTGCATATGTGTAACTTGTCTCTATAAAGATCCTTAAACTGTGCAGGTGTGCAGGTTAGGAGAGACTCCTCCCTCAGCCCCCAGCGTGTGTGCGTAGTGCTGTAACTCAAAATAGACCTGCTTTATAACCATTTTGTGGTTATGGAGTTGGATTTCCCACAAGTCATCCTGTTCAGGCCATGATCTGTGATCTTCCACACATATGAAAGTTCTGCTTAGCCTTGAGTGGGATAGAAGTGAGAACACTTGGCAGAATCTGGTGAACCAAGTCCCAGACTAGACTAAGGTGGGCTTCTTTGTTAGCTTGCTTATTGGTTTTCCTTTCTTTTTTGTTTTTCTTTTTTGTTCTCAAGATCAGAATCAGAAGAGGATCTGTAGACCCTGTCAGCCATAGGGATACCGGCTGTTTTATTACAAAACCATGGCTTTCTGGAAAGCCTTGATGTGAGCAGAGGAAATACTTTGGGTCATGTGTACAGCTGGGTTATCAGCAGAAAGGAAAGAGATGCGGCTGTGATCACAGCAAAGTTCAGAGGAACATCCCCTGCAGAAAGATGTGTAGAGTTTAAACGTTGCCAAGTGAAACTTGGAGCCCACTTTTGGCCCACAGAAAATGCAATAGAACAGGAAGCAGTCTTTCCTAACACAAACCCCGGTTACCCCGAGGGCGGTTCCTTCTGGGTGGCCTTTAAAGTCTGTAGATCTACAGCACTGAAGAGCAGAGCCGGCCCTCGTACAGCAGAGAGCTTAACCATGCTCATGCCTTGCAGGGAAGACCGAGGAGGAGCAGCGAGGCCGTGCTGCGGCCAGCTCCGGGCTGAGGGCACTCGGCATCCTCTGCTCTCCGCTGTTTTATATTATGCCAAACAAATTGAACAACCCAATTATATATTTTGGAAATCGTCTTTTATTAAAACAAGCAAGTAAGCCAAACAGCACTGGGTGGCCCGGGAGTCTCTGCTCCACCAACGGCACACACTTTCCCTTGCCAGCTGACAGTCTTTATGCATTTCACTGTCCGGTGTTCGTGGCTTCACAATATCTCTTGTGCAGGCGTGGTCCTGTTGTGAGGCAGCCGTCCTTTGTCTTGTCAGATGGGGAGGCCTGGGATCTTTGCAATACATCCATTCATAATCCTTATGCAGCATCTTTAAAGCTGTGTAAGTCCTGGGGTCCGTACCTAAAACTGCTGTGTTTGTTGGTGTTTCCGGATGTCTGTAGTAGGAAACTGGCCCCTGCTGTTGTTACAGTTTTCTAGTGATAAGCTTACAAATGATTTGATGAACAAATAACAGATTGCTTCGATTACAATTCCCCCCTTTGCTTTTTCCCATTTTGTTCATCAAATCGATTAACGGCTTTCCGAGCCAACTCAAGGATAAGGGTCTCATTGACCTCCTCCTCCTCTAATTGTTCCTATTGTTTTCTGATCAACATTAAATGTGCCGCTTCAAGTCTGCTTTTTACTAGGGTGATTGCTTTATTAAAAATACATGGTTCAAAGGTTAGAACTAACATCAACAAAATCAAAGGACCAGCTATTGTTGGTCATAATGTAGTAAGCCATGGAAAACGGTTGAACCATGGCTCATACCAGTTCTGCTGTTGTTCTCTCTCTTTTTTTTCTTCTCCAGTCCTTCCCTTAATTTGGTCATGGAATCTCTTACTACCCTGGTGTGATCAGCATAAAGACAGCATTCTTCTGCTATGGCTGCAGACAGACCTCCTTGTTGCAAGAATAATACATCGAGTCCTCGCTGATTCTGTAATACTTGTTCCGATAATGATCTTAAAGATTTTTCCAGGGCTGTTATAGACTTTTCGATTCTTGCCAAATCCTCATCCACAGCCTCTCGTAATGATTGGAACCTTTGATTTTGCTGTACCAGAGAAGAGATGCCTGTGCCTGCTCCCACAACTCTTACAGTCATTAGAGTTGCTATAGTGAGAGCTGTAAAAGGTTCTCTTTTCTGTAAATGGTGTTCTCCTTTTTCCCTATGATTATATATGAAATTCTCATTGTGATATAATACCCTAGGAATAATGGTCACTTGAACACAATATTCTCGGTTTTCGTTAAACACCTTTGAGGACAAACAAGGGGTGAGTCCTGTCCTGGAACAAATCCATTTGGTCCCATTAGCCGAAATTATCCATTCAGCTTTTGGTTCTAGGGACACTGTTACTGCACAAAGTTTCTCCCTGGATTTGGGTATTTTACCTATACACTGCCCTTTTCCCGTTACATGTTGCATAGTGAGCCCCCTTTTCCCATCCTTCCACTTACACTGACTGGGGTTCGATTCGTTTGTTAGCTTAGCAGGAGTGGTAGTTCCTATTGCTTCATAAAATGGAGGTTTAATATCATAGCATAGCCAACAATGGTTTGTCACATTTGGGTTGGAGTCGTTAAGGGCCTGATAACTAGCTTTCATTAAATTCCAAAGGGGGTTGTTACTTACCACTTCTATCACAGGTTTTTCAGTGGATTTGTCTCCACTGTCAGTGGAGTTGACCCTACTGTCCTCAGTAACATCGAGATTCCCTCTCTCAGACCTTGGATCTTTTTTTAGTATGACATTTGGGCCCACTGCCACAGGAGATGACTGAAGTCCTTCCTTCCTAATGTATATCAAACCCCCTGGGTCGGTACCTGGTTCCCAGTATCTCATTCCCCAAGTTTTTCCCATTGTCCATCCTGGATTTTCAGGTTTAGTTCTGTTGAGGTAAATATGCTTGCAATTCCCTAGGGAGACTGTGCGTCCACTGAAATCTTGATGAGGAGATGTACACCCTGTGGGTCCCCAACCCATGGATAGGAAGGGATCTTTACCTTTCCCTCCTATCCAATCAGGGGCTATGGTCTCACAACCCCAGTAGGCACAATAATAATGCCCTGGCCAATTGCAATATCCTTTTCCTGGGTTAGAACTCGGGCAAAAATAAAATCCTAAAAGATTCAGGTGTGGTTTAATTGGTACAAGCTCGCATAAATTAGGTGTAAAACTGGGTGGACCTTCAGTCTCTTTAATTTGAATCACTTGCTGATCCTCCCACCTGATTAGAGACCATTTAAAGGGCTGGTGTGGGTTACTTTCTGCCTGGATTGGTACCAACACCCACCCCACAATGCATACAATACCATATAAGAATTGGATAACTGGTGGATCCTTATGGTGTTTAAATGAATTCCTCCTTTCCTCCAAAGTTTTGAGCGCCCAATTGATCTGGGTGTCGTATTCACGCTTTAAGAGGCATTGGTCCTGGGAGTGGGAGTCTGGGGTTTTACCTCTGAGGGGGCCTCTTGGCCTACATCCCCACCGTTTTACACCTCTGCCTCCTTCACCTACTCTTTTGCTTAGAGCAGGGAGGTGCTCCATCTTCTTGGCAGCAGTCGTATTCTTCAGGGGTCCCTCTTTTTGCCCCTTATAGGTTTACTCAACTCTCAATCAACCACTTCCAGGCTCTCAAGGTTTTACCTCCACTAAGCGCACCAATCGCTCCTTTGGGCCAATTCCTGTTTCAAAAGTGTCCCATCGTAGGGCTCTAAATAATCTCTGTAGAAACTTTGACCTCAGTTACAGGTCCTGGTATCTCTGAAGAGATATCCGTAGGTATAACGGATCCACCAGTTATCCTTACAGAAGTCAGTCAGTACTCACAAGGTTGAGCTACAGACAGTCTCATTTGTGCTCTTTAGATCTTTCTTCTCAGTTTGAGTTTCAGTCCCCTGGGATTTTCAGACACTTCCCACTGATCCTCCAGAATGGGTCCTTTTACACGACTTATGTGCATCCATCCCCGTTCGGCTGTTTGGACAGCAGTTTCTGTGGTAGTAGAACAATAAAAGGCCCCTGCCCATCTAGGGGTGAGGGATACTTCCCTCCAAGTCTTAATCAATACTCGATCTCCTGATTTCAACTGATGGATTGCCATATTTAGGGGTGGCCTCTGTACAATCAGGCCTCTCTTTCTCAGCTTGTTCCTCCTTTTCATTAACTCCACTATATATTCCCGTAAGGAGTATTCCTCAATCTTTGCATGTTCTACCACTAATTCTAAGTCATACGGCATCCCATATAACATTTCAAAAGGAGAAAGTCCTGTACCTGTCCTAGGCTGGGTCCTTACATTTAATAGTGCTAGTGGTAAACATTTAATCCAGGACATCTTAGTTTCTATCATTAATTTAGTAAGTTGTTTCTTGATTTCTCCATTCATCCTCTCTACTTTCCCTGAGCTTTGGGGGTGCCATGGAGTGTGGAATTCCCACTTAACTCCGAGTGGTTCTAAGGCCTCCTTCACTGTTCTGGAAATAAAATGAGGTCCCCTGTCTGAATCTATCACCTCCATGTTCCCACATCTGGGGATGATGTTTTCAAATAATATTTTTACCACTGTTTGGGCAGTGGCTCTGGCTACTGGGAAAGCTTCTACATAATACGTCAGATGGTCTATTATCACCAATAAATATTTTTATCTCCCAGTTTTAGGCAATTCTCTAAAATCTACCTGGATTTTGGCAAATGGTCTTAAGGCTAGTTCTCTCCCCCCCAGTATTCTTTCTCTTAGATGCTGCTTATTGACTTTCTTACAGGTCAAGCATCCTCCCAAAACAGCCTTTGCTATACTGTATACCCCGATGCACATATATTTTGTGCTAAATTGGTCCACAAGTGCCTGGATTCCCCAGTGTGTTTTTCTATGAAATTCTCTCATTACCCTCTGGGCAAGTCCTTTTGGTAGTACTTCCTGACCATCAGGAAGTAACCACTTCCCATCTTTTTCTTCAATACCCATTTGCAACAATCTTTCCTTTTCCTTAGTAGTAAAACTTTTTTTGCATTGTTTTTGTTCTTCAGACTCCTCCATCCCTAACTCCTTAACTATCAGCAGAGCTGCTTTCTTGGCTTCCTGATCAGCCAAGTTGTTTCCTCTTATGTGATTGGACATTCCCTTTTGGTGACCTCTTATATGTATGTCACGGAGCTGACTAGATCAATGTATGTCTGTGACAGAGGCAACAGGCCTCTGCCCTCCCCCCCCCACCACAGTCCCACAAAAATGGGAAGGAAGGAAGGGAGGAAAAGAACAGCGGCAGCAATCTATGGAGGAAAACTTATTTTACTATAATACCGGAATACAAGATAACAAAATATAATACAATTTAATTGAAATTGAGATTAATAAATCAGACAAGATGAGAGAGAGAGTTCCCAGGACCGAGTCAAACCTGAAAAGCTTGGAATGGCTAGGAAAGCACCTCCAGCACCCACTGCCAGGCAGCAAGAGAGCGCCCCCCCCCCCCCTCCCCCGGAAGGGCCAGATCCCGTGACTTCTGTAATGTACAGGGATAGGTACCTGGAATTGGGGCATTAACACTTTAATGCCCTGTACACTACATGATGTTTTGATGTGGAATACTGAAACCCAAAATAAAAAAAAACAAAAAACAAAAAACATAGAACCATGACAATGTACAATCGCAATTTACTTTGGTTTTCTCAAAGCTTGCAGTGTCTGCTTGATTAGGCATTCATGAACCAACCATTTTCCTTGTGAATTTATTAGCCCCCTCTCTTCCCATATCTTCCCGAAGGTGTGGACTACCCCATAGGCATATTTAGAGTCAGTATATATAGTCCCTTTCCTATCTTTAAGTCATATTAGCACCTTCAATAGGGCATATAATTCACACGCCTGAGCAGACCAAGATCTATCTAACGTCCCTGATTCGACTACTGATAATGTTTTCCCATCAGCTAGTGCATATCCCAACCTACACTTCCATCTACCACCCGAGAGGACCCGTCTATATATAATTTTTCTCCTTCCTGTAACTCTTCTTCCTCTAGGTCTTCCTGAATTTTGGATTGATGTTCTATACATTGTATACAATCATGGGTTAGATTTCCATTTGGTTCTCCATAAAGAAATTGAGCAGGGTTCTGTAAACCCGTAGTTTCAATCTCTAGTCTGGGGGAGTGTATTAATATCCCCTCATATTTTAATAACCTGGCATCAGTTATCCACTTATCTGCCTTTTGTTGTAATACTCCCCTAATGTTGTGGGGGGTATATACTTTTAATTCTCCACCAAAGGTTACTTTTCCAGCTTCTTCTACTAAAAGGGCTACTGCCACTATGGCTTGTAAACAAGTTGGCCACCTTCTACTCACGGGATCAAGTAACTTAGAGAAGTACCCTACAGGTTTCTTTCTTCCTGCCCATTCCTGTGTCAGGACCCCGAATGCTGTCCCTCCATCTATATTCACAAACAGGTAAAAAGGTCTCTTAATATCTGGCAGGCTTAATACTGGGGCATTAACTAAGTCCATCTTTATATCTTCGAGTTTCCGATCTTCCTCTTGGCCCCATTTCAGGTGTCCGTCTTTGGTTAATTTCTCATGTAAAAATTTTACCTTACTGCTACAGTTCTCAATCCATTGTCTGCAATATCCCAGTAATCCCAGGATTTGCCTTATCTGTCTTTTACTTTTCGGAGCCTGGAGGGATAGGATTCCATTCACCCTTTCTGGGTCTAATTTCTTGTTTCCTTTTGCTAACCAATGTCTCAAATACTTTACTTCCTCTTCTGTAAACTGCAATTTTGACTTTGATACTTTTAGTCCTTTTAGGCCTAAAAAGTTTAATAACTTAATACTTTCTTTTCAGACTGCATTCTTGTCTGCCCCTGCCAGGAGCAAATCATCTACATATTGCACTCAGGTTACCTGGGGATCTGGTTGATAAGTGCCCAGTACCTGTTCTAGTGCTTGACCAAACAGATGAGGTGATTCGGTGAATCCTTGGGGTAACACTGTCCACCTTAACTGTTGTTTCCTGTGAGTTCAGGGATCTTCCCATTCAAAGGCAAAATAATTCCTACATTCCTCCTTAAGGGGGCAGGCCCAGAATGCATCTTTTAAATCTATGACTGTATACCACTTCAGTTCCGGTGTTAATTGGCTTAATAGAGTATAAGGATTGGCGACCACTGGGAACCGGGTGATCGTTTGCTTGTTTATTTCCCTCAAGTCATGCACTAGCCTATATGACCCATCAGATTTCTTCACAGGTAGTGTAGGTGTGTTGGATGGTGACATGCTCTTGCTATTAATCGCTCAGTCTCTGGCTGGAGTCCCTGTCGGCCTTCCTATGAAATAGGATATTGTTTTATCCTTGCAGGGATCTCTGGGTTCTTAATGGTTACTTCAAAAGAGGCAATATCCAATTTTCCCACCGAATCCGAGGTATAGCACACCTCAGGATTTATCTTTTCTTCATCCTTTATTGTCAGGGTGCATAATTTTACAGTCAGCTCCTTGTTTGTAACTTCCAAATTAACTCCTAATTCAATAATCACATCCTTGATGTGATTAATCAATAATCATCCTTGGCTCCGACTACTTGAAGTTTTTCTGAGGAGACTGAGCATCCTCAGGGCAGCTTTTGGACAGCAGATCTTTCTGCCCCGGAGTCCACAAGGAACTCCATTTTCTGGCACTGAGGACCCACTTTCAATTTTATCAAGGGCTCTGTTCCTTTAAGGGTCCCCAGCACATAAAGCCCCTGACCCCACTAATCTTCCTGGCACATCTTTTCATCCTGTATTTGCTTTCTGCAATCTCTTTTCTTGTGTCCTTTTTTCTGGCAATAAAAACAGTTTATTTGCCTCATATCCCTAGTCATTCTCTGTTTTCCATCTCCCTGTTCCCTTGATTGACAGCCTTTCTCCCTCTGGAGAATTCCCACTTTGAGTGTTGCCCTTCTCTTGTTGCTGCCACTAAGATTCTAGCTTGCTTCTTGTGGATCTCCTCTTCTCGTCTTACATATACCCTCTGTGCTTCCCTCAGTAATTCATCTAGTCCCTTATCCTGCCAGTCTTCTAACTTTTCCAACTTCCTCTGATGTCAGTCCAAGATTTCGCCACAAACTGTGTTTTTAGTAGTGCCTGCCCTACGGGAGTAGCAGGATCTACTCCCGAATACAGCTGCAGGCTTTTACGCAGCCTTTCCAGCCATTCAGTCAGGGTTTCATCCTTCTCTTGCTGCTCACTAAAGGCCTTATTAATATTCTGTCCCTGAGGAACTGACTCTCTGATCCCTTGAATGATAATTGATCAGAGGTCTGACATATTAGCTCGGTGCTCTGCATTTTGGTTATTCCAGGGGGGCTTTTGGAGAGGCCATTTCTCATCTGCTCCCGGGCCAGCCTGATGCTGATAATCCCAGATTCTCATTCCTGCCTTCCGGATCATATCTCTCTCTTCTGCAGTAAATAAGATCCCTAATATAAATTGTAACTCTTCCCAGGTGTAAAGACTCGGTTCCAAAAACTGGTCTAGCTTTTCAGAAACTCCCAATGGGTCTTCTAGTAAATTCCCCATTTCCCTTTTAAATTCTCTAACATCTCCTGAATTCAAAGGAGTAGAGACGTACCCTATTCCTAGCTGCTGTCCAGGTCCCATTACTGTTCCCCTAAGGGGGAACAACTTTTCCTCCCTGGAACTTTTTTGTTTGGTGTGGCTTCTGGTTCTCCTTTGGAGTCCAGGTGAGTCAGGATAATCTGACTCCTCTGCATCATCAGACTCTATCCCCTTATCTTCTACCGGAGCCACTGCTGGAGCCTGGGGTGTGGAGACAGGTTCAGGAGCCACAGGAAGCTCAGGGGGTACATAAGGAGGAGGGGACCAGGGGATTTCTTCTTCCTTTCTAATATTTTCTTTTTGTCTCTTTTCTTTAAGGTTAAATAGAAAAGTTTGGGTTCCTGGAGTAGTCCATAGACTAGAGTATTCACTTTCCTCATCGCTAAATGGCTTTTTAGAATTAACATAAATATTTAAGGCCTGGCATATCCAGTCCTCAAAGGATCCAAATATTGGCCAGAATAAGCTATCTGCCCTAATTTGATTTCCCCCCCAAACTTCCGTACAATAATGGATCACTTTCTCCTTGCTCTTTCCTTTCCTCGAGGGGAAGTTTTCCCAGTACTTAATCATAAGTCCTGGTGGGCTATCTGCTGGTATATCTGGTAGTCTGCCCTTTTGTTTGGGACCACCCATGGGATCAGAAGGCTTGTTCTTCTTCTGTCCCATCTTCTGGAGTGCTCTCCTTTCACTCTCACACTCGTTCCCCTTATTCGTGACCCATGCCCTCCCAGGCTATGGGAACTGCACTACTAAAGGGTCCACACTCGCTTAGTCTCTCGCAGAGACCTCTCAGAGTCACTCACACTCCAGGATTCCCAACCCCGACTGAACGGATTCCCTTGCAACACTGCAATACTTACTCAACCACCTTGAGTTGTCATTTGGGTCTTCGTGCACAAAAATTACAGGATTCTGCAGTTTCTTTTGCTTACTTTCCTGATTTTTTGGGTTCGAAATTACAGGTCTCTGTATGGAGATCTCCCATTCCTGGCCATCCCCCAGGTTGAGGATCCCATATCAGAGTTACCTGTATCCAAGTCACGGCACCAAATTGTTTTATATTATGCCAAATAAATTGAACAATCCAATTATATATTCTGGAAATCGTTTTTTATTAAAGCAAGCAAGTAAGCAAAACAGCGCTGGGCGGCCGGGGAGTCTCTGCTCCACCAACGGCGTGCACTTTCCCTTTCCAGCTGATAGTCTTTATACAGTTCACTATCCAGTATTCATGGCTTCACAATATCTCTTGTGCAGGCGTGGTCCTGTTGTGAGGGAGCCGTCCTTTGTCTTGTCAGATGGGGAGGCCTGGGATCTTTGCAATACATCCATTCATAACCCTTACGCAGCATCTTTAAAGCTGTGTAAGTCCTGGGGTCCGTACCTTAAACTGCTGTGTTTGTTGGTGTTTCTGGATGTCTGTAGTAGGAAACTGGCCTCTGCTGTTGTTACAGTTTTCTAGTGATAAGCTTACAAATGATTTGATTAACAAACAGATTGCTCCTCTTACAAAGACACCTTGCTGACACAGATCTTCTGTAAGAGACTCATGGTTACTTTGGAGCTTCCTAAGGTTCTCTAATGTGGTTTTTTAGAGTGAATATCTGAAGGTAATCACAGCATCAGAGAATAGCCTGGGTTGAAAAGGACCACACTGACCATCCAGTTTCAAGCCCTTACTCTGTGCTGGGTCACCATTCACCAGACCTGTCTGCCTGAACAAAAGCCAAGGGAGGGGTTTGCACATCCCTAGGTGAGCCATCAGCCCGGTGCTAAGCACACAAAAGGTAACGCTGCAAGGGCCGCTAGAGGCAGATGTTGCCTGCTGGGTCCCCAAAGGGAAACTGTGGGCTGCCGGGAAGGGAAAAGGGAGTGGAAATTCCCCCCTTGGAGGATTCACATTCAGACACTCAAAAGGAAGCATCGGGGAGTTGAAAGCTTCTAGTGTGCAGAGCTGCGGAGCGAGGTAATCTCATGTCTCCCGTGGCCCACAGGGAAAAACGCAGGCTGTGTTACAGAGAGTGGATGGGGCAGCAGAGCACGCTGAGCTCCTCTGCTCACTTCCTCGCTGTCCTAGCTCCAACCCCTTCCTGTGGCCCTCGGAGCCCAAGCCGGGCTGCAACACGCCTGGGAACCCCTGCTCCCGTCCCCTCGGGGGTCTGTTCACAAGGGGAGGGAGAACTTCCTGCAGCTCGGGGACAGTCCCACACAGCGTGAGGGGGTGTGTTAAAAAAAAGCACACAGAACAAAGAGAGTAAGGGATACAAGCAACCAAACAACAACTACTATGGAACAAAATCTAATTAGTATTAATACCATTTGATGATAAGAAGTCTGTAGCCTAATTTAAAAAGAATCCCTTTCTTTCTTGACCTCCCAAAGCTGCAGGTCATCTACTAGTCCTCAAGTAGTGCTGTAGCCCTCCCCAGTCCCTGCTTCGAAACCGGGTTCACGTGGAAGAGAAAAATGCTTGCAGCTGCTCTGCACGAGCCACGAAGGGCTCCTACCTTGGGTGCGGAGCAGGCTGCTCCCGCCTCTGGTGCAGGCAACCGGGCTCCTAGGAGTCGCGGAGAACAGAGGATGCCGAGTGCCCTCAGCCCGGAGCTGGCCGCAGCACGGCCTCGCCGCTCCTCCTGCCACCGCGGTGCTGCCCGGACGGCTTCCAGCCAGGCTCTGGCCGCTTCGGCACAGCCTCAGGTCCAGGCAGCAATACCCACAGCGAGCACGCCCCGAGCCGGCTGCCGGGCCTTGGGCAGTTTCACAGCTCGTTCTCATGGCACATCTGCCCCCTGGGGGAGGAATGGAGGTAAAGGGGCTGTGTTTTGTGACACTAATGAAGCATCGCTCTCTGCTGGGTCTCTGCTTCCTTTGCTGGGGACATTCGCACATCCTTGTGGTCACACATCCCCACGTTGCTGCCCTGCCGTTCCTTTAACTCCTCTCACCCGTGAGCAGCTCTCAGCAAGAGGCAATCTCCGGCTGCCTGCTCTCGAGGGCAGCATCTCCCTGCAGCTGGGTCACTTCCTCACTGAGCGCTGCCCATGGCACTGATGTCACGTTTCTACTCACTGAGCAAGTGAGTGCTATTTCGAACAACTTCCTATCCTGCTTTCTCAATTCGATCTTCCCTGCAAGGCATGAGCATGGTTAAGCTCTCTGCTGTACGAGGGCCGGCTCTGCTGTTTGCTGCTGTAGATCTACAGACTTTAAGGCCACCCAGAAGGAACCACCCTCGGGGTAACTTGGGGTTTGTGTCCAGGAAAGACTGCTTCCAGTTCTATTGCATTTTCTGTGGGCCAAAGGTGGGCTCCAAGTTTCACTTGGCAATGTTTAAACTCTACACAACTTTCTGCAGAGGATGTTCCTCTGAACTTTGCTGTGATCACAGCCGCATCTCTTTCCTTTCTGCTGATAACCCAGCTGTACACATGACCAAAAGTATTTCCTCCGCTCACATCAAGGCTTTCCAGAATGCCATGGTTCAGAAACACATCCAAAGGGACTGTATCCCGATGGCAGGGAGGGTCTACAGATACTCTTCTGATTCTGCTCTTGAGAAGAAAAAAAAGAAAACAAAAAACAAAAGAAAGAAAACAAGCAAGCTAACAAAGAATCCCACCCTGGTCCAGTTTGGGACATTATTTATCAGCTTCTTCCAAGTGTTCTCACTTCCATCCCACTGAAGGCTAAGTGGAACTTCCATATGTGTGGATGTTCACAGATCATGGCCTGAACAGGCGACTTGCCTGTGAGAAAGGGTTTATGTGAGCTTTGTGTCCTGGTTGTGACAGTAGTCCACCTCATGACATCATGCAACAGACTGTTGGTATAGAGATGGAGTACACTGCAGAGCTGTACTGCCTGTTGTGGTGTTCTCTAGAAGTCTCCCATCAGTTCTGATTCTCCAAGAGGAGGATACACTGAGATGTGCTACATTTCCCAAGGGCCTCCACATGACCTACAATTGATGGGGCTGGGGGTGAAGCTTCTTTTGTGTTGTGGCAGCACAGCGTGCAGCATGGTCGTACCTTTGTGAGAAACGCTCAGCTTCAATCCCTATGAATCACAGCATCATAGAATGGGCCTGGGTTGGAAAGGACCTCAAAGATCATCTAAGCAGAACCAACCTCTCTGTATTCTCAGAGAGCTTTGTTGGAAAGCTTATCAGGACTGCAGGACTTGGATTGCAAACACGTGCTTGAAGTGCGGGCGGACTGCCCATCTCCTGACAAGTCTGTAAACTTTGTGAGTCTTTTGAAAAGGGGAAAGAAATACATGTATCTATTTGTTTTCTCTTGTAGAACTGTTCTTCAAGAGATTGCCTTCCACCAATTTTCCTCCTTTCATACTCAGAACATACTGGTCTTTATTAAGCTCACCACTCTATTCTATGGAGCTGCAGGTATTTATAGTAAAAATGTTGTGTCCATTTTGAGTGAAGTGTGAGTCAGACAAACTCAAAAAAGAAGAGTGAATAAGCCAGGAGTAAAGTGTGAGTAAAGATGAAGAAAAGTTTGATTCCACCTTGAGTAAAGTGTGAGTCAAAAACGCACAAAAAAGAAGTGTGAGTAAACCCGGAGTAAAGTGCGAGTGGAATTGGAGTGAAGTGTGAGGTAACACCAAGTGAAGCCAATCAGAGCCCTGAGATGCTCTTTCTTCTTCTAGTGGTGTTCTTGGTTTTCATGCTGCTTGTCTTGCTCCACAGCTGCTGCTCTGAACAGTTTTCTCTTGTGTTCCCACAATTCCCCCTTTTTTTGTTTATTCACAAACTTTTACTATACTATAAAATAATAACACTAATTATATTAATTGTACAATCATTATAACTGAATCAAGGCCTCAATTGACAGTACTCTAAAGAGACAAGGCAAACAGCATATTGCTGCTAATCTACTGAAAACAACAAACGTGTTTGGTCTGCAGCCCAACTTTCTGCAACCTGGAAATAAATTCCTGAGTGTCCCGTTCTACGTTAATCTCTAACTGATTAGAAAGAGGTCTTCAACTGTTCTATTGAAAGTTAGTGGCTGTATCAATATTCGAGGGCAAATGTGCTAGAGTATCACTAGGGGCGTTCTTACTTTCTGACCCTAGAGAAACAACAACCTGCAGAAAAAGAGAGAGAAAAAACATGGTGGTGGTGAATGCGATAGGCAGTGCCAGCAGGGCGTCCCCTGCTTCAAGGTGCACTTTTCCTCTCCCACCCACATCAGATTCTCTTGCTTTTCTTCATCTCAGGGTCTGAAGGGTACTTCCCATTTGTACACTGCATCCGCATGGCCACTGCGAGATACAGAGCCCAAGTGGAACACCTACTTGCAAAATACATCCTGATTACTGAGATGAAAGAGAGTTAATCATCCTACAATACAGGGTCATCCCTTTCCTGGGATTCCTTTCCAGGTTTTGTCTTGAAGACTATTTGGTAGGCTGACAGCATCATAACTGAGCATTAGTAATACATTAGAAGAGCTATTCCCGTACATCCTAGCATTGGAAACATTAAATCCTATTAATTCACATTCAATCAATTACTAAAATAAAGGAAGCACTCAACCGCATCAACACAACAGGAAATTCGCACCCTATATTATACGTTTGCAATACAGCAAGCTACAAGGCAACAGCAAACAATAAGAAGCACAGGCCAGTCGTTTCAAGTCTGGTATCAGTCTCTCTCATGATCATCAGTCTTTCTCATGGTCGTCTCACATCCTGGTGCTGTCCCTTTTGTGGAATGCTTGCTCGCAATATTACAAAGAGGGGTAAACATGGCCGAGCTGCGTCCACCACTCCTCCACAATTCCCCCTTTTTCTTTTTGCGCAAGCTAGACAGCAGCAGGCATTTTGTTGAGCAAGTGTTTTACAATTCCGATACCTATACTAATCATTGTAATACCTAAAACAATCATTAGGGGAGCGCGAAAACCTCTCTTTCCCAAACCTTGCAGCCATGCGGTAATACTCCATCCCTCTAGCCATTTGTCCAGCAGACTGACATCTTGCTGCATCTTATGTGCATGTCCTTTCAAATATGTGATGGCCTTGTGAACTGACTCACTGTGGTCACTTAAATGCAGCACATACCATCAAAATCCTTGCATCCGTGTCCCTGTGCTAATAGCAAAGAATCAATGGCAGCTCTATTTTGCAGCAAGGCATGGCATAAGCTACTTTGATGCAATAATAATTGCTCTAAAATACCAGTAGTTACATGAAGTTGTTTTTCTGCCCAGCATGCTAAGCAAGCTACAGTGTTTTTTGTGCATTCCCATCAACAACCCCTGGTATAAAGACAGCTAAAGCCACCTGTGCAGCCACAGATAATAACTCCACATTGTCGTTGTGATCTGGCAGTAGACCTATGCTACGTTTGGAACAGATGACATGCATTTCCAGGTCTATAAATATCTAAGGTGTGGGGGGCAGAATGGCGAGGCCGGACTCTTTCCAGTGGTGAGTGGAGACAGGATAAGGGGAAACGGCCGGAAACTGCAGCATAGGAAGTTCTGCACCAATGTGTGCAAGAACTTCTTTACAGTGAGGGTGACGGAGCACTGGAACAGGCTGCCCAGGGAGGTGGTGGAGTCTCCTTCTCTGGAGATGTTCAAGACCTGCCTGGATGCCGACCTGTGCGACCTGGTATAGGGAACCTGCTTTGGCAGGGGGGTTGGACTCAATGGTCTCTGGAGGTCCCTTCCAACCTCTACAATTCTGTGATTTCCTGGAAAGTGAGAGAAAATATAGCAAGTTTGCCAATGTAACATGGACCCCCAGAGGCATTTCCTGGTATACCCTGCCAGGCACAATCCCCACATATTAGAAAATACCCGGGTAGTGGTGCTTTCAGCTTCTGTGGGCCGATCAAAATTTGTGTGGTGTTCCATCCAAACCCAACTGCTCCTAGTGTGGTTTGGACCATAGTATTGGACTGATAAGCCAGCAACAATGCCTGCACCGTGCCTCTACTGAACAGTCTACTTGCTTAGGAGATACTATGGTCCATGTTTGGTTCCCTTGTGGTTTTCCAGGCAAAGGGATTCAAAATGAGTAACTCCTAATAGCCAGTTGCCATACTGAGTGTGTATAATTGCCAAACATGAAACTTGTTTTCTTCCATCCTGTAGTTGTTGAGCTCCAAGAAGATTCAATTCCTGTGGGTCCCAGGGTATAGTGGTATTGAGACCCTTAAGAAGCTTGAAAGAACAATCACCTGGAGTATCCAATATATTGCAACTATCTGTGGAGTAAGCAGGTAAGTCAGAATCACTGAGAAACAGCATCCATATAAAACAAATTTGGGAGGGATCAGTGGCAGAAGCAAGCACTAGCAGAAGTCGGTACAGGCTGTTGATTGAGCTCAGGTGACCCACATGTTTTGCCGCGGGTTGATTTGCTGTGGTTCAGGTAGTGCTTCCACGCCAAGGGCAAACACTGCAAGCAGGAATCCAAATAGGGCCATCATCTGTGGAAAGACAAAAATAACCTCTTCCTACAAATATGAGAGTACTTGGGCCCTTCCAATCTCCAGTCAAAGGATCTTCGTACGATACTTTAGCAGACCCAGATAGCACTCCCATGCTTGTGCCTGAATGATGCAAGGCTGTAGCAGGTACCGATGAACCTCCTCATTCAGAAAGGCAGTTAAGGGAGAAGAGAGCGCTCATGAGGCGATCCGGCACATCACGTGTATCGCTCATTCGGCTTAGCTGTGTTTTAGCGTAGCATGTGTGCAGTCTATGGTAGCCTGACCTGTAGGAGTATGTGGGATCCTGAACTTGTGTTGAACTCCCCACTTTTGCAAAATAAACTGTACTGACTGCAACTTATAGGCTGGCCCATTATCTGTTTTAATTTGTTTTGGAACTCCCAGGATAGCAAAACATGCAATCCCATGTTTAATGACATATTTAGCAGATTCACCCACTGAAGGAGAAGCCCATAGAAAGTCAGAGTAAGTATCAATAGTGACTTGTATATATTGCAGTTGGCCAAACTCTGCAATATGGGTGACATCCATTTGCCACACTTCCAATGCTCGTAAGCCTCGGGGATTGGTCCCCAGCCCAAGGCCACCGTTATGGTGACTGCACTGTGGACATGTTTGTACTATCAACCTTGCATCATTCATGCCAATATTAAACTGTCTGTGCAAACCACGGGCATTTTGATGAAACATCTCATGAGAGAGAGGTATGAGCAACATCAAACAGATTAACAGGGGTCACCATAACTAATGCTACAGGATTACCCTCTCTAAACCAAGTGTATTTAGCTCTCTGCAAATGTGGATGACACAATATGGTTCCTTTCTTTGCTGTAATATATGTTTAAGGTGTAAAAACAGAGAGATAAGCCACACATTGTTGTTCTTAATGTGGGCGTCCTCAATTCTTTGACATACGCCAGCCACGTAGAGGGAATCAGTTACAGCATTCAGGGGTTCATTTGGCCACGCAGTAAAAGCCCATAAAATCATTACTAGTTCCATAGTTTGCAAACTGTCTTGCAGCTCTGTTGGCACAATCTGATGCTTCCAACTATTGTCCCACCACACACACACATCTCCATGGCTTCAGCATCAGTATATACTGTGCAACTATTCGCCGGTCACCTTGAATACCAAGGTATTTCAATCCAGTCAGTTTTTTCCAGGAACTGCACTACTTGCTGATCTGGGAATTCCATATGCCAACGACCAGGGTACCCTTCTAAAGCCAACTGTAAGGAGAGGGAATTATGGTACACCCATTCTGCCCACATCGAGGTAAAGGGTAAACTAATATCATCAAGTTCTTGCCCCGCTATGCTGAGACATCTGTCTCTGCCCATACAAATTAGTTCAGCTACTATATCAATAAGTCATCAAAGACTGAGCAGGGGGAAACAGCCATTCCAGCAAAAAATAAAACAAACAAACAAAAAAACACAGATGGAAAGTACAAGATTGTTTAGTAGGCCAGTTTTGAGGAGAAGTGTGCCTTTTACAGTTGTCCGTCAGTGGTATTCTGCCTTGACCAACCTCCCCCTTTTTCTTTTGCCATTGACAGATGACTGCAAAAGTGTGTCTTTCCTGGACATACACAAGAGAAATGTCGTGAAGTAGGGATTGACGATGGCCAGCTGCCGATTGAATTTGGGTGGTGATCTGGACTAGAGCCTGCTCAGCCTCAGGCGTCAGTACGATTGCATCATTAGCACATCTCCTCCTTAACAACTGTAACAACGGTTCCAGTTGTGTGTTAGAAATGCTGACCAATTGCCATAGCCATTGTAAGTGACCTAAAAGCGTTTGAAAGTCGGTGAGTGTAGAAATAACAATTTTCAATTCTGCAGTCTGAGGGTATATCATAGCATCTGACAGTTTCCAACCCAGATTTAACATAGGAAATGTGTGTTGCACTTTCTCCGGTGCCACCGTAAGGCCAAATTGAGAGAGATGGGAGATTAATTGCATTTCCCAGCTATTATCAAAAGGCTGTTCCTGACAGCACAGGATGTCATCCCCGTAATGATAAATGATCATATGAGGGTTTGCTTTACAAATAGGTTGCAAGGCAGTGGCTACGAACAGCTGACACAGTCGGAGAATTCTTCAAGCCTTGAGGCAGTACAACACATTCATGCCAAGAGGCTGGCTCTGCTTTATTGACAGATGGCACAGAGAAAGCAAAACACATACAGCCTCTCTTGTGATGTGTCTCCCATATTCCCCCTTTTTTGTTTATGAAGAATGGATTTCAATGTGAGATGAGTACGCTCAATGATAGCTTGTCCAGTGGGAGAATGAGGAATGCCTGCAATGTCTAACACCCCATACTTGGAGGAAAGTTCAAATGGCTTTAAAGTATAAGCAAGTCCGTTATAAGCTTTAACCAAGATGCATGCAGGGCTGCAGAGACACAGCACCAAGCGACGTAGGGTTGAGTAAACCATAAGTAAAGGGTTAGTAAATGTGGCGTAAAGTGTGAGTAGAACCAGAGTAAGAAATGAGCTCACCCGGAGTTGAGTAAGAATAATCCCAGAGCAAAGAGTGTGCAAGCCTGGTGAAAAGCGTGAGCAAATCCTGGTGAAAACTGTGTCTAAACCAGGAGTAAAGTGTGAGTAAACTCAGAGTAAAGAGTAAGAAACACCTGGAGTAAACTGTGGAAAGGCTTGGAAGAGAGAGCATGCACACCTGGAGTAGGATGTCAGTAAAACCCGGATAAAACTGTGAGTAAATCAGGAGTAAAGTGTGAGTAAATTTGAAGAAAAGTTGTAATCCATCCTGAGTAAAGTGTGAGTCAAAGAGTCAAAGACACCAAAAAGAAGTGCATGTAAACCCGGAGAGACATGCAAGTAAACTCGGAGTACAGTGTGAGTTAATACCAAGTCAAGTTTGAAGAAACCCAGAGTAAAGGGTTAGTAAACGCCAAGTAAATGGTGAGTAAAACCAGACTAAGGTTGAGTCCACCTGCTGTAGAGTAGGAGTAATCCCAGAGCAGAGAGTGTGCAAGCCTGGTGCAAAGTGTGAGTAAATCCCAGTGAAAACTGTGAATAAACCAGGAGGGATGGGTGAGTAAGCTTGGAGTACAGTATGAGAAACACCCGGAGTAAAGTGTGGGTAGGCTTGGAGGAGAGAGTGTACACACCCAGAGTAGGGTGTCAGTAAAAACGGGAGAAAAGTGTGAGTAAACCCAGAGTGAAGTGTGAGTAAAGTTATGAAAATTTGAGAAACCCTGGAGTAAAGTGCAAGTCAAACACACTCAAAAAAGAAGTGTGAGTAAACTCCATTTGGTGAGCTTCTCTGTCATCTAGCAACAAACACACTGTTGGCCCCAGTGTCCCAACATCAAAGTGACCAGGTGGCAATGAGTTCCTTTGTGTGCTGTGCAAAATCTTTCCTCTTTCATCCAGCAGGAAATGCGATTGCAGACATACTGGAGGACCTGCAGGAAAGTGGTGTGGACGAAAGGCGGTGGGGTGGTGTGTGTGTGGAAGAAATCAGAAGGGATGTCCAAGGAGGCCTGGAGCAAGGTCAGGGTGAGCACATCATGAAGCCACTGGGAAAGGGTCTGCAAAAGACAGGAAGGAGCCCACTGGCCTTCAACATAGGTCAAAAAGAGCCTGAAGAATCCAGGAGCAAGGATGAGTACCAGAAAAAAAAAGCAGAATCCATGCACTGAGTGTGGAAATAGCTTTGAAAAAGATTCCAGCAGCATTAACCACCAGTGCATGCGCTCAGGAATGAATCCATACAAGTACTGTGACTGTGAGAAGAGCTTCAGAAGGAGATCCCACCTCACCTACCACCAATGCATCCACACAGGAGAGAGACCCTACAGGTGTTCTCAGTGTGGAAAGAACTTCAAAAGCAGTTCCCACCTCACCTACCACTAGCGCTTCCACACACTAGCAATACCCTACATGTGCTCTGAGCATTGGAAGAGCTTCAAAAGTAGTTCTGAACTGAAGTGCCACGAGTGCTTCACACAGGAGAGAGAACCTTTCAGTGTCCTGAGTGTGCAAAGATCATTGTGGGTGATGGCAACCCTGGTTGTAGGGCTCCCATGGGCTCCATTATTTTCCTAATTTTCCTCAAATTGTGTAAGAGCCTCCATCTTCCTGATTTCTTTTTATAATGAATATGGCGGTATTCCACAGGCTTGTGGAACAAACAATATGTCCTGCTTCAAATTGTTCTAGAACTAGTTTTTGGGCCTCTAATAACTTTTCCTGAGTTAGCAGCCACTGATCCACCCATACTGGGTTACCAGTTTTCCATTGTAACTTTATGGGTTGAGGCCGCTGCTCAGTGGCCGCGACTGATAAATTGCTGATGGCGAAACCAACCTGAAATGAAGTTGAGCCATCACGTCCCGACCAATCAAGGAAGGACTGTAGGTCGTACCTTGGCTACCTGGTCATCAATAATCATTTTGACATCCACTGTACTTTTAGGCCTACCTGTTGATATCCAATGCCTACTACTGCATTATTGACTGGGACCGCTGGCCAGGCAGGCCATCTGTCAAAATTTAGGATGGTGACATCTGCCCATGAATCCAAGAGAGCCTTTATGACAACCTCCTCTTTGAAGTCTTTCTGGTGCATGCGTACTTTGACCGTGGGCCCATTCTGCATGCTAAACGACAACATCGCCAATCCCCCAGTACTACCAAATCCATGATCCCCTCTGTTTCTATCACTAACCACATGCCATTTTTGTTCAAGTGGAATCAGCTGCACAATTTGAGATCCTGCAGGGATAAAGACAGGTGGGTTTAAAATGTAACATCTGACCATGATCACTCCTGTATAAGTCTGCGTCAATAACCCCTGGAACAACAAGAATCCCTTTAATAGAAGCTGATAATCGACCCACCAGTAAGGCGCCATATATCTTGCCTTGAATTATGATTGGGCCAGTTATTGTGGTAGCTATTTTTACCGGGTTTTGATCAATCAATGTTGTGCTTACTGCGGTAACCAAGTCTGATCCCAGACTCCCTCGGGTGGCTGGCTGTCATTGTTTCCCTGACCCTATCTACAGGCTAAAGTTGCATGTGAGGCATTCTTGCAGTTTTTGCACCAAACCTGTTCTCTACATTGTTTCCTAATATGTCCCCTGTTTCTACACCTAAAGCATGACCCTTGTGACTCAGCCCTCTCCTTCATCCCCAATGGCCTTAGTGCAGCTGCTAAAGTGGCAGTGACTGATTCAGCTGAGGTACGCATTGATTGTTCCACTGCTCTCCCAATCATAGCTGCAGATGCGTCTGCACCAGATTGGTTCACCTTCTCTATCATATCTGCTACACTGGCTGATCGTGGCAACTGCAATAGGATACTCTGCGTTTTTCCATTGGCCTTCTCTACTGCTAATGTTTTCAGCATAATTTCCTTGGCTTCTGGGGTGAGGCTGGGTTCAGGCATTAGGGAGTCTGTTAATTTGTCTATAAAGGAGGAAAATGGTTCCCCATCCGTCCGCTTAATTGTAACGTAGTGTGGTTGCACCTCTTTCAAGGGCACAAATTGCAAAGCCATTCGAGAGCAGCGCATGCTTTCCCATAGAATGGGTGCAGGGAAAGTCATCTGAACCTGAGTGGTTGTATAATTGCCCATCCCCATTAACATATCTGGGGTAACATTAGCAAGTGGGTCACCCGAGGTCTATTTACTCTGGTCGAAGCCTCACACTCTGTCCGCCAGGCCTTTTCCCACACCATCAATTGTGAGGGTCAGCAAATCAGTTTCATTATATGCTTAATATCTTCTGGCACCATCATATTCGTGGACCATAACCATTGTAACATTTGCCTGGCTGCCCATAATCAGCCACAGTATTACATAACTGTTGTAGCAGCTTCCAGTCTATTTGTACATATTTGGCGACCTGCCCGTTCCTGTGCCCAGGCTGATGAATTACCAGATATGCCCCTTGTGTTAACGACCTGACCACCCCCCATTCTCCTTCCAGGACTGCATCCCTTATTATTGCTGACCATTCTTCACCCCCCATAGGTTGTACGCTTAAGCCACCACATCCCCCCAGTCTCCCGCCAACTCTCCTTTCCCGAGAGGTGGCTTCATCATTGCTGGATGACGATTCCCCCGATTTGGGATTCAGAAGAATCGGCCGTGCTGGCAGCCTGGGGCAGGTAGATTGATCTGATCCATCCATCACGGATGGGGTAGGCAGCAATGGGGTGGTGGGCTCAGTCTTTTTGGGGCAGTCCAATGAGGCGAATTTGGATTGCAAGCTTCAGCTTCCGGCATAATTGGTGGGGTTGATGGTTCAAAGACTGACTGTCCTCCCACCCCGAACACCGATTCTGTCATCTTACTGCCTTCAGCCAGGTCTAAAACTTGCATCACATTCTGGGCAGTATTTTTCTCTACCTGGTATTTCTTTAGGCAGTTAATAACCTCCCGCCAAGGGCCCTGCATCCTTTTTTCCCACTTTTCTCCATCTATTACAGCGTCCCAAATAGCATCACCGAAATCTCGCCACTCCTTAATTTCAAAAAGACCTGTACTGAATCATTGAAATGCCCTTTTGCCCGGCCCATTGTAACTAATGCAGATAGGACTTTGGCACTGAGCTTTATGCCTCACTTCTCTAAGAAGCTCGCTGGTAATGACAGAGCTACCTCCAGCTCCATGTTGTCTTCCTTCCCGGATTTAGCGCACACTCACTCGACTGACATTGTTCCTCCCATAGCAAAGCCCCAAAGCTTTTCAGACTGCCTCTGCTCCCTGTTTGGGCGCCATTTGGGAGCAGGATTGTGGGATCTTAGAGACGACTAGATACCAGTTAGCAGCTAAGTCCAACCTTTAATGGTAGAGCATCAGAGTATATAACCTTACAGTACACCTGTCGCCTTCTCATTGGGCACTACTCATTTACGTCAACCTGTAACCATGAGAATGTGAAGTTCCCTGCTACGCCTACTTCCCATAACAGCTTCCTCATACAGCTTAACTTGCAACTAGTTGTTTACTCAAATTGACTTACAAGGCTATCATGTCCTTGATACTCTGAACATGGCCTTGGTTTTCAAGCCAGTCCTCAACACATGTGCAAGGCTGTTAGGTGTTACTGGTTTCTCCCATTGGCATCCAAAATTGGAGGCCCTGTGTGCTGCAGCATCATCAGCATGAGTGAGAGGTGGTGGGAACGGTCCTGTGACGGGTGTGCTGTGTGTGATGGATGGCTCTGGGCTCTGCAGGCTGGAGATGCAGGGCAGGTGAGATGGGATGGGGCTGCTGCGTGTACTGGTGGGCTGGATGGAATGGAGCTTACAGTTCTGCTCACAGGAGCAGACTTACTCTCCATCTTGCTTAGGGGACTAAATATCACTCAGAGGGCAAAATACAGTGTGAGGGCCATCATTTTGCTTCTCAAACTTCCTACTGCTGCTGATGTTATCTACAGTGACAATGTCTCACATTGTTTGAGTGAGGAAATGCAAAACTGTGCAGTCAGAACTCTTGCCTCTAGAAGAACATTTAGAATGCAGGGCAGGGGGCCAGACAGGGCACTGCATCAATATCAGTGCCACCAAAAAAGGATGGACAGTCTCAGCAACTGGGGGCCCCTGGCTGGGGAGTACTGAGGCTCCCTTTTGCTGCCTGGCTGAAGGCGCAGTGTCTTGATCAAGGCTTTGGGTATTCTGATTTTGTGCAGGAAGAAATGGGGTGTGTGGGCTACTGATGGACTCGGACTGAGCAAGTGAGGCACACGTGTGCTGGGGAGCAAGCTCTCTGGAATGATTACCAAGTCTTTAAACAAGGTCCAAAGAGGCAAGAGAGGGGAATTCAAAGTGGTAGAGATGGGCTGAGGGATGTTGTCACTGTTGGAGATTGCAGAGAAAACCTCTGAGCTGTCCCATAGGATCATGCAGGGACTCCTCAGAGAAGGTCATGTTGCCAATACCCCATCCAAAATCTTCCTGTGTCCCTCCAAGTTTAAATGCACCTGCTGCTTCCCTGAAGTGCCTGTAGACCAGTGTGCATAGCATGGGAAATAAACAGGATGAGCTGGAGATCTGTGTACAGTTGCAGGGCCATGATTTCACTGCAGTCAAGGAGATGTGGTGAGACAGTTCATGTGACTGAATGCTGCCATGGAGGGCTGTGTCCTTTTCAGGAACGATAGGCTGGGGAAGCGAGGTGGAGGAGTTGCCCTTTATGTGAGAGAGCTACTGGAATGTATTGAGGTGCACCTGTGAGAGGGTGAAGAACGTGTGGAGTGCTTCTGGGTGGGAATGAAGAGCAGGGCTGGTATGGCTGACACTGTTGTGGGGTGTACTCCAGTCACCAGATCAGGAGGATGAAGTCAATGAGGCCTTCTACACACAGCTGGAAGTGAAATAGCCTTGCAATCCCATGCACTGGTTGTCATGGGGGACATGAATCATCCACATATCTGCTGGGTAAACAACATGCCCAGGCACACACAGTCCAGACGGATCCTGCAATGCACTGAGGAAAATGTTGTCACGCAGCTGTTGGAGAAGCCAACAAGGAGTGGGGTGATTTTAGACCTTGTTCTTTCCAGCAGGTATGGGCTTGTTAGGGATGAGAAGTTTGGGGGCAGCTTGCGATGCAGCAATCATGAGATGGTGGTGTTCAAGATCTTGGGTGGAAGAAGTAAGGGAAAAAGTGGGATTGCTGCCCTGGACTTTCAGAGAGCCCACTGCAACAATTTCTGGGACCTACTTGGAGGTGTTTCATGGGCTCGGGTGCTAGAAGGTAAGGGAGCTAATGAGAGGTAGCCAACATTTAAACAGCACTTCTTCCAAGCTCAGGATCGGTGCAACCCTAAGAGTAGAAAATCAGGGAATGGATGCAGGAGGCCTGCGTGGATGAGCAAGGAGTTCATGGATAAGATCAAAGGGAAGAAGAGGGTTTAGGAAAAGTTGAAAAAAGGGCATGTCCCCTTGGGGGGAGTACAGGAGTGTTGTCAGAGCCTGCAGAGAAGTAATGGGGAAGGCCAAAGCTCACATTGAGGCAAAGCTAGTGAAGGAGATAAGGGATAATAAGCAGGGTGATCTTCTTACTCATTTTAATTTCTCTTTCCTTTTCCTCCTTTTCTCTGAAAGCTTTAAAGTAATTCAAGCCTTCTGTGGTTTCCTTATATAGCATACAGCTTAGACAGATACAATTGTGAGAGGGTCGACGCATGAAGGATTACCATTTTGTGGAAATCTCCTGAAAGACTACAAGAGGAACATGGCTGGAAAAGGACCTTAGAAGTGATTCTTTCTGCACAAACTGACAGGTCAGCCCTCCCCTACAATGGTAGTGCTATGGTGCCAGAGACACCCAGCAGGACTCTGTGATCAGTCTGTGCTGTTGTGTCACAAAGAACAACTAGTGAGATTGTAGAACCATCAACGTAAGGCAGTGCCAGGGTGAGTGCCAGTGCAGGAGTCGAAGTGAGTGTCTGCAGCCTGCAGGGAAAAGGACGCTGGTGTAGGACTGCATGGAACAGCCTCTGGTGGAGATGGCCAACAGCGCTGGCAAGGCTGGAGGGCCCTGAGAGAAAACCAAGGTCTTTGTCCTCTTGGCTGTGGCAGCTGTGTCTGCTGCTGAGGCTCAAGTGGCACGTTGTCCTCGTGCCACAGGGGCCTCCTTGCCTCCTTGCAGTCCTGTAGGGAGGCCACTAGTTGTCATATCATTTTCCCTCACAGAACACTACACACGCACATAGGACAGGTGTACTCTTCTTGGACAGTTGTTCCATTCTTTGCGTAAGGAACTGGCTAGAGGGCCGTGGCCAATGGGCAGTGGTTAATGGAGCTAAGTCCAACTGGCGACCCGTTACAAGTGGTGTCCCCAAGGGGTCGGTACTGGGGCCCATCTTGTTTAATATCTTTATTGATGGCCTTGATGAAGGCACTGAGTGTTCCCTCAGTAAGTCTGCAGATGACACTAAGTTGGGAGGTAGTGTTGATCTGCCTCAGGGAGGCCCTTCAGAGGGATCTAGATAAGCTGGATCACTGGGCTGAGGGGAATGGGATGAGGTTCAACAAGGCCAAGTGCCAGTTCCCGCACTTTGGGCACAATAAAAAAAAGGATCCTAGCCCAGGAGCTGGCAGGCCTCATTGAAAGGTCTTTAAACTAGGTAAGAAGGGGGAAGGGGACAAAATGAGGACTGCTGAGGTTCAGGTAGTTCAAGGTTCAAAAGTGAACTTGATGGGTGACGAGGGTGGAGTTCAAAGGGATGGAGTGTGGCAGGGGAATGCTGCCTCCCTGAAGTGTCTATACACTAATGCGCGCAGTATGGAAAATAAACAGGAAGAGTTGGCGATCTGCGTGCGGTCACATGGCTATGATCTCATTGCGATCACAGAGATGTGGTGGGACAGCTCGCATGACTGGAATGTTGTCATGGAGGGCTATGTGCTTTTTAGGAAAGATCGGCCGGCGAGGCGGGGTGGTGGAGTTGCTCTTTATGTAAGAGAGCAGCTTGAATGTATTGAACTCCACCTGGGGGAGAGTGGTGTAGCAGTGGAGAGCTTGTGGGTAAGAATCAAGGGGTGGGCTGGTATGGCTGACACCGTTGTGGGTGTGTGCTACAGGCCCCCTGATTAGGAGGAGGAGGTTGATGAGGCCTTCCACAAACAGTTGGAAGCAGCGTCACGATCCCAGGCGCTGGTGCTTATGGGGGACTTCAATCATCCAGATATTTGCTGGAAAAGCAATGTGGCCAGGCAGTCACGGTCCAGACGGTTCCTGCAATGTGTTGAAGACAACTTCCTGATGCAGGTGGTTGAGGAATCGACGAGGAGAGGGGTACTGCTGGACCTTATTCTCACTAATAGAGAAGGGCTTGTCAGGGAAGTAAAGGTCGGGGGCAGCTTGGGTTGTAGTGACCACGAGATGGTGGTGTTCAAGATCCTGAGTGGAAGAAGTAAAGCAAAAAGTAGGATTGCTATCCTGGACTTCAGGAGAGCCAACTTCGATCTCTTTCGGGGCCTACTTGGAGCTGTCTCATGGGCTAGGGTGTTGGAAGGCAAGGGGGCCTGTGAGAGCTGGTTGGCATTTAAGCAGCTCTTCTTCCAAGCTCAGGATCGGTGCGTCCCTGTGAGGAAGAAATCGGGAAAGGGTGGCAGGAGACCTGTGTGGATGAGCAAGGAGCTTGTGCACAAACTCAAAGGAAAGAAGAAGGCCCATGAAATGTGGAAAAAGGGTCTGACTACATGGGAAGAATACAGGAATGTTGTCAGGGTCTGCAGGGATGCGACAAGGAAGGCTAAAGCCCACCTGGAATTAAATCTGGCAAAGGGGATAAAGGATAATAAAAAAAGTTTTTTCAAGTACATTAACAGTAAAAGGAAGACTAGGGAGAATGTGGCTCCCCTGCTAAGTGACGGGGGTGTTCTGGTAATGGGGGATGCTGAGAAGGCGGAGATACTGAATGCCTTCTTTGCTTCTGTCTTCAGTGAAAAAGCTCCCCCTTGGGAATCTGAGACCCTGGAAGTTAGTGAGAGGATCTGGGGAATGGAAGACCCCCCTTCTGTCAGGGAAGAGGTGGTCCGGGAGCGCCTAGGCAACACCAATGTTCACAAATCCATGGGACCGGATGGGATTCATCCACGGGTGCTGAGGGAGCTGGCAGAGGTGATTGCTGAACAGCTTTCTGTCATCTTTGAGAAGTCTTGGAAGACGGGGGAGGTGCCTGAAGACTGGAAGATAGCCAACGTCACCCCGGTCTTCAAAAAAGGCAAGAAGGAAGACCCAGGCAATTATAGGCTAGTCAGCCTCACCTCTGTCCCTGGAAAGGTGATGGAACAGCTTGTACTGGATGTCATCTCCAGACAACTGGGAGAAGAGGAGGTTATAAGGAGTAGTCAGCACGGGTTCACCAGGGGGAGGTCGTGCTTGACCAACCTGGTAGCCTTCTATGATGTTGTCTCTGGCTGGGTGGATGGGGGGAGAGCAGTGGATGTAGTCTACCTTGATTTCAGCAAGGCATTTGACACTGTCCCCCACAACATCCTTATAACAAAGCTGAGGAAGTGTGGGATAGATGAGTGGACAGTGAGGTGGGTTGAGAACTGGCTGACTGGCAGAGTGCAGAGGGTCGTTGTTGGTGGTGCAGAGTCCGGTTGGAGGCCTGTAACTAGCGGTGTTCCTCAGGGGTCTGTGCTGGGTCCGGTCTTGTTCAACATCTTCATCAATGACCTTGATGAGGGGATAATGGCCACCCTCAGCAAGTTTGCTGATGACACAAAGTTGGGAGGATTGGCTGACAGCCTGAAGGCTGTGTTGCCATTCAGCAAGACCTGGATAGGCTAGAGAGCTGGGCAGAAAAAAACCGGATGAGGTTTAACAAAAGCAAGTGTAGAGTCTTGCATATGGGGAGGAATAATTCCATGCACCAGTACAGGTTGGGGGATGACCTGCTGGAGGGGAGCTCTGCGGAAAGGGACCTGGGTGTCCTGGTGGATGACAGGTTGGCCATGAGCCAGCAGTGTGCCCTTGTGGCCAAAAAGGCCAATGGCTTACTGGGGTGCATTAAAAAGAGCGTGGCCAGCAGGTCGAGGGAGGTGATCCTCCCCCTCTACTCTGCCCTGGTAAGACCTCATCTGGAGTTCTGGGCTCCCCAGTACAAAAAAGACAGGGATCTCTTGGAAAGAGTCCAGCGGAGGGCCACAAAGATGGTGAAGGGCCTGGAGCATCTCCCCTATGAGGAAAGGCTGGGTCTGTTCAGCCTTGAGAAAAGGAGACTGAAAGGAGACCTGATCCAGGTTTATAAATATCTAAGATGTGTGGGGCAAAATGGCGAGGCCAGACTGTTTTCAGTGGTGAGTGGAGACAGGACAAGGGGAAATGGCCGGAAACTGCAGCATAGGAAGTTCCGCACAAACATGCGCAAGAACTTCTTTACAGTGAGGGTGACGGAGCACTGGAACAGGCTGCCCAGGGAGGTGGTGGAGTCTCCTTCTCTGGAGACGTTCAAGACCTGCCTGGATGCCTACCTGTGCGACCTACTGTAGGGAACCTGCTTTGGCAGGGGGGTTGGACTCGATGATCTCTGGAGGTCCCTTCCAACCCCTACAATTCTGTGATTCTGTAATAATCCCATACAGCGCTATAGGCATGGGGATGAGTGTCTGGATGACTGTGAAGAGGAAAGGGACCTGGGGGAGTTGGTTGATGCTTAGCTGAACACGAGCCAACAGTGTGCACAGGTGGCCAAGAGGGCCAACAGCATCCTGGCCTGCATGAGAAACAGTGTGGCCAGCAGGAGCACGGAGGTGATCATCCCCCTCTACTCAGCACTGGTGAGGCTGCACCTCAAATACCACGTTCAGTTTTGGGCCCCTTGCTACAAGAAAGACGTTGAGGCCATGTAACATGTCCAGAGAAGGGCAACAAAACTGGTGAGGGGTCTGGAGCACAAATCCTATGAGGAGTGGCTGAGGGAGCTGGGATTGTTTAGTCTGGAGGAGGCTCAGAGGAGACCTTATTGTACTCTCAAACTTTGGCCTCTTTTCCCAGGCAATGAACAGGACCCGGGGAAATGGCTGCAAGTTGTACCAGAGGTGGTTTCGGTTAGACATAAGGGAGAACTTTTTCTCTCAGAGAGTGGTCAGACAATGGAATGGCTGCCCAGGAAGTGGTGGAGTTGCCACCCCTGGCAGTGTTCAAGAGGCATCTGGATGAGGAGCTATGAGATATGGCTTAGGGGCTTGTAGTAGCAATGATAATGGGAGGATGGTTGGACTGGATGATCTAGCAGGTTGTTTCCAACCCTGTGATTAAATGATTCTATGATTCACATTCCACTGACTGTGGGAGAACCTTGGGACATCAGTGAGGGACAGGACCACCCTTCCCAGAGGCTGCAGCTATGGCCCTACCCTTTTGCTGCATCAGACAAACCAAGGGCTTGCCTCAGTCTCAAAGCACCTGCACAGGGCCTTTGCCTGCCGGGAATCACAACCTCCAATTATCTGCTCTAACATGGATGTGGGGAGGCTTTGTTGGTAATGGCTCCACAGGGACCAGTTAACACTCCAACACTCTCCAACATTTCTGGACAGCTTTTTGACTGCACCTTCATCATTTGGTTGCTGCAGTCTTCTCTCAGTACCTGAAGTTCATGGACACCACATAAGCTGTGGGGCTCATTACAGTGCAGAAAGATCTAACAAGCCATTTCACTCAAGTCTTCAGGACTTGAACTGTTTATCAGGGAGGTCTCAGTGTTGTAGACAAAGTTTTCCAGGAGCACTGTCCAAAAAAGGAGTTGTCACATTTAAGGATATTTTTTATTACAGCAGACACAGAGATGCCAGTGAGCATGGCTCAACCCCTGTGACACAGATGGCAGCTCTGTCAGGGAGAGGGAGGAACAGCCAGCAGGGGGTTAGTATTGTGGGGATGCAAGAGGGAAATGTAGTCAGTGAGAGCTGATAAGGGGATAGTGACTGCACCAGACAAAGATGGGAATTAATGCAGATGGAGGAGAAAGAAGCCTGTGGAAGAGGAGGGATGCAGGGGGCCAGTTGCTTGTGGCCAAATGTGTGGTCAGTGCTGGTCTGGGTGGGTGTGTGGGAGGCATGGGAGGGAGCTGACACCCCTCCAGGACCCAGGACTACAACCTGAGGATAAGATAGGCATCAACTGATTCAGATGGATCCCGTCCCCATGGAAGTGTAAAGGGCTGTCCAGCAGAGCCAGGGAGCTGCAGGGAGATGTGTGGGGGGAAGGAAGGAGCCCCCCAGCAGCACAGGGGCCTTCTGCTGCTAGAGGTGCTGCATGGGGCTGGGGGCTCACAGCTGCACTGCATGCTTGGGACCTAGCAGAAGGGACTTTTCAAGGACGACCCAACATGGTACTTTCTGCCCTGTATTCATTTTCCTGCCCTTGGGATAGGGATGACTGGCAAAATGGGAGAGAAGCTGTCCATGTTGATGCATCACTGAGACTGTTGTACTGCAGCTTTGGCGATGAGTAGGATTGTGAGCAGCATCCTCGTGTTCCATCAGCCTTTCCTCAATGGACAGAATGAGCATTAGCTTTGTTGATCCCGTTCAGGCTTTCATATCAGAAAGTCTGTTTATTGACACGCCTGAAGGCTGTGCTGCCATTCAGCAAGACCTGGACAGGCTGGAGAGCTGGGCAGTAAGAAACCGGATGAGGTTCAACAAAAGCAACTGGAGAGTCTTACACATAGGGAGGAATAATTGCATGCACCAGTACAGGTTGGGGGATGAGCTGCTAGAGAGGAGCTCTGCAGAGAGGGACCTGGGTGTCCTGGTGGATGACAGGTTGGCCATGACCCAGCAGTGTGCCCTCCTGGCCAAGAGGGCCAATGGCACTCTGGGGTGCATTAAAAAGAGCATGGCCAGCAGGTCGAGGGAGGTGATCCTCCCCCTCTACTCTGCCCTGGAAAGGCCTCATCTGGAGTACTGCATCCAGTTCTGGGCTCCCCAGAACAAAAAAGACAGTGATCTCTTGGAAAGAGTCCAGTGGAGGGCCACAAAGATGGTGAAGGGCCTGGAGCATCTTCCCTATGAAGAAAGGCTGAGTAAATTGGGTCTATTTAGCCTTGAGAAAAGATGACTGAGTGGGGATCTAATCTAGGAGTATAAATATCTGAGGGGAGCACAGTGGTGAGGCCAGTCTCTTTTCAGTGGTGAGTGGAGACACGACAAGGGGAAACGGACATAAGCTGCAGCATAGGAAGTTCTACACGAATGTGCGCAAGAATTTCTTTAGGTGAGGTGATGGAGCACTGGAACAGGCTGCCCAGGGGAGTTGTGGAGTATCCTCTGGAGACTCGCCTGGACGCCTACCTGTGTGACCTGGTTTAGGGAACCTGCTTTGGCAGGGGGGTTGGACTTGCTGATCTCTAGAGGTCCTTTCCAACCCCTACAGTTCTGTGATTCCGTGATTATACCTGCAAAGATAAGCAGGCACACAGATACTGCCCTGCAAACAGGCAGTTTCCTGACTGGCAAAAATGGGTATACTGACTTTCGGGTGGCGAGTGTGACAGCAGAAAGGAAAAGAAGGAAAAGACACAAGACTTGTAAACAACAGGCCAATAGACACCAATAGAAAGCCTGTTTTTCTCCCTCCAGGTTGGGAAATGCCTTCCCAAAAGCAAGCAGTGGGCTGGAGAAGGCACCAAAACCAAATCCTGATTGCACCTTTCCCTCTCCTCATTCCACGTGCTGACATCTATTTTAAGAACAACAAACAAGACAGTGAAGAAAGCTCCAGAACAACTCAGCTACTTTACTCATCCCTTCCCCTTTCCACTACAGATGATTCTCAGAAAACCTCCAAGAGCCATGTTACTGCTCTCCTCACCCTTCTCTCCTGCTCCTGGGTGGATGTGTGAGTATCTCCCACATGACTTCAACAGTCACATATAATCACATCAGTTGGCCATGAAAACCACGCAGCTCATTGGCTGTGTGCTACAACCCCTAAATTGCTGGGAATCCAGTGACCCATTAGGACAAGAGAGGCTGATCTTGAGATACTCCTTTAAAGAATTAATTGGTATGACTGTCCAGGCTGAATGGCTTATAGTAGACTCCCACAGTGACGTCCTCTTTAGTTCTCCTTGACCCTTAATCCATACCCAGAGGCTTTCAACCATGTCATTACTAACTCTAAGCTCCATTCCATCCAGTCCACCCGTACACACAGCAGCCCCATCCCATCTCACCTGCCCTGCATCTCCAGCCTGCAGAGCCCAGAGCCATCCATCACACACAGCACACCCGTCACAGGACCGTTCCCACCACCTCTCACTCATGCTGATGATGCTGCAGCACACAGGGCCTCCAACTTTGGATGCCAATGCAAAAAACCAGTAACACCTAACAGCCTTGCACATGGGCACCTGGGGGGCTGGTTGTTCCCTTGGGAGCTCTGTCTGTGCCTGTGTTGATTCCATGAGTGCAGAGGTGACCTATGACACGGAGGGCAGAACTTTCTGTGGGGTGGATGCAACTACTGGTAGAACTCACAAGACAAGCAGAGGACTGGAGGAGGCACCAAAACCAACAAAAATCACCAAAGGTGCTTACACCTTTCCCTCTCCTCATTCCACGTGCTGACATTTATTTTAAGAACAACAAACAAGACAGAGAAGAGAGCTCCAGAACAACTCAGCTGCTTTATTCATCCCCTCCCCTTTCCTCTACAGATGATTCTCAGAAAACCTCCAAGAGCCACGTTACTGCTCTCCTGACCCTTCTCTCAGATTCATCAGAGCACTCACAGATTACTGAGAGCAACACATGCACACAGACACACAGAACATCCCCACACAGATGCCTCTCCTAAGTAAACGGCATCAAAAAGCTGTTGGCAGGAAGAGCAGAAGAGGAAAGCAGGATTTGGGTAGCAAGGAGAGGCCATCTGAAGCTCGTGGGTTAAATTCACTCTGCAGGGGGTGCCAGTGATGCCAGTTCCTTTGCAAACTCCTCCTGTGTGGGGAAAAGCATCTGGGCCTCCCTCATCCTTGGGCTCACCAAAATTCTTAAGGTCTCTCTGTAGGGGGTTTCCCCATGGGAAAGGAGGTGCCAGCCCAGAGAGAAATTTCCTGCACCAGAGACACATGCAGGGCCAATTTATCACATGGACTGGACAATGTTTAATGAGGATTGAGCTCTGGATGAAGCTCTTCCTACAGTGCAGGCATTTCTAGGGTCTCTGCCAGAGTGAAAAGCTCATCAGTGAAAGTGCCCCGGTAAAAGGTCTTCCCACACATGGGACATTTGTAGCACTTCTTCCACGAGTGCCATCTCCTGTGTGTGAGGAGCTCTGCACCATGCACAAAGCCCTTCTCACACTCGAGGCATTTCTAAGGCTTCCTGCCACGTGAACTCACTGCTGCAGGCATGGATTGGACTCCACCCAAGTGCAGCCACTGTGGTACCTCAGCAGGTTCGAGCTGTAGCCAAAGCTCTTCTTGCGGGCTCCTCATTGGATCCACTGGTATGTGATGAGCTGCCAGCTGTGGACAGACCTCTTCCTACAGTCAAGGCACTCACTGGGACTCTCCTCTTGGGTTGGTTCTCTGGCGTCTACTGAGGGTTGAGCTCCAGATGAAGCTCTTCCCACACTGCCTGCAGACAGGATTTCTTCCTTCCTGGTGACATATCAGCCCAGCTGAGGTTTCCTTTGTGTCCTCACCTGCTGCCCCATAGAACAGGAGTTTCTGCAGGGGAGGTAAGAGGTGACTCTCATGCACACAGCCCTGGCAAAAACGTGCCACCTGGCAGAGCGTTTCCAGTGGCTGTGACATATCCCACTCTGGATTCTCCTTTGCATGGCCACTCAGCACAGCAACTGAAGGGCAGCAATATGCATAATACTCATGCAACGAAGGAGAAAGAGGATTTAGTTTGGCCACAGAGCTCTTCCTCTACTGAAGAGATTTGTAAGGTTCATCACCACACAAAGCCACAGGTGGTCATCATGCTGTGGCTGTGGCTGAAGTTCTTCCAATGCTCTGAAGGCTCTGTATCTTGTGTGGCTGTGTTGGTAGGTAATGAGGCTGGAACTGCTTTTGAAGGTTCCCCGTATCTTGTGATTCTTCTACAGCCTGCATGCGCTCTGGTTGTGCCTGTGGGTGTTGAGATTAGACCTTCCTTTAAAGCTCTTCTTTTAAAACTCAGGACACTGAAAAGGTCTTTCTGTGATTGCTCTTGTGGTGCTTCAACTCAGAACTGCTTTTGAAGCACTTCCCACACTCGGTACATTTTTAGGGTCACTCTCCTGTGTGAATGCGCTGGTAGCAAATTAGGTGAGAACACTTCATGAAGCTCTTCCCACACTCAGAGTACTTGTGGGGTTTTCCACTTGTTTGGATGCAGTGGCGCGACTTCAATTCAGAACTGCTTCTGAAGCTCTTCTAACACTCAGAGCACTTGTAGGGTCTCTCCCCTGTGTGGATGCACTGGTGCTTCTTTAAATCAGAATGGTTTCTGAAGCCGTTCCCACACTCAGGACACTGAAATGGTTTCTCTCCTGTGTGCATGAGCTTGTGCAGCTTCAATTCACAATACCTCTTGAAGCTCTTCCCACACTCAGAGCACTTGTACGGTCTTTCAGGTGTGTGGACACGCTGGTGCTTCTTTAAATCAGAACTGACTGTGAAGCTCTTCCCACACTCAGGACATTTGTAAGGTTTCTTCCCTGTGTGGTTTACGCTGGTGCCTGTTTAAATCAGAACGGTTTCTGAAGCTCTTCCCACACTCAGGACACTGAAATGGTTTCTCTCCTGTGTGTATGCGCTGGTGCACCTTCAATTCAAAAAACCTATTGAAGCTCTTCCCACACTCAGAGCACTTGTAGGGTTTTTCACCTGCATGGATGCGATGGTGCAACTTCAAATTAGAACTGCTTCTGAAGCTCTTCTCACACTCAGAGCACTTGTAGGGTTTTTCACCTGCATGGATGCGCTGGTGCAACTTCAAATTAGAACTGCTTCTGAAGCTCTTCTCACACTCAGGACATTTGTAAGGTCTCTCCCCTGTGTGGATGCGCTGGTGCCTGTTTAAACTAGAACGGCATATGAAGCTCTTCCAACACTCAGAGCACTTGTAGGGTTTTTCACCTGTATGGATGTGCTGGTGCTTCATTAAATCTGAAGGGCTTGAGAAGCCCTTCCCACACTCAGGACACTGAAATGGTGGCTGTCCTGTGTGTATGTGCCTGTGCAGCCTCAATCCAGAACAGCTCTTGAAGCTCTTCCCACACTCAGAGCACTTGTAGGGTTTTTCACCTGTATGGATGCGCTGGTGCTTCATTAAATCTGAACGGTTTGAGAAGCCCTTCTCGCACTCAGGACACTGAAATGGTTGCTGTCCTGTGTGGATGTGCTTGTGCAGCTTCAATGCAGAACAGCTCTTGAAGCTCTTTCTACACTCAGAGCACTTGTAGGGTCTCTCTCCTGTATGGACACGCTGGTGGACAGTGAGGAGGGATCTCCATCTGAAGCTCTTTCCACAATCAGAGCACTTGTTTGGGCTCATTGCTGAGTGTATGCACTGGTGGTTAACGACACTGGAATCTTTTTCAAAGCTATTTCCACACTCAGTGCGTGGATTCTGCTTTTTCTTCTGGCACACATCCTTGCTCCTGGGTTCTTCAGGCTCCTTTTGACCTACGTTGAAGCCCAACGGGCTCCTTCCTGCCTTTCCCAGAAACTTTCCCAGTGGCTTCATGATGTGCTCACCCTGACCTTGCTCTAGGCCTCCTTGGACATCCCTTCTGATTTCTTCCACACCCCACCGCCTTTCGGCCACACCACTTTCCTGCAGGTCCTCCAGTATATCTGTAATCCCAGTTCCTGCTGGATGACAGGAAATCCAGAAATAGCACACAGTGCCCAAAATAAAACACAGACAGACATGGCTCTTCCAGACCCAACCTCCTCCTTCCCTCCACCACCTCACCTGGGCTGAGGTCTCCTGGCACGGCCTCAGGGCTACGCACATCTGGGATCCAGGGCTCTTCCCCTCCTTCAAGTAGGGAGATCAGCACGGGTTTGGTAGCTGGAAGTGGAGCTTCAGAGAGAGAAACAGGGGAGATGAGAACAATTCCCTCATTCTGGCACAGTGCCTGTTCAACAGCTCCACTCTGTGTCCCCTACCCAGGGAGAAATCACAGTTTGGTTTCTGGGCCCACAGCTTCCTTCGGAGCAAAGAGTCCTTATACAACTCTGAAAACTCCAAAGGGATTTTTTCTTTAACATTAACTTGAGAACAGTTTGTTTATTTTCTGACAATATATCAATGACCAAGGCATCAAAATGTTTACGGCAATTGAATGCAAAATCCTACATCGTAAAGGAATAACCAGGTTATTCATCTGTTAGCTTGAGCCATTGGCACCATTTAATGCAGCAACAGAAGGCCTGGTTTTCTCCCTCCTGGCTGATGCCTGCTTGCCAGCACTGACTCTGGGGCGTTTATGAGTCTGCTGTGCATTCTAATCCCACCTGAAATTCACGCTTCTCAGTATTTCCTTTGTTGCTGTTGCTGTTATCAATATGTAACTGCACGGCAATTATTCTATGCCCAGCCTGCAGAGGCTCATTCTGCACAGCCAAAGGTGCCCTAACGAGGAGGAAAGGCAGCAAAGCCCTCACCCAGGAAGGCCACACACTGGTACGTCTCCAGCATCACGTCCCGGTACAGCGCTCGCTGCGCAGGGTCCAGCAGCGCCCACTCCTCCCTGCTGAAATACACGGCCACCTCCGCAAAGCTCACGGGCTCCTGCAAGCAAAGAGGCTCCTTGCTGGGAACAGCCAAGGCCCAGGGAAGCAGCTCAAACAGGACACAAACTCCCGTCCCAGCCGCTTCTCTGGCCCTAGCACACACACGCTGCCTGAGGCCACCTCCCTCTTCCCCTGCATTCACATCCCTCGCCCCTCGGCCTCTCCTGCCTGCTTCCCCCAGCCCCTACCTGAGATGGATGTGCTGTGGCCATCTGCTGCTCTCCTGCAGCTGAGATGATCACGGCGGGAAGGCAGAAGTTACACCGGAGCCTGCAGGGACAAGAGAAATGGCAGGGGAGCTGTGAGGGAACGCAGCAGTCCCTGTCCCAGCCCAGCCCTCCACAGCCCATCTGCAGGGCACTGCCTGGGGGATGGCACAGCAGGCCTTGCACAGGAACACAAGCAGCAACAGCACTGGTAACGCTCTGCCTACAGATGATTACAAATCACAAAGCTGACTCCAACTGGGTGGCACAAAGAACTGATACCCGATTCAACAGCTGAGGGTACATGGACTGTGTGCCTAAAGACAATGCATAGCAAGGAGGCAGTCATCTTACCCCTAAACAGGGAGCAGCCCAACTGCCCCTTGAGCTCTCCTGCACAGCAAGGGCTGCACGACAGGATCTCCCTACAATCAGGGATGGCTCAAGGTCACACCTCTACAGAGATCCCTATCAGCTTGATATCAAGCCACTTTGCTGACACAGATCTTCTGTAAGAGACCCAGGGTTAGTTTGGAGCTTTGTGAGCTTCTCTAAGGTGATGTGTTACAGTGAAGATCTCAAGGTATTCACAAAATCATAGAATGGCCTGGGTTGAAAAGGTCCTCAATGACCATCTAGTGTCAACCCTCCTGCTATGCGCAGGGTCACCATCTACCATACCAGGCTGCCCTCAGCCACATCCAGCCTGGCCTCGAATGCATCTGGGGATAGGACATCCATGACCTCCCTGGCAACATCTTGCAGTGTGTCACCACTCTCTGACTGCAAAACTTCTTCTGAATATCTAACCTAAATCTCCTTTGTCTCAATTTAAAACATTCCCCCTTGTCCCATCAAAATACACGCTCGTAAAAAGCCGTTCCCCTACTAGTTCATGCTTTTCTTTCACGTACTGGAAGGCCACAGTATGGTCTCCCCGGAGTCTTCCCTTCTCCTCGTTAAACAAGCCCAGTTCCACCATTGCACCAATGCCTCGGCGGCTGCATCTCTCTCCTCCCCCACCAAGGGGCGCCTCTTCCCATTCAGCATCGCACGCGCACCGCGCTCACTTCAGGGCACGGTTTTCAGCACCGTGCGCCCTTTGCACGAGGCAGCCTGGGCTGCACTTTACTGATGTGCTGCTCGGGCGCGTTCTCAACGTGTGCTACAGTCAGCCCACAGGCCCTCAGCCTTTCATCTTCTATTGCACAGCCCAGTGCCGGGGCTGGCGCAGATGCTGGACGTGCTCAGGGCCCAAAACTGCGCTGAAGGGATCGGCAGCTGCCGGGACAACCTGAACAAAAGCCTTGGGAGGGGTTTGCACAACCTCAGGTGAGCCATCAGCCCAGCGCTAAGCGCACAAAACATAACGCTAGAAGGGCCGCTAGGGGCAGATGTTGCCAGCTGGGGCCCCGAAGGGAAACTGCGGGCTGCCGGGAAGGGGGAGGGGAGTGAAAATTCCCCCCTTGGAGGCTGCACATTTAGACAGTCAAAAGGAGGCATCTGGGAGTTGAAAGCTTCCATCAATCAATCCATGCGTGCAGAGCTGCAAAACGAGGTCATCTCGTGTCTCCCGTGCCCCAGAGAGAAAAATGCAGTCCCAGCTGGGCTGTGTTACAGAGAGACTACCGGGCAGCAGGACACGCTGAGCTGCTCTGCTCACTTCCTCGCTGTCCCAGCTCCAGCCCCTTCCTGTGCCCCTCGGAGCCCAAGCCGGGCTGCAACACGCCTGGGAACCGCTGCTCCCCTCATTGCACCCGTCTGGCCCAGCAAACCCGCTGTGCTGGGCAGGAGCTGGAGCCGGGACCGGGCTCCCGCCTGGGCTACAGCAGTGCCAGTTCCGCCCTGTCCGGTGCTGCTCCCCACTCCCCGCTCCCCTCCCGCCGCTGCTGGCAGGGGGCAGGAAGCGTGCGCTCCTCTGCACGAGCCGCGAAGGGCTCCTACCTTGGGTGCGGAGCAGGCTGCTCCCGCCTCTGGTGCAGGCAACCGGACTCCTGGGTGTCGCGGAGAGCAGAGGATGCCGAGTGCCCTCAGCCCGGAGCTGGCCGCAGCACGGCCTCGCTGCTCCTCCTGCCACTGCCGTGCTGCCCGGACGGCTTCCAGCCAGGCTCTGGCCGCTTCGGCACAGCCTCAGGTGCAGGCAGCAATTCCCACAGCGAGCACGCCCCGAGCCGGCTGCCAGGCCTTGGGCAGTTTCACAGCTCGTTCTCATGGCACATCTGCACCCGGGGGAGGGGGGGGAAGAAGGGAGGAGGGGGGAAGGAAGAGAGGAGGGGGGGGAGGAAGGGAGGAGCGATGTGTGCTGCGTTTTGTTACGCTAATAAAGCATCGCTTTCTGCTGGCTCTCTTTGCTTCCTTTGCTGGGGACATTCGCACATCCTTGTGGTCACACATCCCCACGTTGCTGCCCTGCCGTTGCTTTAACTCCTGCCATTCTATCATTTCCTGAATACCTTGGGATCTTCACTGTAACACATCACCTTAGAGAAGCTCACAAAGCTCCAAACTAACAATGGGTCTCTTACAGAAGATCTGTGTTAGCAAGCTGTCTTGATATCAAGCCGATAGGGATCTCTGTAGAGGTGTGACCTTGAGCCATCCCTGATTGTAGGGAGATCCTGTCGTGCAGCCCTTGCTGTGCAGGAGAGCTCAAGGGGCAGTTGGGCTGCTCCCTGTTTAGGGGTAAGATGACTGCCTCCTTGCTATGCATTGTCTTTAGGCACACAGTCCATGTACCCTCAGCTGTTGAATCGGGTATCAGTTCTTTGTGCCACCCAGTTGGAGTCAGCTTTGTGATTTGTAATCATCTGTAGGCAGAGCGTTACCAGTGCTGTTGCTGCTTGTGTTCCTGTGCAAGGCCTGCTGTGCCATCCCCCAGGCAGTGCCCTGCAGATGGGCTGTGGAGGGCTGGGCTGGGACAGGGACTGCTGTGTTCCCTCACAGCTCCCCTGACATTTCTCTTGTCCCTGCAGGCTCCAGTTCAAATTCTGCCTTCCCGCCGTGATCATCTCAGCTGCAGGAGAGCAGCAGATGGCCACAGCACATCCATCTCAGGTAGGGGCTGGGGGAAGCAGGCAGGAGAGGCCGAGGGGCGAGGGATGTGAATGCAGGGGAGAGGGAGGTGGCCTCAACCAGCGTGTGTGTGCTGGGGCCAGAGAAGCGGCTGGGACGGGAGTTTGTGTCCTGTTTGAGCTGCTTCCCTGGGCCTTGGCTGTTCCCAGCAAGGAGCCTCTTTGCTTGCAGGAGCCCGTGAGCTTTGTGGAGGTGGCCGTGTATTTCAGCAGGGAGGAGTGGGCGCTGCTGGACCCTGCGCAGCGAGCGCTGTACCGGGACGTGATGCTGGAGACGTACCAGTGCGTGGCCTCGCTGGGTGAGGGCTTTGCTGCCTTTCCTCCTCGTTAGGGCACCTTTGGCTGTGCAGAATGAGCCTCTGCAGGCTGGGCATAGAATAATTGCCGTGCAGTTACATATTGATAACAGCAACAGCAACAAAGGAAATACTGAGAAGCGTGAATTTCAGGTGGGATTAGAATGCACAGCAGACTCATAAACGCCCCAGAGTCAGTGCTGGCAAGCAGGCATCAGCCAGGAGGGAGAAAACCAGGCCTTCTGTTGCTGCATTAAATGGTGCCAATGGCTCAAGCTAACAGATGAATAACCTGGTTATTCCTTTACGATGTAGGATTTTGCATTCAATTGCCGTAAACATTTTGATGCCTTGGTCATTGATATATTGTCAGAAAATAAACAAACTGTTCTCAAGTTAATGTTAAAGAAAAAATCCCTTTGGAGTTTTCAGAGTTGTATAAGGACTCTTTGCTCCGAAGGAAGCTGTGGGCCCAGAAACCAAACTGTGATTTCTCCCTGGGTAGGGGACACAGAGTGGAGCTGTTGAACAGGCACTGTGCCAGAATGAGGGAATTGTTCTCATCTCCCCTGTTTCTCTCTCTGAAGCTCCACTTCCAGCTACCAAACCCGTGCTGATCTCCCTACTTGAAGGAGGGGAAGAGCCCTGGATCCCAGATGTGCGTAGCCCTGAGGCCGTGCCAGGAGACCTCAGCCCAGGTGAGGTGGTGGAGGGAAGGAGGAGGTTGGGTCTGGAAGAGCCATGTCTGTCTGTGTTTTATTTTGGGCACTGTGTGCTATTTCTGGATTTCCTGTCATCCAGCAGGAACTGGGATTACAGATAAACTGGAGGACCTGCAGGAAAGTGGTGTGGCCGAAAGGTGGTGCGGTGGTGTCTGTGTGGAAGAAATCAGAAGGGATGTCCAAGGAGGCCTGGAGCAAGGTTCTGATTTGAAACTGCACCAGCGCATCCACACGGGAGAAAGACCCTACAAGTGTCCCGAGTGTGGGAAGAGCTTCCGAAGCAGTTGTGAACTAAAACGCCACCAGCGCATCCACACTGGAGAGAGACCCTATAAATGTGCTATGTGTGAGAAGAGCTTCAAAAGAAGGTCTAATCTCGACACCCACAAGCACATCCACATTGTATGCAGGCTGCAGAAGCATATCAAGATACGGGAACCTTCAAAAGCAGTTCCAACCTCATTACCTACCAGCACAGTCACACAAGATACAGAGCCTGCAGAGCGTTGGAAGAACTTCAGCCAGAGCCTCAGCATGATGACCACCTGTGGCTTTGTGTGGTGATGAATCTTACAAATCTCTTCAGTAGAGGAAGAGCTCTGCGGCCAAACTAAATCCTCTTTGTCCTTCTTTGCACAAGAATTATGCATATTGCTCTCCTCCAGCTGCAGTTGCTGTGTTGCGTGGCCATACAAAGGAGAATCCAGAGTGGGATGTGTCACTGAAAACCCTCTGCCAGGTGGCATGTTTCTGTCGTGCCTGTGTGCAAGGAGAGTCACCTCTTACCTCCCCTGCAGAAACTCCTGTGCTGTGGGGCAGCAGGTGAGGACACAAAGGAAACCTCAGCTGGGCTGATATGTCACCAGGAAGGAAGAAATCCTGTCTGCAGGCAGTGTGGGAGAGCTTCATCTGGAGCTCAACCCTCAGTAGACGCCAGAGAACCAACCCAAGAGGAGAGTCCCAGTGAGTGCCGTGACTGCAGGAAGAGGTCTGTCCAGAGCCTGCACCAGTGAGTTCACGTGGCAGGAAGCCTTAGAAATGCCTCGAGTGTGAGAAGGGCTTTGTGCAGAGTGCAGAGCTCCTCACTCACAGGAGATGGCACTCGTGGAAGAAGTGCTACAAATGTCCCATGTGTGGGCAGAGCTTTTGCCAGTGGATCCACTCAGTGCAGAGACCCTAGAAATGCCTGCACTGCAGGAAGAGCTTCATCCAGAGCTCAGTCGTCATTAAACATTGTCCAGTCCATGTGATAAATTGGCCCTGCAAGTGTTCCTGGTGCAGGAAGTTTCTCTCTGGGCTGGCAACTCCTTTCTCATGAGAAAACCCCCAGCGGAGAGACAATGAGGATGCTGTTAAGCCCAAGGATGAGGGAGACCCCAATTCTTCTCCCCACACAGGACGATTTTGCAAAGGAGATGGCATCACTGGCACCCTCTGCAGAAGGGACTTAACCCAGGAGCTTCAAATGGTCTTTCTTGCTACCCAAAGCAGTTGGGTAAAGCATGCCCAGTTTTTTTTTGCTCTTCCTGACAGCAGCATTTTGATACCATTTCCTAAGGAGAAGCATCTTTGTAGGGATGTTCTGTGTGTCTGTGTGCATGTGTTACTCCCAGTAATTTGTGAGTGCTCTGATGAATCTGAGAGAAGGGTCAGGAGAGCAGTAACGTGGCTCTTGGAGGTTTTCTGAGAATCATCTGTAGAGGAAAGGGATGGGGGTCAATAAAGTATCTGAGTTGTTCTGAAGCTTTCTTCACTACGGTCTTGTATTTTGTTGTTAAAATAAATGTCAGCACGTGGAATGAGGAGAGGGAAAGGTGCAATCAGGATTTGGTTTTGGTTTCTCCTCCAGCCCACTGATTGCTTCTGGAGAAGACATTTCTTTCACACAACCCTATCATCCTTCCTAACCGTGTTGCACAGAGCAGCTGTGTGACACCAAACCTTGTTTGCCTCCAATAAAACTACAAAAAGCTGAGCTTGTTCTCCAAATTTCTGGAGGTGGTGGGAGCAGAAGGCAGTACAAACCCACATGGTGCACAAGCAGCTCATCCCCACAGCGCAGAGATATCAGAGTGTTCTCCTGTGCATGCTTGCCTTGCAAGTGATCCCTTTTGAGCTTGAAGGTTTTTGATTTGACCTTGGCAAGTGTCATGGTTCTATGTTTTTGTTTTTGTTTTTTTGTTTTTGGATTTCAGTATTCCACATCAAAACATCATGTAGTGTACGGGGCATTAAAGTGTCACTGCCCCATTTCCAAGTACCTATCCCTGTACATTACAGAAGTCACGGGATCTGGCCCTTCTGGGTGGGGGGGGCACTCTCTTGCTGCCTGGCAGTGGGTGCTGGAGGGTGTTTTCCTAGCCGTTCCAAGCTTTTCAGGTTTGAATCGGTCCCGGGAACTCTCTCTCTGTTATCTTGTCTGATTTATTAATCTCAATTTCAGTTAAATTGTATATATTGTGTTATTTTGTATTCCAATATTATAGTAAAATAAGTTTTCCTCCATAGATTGTTGCCGCTGCTTTTTTTCCTCCCTTCCTTCCTTCCCATTTTTGTGGGACTGGGGTGGGGGGGGGGAGGGCAGAGGCCTGTCGCCCCTGTCACGGACATAGATTGATCTGGTCAACTCCGTGACAGATTTTTGGCGCCCAACGTGGGGCGATTGCTTTTTAGCTTTTAGAACGAATCCCTTTTTCTCTCTGCTCTTAGAGAGCTTCGTTAAGGAGCATTATCAGTAGTTCAGGTTCCTGGGCTAGAAAGCCTGACCTTGAAAGATTAGGCGTACTGCCAGTGTTCTGGGATATTTGTAAACTTTCAGCACTACTTAGTCTGAGTAGTGCCTTTTTTTTTCTTTTTTTTTTCCCTCCTCTTGTTAGCTTCAATTCATTAACCCTTTTTTTAGCAAGCACGAGTGATGAACCCACTCGTTATTGTGGGGGTGCTGGGTAAAGGATTAAAAGCAATGGTGTTACTCACAACCTACTGGCCAATAATCCATCTCACACTTGTGTGTTTTGGAATTGTATCCGTATATAACTACCTAAGGGCACTGATGGAGACACCTATATTTTACCTACTTGCAATGTGGTATGATTTGAACTTTGACATCTACATCCCAGAAGGAATGGCTAATTTCACAAACAACTACATCCCAGAAGGAATGGCTAATTTCACAAACAACAGAGAATGCCCTTAGTTTATGAATTGTTACGCTCCAAAACTACAAACAATTGCTGTCCCCAATTCATGCTCCCGTTTCTGCTATATCAAGAATGATGACGGAGCAAGTGTCTCAACTGATTAACCGTGACAAACCTGTAGCAGTAGCAGTGACGCTTGATGAAGATCAGGATAATCAAAAGAGTCTAATGAAGGAGATCAAGGAGATGAAGGAGATGATGCGAGCCCACCTAACTAAAGACAATGAACCTTCCTTCTCACGTGCACCATCAAAGATCTCAGCTGTTAGAAGCAAACGCTCTCCGGCTCAAGTAAGGGGTAATACACCGCGAATTGCCTTATCGTATTACCTATGTGACCATGGAGAAGACATGGGGAAGTGGCACGGTCAACCTACTCCTGTACTACGAGCCCGGGTGAAAGAATTACAAAGCAGATCAACCACCAGTGCAGTTGCTCCAGTTACCACAGGTAATGAATAGAGGGGCCCTGCCCTCAGTCAGGGGGGAGAAAGGGATAATAGAGTATATTGGACTGTGTGGATTCGATGGCCTGGCACATCAGAACCACTGAAATATAAGGCACTGGTGGACACTGGTGCAAAGTGCACTCTGATGCCCTCGAGTCATGAAGGGACAGAATCAATCCATATTTCTGGAGTGACCGGGGGCTCTCAGGAATTGACTGTGTTGGAGGCTGAGATAAGCCTCACTGGTAAGGACTGGCAAAAACATCCTCTATACCGCTGCTGGAGAGAACGGTCCCACTTGGAGTTTGTGGCAAAGAGCCTCAGGAGAGACCCGAGGCCAACCCCTGGGATTCTGGAGTCGGGCGTACAGAGGGTCTGAAGAGCGCTACATTCCAACTGAGAAGGAGATCTTAGCTGCATATGAGGGAGTTCGGGCTGCTTCCGAAGTAGTCGGTACTGAAACACAGCTCCTTCGGGCACCTCGACTGCCAGTGCTGAACTGGATGTTTAAAGGAAAGGTTCCTTCCACCCATCATGCTACTGATGCCACTTGGAGTAAGTGGATTGCACTGATTACACAACGAGCACGGATGGGGAACCTCAGCCATCCAGGAATCCTAGAGGTCATCATGGACTGGCCTGAAGGTAAAAAGTTTGGAACACCACCAGGAGAAGAAGTATCACGTGCTAAAGAAGCCCCACCATACAATGAACTACCAGAGAATGAAAAGAAATATGCCCTGTTCACAGATGGATCATGTCGTATTGTGGGAAAGCATCGCAGATGGAAATCTGCTGTGTGGAACCCCACATGACAAGTTGCAGAGGCCACTGAAGGGAAAGGAGAATCAAGGCAATGTGCAGAGGTAAAGGCTGTCCAACTGGCCTGAGATGTTGCTGAACGGGAGAGGTGGCCAATGCTCTATCTTTACACCGACTCGTGGATGGGAGCGAATGCCTTATGGGGGTGGTTACAGCAGTGGGAGCAAAATAACTGGCAAAGAAGGGGTAAACCTATTTGGGCTGCTGAACTGTGGAAAGACATTGCTGCCCGAACAAAGACTATAGTTGTAAAGGTGCGCCATGTAGATGCTCATGTGCCCAAGAGTCGGGCTACTGAAGAACAGCAAAATAACCATCAGGTAGACCGAGCTGCCAGAATTGAGGTGGCTCAAATAGACCTGGACTGGCAGAACAAGGGTGAATTATTTCTGGCTCGGTGGGCCCATGAGACCTCAGGTCATCAAGGGAGAGATGCAACATACAAATGGGCTAGAGACCGAGGGTGGACTTAACTATGGATGCCATTGCACAGGTTATTCATAACTGTGAAACATGTGCCATCATCAAACAAGCCAAGAGGATGAAACCTCTGTGGGAGGAAGGGCGATGGCAGAAGTACAAATATGGGGAGGCATGGCAGGTTGATTATATCACCTTGCCACGATCTCGCAATGGCAAGCATTATGTGCTTACTATGGTGGAGGCAACCACTGGGTGGCTCGAAACATATGCAGTACCCCATGCTACTGCCCGAAACACCATACTGGGTCTCGAGAAACAAGTCCTGTGGCGACATGGCACCCCAGAAAGGATTGAGTCAGATAACAGGACTCATTTCAAAAATTCTCTTGTAAATACTTGGGCCAAAGATCATGGCATTGAGTGGATTTACTTTATTCCCTATCATGCTCCAGCCTCTGGTAAAATTGAACGATACAATGGATTGTCATGGTTCTATGTTTTTTTGTTTTTGGGTTTCAGTATTCCACATCAAAACATCATGTAGTGTACGGGGCATTAAAATGTCACTGCCCCAATTCCAAGTACCTATCCCCGTACATTACAGAAGTCACGGGATCTGGCCCTTCCGGGTGGGGGGGGGCGCTCTCTTGCTGCCTTGCAGTGGGTGCTGGAGGTGCTTTCCTAGCTGTTCCAAGCTTTTCAGGTTTGACTCGGTTCCGGGAACTCTCTCTCTCTCTCTCATCTTGTCTGATTTATTAATCTCAATTTCAATTAAATTGTATATATTGTGTTATTTTGTATTCCAATATTATAGTAAAATAAGTTTTCCTCCATAGATTGTTGCCGCTGTTCTTTTCCTCCCTTCCTTCCTTCCCATTTTTGTGGGACTGGGGTGGGGGGGGGGGGAGGGCAGAGGCCTGTCGCCCCTGTCACCGACATAGATTAATCTGGTCAGCTCCGTGACAGAACCCTAATCCACCCTCCTTCTCCCGCATGCTCTCCTAAGTCCTCTATCATGATTTGGTCTTATCTTGAATACCTTGGTTTACCCTCAGTTTTAACTCTTACTGTCTGGGACCAAAGTCTGCACCCCTGTGTCCTCTGTTTTGTGAATACTCTCCAAGCCCCCTCGATTAGGTTATCCAGGTCCTGTATTTTGCTTCCTTTCATCTGTAATTCCCCAGGACAAAATACAGACATTCTCACTCTGATTAGCAAAAGACCTTGGGAGATGTGAACAAGTTCAGCAGACATGGACAGAGAAAACCAAAAGATTGTGGCTTCCACTTGTTCTAGTAAATCTTGCCCTAGGAAAGGCTTTGGTGAATTTGGCACCTACAAACATTTGTGTATCCCTACCTGTTTACCTATACTAAGTTGTAAAGGCTTAAGAAAGTAAAACTCCTCACTTCTGCCAGTGGCTTCCCCTACGGTTACAAATTCATCACTTACTGGAGTTAGAGAAGTATTTCACACCCAATAAGTTGCTCCAGTTACTACCAATTCCACACTTGGCTGCAATTCCTTCCTTAGCTTAATCTTCTCCACCCTTAACTGTTACTGCATCTGTTACCAAGTCCAGTGCCTCTTACTGCACTGCTTTTCTGTCCTGGGCCTTTCCAGCTCCCCCCCTTCAGCTCCTCCTGAGGAGATCTCTGGGTCCTACAGCCCTGCTCTCAGCTCCTCCCCTGCTAAGGCTTCCCATGCTAACACTGGGATATCCAGTTTCCCAGGTCTCTGCAGATGAAAGCTGGTCGCTTCCAGCGTCTCGTCTCCTGCCTTGGCACAAACAAGATGAACTGCTAAATGGTCATCACCTTCCAAACACCATTGATTACAATTTTTTATTAAAGTTGTCTTGTTCATGGGGCCCCCAGGCTCCCCAGCAGTATCTGAAGTGGAATTTACTTGGGAACTTCCTTTCCCCATGTTCCCCCATATTCAATTTCATTGATTCTTTATTGTTCCCCAAAGTCCACACCTTATAGGTAGAATGTTAGTGTGAGCACATGCATATTCCTCTTTAAACCCCAGTCCACAATACCAACCAAAACGCCACTTTCCTCTATTCCACTGTAATCCCTGGACATTACTACAGGTCGAGGGCCTGATATGTCGACCTGACCCCACCCGGAGGGAAGCGTGCTGCCTCCCTAGGGCACAGGACAGCGACATCTCTGGAAAGCTTCCTGGGCTTATTCGCCCATCTGAATACTACCCCTTATTGGTAGTTCAGTTTGGCAGTGATGATGCTGCCAAGAGAAGCCTAAGGGCTATCAAGAATGACTTCAAGGTCTGAGGAGGGTACTAGATGGTGCAGGAGTGCAGGTGGTCTTCTCTTCTATCCCTTCAGTGGTGGGCAATGACACTGAGAGGATCAAAAAATCCCTCCTCATCAATAAATGGCTTAGAGGCTGGTGCAGGCAGAAGAACTTTGGTTTTTTTGACCATGGTGCAATTTACTTGGCTCCTGGCATGACGGCTGCAGATGAAGTTCACCTGTCAGCAAGGGGTAAAAGGATCCTAGCCCAGGAGCTGGCAGGCCTCATTGAAAGGTCTTTAAACTAGGTAAGATGGGGGAAGGGGACAAAATGAGGGCTGCTGAGGCTGTGCGGGTAGTTCGAGGTTCAAAAGAGAACTTGATGGGTGATGAGGGTGGAGTTCGAAGGGATGGAGTGTGGCAGGGGAATGCTGCCTCCCTGAAGTGTCTATACACTAATGCGCGCAACATGGGAAATAAACAGGAAGAGTTGGAGATCTGCATGCGGTTGCACGGCTACGATCTAATTGCGATCACAGAGATGTGGTGGAACAGCTCGCATGACTGGAATGTTGTCATGGAGGGCTATGTGCTTTTTAGGAAAGATCGGCCAGCGAGCCGGGGTGGTGAAGTTGCTCTTTATGTGAGAGAGCAGCTAGAATGTATTGAACTCCACCTGGGGGAGAGTGGTGTAGCAGTGGAGAGCTTGTGGGTGAGAATCAAGGGGCAGGCTGGTAGGGGTGACACTGTTGTGGGTGTGTACTACAGGCCCCCTGATCAGAATGAGGATGTTGATGAGACCTTCCACAAGCAGTTGGATGTAGCGTCACGTTCGCAGGGGCTGGTGCTTATGGGGGACTTCAATCATCCAGATATTTGCTGGAAAAGCAATGTGGCCAGGCAGTCACGGTCCAGACGGTTCTTGCAGTGTGTTGAAGACAACTTTCTGATGCAGGTGGTTGAGGAACCGGCATGGGGAGGGGTACTGCTGGACCTTATTGTCACTAATAGAGAAGGGCTTGTCAGGGAAGTAAAGACTAGGGACAGCTTGGGTTGTAGTGACCACGAGATGGTGGTGTTCAAGATCCTGAGTGGAAGAAGTAAAGCAAAAAGTAGGATTGCTATCCTGGACTTCAGGAGAGCCAACTTCGATCTCTTTCGGGGCCTACTTGGAGCTGTCTCATGGGCTAGGGTGTTGGAAGGCAAGGGGGCCTGTGAGAGCTGGTTGGCATTTAAGCAGCTCTTCTTCCAAGCTCAGGATCCTGTGAAGAAGAAATCGGGAAAGGGTGGCAGGAGACCTGTGTGGATGAGCAAGGAGCTCGTGCGCAAACTCAAAGGAAAGAAGAAGGTCCATGAAATGTGGAAAAAGGGTCTGACTACATGGGAAGAATACAGGAATGTTGTCAGAGCCTTCAGGGATGCAACGAGGAAGGCTAAAGCCCGCCTTGAATTAAATCTGGTGAAGGGGATAAAGGATAATAAAAAAAGGCTTTTTTAAGTATGTTAACAGTAAAAGGAAGACTAGGGAGAATGTGGCTCCCCTGCTAAGTGACGGGGGTGTTCTGGTAACGGGGGATGCTGAGAAGGCGGAGATACTGAATGCCTTCTTTGCTTCTGTCTTCAGTGAAAAAGCTCCCCCTCGGGAATCTGAGACCCTGGAGGTTAGTGACAGGGTTGGGGAATGGAAGACCTCCCTTCAGTCAGGGAAGAGGTGGTCCGAGAGCTTTGGTCATCTTTGAGAGGTCTTGGAGGACGGGGGAGGTGCCTGAAGACTGGAGGATAGCCAGTGTCACTCCGGTCTTCAAAAAGGGCAAGAAGGAAGATCCACGCAATTACAGGCCAGTCAGCCTCACCTCTGTCCCTAGAAAGGTGATGGAACAGCTGGTGCTGGATGCCATCTCCAGACAATTGGAAGAAAAGGAGGTTATCAAGAGTAGTCAGCATGGGTTCACCAGGGGGAGGTCGTGCTTGACCAACCTGGTAGCCTTCTATGATGTTGTCTCTGGCTGGGTGGATGAGGGGAGAGCAGTGGATGTAGTCTACCTTGATTTCAGCAAGGCATTTGATACTGTCCCCCACGACATCCTTATAACAAAGCTGAGGAAGTGTGGGATAGACGAGTGGACAGTGAGGTGGGTTGAGAACTGGCTGACTGGCAGAGCACAGAGGGTTGTCATTGGCGGTGCAGAGTCTGGCTGGAGACCTGTAACTAGCGGTGTTCCTCAGGGGTAGGTGCAGGGTCTGGTCTTGTTCAACATCTTCATCAATGACCTTGATGAGGGGATAATGGCCACCTTCTTCAAGTTTGCTGATGACACGAAGTTGGGAGGATTGGCTGAACGCCGTGCTGCCATTCAGCAAGACCTGGACAGGCTGGAGAGCTGGACATAGAAAAAATGGATGAGGTTTAACAGAAGCAAGTGTAGAGTCTTGCACCTGGGGAGGAATAATTGCATGCACCGTTACAGGTTGGGGGATGAGCTGCTGGAGGAATGGCTACGTGACAAAGGGCACGTAAACATGGTACAGCTCGCTGATCACGAGTTTGAGAATTACAGAACCCAGCTTGTCTGAATTGTTAACATGTCAAGGACACAGAACATGGTGGATACAAAGAAACAGAAGCAATATCTAAAGGAATGAGGAACAGGCATAAGGTGGGAGGGATTGGCATTCAGCTTCAAGCACCAATGATGAGCTCGCTTTTGCACTATGTGTGAGGATTATTAAGACATGTATAAAAGAGAATCTTTGGTAATCAAGAAACGAGACTTGTTGATCACTCATATTGAGTGCCAGGTTCTCCTTGTTACCACAAATGGTGGAGAATGCGGGCACATTCTACGCACCACGGGTAACAACTTACTGGGTTCAGTTCCTAGCAGCGAGGAAGACTCACAGAGCATCCAAACAAAAGATGCTCCGGATTTCAGGCTACCTCATAGGAGAGTCCTGGCTGAGAGTCCCAGGCGACCTCACAGGAGAGTCCTGGCCGGTACGCGCCGCCGCCGAGACCTTGCAAGGCTGCAACAGCGCCGCTGACTAATTGAGGTGATGGAAAGGCAAGCGGCATATGATTTATTTACTTGCTTTTTAGAAAAGCGTCAGGTTAAGGGAATTGACCCCTGTAAAGAGCTCTCAGGGCTCCTAGCATACGGGGAGGCTAAAGGTTGCTTTGTAAATCCGCATACAGTTCATGAAGTGGGGGAGTGGAGGAAGTTTGGTGATTTATTATGGGAGGCGGTGTTAGAGGAGGATAAAACAGCCAAAAAAATTAGCAAAACAATGGAAGGTGGTGATTAATGCTTTACAGCAGTATTATGCCGAACAAAAGGCGGCAAAACGGGCGACTGACGCCCTGGGGAATGAAGGGGCAGCAAGACCTGAAACCCTGTCGTACCCCTCCCCCTTTCCCCCCCCTCCCCCCCCCCCTCCCCTTTCCCCCCCCCCTTCCCCCCCCCCTCCCTCTCCCTCCCCAACTAACACTATCCTAATAAGGGCACCAGAGTTGCCAGCCATAACGTCATCGGCTCCGCTCGTGTCCACAGAACTATCGAATGCCTCAGGAAAGGAGAGGGTTGGCACAGAATCTATTTCGGGAGAAAAATCAGAATTTGCATCTGTAATAGCTAAGGAGAGGCGGGAAGTGTGGAATCACCTGACTAGGGAAGCGTTCATGGCTGGGGATCATGAGTCAGCAGACGCATTGCTTGAGGTAGCCTGTCCCGTGGTATACAATTATGTAGGAGAGAATACACAAGCGACTGTTAATGCTTTAGATTGGAAGTGGCTAACACAATTACGTTCTACAGTTAGTGAATTTGGTGTACATGGGGAACCAACTCGACAGATGCTAGATTATCTATGGGGAACTCAAATTTTATTGCCAGCAGATATTCGAAGTATCATGAGATTGATCCTTGCACAACATCAAAGCCTGTTATTCTCTGCTCACTGGCAAGGGTTTTGTCAGGAGAGTGTTAATGTTCAACACCAACCAGGAGATCCATTATATGGTGTGACATTGCAGGCATTTATGGGACTGGGAAATTTCTCACACCTAGAGGCTCAGGCATTGTTAGGTCCAGACAAGCTGCGCGAGGCAATACGATTAGCCAGAGCTGCCTTAAATAGGGTGAAAGCTCTGGGTGGTATTCCAACTTACATGGGTATTAAGCAGGGTTGGGAAGAGCCATTTGGTTTGTTTATTGATAAAGTGGCAGGAGCCATTGAGCAAGCGGGAGTTCCAGAGTACATGCGAGGGGCTTTGCTAAAGCAGTGTGCATTGCAAAATTCCAATCAGGCAACATGAGCAGTGTTGGTTACACTGCCAGGTACATGGACAATAGAGGAAGCTTTAGAGTGAATGTCTCATGTCCCGGTAGGCGCACAAGCTATGCTGGTGCAGGCAGTAAAAGAATTAGGGAGTGCCTTGAAAGAACAGACTGCCACGACCCAGAGTCAAGTAATGGCTGCTCTTGCACCCTTGCAAACGGCTACAACAAAGTCAGAAGGCTCAACTCCACCTCAAATCACATGCTTTAGATGTGGAGGTTATGGCCTTATCCGCAGAGAGTGCACTGTAAGTCAAGTATGGTGCCGCTTCTGTAAAACTAACTCGCACAGCAACAAGGCATGCTGCAGAAATCAGAAGTCGGGAAACGGACGGCCCAGCGCGAGGGGGCGCTGCGCTACGACACAAGCAGCAGCTCCAACATCAGGAGCTTTTCCTGCACAGCAGGGGGCAGCCATCAACTCCGACCCGCAACTACAGGAAGCCTCGGCTTGGACCTGGCAACCACAATAGACTGTACCCTGATTGACAATAAGCCTCAACGAATTCCGACTGGAATAGTGGGACCTATCCTTATCAACGGCCAGGCTACTGGAGCCTTACTCATTGGCAGATCATCCGCCACTATGGAAGGCTTAAATGTTTTGGTTGGACTAGTGGATGCTGATTATCAAGGCAAAATCTACATTATGGTACAGACTGTTATTCCACCGTTACATATTCCACAAGGATCGTGCATAGCCCAATTGATTCTTCTTTCGCAGATGAGTCAAGGCATAACACCACACGCATCCGTCCAGCGAAAAGACAAGGATTTTGGTTCCACAGGAGGCCTAACCTTAGTGACTGTGGACTTAGCCAAAGGCCTAAGTGAAGTGTACACTTGGAATATCAAGGCAAGAACATCCCCTTAATGGCATTACTGGACACAGGTGCGGATTCAAGCATTGTAGATGCAGCGCACTGGCCCAAAGGATGGCCAACCTTAACTAGTAATGCAGCAGTGTCTGGAGTAGGAGGGGTTATGTTGGCGAAGAAATCACCCTTGTAGATTCTGCATATTGAGGGCAAAAGAATTACCTCTACTATCTCAATCATTCCATTACCTGAAAGTGTACAATGCCTCATTGGCAGAGATGTTCTTTCTCAGCTTGGAATGGTCCTCACAACAGAGCTCCCTTTATAGATGGGGCCATTGCATGGACTTTCCCAATTCCCATCCGTTGGACAACTGATGCTCCGATATGGGTGGAGCAATGGCCTTTAAAACAGGAAAGTCTTGAACAAGCCCATCAGCTGGTTCGTGAACAATATCTACAAGGGCATCTGTGTTTATCTACAAGTCCTTGGAATACTCCAATTTTTGTAATCAAGAAGAAATCTGGAAAGTACCATCTATTACATGATCTATGTGCTGTGAATGATCAGATGCAGGCTATGGGTGCCTTACAGCCTGTGATGCTGAATTGTGCTGTTACCAGATCGGTGGCACTTGCTTGTTATTGATTTAAAGGACTGTTTCTTTACAATCAAGCTCCACGAGAATGACACACCTCGATTCGCCTTTACGCTGCCAGCTCTGAACAGGGAAGGGCCATCTCAGCATTTTGAATGGACGGTACTTCCACAAGGAATGCATAATTCATCCACACTCTGCCAACTATTCGTAGATGCTGCACTACAACCTCTGAGAGCGGCATGGCTGTTTACAATTATCTATCATTATATGGATGATATCTTGTTTGCACAGGACCCTTTTTCACCGCAGCAACGGACTGGTATTACAAAACAGCTTGAAGAGTGGGGACTAACAATTGCACCTGAAAAGGTGCAAGACTCCAGCCCGTGGAAATATTTGGGATGGACAGTTGAAGAACGCCAGATCACGCCTCAGAAACTGCAACTGCACCTTGACATCAGAACTGTAAATGATGCCCAACGGCTGCTGGGTGATCTGCAATGGCTTCGACCAGTAATTGGCATTCCCAATGAGACTCTGGATGTACTAAGACCCCTACTGAAGGGTCCAGACCCTACGCAGCCAGTATGCCCTATGCCAGAACAGCATGCTACAATACGCGATATTGCCAACTCAATCACAACCCGTTGTGTTAGACGGCGTGACCCAACTCTCCCGATTGATCTCACTATTCTTTTGGGCATTAAGTTCTTATTAGGTGCTCTCACTCAGCATTTAAAGAAAATGGGGGAGATATGGGTTTTGGAGTGGCTTGCGCCACCTTTACAACAACGGACAACTTTAATTCAGAAAATCAAGATTCTGGCACAGCTAATTAAGCGCGGTCATGCTCAAAAACTGCAAGTAACTAGAGAAGAGCCTGGATTAATAAGGATACCCATGAAGAGAGATACCTTAGATTGGTATCTTCGAAACTCCGTTAGTCTACAGGAGGCCCTGTTGAGTGCAGGTGCACCAATACGGATTGACTCACTATCAGACCCAAAGTTAGCCTGGATGAGTAATCAAGGATGGATAGAAAAGCCGAAATACACTAAGCAGCCAATTAAGGATGCAGTGACCACTTTCACGGACGCAGGAAAATGCTCCAGGACTGTAGCGGTGGCTTGGATGAGAAACAAGGAATGGCATCATCAAATCTTACTGGCAGAAGTTACAGATACCCTCCAAACTTTAGAACTGTTAGCAGTAGTTTGGTCAATGGTAACCTTCCAAGAACCTCTGAATATTGTTACTGACTAGCTCTATGTGGCAGGTGTAGCACAGAGGATAGAAGATGCCGATATTAAGGATGTACAAAATAGAGGCTTATTTGAACTGTTATGTCAATTGCAACGCGCTGTACATCAAAGAAGTGACTCATATTCAGTTATCCATATTCGAAGTCATCAATGGGAAATTGGACTTGGGGAAAGGAATGCTAGGGCAGACTGCCTGGTAGCAATAGGTCAGCAGGCACCCTTCTCCCAACATAGAAGAGCAAGAGAAACGCACGCTATATTCCATCAAAATGCTAAAGGCCTGATGAGGGAATATGGCATTTCTTTAGAGGAAGCCAAGGCCATAGTGTGAGCTTGCCCAACTTGCAGTTATCATAACCAAGGTGTTGGACTGGGTTCAGGAGTGAATCCAAAGGGCTTAGCGTCTAATGAACTGTGGCAAATGGACGTGACCCACATTTCAGACTTTGGCCATCTCAAATTTGTTCACGTAACTGTGGATACCTGTAGTCATTTTATTTGGGCAACTCCTCAGCCAGGGGAAAAAGCAAGAGATGTATGCTCATAACTGTTTTGCAGTTATGGGAGTTCCAAAGACACTAAAAATGGACAATGGCCCAGCCTACAAGATTACCTCAGTTCAAAGGTTTATTAGGCAATGGGATATACGTCATGTGACTGGAATTCTCCATTCTCCTACTGGACAGGCAGTAGTAGAGCGACCAAATGGCACGATTAAGCGTTATGTGCAGAAATATACAGACATTACGGATCCAAGAGAAAGATTGCTTAAGTGCCTTTTTGTGCTCAATCATCTATGTGTTTTTGGTAACTCGGATGCTCCCCTAGCTATGATACATTATCAAGGGAGTAAGCTGAGCCAGATGAATCCAGAAATGTGGGCCCACTATAGGGACCCAAAATCAGGATTGTGGCAGGAACCGTGTGAAGTGATTTATCTGGGTCGAGGTTATCTTTATGTGCTTACTCCAGCAGGTCCTCTCTGGGTTCCTAGTCACTGGACCCATCCATCAGTTGGCCACCCTGGACACCAAGGAGAAGCGACGCGAGCACCCCCTTCACTGGACACTGGACCCAGTGATTTGGTCAATACTTCATTTACTTGACCCTGAACTGGCCCATTGGAAAACTCGAAGTCAACTGGATGAGCTCCGAGGGATTTTACACATCATCGAACCAGCAGGAATAGCCTGTGATCTGTGTATTGATTGTCAGGAACATAGTTGTAAGGCATGGGTGAAGATACATTGTGGTGGGTGTAAGAAGGTCTGGTGGGCACATCAAAGTAGCCTCACACGATTGTGGTGCATTAATTGTGCTCAAGGCTGGCAAAGGGGTTCGACCGTAGCGGCGGTAGCTGAGGCCCTGCAGAATTTGACAGGCTCACCAAGACTTCAGGGTTTAGCTTTAATTGAAAGCAAAGAGACAAGGGTATTATTGGAAATTTGGTGGGAAACAAAATGGGAGGTGATATGAATTAGAGCCGAGACTGCTACTACGATACTACAGAAATTCTGTGATTGAGATGTCTGGGTTATTCTTCCCAAAGAGGCATGGGTCAGTCCACAAGACTGGAATTAAGCCTCACAGAAGTCATCACATGGGTCCCAGCCCAACCCAAGACTAATGTTTGGGTAACCTTAGCGAATATGACCAAGGAGGAGGCCATCTGCCTGTCTCTGTCTTCTCCAGGAAACCCATTCTCAACCTGCTTGGTAGGGTTGCCAGCAGACCCTTGGCCATGCCCAAGCTTCACACCACTGTTCACATGTAGTAATAGGGATCCTAGAAACAATGTGGATAACTGGGATCAATGGGCTCCTTATTTTCCAATATTGCCTCAGGAGCCTCAAGAAATAGAATTACTAGGATCCGTTAAGACCAATGCATGTCTCTTCTTTAATCACTCTAGTAGAGTTGCGACTAATAATCCCTCGACCATTGTGAATTCTAGCTTGTTAATATATCACAATGAAAGTGCATGGTGCAACTATACAACTGCAAACATTTCTGTATCTGCTAACAATCCCGTTCAATTGCCAACTGGATATTTTCTGATATGTGGCGATCGTGCTTGGCCCGGAATCCCATCCACATTAAGAGGAGGTCCTTGTACAATTGGACGGTTATCCTTATTGACACCTAATACATCTATGATCTTAAACATGAGTCGGCATTACTCTCAAAGCAGGACCAAGCGTATGACTCATGCATTTACCCGGGAGTGCCGTGATGATGTGAATTTCTGGAATCTGGAAACTCAGTCTCTCTCTTGGCTCCCTGGGGTTCTGCAATACGTGCTAACATTAACTACTTGGGAAGAATACAGGAATGTTGTCAGGGTCTGCAGGGATGCTATGAGGAAGGCTAAAGCCTGCCTGGAATTAAATCTGGCGAAGGAGATAAAGGATAATAAAAAAGGCTTTTTAAAGTATGTTAACAGTAAAAGGAAGGCTAAGGAGAATGTGTCTCCCCTGCTAAATGACGGGGGTGTTCTGGTAACGGGGGATGCTGAGAAGGCGGAGATACTGAATGCCTTCTTTGCTTCTGTCTTCAGTGAAAAAGCTCCCCCTCGGGAATCCGAGACCCTGGAGGTTAGTGACAGGGTTGGGGAATGGAAGACCTCGCTTCGGTCAGGGAATAGGTGGTCCGGGAGCGTCTAGGCAACACCAGTGTTCACAAATTCATGGGACCCGATGGGATTCATCCACGGGTGCTGAGGGAGCTGGCAGAGGTGATTGCTGAACCGCTTTCTGTCATCTTTGAAAAGTCTTGGAGGACGGGGGAGGTGCCTGAAGACTGGAAGATAGCCAACGTCACCCCGGTCTTCAAAAAAGGCAAGAAGGAAGACCCAGGCAATTATAGGCTAGTCAGCCTCACTTCTGTCCCTGGAAAGGTGATGGAACAGCTTGTGCTGGATGTCATCTCCAGACAATTGGAAGAAACGGAGGTTATCAAGAGTAGTCAGCATGGGTTCACCAGGGGGAGGTCATTCTTGACCAACCTGGTAGCCTTCTATGATGTTGTCACTGGGTGGGTGGATGGGGGGAGAGCAGTGGATGTAGTCTACCTTGATTTCAGCAAGGCATTTGATACTGTCCCCCACGACATCCTTATAACAAAGCTGAGGAAGTGTGGGATAGACGAGTGGACAGTGAGGTGGGTTGAGAACTGGCTGACTGGCAGAGCGCAGAGGGTTGTTGTTGGTGGTGCAGAGTCCGGTTGGAGGCCTGTAACTAGCGGTGTTCCTCAGGGGTCTGTGCTGGGTCTGGTCTTGTTCAACATCTTCATCAATGACCTTGATGAGGGGATAGTGGCCACCCTCAGCAAGTTTGCTGATGATACGAAGTTGGGAGGATTGGCTGACACGCCTGAAGGCTGTGCTGCCATTCAGCAAGACCTGGACAGGCTGGAGAGCTGGGCAAAAAAAAACTGGATGAGGTTTAACAGAAGCAAGTGGAAAGTCTTGCACCTGGGGAGGAATAATTCCATGCACCAGTACAGGTTGGGGGATGACCTGCTGGAGGGGAGCTCTGTGAAGAGGGACCTGTGTGTCCTGGTGGACAATAGGTTGGCCATGAGCCAGCAGTGTGCCCTTGTGGCCAAGAGGGCCAATGGCATCCTGGGATGCATTAAAAAGAGCGTGGCCAGCAGGTCGAGGGAGGTGATCCTCCCCCTCTACTCTGCCCTGCTGAGGCCTCATCTGGAGTACTGTGACCAGTTCTGGGCTCCCCAGTACAAAAAAGGTGAAGGGCCTGGAGCATCTCCCCTATGAAGAAAGGCTGAGTGAACTGGGTCTATTTAGCCTTAAGAAAAGATGACTGAAAGGGGATCCAATCCAGGTTTATAAATACCTGAGGCGTGGGGGCCATAGTGGTGAGGCTGGACTCTTTTCAGTGGTACGTGGAGACAGGACAAGGGGAAACGGACACAAGCTGCAGCATAGGAAGTTCCACACAAATGTGCGCAAGAATTTCTTTAGGTGAGGTGATGGAGCGCTGGAACAGGCTGCCCAGGGGGGTTGTGGAGTCTCCTTCTCTGGAGATGTTCAAGTCTCGCCTGGATGCCTACCTGTGCGACCTACTGTAGGGAACCTGCTTTGGCAGGGGGGTTGGTCTTGATGATCTCTAGAGGTCCTTTCCAACCCCAACAGTTCTGTGATTCTGTGATTCTGTGATTCTGTGAACTGGCAAACGTCCTAATTTTAAAGAAGAGGAAGAGAGAGGAAATCAACAATTATGGAGCTGTCATTCTCGCTTCAGTGTCTGGTAATCTTGTGACGAAAGTGGTGCTGGGAGTTACTGAAAAACCCCTCAAGGACAGTTCTGTCATCAATCACAGCCAACACAAGTTCACGAGGGGAAGGTCCTGTTTAACTTGATGTCCCTTTATGACAAGACCACCCACTGAGTTGACAAAGGGAAGCCAGTTGAGGTTATCCTTCAGGATTTCAGTAGAGCCTTTGATACTATTTCTCACAGTATCCTTCTGGACGAAATGTCCTGCATACCAGCTAGACAAAAACATAATGTGATGGGTGAGTAGTTGGCCAATGGGTCGGGCTGAAAGGATTACAGCAAATGCAGTTCCATCAGGCTGACGGACGGCCGCTAGCAGGGTTCCCCTGTGCTCCATTTAAGAGCAGTTCTCTTTTCATCAAGGACTTGCATGGAGGACTAGAAGAAATTTTGAGCAAGTTTGATGATGATATCACACTGGGAGGAGCTGTTGTTTCCATTGAGGGTGGAGAGAACTTGCAGAGAGATTTGGACAAGTCAGAGAACTGCGTAAGCACCAACTGCATGAAGTATTACAAGAAATAGTGCCTGATTCTGCACCTGGGTAGGGGCAACCCTGGATGTACAAACTGGCTGGATATGGGTACTGGAGAGCAGTTCCATTGAACAGGATCAGGGGTCCTGGTTAACATGAAATTGAATGTGAGTTAGCAGTGTGCCCAGAAAGCCAGGAAGGCCAACCATTCCCTGGGTGCACTGAACATGGCATTGACAGCTGGGTGAGGGAAGGGATTGTCCCTCCCTGCTGTGCACTGCTGCAGCCTTGCCTGGAGCACTGTGTGCGCTTCTGGGCAGTGCAGAACATAAAGGGCATAAAACTATTGGAGACTGTCCAAAGGAGGGCACCAGAACTGAGAGATCTGAAGTTCAAAGTTCCATTGTGAGTGATGGCTTGTTCAGACTGGGCCATTCTGACATCCCTCATCCTGTGATGAGACACACTGCCCACATGGGACTTGGGCCTCAGGGCATCCTCGAACCCCGTGCAGAGTCTGGGAACTGCTGTCCCCTTGTCTTTCATCTGACATTATACAAACCCACATCCCACTGCTCCAGGAAGGGCCCTGAGCCAGCATGAGGGACAGGATTTCCCTGCCAAGGGTCTGGGGATCAGGGCTTGGCCTTTCTGCTTTATAAGACAAAGGAGGCTTTCCTCACATCAGAGCCACCATCCCAGTGCCTTTGTCTGCCCTTAATCATGGCTTCCAATTATCTGCTTTAACAAGTCCCTGGGGAAGCTTGCTTGTTAATGGCCCTCAGTGGGGCCCATTAATACTCCAAGAAACTTCACTGTTCCTTCTGACTTTGTCTTCTTGAGCACCTCATGAAACCTTTTCTCTGCACTGGATGTTGTTAAGACTCAGCAGCAAATGCCCCCTGGGGCCCATTACAACCTGAAGAGCCCTCCTGTGCCTTGTGCCTACTTGTCATCTTTTGCAAGTGTTCAGAACTTGTACAGGTAACTGAAGGGGTTTCTGGAGAGAGCTTAAAGAGAAGAGAACAAAGGGCAATACAAAGTCCACTGATTAATTTTTATATAGTTATGTTTAAACAAGAAGCTGAAGCAGCACTTAGCAACTGAAATTGACCCAGGATGTCCCCTAATGAGCTTTGCTCTGTCACTGTGTGGACAAACATCCTCCTCAACTTCCTCACCCCATTTCAACTCACATTGGCCCCATGGGACTCACATCACTTTCCTCACATCACTCTTCTCTGCAGTCACTCACTCAGTGTTAAACCTCCTTTGCACTAACTCTCAATGGCTTGCTCAGAAAACCAGCTGCACATGGGCAAGCAAAGATTTCTCTTCTTTTGCCAACAAACAGAAGAAAACATGACGCAACTGAATGAACAGTAAAACACAGTGATCAACCGCATGCCTTGTCTAAACTTCATCTAGTGAGGTTTGTCTTTCACAAGGAATATTTGTACAAGAAATGAGTTAGAGATAGGAAGGGAGAGAGATAATCACATCTAAGGAGTTGATCAAAGAGTCCATCAGACTTTGGAGAGATGGAGCAATAATCTCCAGATTATTATATCTGGCAGATCACAGATCAGCCAGATAGCTGGCTAGCATCTGAATGAACAAAGAACAATGGATGGGGGAAACCTGGAGAGCAGTGGGAAGAGCATGTGCATCCAGATGGCTTACTGAGAACATGCCCTGAACCATGGTCATTGATTTAGGAGAGCTGGAGACACCTGGAGGATGAGGGACATCAAATACCCAGCAGGTAGATGCTGGGCATTAGTCACAAGGCATTGGCTCTGGCACCACTATCTGTGTCCCTGTACCTGAAGGCATCTGTGTCCTGCAAACACAGTTCTGGAAAACATTGAGATTAATAAATAAATAGATAAATAAATAAATAGATAAATAAATAAATAAATAAAGTAAGTAAGAAGAAGGAGAAGGAGAAGGAGAAGGAGAAGGAGAAGGAGAAGGAGAAGAAGAGAGATAGCAAATCCACTACAGGACTACTGTTTTCAGACTAAAGAGAGAAGACTCAGGAGAATACTAGAAATTGAGAAGTGTGCTAACATATTGTTATGGATTTGAATGTTTGTCTTCAATCCTCCTCCCCTCCCCTCTCCTCCCCTCTCCTCTCCTCTCCTCTCCTCTCCTCTCCTCTCCTCTCCTCTTTTGTTTTTCAATTTTACTGACATTAATGAACATGTGCCTGCCATAATTTCCCTTCCCAGAACTGTCCACGACATTTCTCAGTCTTTGCATGGATGGATTTACACTGTGGTACTGAGCTCATTTCTTATTTCTCAAATATTGTTTTAGATGGTCCAGTGCAGCACAGGAGGCTTCAATGCCCTCCATGCCTTTCATGCCAGGTACCCTGCCCCATTCTACTGTGGGTTCACATTGACCCAAACGATCCTTGTGCTGCCTATGTATTTCTACAAGCCTTTATTGTATTTGATATGCCTGGGCAGATTCAGCTGTGTTTGAGCTTTGGCCTTCTTAAACACATCTCAGCAGATACACTGGGACAAAGTATCTCCATTGCTCCCAGCTGACCACTTCTTGTTTACACTTCCTATAAGCTTTCTTTCCGTACTGTACATCACAGACAGTTGAAGAATCTAAGGTGTGCTCTCCTGAAGCCCAAAGGTGTGAGCTTGTCTTTTGCCCTCCCTTTGGACTCCTCAGCTCCACCACGCCATGGCCACTGCAGCCCAGGTTCTCTTTGACCTTCACATTCCTCACAACCCCTGCCTTGCCAGTGAGTATGAGATCTGAGACAGCCAGCACGGTTTCACCAGAGGAAGGCTTCCAATATGGGAGCCTTCTGTGATGGAGTGACAGCATTGGTGGACAAGTTAAAGGCGACCAGTGTCATTTACATGGACTTGAGCAAGGCCTTGGACATGGTCCCCCACCACATCCTTATCTCCAAATTGGAGGGATGTGGATTTGATGGATGGACCACTCAATGAATAAGAAATTGGTTGAAAGGCTGCAGACCACCACTCGAGAGTGCTGAGGGAACTGACGGAAGTGATAGCCGAGCCGCTTTCCATCATCTGTCAGTGCTCCTTGTTGACTGGTGAGGTCCCAGAAGACTGGAGGCTTGCCAATGTGACTCCCATTTACAAGAAAGGTCATAAGGAGGATCCAGGGAACTACAGGCCAGTTAGCCTGACCTCTGGGCCAGGGAAGGTTATGGAGCAGATTGTCTTGAGGGAGATCATGCGGCATGTGCAGGGTGTCTAACCAAGATGTTATAATTGCAATATAATCAAAAGAGTAAGGCAAAGCTGTATAACCAAGATGTTATAATTGCAATATAATCAAAAGAGTAAGGCAAAGCTGTATAACCAAGATGTTATAATTGCAATATAATCAAAAGAGTGAGGCAAAGCAAACAAGGATCACAAAAGAGAATAAGTAGAAGAGCTTACCCTTGGGTTGAGCTCACTAGAAGATATCAAAGAGGAGGATCTCCAGAAGAGATCCTTCCCCTCTGGTAGCCAGCTCTTAAATAGGTCCAGGAGGGGTGGAGCCTGGCTCCACCCCTTCCGGCAGCACAGGTGAATTGCCTTCACCTGTGCTCCTCTGGCTGACTCATGGCTCACCTCAGGTGATCAATCAGAGGTTCAGGCCGTGACTCAGCAGTTCCCATACACTCCACCCCTTCACGGCGTGAACCAATGATCAGGTTAACAAAAGGGTAAGCTTTCCCTAATACAGAGATCCGGTATATCGCGACGCTTATACAATTTTATCGCGACGTATGTTGGTACAGTTCAAGACAAGTGATGATTAGTGGATGTCCATATTCTTCTATGGGCCAGTGCTCGATGATGTGCCTGGAGGTATGAAGTCCTGAGGTGCAAGTCCATTCTATGTTCCATCAGTCCCATGCAGACCATCACCGGGTGTTGTACGTGATCTGACAGCAACACTGGAACGCTTGATGGCATTTTGTTCCTTCCGGTGGTCCTGAAGGCTCACAGACTCACGGGGAGTAATACAGATGTTTTACAGGTACCAGGAGGGGAAGGTCTGCTCTCCAGGGCAAGATACAGGCCGTATTTCTGTCTTGGGTCAACACTTCCGCTTGTACTGGGGCACGTCCTGGCCACCTGTACCACACCTTTTTGCCGGATATCTGCGGCTGCATAACGATATCAGGCACCAAAGGAGGTGTCCTGATCTGCCACAGGGACACGATGGGGGTCCCTTTAGCAATAAAGATCGGAGTGTTGACCATAATATCAGTAGGCCATGTACCTATTACTGGAGGGACTACTGAGCCTCCCACCTCCAATAGTCTCCCCCAAGGTGCAAGTAGGCCACACCACTTGGGTCCTACCTGCACCTTCCAGGGCCATTTTATTTTATGGGTACCTGGCTCTAAGTTTTCAGGGGCAGGGAGCAGAAGATTATTTTCATTACCAATTTGGGGTCTTACCTGATGATCAGTGCCCGTAATTTGGATCCTAAGTGGGGTGGCCCATGTCGTCTGCAACATTCTCAGGGCACTGGGTCTGCCATCTCGAGGTCTTTCATTCAGGTCCCGCAGGGTTTCATACAGTCTTTTTGTCCACCCCTGCAAGGACTGGGAGTCTGTCTTCAGGGCAGCCTTAAGAATACCATTATAACGTTCAATGAGGCCTGCCCCTGTTGGATTATATGGCAGGTGGAATCGCCATTCGATGTTATTTTCTTCTGCCCAGCGCTGTATCGTTGCACCAGTAAAATGAGTCCCTTGGTCGCTCTCGATGACTTGAGGTGTCCCGTAGGCAGACATCAGTTTAGTGAGTGCCTTGATGGTATATGCCTGGTTTGCTTTCGGTACTGGATAGGCCTGCAGTAGCCCACTTGCAGTGTCGACACAGGTCAGGGCATATCTTGCCCCTTCGGAACGAGGAAGGGGCCCGATGTAATCGACCTGCCATCGCTGGAGAGGATTGTGTCCCCTAGCAAGATGGGCTGTTGTTTCGGGCAACGATCTTGGTCTCATCTTGGAGCAAGCGTCGCAATCCTGGCATGCCTGGACGATATCAGATAGTTGTATGGGCAGTCCCCATGCTTTAGCAGCTGCCCACATTGTCTTTTGTCCAGCATGCCGTAGCTTCTGATGTAACCAGCGGGCGATGTTCTCAGATGGTGAATTCTCAATCCATCGAACTCGGGCCAATGTGTCGGCTTCATCGTTTCCCGGTGACTGTAGGGGCTGATGACCAGAAACATGGTAGACACGTACAGTCCTGTGTTTGACCGTATTCCATATATCTAACCACATGTCTTTGCCCCAGATCGGTCGGGCGTGGATAGTCCATTCCTGGGTGGCCCACTGTGCAATCCAGAGAGTGAGCCCCCGGTACACAGCCCAACTATCTGTGCAGATGTTCAGGATACCATCACCGGGTTCCTTGGTTATAACCATCCACACGGCTCGCAGTTCTGCCCATTGGCTGCTCTGGCCATCCCCCTCATCGAACCAGATTGTCTCGGTGGAAGGATGGTATGCTATTGCTCTCCACTTGCTCGGGTTGCCCTTGCTGGACCCATCTGTGTACCAGGCATCTTCAGGGATAGGATATTTTCCCTCCTGAACGGGACTCTTCTCTGGTGGAGCGACCAGTATTTCTTTTGGTGCATCACTGTGATACGTAACTGGGCCTAGGATCTTCTGAAGTTCTTCTTTCAAGGGGGATGAAGACAGACTGCTCCTTTGGCTGAGATAGGCGACCCATCGTGCCACTGTTTGTGCTTGGGCCACCCCTGTCTTAGGAAGGTGGGTCAGATCCTTCACCCACCCCTGAATTGGCAGAGTGGTCTTAACTATAACTGCAGCTGTCTGAGTTATTGGCTCTACTGCCTGTAATGCCGAATAGGCAGCCAATAACTGTTTTTCAATCATACTGTATCTTTATTCTGCTCCGTGCCAAACCTGAGACCAGAAACCAATGGGGGTCCGAACAGAACTCTGGCGCTGCCACAGGCCCCAACCGAAGCCGTCTTGAGTAACATGAACGTCCAACTCGGCTGGGAGGGTAGGATCGAATATACCCAATGCCTGAGCTTGTTTAACTGCCAGTTTTGCTTGTTGGAAAGCATCCTGTTCGGTTTTCCCCCAGTCCCATAGCTGCCCCTTTTTTGTGAGTCTGTATAGTGGCCTTAGCAGCTGCGCTAGGTGAGGTATAAAGGAACGCCAATAACCCAATATACCTAGAAACTCTTGCAGCTGCTTTGATGTTGTAGGGACTGGGAATGCCTGAACCTTATCTATAACAGCACTGGGTAGCACTTTGGTCTTTCCTGACCAAACCACCCCCAGGAATTTTACGGACAGGCCTGGACCTTGCACCTTTTGGGGATTTATAGCCCATCCCCTTTGTTGCAAATAGGCAGTTAATGAATCAGCTGCCTGTCCTACTACCTCCAGTGAGTCGAATGTCAACAGGAGATCATCAATATAATGATATAGGTTAACATCATCAGGTTTTCTCCAGTCAGCCAGGTCACGCGCCACTAAATTGTGACAATACGTTGGTGAATGCACGTACCCCTGTGGCAGGACCTGAAAGGTCCACTGCCTGCCTCCCCACATAAACGCAAACTGATCTTGCGATTCCTCAGCAATTGGGATACTGAAGAATGCATTTGCTAGATCTAGGACACAATGGTAGGTTTTTATCTCCCTACTCAATGTGTCCATTAGGGAAGCAATATTGGGTACGGCCGCATGAATAGGCGGCGTGACCTTATTTAATTCTCTGTAATCTACTGTCATCCTCCATGTGCCATCCGACTTTCGCACCGGCCATATGGGGGAGTTATACGGGCTGTGTGCAGGTCTTATAATGCCCACTTTTTCTAATTCCTGCACCGTTCTCGATATTTCATCTTGCCCACCCGGGAGTCTATACTGTCTAACGTTAGTAATCCGGCGCGGTTTCGGCAGGCAAACAGGCTCATGTTTCGCATGGCCTCTTAATATTGCCTGCACCGCCCGGATACTGATACATCTTTGTCGAAGTCTGAACTCTCCCACAGTTGTTTGGAGAGCCAGACCCCATAGAATGTCTATGCCCAGGATGTATTCTTGGACTGGGGCAATAGACACCTTGTACTCCCGGGGTGGGAGACGCCCAACCCCCAATTTTAACCATGTTTGGGTGACAGGAATAGTCTGTCCCCCAAAACCACCAATCATCACTCTGTCGCCATGAAATTTTTCCGGATCTCCATAGATAATTGATGTTTCTGCTCCAGTATCTACTAGTGCCATCACTCTCTGAATATTTTTTCGGGACCAATAAATCGTTAATTCTACATAGGGCCTCTGGTCCCGTCTGGAGGCCCTACGGGGACTAACACCCCTTGTCACTGCATGAATTGTGCTAGGGCCAGTTCTTTTGCTTCTGATGGCTCAGGCATTGTGGCCCGAGACACCTGAGGTGGCTTCTTTTTCCTGTTAGGAACAATAAAATCTTCTAGGTTCCATGTTGTTGTTGGAACCCTTTCTATAGCTCTTACCCTGGATTTCTTAGGGTAGCTCTGGAATTTTTGATTGTCCTTTAGTTGTCTCCAGAGCTGGAGAAGGACGTGATTGGGTTGGCGGTCGATCTTAGCAAATTGGACCCCAGCCCGAATTAAATCATTAAACATTTGTTTTCGGGATACCCTTATGGGTCCCGATCGAGGAGCTCGAGTAGCCGGCATTCTGGTTTTATTTACCGGCAGGACCTCTGCTTCCTCCAAAAACCGAATATTGCGCCTAGTCCGCAGGCGTTCTGTTTCTCCCAAATCGGCAACTAACTGGGCAACCTGCTGGACTACGGCTTCTGATGCTACAAGGGGATTTAATATTGAAACTAAGGTACCGTACAGATGGGAGGGAGCTTGTTGTAGAATTAAATCTCTCATCCCTGCTGAAAATTTAACCATATCAGGGCCATCAAATGTATCTTCATAGATGGCCTCTCTTACACCCAGTTCACGGATATAGTTCTGAAGGTCCTCCATGGAGGACCACATACCTGTATGTAACGGTATGTCTGATTTATTCGGCCATACCATACGGCAGGCCGCGATTAACCATTCTAATATGGAATGGTTTTCATCACGATATTGATTGCCCACGTATAACCTTTGCCTAAGAGCAGGATGGACAGTCATGGTGGCCAACTTAGATATTTCTGGGCCATTCACCACGACACTTTCTGCCCCAGAATCCCACAGTCTCAATAACCAAGCCGGCACACTTTCTCTGGGCTTCTGCCGAAATCGTTGTACTAAGTCCATTAATTCTGTCGCCGTGTATGGCCGAGCTGTCACATGTAAATGAGTCTGGGCAGGGGGCCATTGATCAGGTGGCACCCCTGCCGGTCTGTCCTGTACTTTTTTTGTTTTTTGGGTTATCACAGGACGGACCTCCAATGGATCAGTTTGAATTGGACATTCAAGGTCTGATTTGGATTTCTTGTTGTCCTGGTCAACGAAGTCTGTTGATTCAGGAGCCTGGTCATCATTTATTGAAATATTACGAATTTGGCTTACAGGAAGATGTAGAATTGGCTTCTTCCCCGTTAAAACGCCAAGTTCGTGCTCCAACTTTTCAATGCGATCTTTCAAAAGCTGATTTTTGGTTTCTAAAGTATTATTTCTTGAGTCCGCATGATTTAAAGCGGTTAATAGTGGCCATGCCACCATGGAGGCAGCCAATTGTCTTTCTTTGGTAATGAGAATGTCCTTGCCAAGTCCTTGAAAATAGTCTGCCATGCGATATGGGGAGAGATTGCCCATAACACGTAAGGGACCCCATTTTTCAATGATGGCAGCTAACTCGTAATAGGGCGATCCCTCAAATCCTGGGATCTGCCCTGGAATCATTTTCTCTAGGGGAGTATTGTTCTCCCCCTTGACCCATTTATAGAAGTTCCACAGGAAAGACATGTTAATTTCAGTATATTCAGCCTGCCTGGCTCGCCAAGTGTATAACCAAGATGTTATAATTGCAATATAATCAAAAGAGTGAGGCAAAGCAAACAAGGATCACAAAAGAGAATAAGTAGAAGAGCTTACCCTTGGGTTGAGCTCACTAGAAGATATCAAAGAGGAGGATCTCCAGAAGAGATCCTTCCCCTCTGGTAGCCAGCTCTTAAATAGGTCCAGGAGGGGTGGAGCTAGGCTCCATCCCTTCTGGCAGCACAGGTGAATTGCCTTCACCTGTGCTCCTCTGGCTGACTCATGGCTCACCTCAGGTGATCAATCAGAGGTTCAGGCCGTGACTCAGCAGTTCCCATACAGCAGGGTGACCGGGGGATCAGGCCTAGCCAGCATGGGTTCATGAAGGGCAGGTCCTGCTTGACCAACCTGATCTCCTTCTATGATCTAGTGACCCATCTGGTGGACGAAGGAAAGGCTGTTGATGTGGTCTACCTAGACTTCAGCAAAGCCTTTGACACGGTCTCCCACAGCATTCTCCTGCAGAAGCTGGCAGCCCGAGGCTTGGATGGGTGCACTCTTGGCTGGGTAAGCAGCTGGCTGGAGGCCCGGGCACAGAGAGTGGTGGTGAATGGAGTCAAATCCAGCTGGTGACCAGTCGTGAGTGGTGTTCCCCAGGGGTCGGTGCTGGGGCCTGTCCTCTTCAATATCTTTATTGATGACCTGGATGAGGGCATCGAGTGCACCCTCAGTAAATTGGCAGGTGACACCAAATTGGCTGGAAGTGTGGATCTGCCTGGGGGTAGCGAGGCCCTACAGAGGGATCTGGACAGGCTAGAGAGCTGGGCTGAAGCCAATGGGATGAGTTTCAACAAGGCCAAATGCCGGGTCCTGCACTTCGGCTACAACAACCCCAGGAGACGCTACAGGCTTGGGGAGGTGTGGCTGGAGGACTGCATAGAGGAAATGGACCTGGGGGTATTGATTGATGCTCAGCTGAACATGAGCTGACAGTGTGCCCAGGTGGCCAAGAAGGCCAATGGCATCCTGGCTTGCATCAGAAACAGTGTTGCAAGCAGGAGCAGAGAGGTGATTGTTCCCCTATATTCAGCACTAGTGAGGCTGCACCTCGAGTACCGTGTCCAGTTTTGGGCCCCTCACTGCAAGAAAGACACTGAGGCCCTGGAATGTGTTCAAAGAAGGGCAACAAAGCTGGTGAGGGGTCTGGAACACAGGCCATATGAGGAGAGGCTGAAGGAGCTGGGAATGTTCAGCCTGGAGAAGAGGAGGCTCAGGGGAGACCTCATTGCTCTCTATAACTTCCTGAAGGGAGGTTGTAGTGAGCTGGGGGTCGGCCTCTTCTCTCGTGTCATTGGTGATAGGACCAGAGGGAATGGTTTCAAGCTACGGCAGGGGAGATTCAGGCTGGACATGAGGAAGTATTACTTTTCAGAAAGGGTGGTCAGGCACTGGAATGGATGCCCAGGGAGGTGGTGGAGTCACCGACCCTGGGGGTGTTCAAGGAAAGGCTGGATGCTGTGTTGAGGGATATGGTTTAGTGGGAGATATTGGGAATAGGTGAACGGTTGGACTGGATGATCTTTTAGGACTATGATCATGATTCTAGGTCATGATTCTATGATTCTACCAAGGGTGGTCATCAGTGGCTCTGCATCCAGGTGGAGGCCTGTAACGAGTGGCGTCCCCCAGGGCTCTGTCTTTGGACTGGTGCTCTTTAACATCTTTATCAATGACAGTGATGATGGAATCGAGTGCACCCTCAGCAAGTTTGCTGACGGCACCAAGCTGAGTGGTGTGGTTGACACGGCTGAAGGAAGGGATGCCATTCAGAGGGACCTCAAGAGGCTGGAAAGGTGGGCCTGGGTGAACCTGATGAGGTTCAACATGGCAAAGTGCAGAGTTTTGCACTTGGGCCAGAGGAATCCCAGGCATCCATTGTCATGGTTTTATGATTTTTGGTCATCAGTATTCCACACCATAACATCATGTAATGCACTGGGGGTGGGGTTTGATATCTGCCGAATGTTCGTCCGTCAGAGAAGAACTACATTTCCCCAGGAGACTTTGCGGTCAGCAAGGGGATATAACTCCAAGCAAGGTCACCTGATCCTTCTTCTTCGCCTGCTCTTCGCTGTCTGCGCTTCGCTATCTGCGCTTCGCTGCCTGCGCTTCGCCATCAGCACTTCGCCGTCTGTACTTCAGTCACTCAACTGGACTGCACTTCTCACCCCAGCATTGTGGTGAGGTCTATACAATTCAAACAGACTCTCTCTCTCTCTCTCTCATTGTATTTTACTAATACTATATTTAGTAAAATCATTTGTTTCACCTCAGATCAGTGCTGTTGTTTTCAAGTATTTTGGGGTCCCCTGCTTCCCCTTTCCCAGAGGTGCGGATCCGCAGATCCCTCCGCCCTGCTGGTCACGGAACTGGGCCGGACCAGCCCATAAACCGTTGACATCCATACAGGCTGGAAGGAGCGGTGCTTGAGAGCAGCCCTGCAGAGAAGGACCTGGGGGTCTTGATGGGTGAAAAACTGAACATGTGCCAGCAGTGTGCCCTTGCAGCTCGGAAGGCAAATGGTATCCTGAGCTCCATCAAAAGAGGGGAGGCCAGCAGGGACAGGGAGGTGATTGTCCCCCTTTATTCTGCTCTTGTGAGGCCCCATCTGGAGTACTACATCCAACTGTGGAGCCCCCAGTACAAAAAAGACAGGGAGTTGTTGGAGATGGTCCAGAGGAGAGCCATGAAGATGATCAGGGGACTGGAGCACCTCCCCTATGAGGACAGGCTGAGGGAGCTGGGCTTGTTCAGCCTGGAGAAGAGAAGGCTGCGGGGTGACCTCATTGCAGCCTTTCAATACCTAAAGGGAGCCTACAGAGGGGAGGGGAATCAACTCTTTGAAAGGGTTGATAACTGCAGGATAAGGGGAAATGATTTTAAGTTGAGGGAGGGGAGATTTAGGTTGGATTTCAGGGGGAAATTCTTTACAGAGAGAGTGGTGATGTACTGGAAAAGGCTGCCCAGAGAGGTTGTGGATGCCCCGTCCTTGGAGGTGTTCAAGGCCAGGTTGGATGGGGCCCTGGGCAGCCTGGTTTAGCATTAAATGTGAAGGCTGGTGGCCCTTCATGTGGCAGGGGGGTTGGAGATTGATGATCCCTGAGGTCCCTTCCAACCCTGGCCATTCTGTGATTCTGTGATTCTGTGACAGCTGCAGGCTGTGCAGCTGGGGCTGCAGCCAGGTGTCCAGGGCTGTCCTGCAGAGCAGGTCCCTGCTGTGCCCTGGGGGCTGTCTGCCAGGGCAGGGGCTCTGCCACCTGCCAGGCTCAGCACTCAGCCTGCCCGGGGAGTTGCCAAGGGAGCTGTGGGGAGACGTGTGGGGGGAAGGAGCCCCCCAGCAGGGCAGGGGCCTTCTGCTGCCACAGCTGCTGCCTGGGGCAGGGGGATCATAGCTACACTGCACCACAGGGTGTTTCCAAGGGTACTTTGCAGGAGGAGAGACAGGGCAGGGATTTTCCATTTCCTTTTCTTAGGGAAGGGAAAAGTGTTGGAGGCAGAAATCTGAAAGGAACTTCCCACTTCCCACGTGAGATACGAGGAACCCCAAATAGTAACTTTCTCCATCTGCTGTTGTATGAACAATCTCCTAATGTGCTTTCAGCCTCTCCTTTCCCAAAGGACAACACCAGCTGAAATTACCATCATTTTCTACAGACATGAATAATGCACTTATCCTGCAAACAGGCAGCTTTCTCTAACAGGAAGTGCACAGAGGTTGAGTGCTCAGAAAGCAGAAAGGGTAAATACATATGAGATGTGGAAATAGCTACTAAGAGGAATATTTGCTGGTGGCTGAGATATGGTTAAAAAAAGAGAAGAAAGTAGGAGCTCCTTATGCTTCTACTTCTTAATAGATGCTGAAGAAATGGAATTAAGCTTGAGTTATGGAATGAAATGAACTTCTATAGTGTAGTGGGAGGAGTGTCTCTGAGAATGCTCTTGACTTGTCATTATCTTCTGGACTCTACACAGGGCTCCATGCCCAGGAACAGCAGATGCCCAACAGCAGCTCCATCAGCAAGTTCCTCCTCCTGGCGCTGGCAGACACGCGGCAGCTGCAGCTCCTGCACTTCTGGCTCTTGCTGGGCATCTACCTGGCCGCCCTCCTGGGCAACGGCTTCATCAGCACAGCCGCAGCCTGCGACCACCACCTGCACACCCCCATGTACTTCTTCCTCCTCAACCTCGCCCTCCCCGACCTGGGCTTCATCTCCACCGCTCTCCCCAAAGCCATGGCCAATATTCTCTTGGAAACCAGGGACATCTCTTATGCAGGATGTGCTGCACAGGTCTTCTTTTTAGCATTCTTATTTTCTGCAGAATTTTTTCTTCTCACCATTATGTCCTATGACCACCGCATTGCCATCTGGAAGCCCCTGCACTACAGGACCTTGATGGGCCGCAGGGCTTGTGCCAGCATGGCAGCAGCTGCCTAGGGCACTGGGATTCTCTGTTCCCTGATGCACACTATCAATACATTTTCTATAACTCTCTGTCAAGGCAATGCTATGCATCAGTTCTTTTGTGAAATGGCTCAGATCCTCAAGCTCTTAATATTCTTAATATTTTAATATTTACTATTCTTAATATTTTAATATTATTTTAATATTTGGTTCTTAATATTTTAGGTATGTTTGATTTTTTATTTGAGTGTGTAACTGTGATACAATAATCTGTAAAAAACAGTTGCAATTTTTTCCACTTCTTCTTTCCCATCTACTTTCTGTTTCCTCACACCAGGAGCTTATGTAAACATGAAACCAGGTTCCCTGAATAGGTTGAAAGATTCCTAAAAAGTTTTTAAAAATACTTTCTCTTAGCTCTTATCACTTCCTACCTTGTCTGGATGTGGGGAGGTGCAGCCATGGACAGCAGCACAATGCGCTCTTTTCATTCCTGGTCTCATTACACTGCCACACTGCTCTCAAGTCCTTGCATCTGTGCAGACCTGAAGATCTTGTATGTCTCACGACTGTGCTGTTGTCTCTACAGCAGCACTCTGGGGCTGCAGTCAGTAGTTGGCAATATGAATCACTGTGCTGGCCTCCTTGCTGGAACCGCCGTAACAAGAGGGGCTCTTCAGAGCAGGACCAGAGAACTGGAGGCCTCTTCCAAAACTAGTGTGAGGAATATACCTCAGGAGCTGCTCCCTGAGAAGATCTCGAGATCTTCTGGTGCTCTTCACTGTGTCATGGGGGCAGTTTCAGAGTCCCAAGGTGATCTGTTATGGCAGTATGGCAGTATGGCAGACTCATGGCAGTAATGTGGTTCAACATGGAAGGTGGCTCAGCACCACACGGTCGTTTGCTCAGTGTCCCCCTTCCCAGTGGAAGAGGGGAGAAAACTGAAATAAAACTACAAAGTCGAATCTGTGGGTTGAGATATTATTTAGTAAGACAGAGAAAAAGAAAAGGATAATAATTTTGACATATGTATTTATGCATATATGATATATATAGGAGATATTCACCTTTTGCCCAAGGAAGTTGTGGATGCCCCCTTCCTGGATGCATTCAAGGCCAGGCTGGATGTGGCTCTGGGCAGCCTTGTCTAGTGCTTGGTGACCTTGCACGTACCACGGGGGTTGAAAGTGGATGATCACTGTGGTCCTTTTCAACCCAGACCAGACTGGGTCTAGGTTTATGATTCTATGATTCTACGATTCTATAGTTCTATGATATATATAAAGATGCAGTAGCAAACATATATGCATAGCTACCATATCTATGTATATGTATTTGCAAATCCAGGTCCTGTTGCAGAGGTTGGAGCAACCGCGGGGCTCGTCCTGGAAATAGGAGTGACCAGAGAGCTGTACCTCTTGGCACAGTGCTCCTCCCTTCGGTAGAATTCTTTTCATTGTTTTATCGCAGTACTTGGAACAGCTATAGGAGCTGTAACAGGGGTGACCACAGGACTCATCGTGAGGGTTGGAGAGAGAGCAGCGTCTGACACAAAGCTTGGAGCAACCGCAGGAACCGTAGCAGCAATTGGAGCTGCTGCAGGGTCTGTCCCAGGACTTGGAGAGGCTGCAGCACTGTCAGCAGATCCAGCTCTCTTCCCCTTGAGGGCGCTGAAGAGTGTTGAACACAGCTCAAGAGGTGTGGGCCAGGCCCTGGCACACTGCGCTGATTTGTGCTTCTTTAGGATTACCGGGGCGACAGCAGACCTTCCCCAAATATCCTACCAGTTTCTCAGGATTCTGCAGTTGCTCGGAGATGAAGTTCCAAACGCTTGGGAGTGCCCACCACTCCAGGCACCTGCCCAGACCATCCCTCATCCCCTGCCATGCAGAACTCTCCTGACTTGGGGCAGATCTCTTGATGACACTCTTGAATAATTGTTTAATCTGAAACATAACCTGAAACACATTGACAACATGTAGTAATGGAAGCATGCTGGTCTGAACATCCCACGCGTAGACAAAATTCTCAGGAGCTACGGTAACTAGCTTTCCAGCTCCAGGGAAAGAAGGACAAGTGAAATGGAAGCTAAGGATCTGCTGGAAAGTGTCCTTCCTAATCTCCTCCATAGCTGGCAGCCTGAGGAGACAAAGTTATCCAACCAGCACAAAGCCCTGTGCTAACTTGCTCTTGAAAGATCTGCTGTTATCTCAGCCATTGCAGCCCCACATCAGGCACCAAATGATGGTGCTTTAAACGAACAGGTGGAACAGCACCACACAGTGCTTTGTGCACTGCCCCTTCCCAGTGGGATGGAGAGAACTGGGAAAAAACAGAGTACAATGCCTGGGTTGAAATACAGCTCTTTACTAAGAGGGAGAAAAGGAGATGTGTAATAATTATGACTTTTATGTACATCCATATAGAATCACAGTATCATAGAATTGGTCAGGTTGGAAAAGACTGGAGTAAAGTGTGTGCAAACCCAGCATAAACTGTGATTAAAACCAGGAGAAAAGGAAGAGTAAACCCAGGGTAATGTGTGAGTAAAACTTGAGTAAAGAGAGAGTAAAACCCAGAAGAAACTGCAAGTAAAACCCTGAGTAAGGAGTGGGCACACACGGAGTGAAGTGTGAGAGCAGCCAGAGAAATGTAAACCCAGAGTAAAGTGCGAGGTAACCCAAAATAACATGTGAGTAAAATCTGAAATAAAGTTGGAGTAAACCTGGAGTAGAGGATGAGTAAAAGACTGAATGAAGTGTCAATAAACCCTGAGTAAAGTGTGAGCAAAAAGTGGAGTCAAGTCTGAGTAAAACCCGAAGTAAGGTATGAGTAAACCTGGAGTAAAGAATGAGTAAACCTGAAGTAAAATAGGAGCATGCCTGGAGTAGAGTGTAAGTAAACCCAAAGTAAAGTGTGAGTAAACCCAGAGCAAAGGGTGAGTAAGCCTGGAGTAGAGTGTGACTACATCAAGGGTAGAGTGTGAGTAAAATTTGGAGAAAAGTCAGAGTAAAGAAGGAGTATTGTCTCAGTAAACCCAGAGTAAAGTGTGAGGTAACCAGAAGTGTGAGCAAACCCAGAGTGAAGTGTGAATAAATCTTGAAGTAAGGTGTGAGTACACCTTGGAATAGACTGTGAGTACCCAGTTGTGCAGTGTGAGCAAAACCTGGAGGAAAGCAGGATTAAAGCACGAGTAATTCTTGCATAAACAAAGTAAACTGTGAGTAAAACATGAAGGTAAACTTGAAATGAAGTCTCAGTAAACCTGGAGTAAAGTGTGAGTAAAACCTGGAGTCATGTGTGAATAAAATCCTAATTATGGCGTGAGTATACACCCAGAGTACAGTGTGACTAAAATACAGAGAAAAGTAAGAGTAAACTGGAGTAAAGTGTGAGTAAAACCCAGACAAAGTGTGATTACACCTGGAGTACAGTGTAAGTACACCTGGAGTAAAGCATGAGAAAACGTGAAGTAAAGTGTGAATAAACCTGAAGTAAAGTGTGTAAATCCAGTGTACAGTATTAGTAAACGTGGACTAAAGTGTGCATAAGACCTTGTGAGAGGTCTGAGTATACCCAAAGTAAAGAACGAGTAAACCCAGAGTAAATGGAGAGTAAACCCAGAATAAGTAGGAGTAAACCTAGTGTAAAGTATGAGTAAATCCCAGAGGAAGGAGTGAGTAAACCCAGAGTAAAGGATATGTAAACCTTTTTGTAAAGTGTGAGAAAAAAAACAACGTAAAGCATAAGTAATCCCAGAGTAAAGTGTGAGTAAACCCTGAGATAGTTTGCTTTCAGGGTAGGCTTTTTTTTTTAGCTAGCAACAGTGCAGCTCTTGTGCTGGTAGGCTGTCAGCTTGTAGGCAGGCTGTTGAACAATCAGGGTGGGGCTGGCACTGCCCACTCTTAACCTCGGCACTTGACCCATGGAGATAATCTTTCAGTATCCTCGGGGGAGGCTCGCTTCCGGCCACAGAGCACAGCAGGTTGCTGCTGCCCGCTGAGAAGAGGGAGGGTAAGACTGTGTTTGAGCACAGCCCACGCTGCCTCTACAGTGCTGCAGCTGTGGGTGTGGGAGGTGGGTCAAATGCCAGGGCGTGTAAGTGCTGTCCCTCTTGGCTCAGGGGACAGGCTTTCCTCTTGGCACTCTCTGAGACCACAGACTTCAACAGTGTCTCCACAAGACAGCAGGATTACTGCAGGAAGACTGTGGTGAACCAGACAGAGGGCCTGCCAGAAATGCAGCCGTTCAGGTCTGACGCTGCATGGGGTGCCTGAGCCTGCTGCTGCCGGGGAGGGTGACAGGGCTTCCAGCCGTGAGAGGGGTGAGCAGGTGGACGAGCTGCTCAGCCTGGTGGGGGAGCTGAAGGAGGAGGTGAAAAGACTAAGGGCCATCAGGGAGTGTGAGCAGGAGACTGACTGGTGGAGTGAGTCACTGGCATGCCAGAGGGAAGGGTGCCAGGGAGATACTGCAAGAAAAGTGGTGGACCACCAGCCCTGTCACAGTCAGACAGAGCTGACAGAGCAAGAGGCTTGGAAGTGTGTCCCCACTCGAAGTCTCAGGCGCATCCCCTGCCTGCCTACGCTACTCCCAAACGTCCAGCTAAGCAGCGGGTTTGAGATGCTGGAAATGGAATGGGAGATGAGTGGGGAGGCAATGGAGGATCTGCCTGGGAGGGAGCCTAGGGTGAGGGGGTCGCCCCATGCCTTGAGACTGCCTCTGTCAGGAAGGGCAGGAGGGGAATTGTGGTGGCCGATGCGTTTCTCAGGGGAACAAAGAGCCCCATTTGCAGACCTGATCTAACCCTAGGGAGGTGTGCTCCCTCCCTGGGGTCCACATCACGGACAGCACCAGAAAAATCTCGGGTCTGGTTCGCTCCTCTGATTACTAGCCATTCTTCATAGTTCAGGTAGGCACCGATGCAATTGCTCAGGGAAGCCTGTGAGCTATCCAAAAGGATTTCAGGATTTTAGGGCGAATGGCTGAAGGACTGAGTTCGCAAGTGGTATTTTCCTATCCTTCCGGGGTGGTGAGAGATACAGAGATACAGATGCAGAGCGGTCTAGGCTTTGAATAAGTGGCAGAAAGGTTGGTGCTGCCACCGGAACTTTGGGTTCTTTGACCATGGGGAGCAAGGAAGAGAAAACTCCATGTGAATTGAGAGCAAATTAGAACCGTGCATAGAAACCAAAGGGACGTGTGAGTGTAACACGGAGAAAAGTGAGAGTAAGCCCAGATTGAAGTGTGAATAAACTCACAGTAAAGTGTGAGAAACACCAGGAGCAAGGTGTGGGAAGACACGGAGGAGAGTCAGTACACCTGGAGTAAGGTGTCAGTAAAATGCATAGAAAAGTTTGTGTAAACCCAGAATAAAGAGTGGTAAAGTTGAAGAAAAGCTTGAGTAAACTCAGTGTAACATGTGAGTCAAACCCACGCAAAAAAAGAAGAGTGAGTAAACCTGGAGTAAAGTGCGAGAAAAACTGGAGTAAAATGTGAGAAAACTTCAAGTAATGTGTTAGTAAACACAGAGTAATGTGTGAGTAAAATCCAGACTAAGGTGTGTGAGCTCACCCTAAGCAGATATAGAGAAAACCAGGACTAATGATTGTGCAAGCCTGGGACAAAGTGTGAATAAAACCCGGAGAAAACTGTGAGTAAAGCAGGAGTAAAGTGTGAGCAAACTCAGAGTAAAGTGTGAGCAACAGCCGGAGTAAAGAGAGAGTGTACACACCCAGAGTAGGGTGTCAATAAAACCCGGAGAAAAGTGTGAGTTGACCAGGAGTAAAGTGTGACTAAAGTTGAAGAAAAGTTGGAGTAAACCGTCATAAAGTGTGAGTCAAGCACACTATAGAAAGAAGTGTGGATAAATGCTGAGTAAAGTATGAGAAAACATGGAGTAAAGTGTGAGGCAATCCCAAATAAAGTGTTCGAAAAGCTGGAATAAAGTGTTAGTAAACCTGGAGTAAAATAAAATGTTAGTAAACCTCTGCTGCAGGACATCTCGGACACACCTTCCCAAGGTCCAAATAAAAACCTTCAAGCTCTAAAGGGATCACTTGCAAGGCAAGCACACACGACAGAGCACACTGATATCTCTGTGGGGATGAGCTGCTTGTGCACCGTGTGGGTTTGCACTGCCTTCTGCTCCTGCCACCTCCTGAAACATGGGATGGTACATTCAGGAAGAACAAGCTCAGCTTTTTGTAGCTTTACTGGAGACAAACAAGGCTTGGTGTCACACAGCTGCTCTGACCAGCTGATCAAAGCATTCCACAAGAGCAGTAGAACTAATGTGCAACACGGTTAGGAAGGATGACAGGATTGTGTGAAAGAAATGCCTTCTCCAGAAGCAATCACTGTTCTGGAGGAGGCACCAAAAGCAAATCCTGATTGCACCTTTCCCTCTCCTCATTACACATGCTAACATTTATTTTATGAACAAAAAACATAAATACAATGAAGAAAGCTTCAGTAAAACTCAGCTGCTTTATTCTCCCCCTCCCCTTTCCACTAGAGATGATTCTCAGAAAACCTCCAGAGGCACGTTACTGCTCTCCTGACCCTTCCCTCAGGTTTATCAGTGCACTCACAAATTACTGAGAGCAATACATGCACACAGACACACAGAACATCCCTGCACCGCCGCTTCTCCTTAGGAAACGGCATCCAAAAGCTGCTAGCAGGAAGAGCAGAAGAGGAAAGCGGGCATGGTGAGAGAACTGCTTTGGGTAGCAAGGAGAGGCCATCTGAAGCTCCTGGGTGTCATGGTTAATCAGTTGAGACATTTGCTGCTGCGTTTCATTCAGTTGGTCCGTCACTTTTGAGATAGCGGATACAGCAGCATGAATGGGGGATAGCAACTGTTGATAGTTTTGAAGCATAACAATTAATTCATAAACTAAGGGCGTTCTCTGTTGTTCCTGGTATCTGTCACACACTAACATTAGTGTAGCGGCATATTTGTCCGGTGCTGTTGTCACGAGTTTCTGCCATATCTCAGGTGTCGTCCTCACCTTTTCAGGGTCGCGGTTTTGGTGTGGGTGGTTAGGAACAAAGTCAGGGTCATACAACATTTCCACCACGCCTATTTCCCTCAAATACTGGATACCCTTTTTAACCGTATCCCATTTTCTCATTGCAATCTTCAAGCCATTTTTGAAGGGATACTTTTCCTTCACGGCTGTTAACACTTGTTCCCAGAGGGAGGCAGCCTCATCCGAACATCGACTAATTCCTCTATCAATAGCTGGATCTCTGGCAATGGCACCTAGTTGGCGAGCTTCATTACCATCCAGAGACAAGCTATGGGCCCCACTGTCCCAACAGCAAACCAACCAGGAAACAAGACTTTCATTCGGGCGCCGTGTAAACTCCTTTCTTGAACCTTGGATTTCAGTCATCTTTAGAGGCCGGTGAGAAGTAATAGAGATTTCCTCTTCATCACTCTCTTCTGCACGTCTTTTAGTTTTCCCTTTTGCCTTTCGCGATGGTGGTGGTTCTGAGGAGGGCCCCTCGCCTGGATCTTCCTCCTCCTCCTCCTCCTCTTCTCTTTTTCGTTCAAGACGCGAAGACACTCGTTTCCATTTCTTGCCCTCCACAGGAGCAACTGGTATTGTTACTGGTGTCTCCTGTGATTGATTAGATTTGACTTGGGGATTTTCCCCTTTGGCTTGAACCTCAGCTCAGAAACTCTCTCTCTCCAGAATGGTATTATATAGGGCACGGTAAGCACAAGCCAAACCCCAAATCAGTTGTACCTCCTTAGATTTATGTAAGCCGCATAGTCCCTGACTCAAATACTGGCTTAGTTTCTCAGGATCCCACAGGTGTTCAAGAGTAAAATCCCATGACACTGCGGGTCCCCATGCTTCTAAGACCTTTCCTAAACCTCTCCATATTCCCTGCCAGTCATCATTCTCTAGTTTTGGAGGAGACTCCTTATTACGAATGCGTTGGAGTACATTCAGGAAAATTAACAACATGCACACCAACATGAGTATTGATGACACACTCACCAACATGAGTATTAATTCAAGATTTGAAAAACATTTGATAAACCGAGAAGAAAACCCAGAGACTGGTCTGAACATCATGTTGTTTGTGAAATTAGCTATTCCATTTGGGATGTAGCTGTTTGTGAAATTAGCCATTCCTTCTGGGATGTAGTTGTTTGTGAAATTAGCCATTCCTTCTGGGATGTAAATGTCAAAATTCAAATCATACCACATTGCAAGTAGGTAAAACATAGGTGTCTCCATCAGTGCCCTTAGGTAATTATATACGGATAGAATTCCAAAACACGTAAAGTGTGAGATGGATTATTGGCCAGTAGGTTGTGAGTAACACCATTGCTTTAAATCCTTTACCCAGCACCCCCACAATAACAAGTGGGTTCATCACTGGTGCTTGCTAAAAAGGGGTTAATGAACTGAGGCTAACAAGAGGAGGGGAAAAAAAGGAAAAAAAAAAAAAAAGGCACTACCCAGACTAAGTAGTGCTCAAAGTTTACAAATATCCCAGAACACTGGCAGTACGCCTAATCTTTCAAGGTCAGGTTTTTCAGCACAGAAACTTGAACTACTGATAATGCTCCCTAACGAAGCTCTCTAAGAGCAGAGAGAAAATGAGATTCGTTCTAAAAGCTAAAAAGCAGTTTGCCCCACGTTGGGCGCCAAAAAATCTGTCACGGAGTTGACCAGATCAATCTATGTCTGTGACAGGGGCGACAGGCCTCTGCCCTCCCCCCCACCCCAGTCCCACAAAAATGGGAAGGAAGGAAGGGAGGAAAAGAGCAGCAGCAACAATCTATGGAGGAAAACTTATTTTACTATAATATTGGAATACAAAATAACACAATAGATACAATTTAATTGAAATTGAGATTAATAAATCAGACAAGATGAGAGAGAGAGAGTTCCCGGGACCGAGGCAAACCTGAAAAGCTTGGAACGGCTAGGAAAGCACCCTCCAGCACCCACTGCCAGGCAGCAAGAGAGCGCCCCCCCCCCACCCAGAAGGGCCAGATCCCGTGACTTCTGTAATGTACAGGGATAGGTACCTGGGATTGGGCATTAACACTTTAATACCCCATACACTACATGATGTTTTGATGTGGAATACAGAAACCCAAAATAAAAACAAACAAACAAACAAAAAACATAGAACCATGACACTGGGTTAAGTCCCTTCTGCAGAGGGTGCCAGTGGTGCCATCTCCTTTGCAAAATCATCCTGTGTGGGGAGAAGAATTGGGGTCTCCCTCATCCTTGGGCTTAACAGCATCCTCGTTGTCTCTCCGCTGGGGGTTTTCCCATGGGAAAGGAGTTGCCAGCCCAGAGAGAAACTTCCTGCACCAGGGACACTTGCAGGGCCACTTTATCACATGGACTGGACAATGTTTAAAAGGATTGAGCTCTGGATGAAGCTCTTCCTGCAGTGCAGGCATTTCTAGGGTCTCTGCACTGAGTGGATCCCCTGGCAAAAGCTCTGCCCACACATGGGACATTTGTAGCACTTCTTCCACAAGTGCCATCTCCTGTGAGTGAGGAGCTCTGCACTCTGCACAAAGCCCTTCTCACACTCGAGGCATTTCTAAGGCTTCCTGCCACGTGAACTCACTGGTGCAGGCATGGATTGGACTTCACCCAATTTTTGCAGACACTCTGGCACCTCAGCAGGTTCGAGATGTGCCCAAAGCTCTTCTTGCAGGCTGCACTGTTGTAAGTGGATCCACTGGTGTGTGATGAGCTCCCAGTTCTGGACAGACATCTTCCTGCAGTCAAGGCACTCACTGGGACTCTCCTCTTGGGTTGGTTCTTTGACATCTTATGAGGGTTGAGCTCCAGATGAAGCTCTTCCCACACAACCTGCAGACAGGATTTCTTCCTTCCTGGTGACATATCAGCCCAGCTGACATATTTGGGTCCTCACCTGCTGCCCCACAGCACAGGAGTTTCTGCAGGGGAGGTAAGAGGTGACTCTCCTTGCACACAGCCCTGGCAGAAACGGGCCACCTGGCAGAGGGTTTCCAGTGGCTGTGACACATCCCACTCTGCAACTGCAGCTGAAGGACAGCAATATGCATAATTCTCAAGCTAAGAAGGAGAAAAAGGATTTACAGCAGTGCACTTCCTATACTCAGGGGATTTGTAAAGTTAATCACCACACAGCCTCAGCTGGTGACCAGGCTGGGACTAAGGCTGAAGTTCTTCGCGCATTCGGGGCACTGCAGGCTTGTGTGTATCTTGTGTGGCTGTGCTGGTAGGTAACAACTACCAGCAACTACAACTGGAACTGCTTTAGAAAGTTCCCAGAGTCTTGAGATGCTTCTACAGCCTGTGTGTGCTGTGGATGTGCTTGTGGGTGTTAAGACCAGCTCTGTGTTTAAAGCTCTTTTCACACTCTGGACACTGAAAAGGTCTCTCTCCTGTGTGGATGCCCCTGTGGCGCTTCAAGTCAGAATTGATTTTGAAGCTCTTTGCACACTCTGGACACTTGTAGGGTCTCTCTCCTGTGTGGATGCGCCGGTGGCACTTCAAATGAGAACTGCTTTTGAAGCTTTGCCCACACTCAGGACACTGAAAAGGTCTCTCTCCTGTGTGGATGCAACTGTGGCGCTTCAAATCAGAACTGATTGTGAAGCTCTTTGCACACTCTGGACACTGAAATGGTCTCTCTCCTGTGTGGATGCGCCGGTGGCACTTCAAATGAGAACTGCTTTTGAAGCTTTTCCCACACTCAGGACACTGAAAGGGTCTCTCTCCTGTGTGGATGAGCTGGTGGTACATGAGGTGGTATCGGCTTTTTACGGTCTTCCCACACTCATAGCAATTGTAGGGTCTCTCTCCGGTGTGGATGCGCTGGTGGCGCTTCAAATCAGAACTGTTTTTGAAGCTTTTCCCACACTCAGGACACTGAAAGGGTCTCTCTCCTCTGTGGAAGCTCTGGTGGTACATGAGGTGGGAACGGCTCTTGAAGCTCTTCCCACACTCAGAGCACCTGTAGGGTCTCTCTCCTGTATGGACACGCTGGTGGACAATGAGGAGGGATCTCCATTTGAAGCTCTTCCCACAATCACAGCACTTGTTTGGGGTCATTGATGAGTGTATGCACTGGTGGTTAACGATGCTGGAATCTTTTTCAAAGCTATTTCCACACTCAGTGCAGGAATTCTGCTTTTTCTGCTGGCTCACATTCTTGCTCCTAGGTTCTTCAGGCTCTCTTTGACCTATGCGGAAATCCAATGGGCTCCTTCCTGCCTTTCCCAGACACTTTCCTAGTGGCTTCACGATGTGCTCACCCTGACCTTGCTCCAGGCCTCCTTGGACATCCCTTCTCATTTCTTCCACACAGACACCACCCCACCGCCTTTCGGCCACACCACTTTCCTCCAGGTCCTCCAGTACATCTGTAATCCCAGTTCCTGCTGGATGACAGGAAATCCAGAAATAGCACACAGTGCCCAAAATAAAATGCAGACAGAGATGGCTCTTCCAGACCCAACCTCCTCCTTCCCTCCACCACCTCACCTGGGCTGAGGTCTCCTGGCACGGCCTCAGGGCTACGCACATCTGGGATCCAGGGCTCTTCCCCTCCTTCAAGCAGGGAGATCAGCACCGGTTTGGTAGCTGGAAGTGGAGCTTCAATGAGACAAACAGGGGAGATTCCATCATTCTGGCACAGTGCCTGTTCAACAGCTCCACTCTGTGTCCCTCCCCAGGGAGAAATCACAGTTGGGTCCTGAGTGACACTGGGCCCAAAGCTTCCTTTGGAGCCAAGAGTCCTTTTACAACTCTGAAAACTCCAAAGGGATATTTTCTTTCAAAATTAACTTGAGAACAGACTGTTTATTTTTTGACAAATATTGATGACCAAGGCATCACAATGTCTATGGCAACTGAATGCAAAATCCTAAATTGTAAAGGAGTAAGCAGGGAGTCATCTGTTAGCTGGAGCTGGTGGCACGATGTAAAGCACCAATAGAATGGCTGGTTATCTCCCTCCTGATTAACGCCTGTTTGCCAGCACTGACTCTGGGGCGTTTATGAGTCTGCTGTGCATTCTAATCCCACCTGAAATTCACGCTTCTCAGCATTTCCTTTGTTGCTGTTGTAGTTATCAATATGTGACTGCATGGTGATCATTCAAGGCTCGGCCTGCAGAGGCTCATTCTGCACAGCCAAAGGTGCCCTAACGAGGAGGAAAGGCAGCAAAGCCCTCACCCAGCGAGGCCACGCACTGGTACGTCTCCAGCATCACATCCTGGTACAGCGCTCGCTGCGCAGGGTCCAGCAGTGCCCACTCCTCCCTGCTGAAATACACGGCCACCTCCGCAAAGCTCACGGGCTCCTGCAAGCAAAGAGGCTCCTTGCTGGGAACAGCCAAGGCCCAGGGAAGCAGCTCACACAGGACACAAACTCCCGTCCCAGATGCTTCTCTGGCCCCAGCACACACACGCTGGCTGAGGCCACCTCCCTCTCCCCTGCATTCACATCCCTCGCCCCTCGGCCTCTCCTGCCTGCTTCCCCCAGCCCCTACCTGAGATGGATGTGCTGTGGCCATCTGCTGCTCTCCTGCAGCTGAGATGATCACGTCTGGAAGGCAGAGTTGAACTGGAGCCTGCAGGGACAAGAGAAATGGCAGGGGAGCTGTGAGGGAAACGCAGCAGTCCCTGTCCCAGCCCAGCCCTCCACAGCCCATCTGCAGGGCACTGCCTGGGGGATGGCACAGCAGGCCTTGCACAGGAACACAAGCAGCAACAGCATTGGTAACGCTCTGCCTACAGCTGATGACAAATCACAAAGCTGACTCAGACTGGGTGGCACAAAGAACTGACACCCGGTTCAACAGCTGAGGGTACATGGACTGTGTGCCTAAAGACAATGCATAGCAAGGAGGCAGTCATCTTACCCCTCAACAGGGAGCAGCCCAAGTGTCCCTTGAGCTCTCCTGCACAGCAAAGGGCTGCACGACAGGATCTCCCCACAATCAGGGATGGCTCTCAAGGCCACACCTGTACAGAGATCCCACTCAGCTTCATGTCAAGACACCTTGGTGACACAGCTCTTCTGTAAGAGACTCATGGTTGGTTTGGAGCTTTGTGAGCTTCTCTAAGGTGCTTTGTTAGAGTGATTATCTGAAGGTAATCACAGCATCAGAGAATAGCCTGGGTTGAAAAGGACCACATTGACCATCCAGTTTCAAGCCCTTGCTGTGTGCTGGGTCACCATTCACCAGACCAGCTTGCCTGATCGAAAGCCAAGGGAGGAGTTTGCACATTCCCAGATGAGCCATCAGCCCAGCGCTAAGCACACAAAAGGTAACGCTGCAAGGGCCGCTAGAGGCAGATGTTGCCTGCTGGGTCCCCAAAGGGAAACTGCGGGCTGCCCGGGAAGGGGGAGGGGAGTGGAAATACCCCCCTTGAAGGCTTCGCATTCAGACACTCAAAAGGAGGCATCGGGGAGCTGAAAGCTTCCATCAATCCTTGCGTGCAGAGCTGCAGAGCGAGGTCATCTCGCGTCTCCCGTGGCCCACAGGGAGAAGCGCAGTCCCAGCTGGGCTGTGTTACAGAGAGCCAATGGGGCAGCAGAGCACGCTGAGCTCCTCTGCTCACTTCCTCGCTGTCCCAGCTCCAACCCCTTCCTGCGCCCCTCGGAGCCCAAGCCCGGCAGCAACACGTCTGGGAACCGCCGCTCCGGTCCCCTCGTGGTGCTGCTCGCAAGGGGAAGAAGAACTTCCTGCAGCTCGCAGACAGTCCCACACAGCGTGAGGGATGGGTACAAAAAAGCACACAGATCAACGAGAGTAAGGGATACAAGCAACCAAACAACAACTACTAAGGAAGAAAATCTAATTAGCATTAATACCGCTTGACGATAAGAAGTCTGTCCCCTAATTTAAAAAGAACCCGATTCTTTCTTGACCTCCCAAAGCTGCAGGTCATCTACTAGTCCTCAAGAAGTGCTGCAGCCCTCCCCAGTCCCTGCTTCGAAATGGGGTTCAATATGAAGAGAAAAATGCCTGCAGCTGCTCTGCACGAGCCGCGAAGGGCTCCTACCTTGGGTGCGGAGCAGGCTGCTCCCGCCTCTGGTGCGGGCAACCGGGCTCCTGGGAGTCGCGGAGAGCAGAGGATGCCGAGTGCCCTCAGCCCGGAGCTGGCCGCAGCACGGCCTCGCTGCTCCTCCTGCCACCGCGGTGCTGCCCGGACGGCTTCCAGCCAGGCTCTGGCCGCTTCGGCACAGCCTCAGGTGCAGGCAGCAATTCCCACAGCGAGCACGCCCCGAGCCGGCTGCCGGGCTTTGGGCAGTTTCACAGCTCGTTCTCATGGCACATCTGCACTCGGGGGAGGCAGGGAGGGCGGGGAAGGAGCGGTGAGGGCTGTTTTGTTATGATAATGAAGCATCGTTTTGCTTCCTCTGCTGAGCTGAGGTGCTCACTTCCTCGCTCTACCAGCTCCAACCCCTTCCTGTGCGCCTTGGAACCCAAGCCGGGTCACACATCCCCACACTGCTCTCCTGCCGTTCCTTTAACTCCTCTCACCCGTGAGCAGCTCCCAGCAAGAGGCAATCTCCGGCTGCCCTGCTCTCGAGGGCAGCATCTCCCTGCAGCTGGGTCACTTCCTCACTGAGCGCTGCCCATGGCCCTGATGTCACATTTCCACTCACTGAACAAGTGAGTGCTATTTCGAACAACTTCCTATCCTGCTTTCTCAATTTGGTCTTCCCTGCAAGGCATGAGTATGGTTAAGCTCTCTGCTGTACGAGGGCCAGCTCTGCTGTTTGCTGCTGTGGATCTACAGACTTTAAGGCCACCCAGAAGGAACCGCCCTCGGGGTAACCAGGAGTTTGTGTCAGGAAAGGCTGCTTCCTGTCCTATTGCATTTTCTGTGGGGCAGATGTGGATTATTAGTTTCACTTGGCAATGTTTAAACTCTACGCATCTTTCTGCAGGGGATGTTTCTCTGGACTTTGCTGTGTTCACAGCATCATCTCTTTCCTTTCTGCTGATAACCCAGCTGTACCGATGACCAAAAGTGTTTCCTCCGCTCACATCATAGCTTACCTGAACGCGATCATTTTGTAATAAAACGGCCGGTATTCCTATGGCAGAGAGGGTCAACACATTCTGCTCTTGAGAACAAAAAAGAAAAACAAAAGCAAACAAACAAGCAAGCTAACAAAGAAGCCCCCCTTAGTCTAGTTTGGGAGTTGGTTCACCAGATTCTGCCAAGTGTTCTCACTTCTGTCCCACTCAAGGCTTTTCATTGGTTCCAAGAAGTTATTATAATATTCTCCACCCCAATTGCTGAGTTATCTTGATTTGCAGCTCCTATTCCTTGCTATAGTGGCACAGCAAGGAACCAGTAAGTGAGCACGAGTGCCTGGAGCAGTGTGAGAGGGATGCATTCCTCACCTCCCCCTTCCCCAGACCCCTGCTAGGAGGGGTGACTCAGCCCCCTGCTCTGACATCCCTCCCTGAAGCCTCTGTTGTGACTTTCATTGCTCTACAGCTCCTTACCCAGTACACAATTCCTAAACAATTCTACAGAAATATGTTCCACATCAATTCCCCCCTTTTCTAAACCATCTAATAAAACTATGGAACCCACAGGGCCTGACTATAAGGGGGTTATTCCACTCTTCACCCTTTTCCAAGAGCTTCTCAGCATCCCTGGGGAAGGAGCTGTTCCATTGAAGCACTAAGCATCCTCCTACATAATATCCTTCTAGTTCTCAGGAAGGGTCTTACATCAAGGCCTGCCTATAGCTCTACACTGAATTTAGGTCCTTTTTCCTCTTGTTCTGATTTTATTTGCACACCTACGCCTACTTCCTGCTCCACCCCATGGGGTCCAATTGGTGGAGGGAGTCCCACACTGAGGGATTTCCATTCTTCCATCTCTTGCCAAGGCTGTAAATATCCTGCAGTCAGGGAGCTTTAGGCTAACCACTGTTCCTTTAGTGATGTTTAAATAGGTATTTTACCATCTGGAACCAAAGTCTGCACCCCTGTGTCCTCTGCTTTGTGAATACTCTCCATCCCCCTCGATTAGGTTATCCAGGTCCTGCATTTTGCTTCCTTTCATCTGTAATTCACCAGGACAAAATACAGACATTCTCGATCTGATTAGCAAAAGACCTTGGGAGATGTGAACAAATTCAGCAGACAGGGACGGAGAAAACAAAAGATTGCGGCTTCCACTTGTTCTAGTAAATCTTGCCCTAGGAAAGGCTTTGGTGAATTTGGCACCTACAAACATTTGTGTATCCCTACCTGTTTACCTGTACTAAGTTGTAAAGGCTTAAGAAAGTATGCCTCCTCACTTGTGCCAGTGGCTTCCCCTATGGTTACAAATTCATCACTTACTGGAGTTAGAGAAGTATTTCACACCCAATAAGTTGCTCCAGTTACTACCAATTCCACACTTGGCTGCAATTCCTTCCTTACCTTCATCTTCTCCACCCTTAACTGTTATTGCATCTGTTACCAAATCCAGTGCCTCTTATTGCACTGCTTTTCTGTTCAACGTGGAAGGAACACTCCTGGGCCTTTCCAGCTCCCCCCCTTCAGCTCCTCCTGAGGAGATCTCTGGGTCCTACAGCCCTGCTCTCAGCTCCTCCCCTGCTAAGGCTTCCCATGCTAACACTGGGATATCCAGTTTCCCAGGTCTCTGCAGATGAAGGCTGGGCACTTCCAGCGTCTCATCTCCTGCCTTGGCACAAACAAGATGAACTGCTAAATGGTCATCACCTTCCAAACACCATTGATTACAATTTTTTATTAAAGTTGTCTTGTTCATGGGGCCCCCAGGCTCCCCAGCAGTATCTGAAGTGGAATTTGCCTGGGAACTTCCTTTCCCCTGCTCCCCCATACTCAATTTCATTGATTCTTTATTGTTCCCCAAAGTCCACACCTTATAGGTAGAATGTTAGTGTGAGCACATGCATATTCCTCTTTAAAGCCCAGTCCACAACACCAACCGAAACGCCACTTTCCTCTATTCCACTGTAATCCCTGGACACTACTACAGGTCAAGCCTCTGATAACAAATACAGGGTTAAACAAACAGCCAATTAGACTCGATTCCCACATTCACACCACTCACACCTGGCATCCAATAGTCAGCATTCACACCACACAGCAGCCGCTTATGAAGTCTCTGCTGCTGGGTAATGGACTCTGCCTACTTCCCCAGGGCACGGGAACACTGAATTCCCTGGGCAAGAGCTATAACCAATGTCCCCAGCAACAACAGCTCTTGTATTGTATGCGGAATTCCACAAGCAATAATTTTATAACAGAAACACTTAACAATCACAAAGGTAATGACAATGAAGAAGTTCGGACATTTACTTGTCCCATGATCCTAGCAGGCCCCTTCCTGGCAGCTAACTGCAAATGCCCCCAGTACATTTTTGTTGAGATGCTTTTTCCAAATTATTTCAAAGCTTACATTCCTGAGCACATTATAGCCTCACTTTCAGGGTGCCTTTCAAGGTTTCACCCGTGAGGTTCTTGTAATTCTCCAGATACCTTCCTAAGTGGGACCCTGCTCCCAAGGGTTGTGCACACTGTTAAAGGAATGGCAGGACAGCAAGGTGGGGTCCTGTGATGACGAGGATGTGCGAATGTCCCCAGCAAAGGAAGCAAAGAAACCCAGCAGAAAGCGACGCATCATTAGCGTAAAAAAAAAGCAGCCTCCATCCTCCCTCCCTGCCTCCATCCCTCCCCGGGTGCAGATGTGCCATGAGAACGAGCTGTGAAACTGCCCAAGGCCTGGCAGCCGGCTCGGGGCGTGCTCGCTGTGGGAATTGCTGCCTGCACCTGAGGCTGTGCCGAAGCGGCCAGAGCCTGGCTGGAAGCCGTCCGGGCAGCACCGCGGTGGCAGGAGGAGCAGCGAGGCCGTGCTGCGGCCAGCTCCGGGCTGAGGGCACTCGGCATCCTCTGCTCTCCGCGACTCCCAGGAGCCCGGTTGCCTGCACCAGAGTCGGGAGCAGCCTGCTCCGCACCCAAGGTAGGAGCCCTTCGCGGCTCGTGCAGAGGAGCGCACGCTTCCTGCCCCCTGCCAGCACTAGCGGGATCCGAGCGGGGAGCGGCACCGGGCGCGGCGGAACCGGCACTGCTGTAGCTCAGGCGGGAGCCCGGTCCCGGCTCCAGCTCCTGCCCAGCACAGCGGGTTTGCTGGGCCAGAAGGGCTGCAACGAGGCGAGCAGCGGTTCCTAGGCGTGTTGCAGCCCGGCGTGGGCTCTGAGGGGCGCAGGAAGGGGTTGGAGCTGGGACAGCGAGGAAGTGAGCAGAGGGGCCGAGCGTGCTCTGCTGCCCCATCGGCTCTCTGTTACACAGCCCAGCTGGGACACCATTTTTCTCTCTGGGCCACAGGAGACACGAGATGACCTTGCTCTGCAGTTCTGCACGCATGGATTGTTTGATGGAAACTTTTCAACTCCCCGACGCCTCCTTTGTGAAGCATCCAAGGCGGGAATTTCCACTCTCCTCCCCCTTCCCGGCAGCCCGCAGTTCCCCTTCGGGGACCCAGCAGGTAACAGCTGCCTCTAGCGGCCCTTGCAGCGTTACCTTTTGTGCGCTTAGCGCTGGGCTGATGGCTCACCTGGGGATGTGCAAACCCCTCTCAAGGCTTTTGTTCAAGCTGTCCCTGCAGCTGCCGATTCCTTTAACGCTCTGCTGCGGACCGTGAGCACGTCCAGCATCTGCACCAGTCCCGGCACTGGGCTGTGTAATAGAGGCTGAAAAGCTGAGGGCCTGTGGGCTGACTGGAGCACACGTTGAGAACGCGCCCGAGCAGCACATCAGTAAAGTGCAGCCCAGGCTGGCTGCCTCGTGCAAAGGGCGCACGGTGCTGAGAACCGTGCCCTGATGTGAGTGCGGTGTGCATGCGGAGCTGAATGGGAAGCGGCATCCCCTGGTGGGAGAGCAATCTTTCTGCAATGAGGGACTTGGGCTTTTTTTATCTTGGAGAACAGAAAGCACCTGCGAGACCTCCTTGTGGCCTTCCAGGACTTGAAGGAAACGTATAAACTGGAGGGGAATGGCTGTTTACCAGCGTGGATAGTGATGGGACATGGGGAATGGTTTTAATTTGAGACAGAGGAGATTATTTTACATATCAGGAAAAAGTATTTCACTCAGAGGGTGATAAGAACAGTTTGCCCATAGAGGATGTGGATGCCCTATGCTTTAGGGTGTTCGAGGCCAGGCTGAATGGGGCTCAGAGCAGACTGGTCTGCTGGATGGTGTCTCTGCACATAGCTGGTTGTTTTCAACCCCGGGTATTCTCTGGTGCTGTAATTACCTTCAGATAATCACTAACAAAACACCTTAGAGAAGCTCAGGAAGCTCCAAACTAACCATGAGTCTCTTACAGAAGATCTGTGTCAGCAAAGTGGCTTGACATGAAGCCGAGTGGGATCTCTGTACAGATGTGGCCTTGAGAGCCATCCCTGATTGTGGGGAGATCTTGTTGTGCAGCCCTTTGCTGTGCAGGAGAGCTCAAGGGGCACTTGGGCTGCTCCCTGTTGAGGGGTAAGATGACTGCCTCCTTGCTATGCATTGTCTTTAGGCACACAGTCCATGTACCCTCAGCTGTTGAACCGGGTGTCAGTTCTTTGTGCCACCCAGTCTGAGTCAGCTTTGTGATTTGTCATCAGCTGTAGGCAGAGCGTTACCAATGCTGTTGCTGCTTGTGTTCCTGTGCAAGGCCTGCTGTGCCATCCCCCAGGCAGTGCCCTGCAGATGGGCTGTGGAGGGCTGGGCTGGGACAGGGACTGCTGCGTTCCCTCACAGCTCCCCTGCCATTTCTCTTGTCCCTGCAGGCTCCAGTTCAACTCTGCCTTCCAGCCGTGATCATTTCAGCTGCAGGAGAGCAGCAGATGGCCACAGCACATGCATCTCAGGTAGGGGCTGGGGGAAGCAGGCAGGAGAGGCCGAGGGGCGAGGGATGTGAATGCAGGGGGAGAGGGAGGTGGCCTCAGCCAGCGTGTGTGTGCTGGGGCCAGAGAAGCGTCTGGGACGGGAGTTTGTGTCCTGTGTGAGCTGCTTCCCTGGGCCTTGGCTGTTCCCAGCAAGGAGCCTCTTTGCTTGCAGGAGCCCGTGAGCTTTGCGGAGGTGGCCGTGTATTTCAGCAGGGAGGAGTGGGCGCTGCTTGGACCCTGCGCAGCGAGCGCTGTACCGGGACGTGATGCTGGAGACGTACCAGTGCGTGGCCTCGCTGGGTGAGGGCTTTGCTGCCTTTCCTCCTCGTTAGGGCACCTTTGGCTGTGCAGAATGAGCCTCTGCAGGCTGGAGCTAGTAAAATTGCCGTGTAGTTACATATTGATAAGTACAACAGCAACTAAGGAAAGACTGAGAAGCATGAATATCAGAAAGAGTTAGTATGCACAACAGACTGATAAAAGCCCCAGTGTCAGTTTTGGCAAGCAGGCATTAGCCTGGAGCGGGAGAACCAGTTCCCTGCAAACAGCCCTTGTGTTGCTGCATTGTATGGTGCCACCAGCCCCAGCAGACAGAGCACTTCCAGGTTGTTACTTCTGCATTTATTGCCTCTATATTCCATTCATAGAGTCATTGAATGGCAAGGTTGGAAACGACCTGCAAGATTATCTAGTCCATTCCCATGAACATTCTTGAAGAATTGGCCATTCAGCTGTTTGGAAAATATTAAAGGAAACAAGCTGTTTGGAAAATATTAAAGGAAACATTCTAATGGTTATGTGATTGCCCACTGTTATTATGGCCCTAATCTTGTTTTCACCATGGTGATGGATGTACTGCAAAGTTGCTGGTTAAGCGGCTGTGCCAGATTCTGGGAAACACTCTTATCTCCATATTTCTTCCATTGAAGCTCCACCTCGAGGCCCCAAACCCATGGTGATCTCCCTGCTTGAAAGAGGGGAAGACCCCTGGATCCCAGATGTGTGTAGCCCTCAGGTTGTGCCTGGAGACCCCAGCCCAGGTGAGGTGGTAGAGGGAAGAAGGTTGGGTCTGGAAGAGCTGTCTCTGTCTGTGTTTTATTTTGGGCACTGTGTGCTATTTCTGGATTTCCTCTTTCATCCAGGAGGAACTGGGATTGCAGGTATACTGGAGGACCTGCAGGAAAGTGGTGTGGCCGAAAGGCAGTGGGGTGGAGTCTGTGTGGAAGAAATCAGAAGGGATGTCCAAGGAGGCCTGGAGCAAGATCAGGGTGAGCACATCATGGAGCCACTGGGAAAGTGTCTGGGTAAGTCAGGATGCAGCCCATTGGACTTCAACGTAGGTCAAAAGGAGCCTGAAGAATCCAGGAGCAAGTATGTGTGCCAGAAAGAAATACATAATCCATGTACTGAGTGTGGAAATAGCTTTGAAAAAGATTCCAGCATTGTTTATCACCAGTGCATTCACTCAACAGAGAGCCTATGCAAGTGTTCTTATTGTGGGAAGAGCTTCAAGAAGAAATCCCAACTCACATACCACCAACGCATCCACACAGGAGAGAGACCCTACAGGTGCTCTGTGTGTGGGAAGAGCTTTACAAGGATTTTTCAAGTGAAGCAACACGAGCGCTTGCACACAGGGGAGAGGCCCTACAAGTGCTCTGAGTGTGGGAAGACCGTAAAAACCCATTCCCACCTCACATACCACCACTGCTTACACATGGGAGAAAGACCCTACAAGTGCTCTGAATGTGGGAAGACCGTAAAAACCCGTTCCCACCTCACGTACCACCACCGCTTACACACGGAAGAGAGACCCTACAAGTGCTCTGAATGTGAGAAAAGCTTCAAAAGCAGTTCTGAATTGAAGCTGCACCAGCGCTTCCACACAGGGGAGAGACCCTACAAGTGCTCTGTGTGTGCGAAGAGCTTCAAAAGTTGTTCAGATTTAAAGCGCCACCAGCGCATCCACACAGGAGAAAGACCCTATAAGTGTCCCGAGTGTGGGAAGAGCTTCAGAAGGAATTCTGAATTGAAGAGCCATCAGCACACCGGGGAGAGACCCTTCGAGTGTCCTGAGTGTGAGAAAAGCTTCAAACACAGGTCTAATCTCAACACCCACAAGCACATCCACAGCGCACACAGGCTGTAGAAGCATCCCCAGGATATGGGGAACCTTCAGAAACAGTTCCAGCCTCAATATCTACCAGCACAGCCACACAAGATACAGAGCCTGCAGAGCTCCTGTCAACGGTTTACGGGCTGGTTTGACCCAGTTCCGTGACCAGCGCGTGGAGGGATTTCGCAAAATCCCTGGAAAAAAGGGAAACAGGGGACCCTAAAAAAAATTAAAAACAGAGGCAACGACCTGAGGAGAAACAAACTGATATACTAAATATAGTATTGGAATGCCAGATAACACTCCATAGTACAATATAATTAGAATTGAAGCTAATAAATAAAATACAGTGAGAGAGAGAATATCCGAAAGGTGGGTAGGCCTCACCACAATGCTGAGGTGAGATGCGCAGTCCAGTTGAGCAGCAGAGAGACAGGAGGAGAACCGACAAAGAACGGAGGAGAAAGAGCCCATCAGGTGACCTTGCCAGGAGCTCTATCTCCTCTCTGTGACCGCAAAGTCCCCTGGGGAATGTAGTTCTTCTTCTCTTCTGGGCAGGTACCCAGAACTTGAGCATTAGCAGTTAAATTCCCAGTGCCCAACGTGATGTTATGATGTGGAATACAAAAAAAAAAAAATCACAAAACCATGATAGCTCCAAACATGGGAAGAGCTTCAGCCAGAGCCCCAGCCTGGTGACCAACCGTGGCTTTGTGTGGTGATGAACCTTACAGATCTCTTGAGTAGAGGAAGAGCTCTGCTGCCAAACTAAATCATCTTTCTATTTCTTTGCATGAGAATTATGTTGTCCTTCAGCTGGAATTTCTGTGTTGAGTGGCCATGCAAAGGAGAGAATCCAGAGTGGGATGTGTCACAGCCACTGGAAACCCTCTGCCAGGTGGCATGTTTTTGCTGTGCCTGTGTGCAAGGAGAGTCACCTCTTATCTCCCCTGCAGAAACTCCTGTGCTGCGGGGCAGTAGGTGAGGACACAAAGGAAACCTCAGCTGGGCTGATATGTCACCAGGACGGAAGAAATTCTGTCTACAGGCAGTGTGGGAAGAGCTTCATCTGGAGCTCAACCCTCAGTAGACGCCAGAGAACCAACCCAAGAGGAGAGTCCCAGTGAGTGCCGTGACTGCAGGAAGAGATCTGTCCACAGCTGGCAGTTCATCACACACTGGTGGATCCATGTGAGGAACCCTACAGATGTGCACCCCGCAAGAAAAGCTTTGGCCACAACTCAAACCTGCTGAGGTACCAGAGTGTCTGCACTTGGGTGGAGTCCAATCCGTGCCTGCACCAGTGAGTTCACGTGGCAGGAAGCCTTAGAAATGCCTCAAGTGTGAGAAGGGCTTTGTGCAGAGTGCAGAGCTCCTCAGTCACAGGAGATGGCACTCGTGGAAGAAGTGCTACAAATGTCCCATGTGTGGGAAGAGCTTTTGCCAGGGGATCCACTCAGTGCAGAGACCCTAGAAATGCCTGCACTGCAGGAAGAGCTTCATCCAGAGCACAATCGTAGAATCATAGAATCATAGAATCACCAAGGTTGGAAAAGATCATCCAGTCCAACCTTTCACCTATTCCCAATAGCTCCCACTAAACCATGTCCCTCAACACAACATCCAGCCTTTCCTTGAACACCCCCAGGCTTGGTGACTCCACCACCTCCCTGGGCAGTCCATTCCAGTGCCTGACCACCCTTTCTGAAAAGTAGTACTTCCTAATGTCCAGATCCTTTTAAACAATGTCCAGTCCATGTGATAAAGTGGCCCTGCAAGCGTCTCTGGTGCAGGAAGTTTCTCTCTGTGCTGACACCTGCTTTCACATAGGAAAACCCGCAGCAAAGAGACCTTGTGAATGCTGGCGAGCCCAAGGATGAGGGAGGCCCATATGCTTCTCCCCACACAGGAGGAGCTTGGAAAGGAGATGGCACCACTGGCACCCTCTGCAGAAGGGACTTAACCCAGTGTCATGGTTCTATGTTTTTTGTTTGTTTGTTTGTTTGTTTTTATTTTGGGTTTCAGTATTCCACATCAAAACATCATGTAGTGTATGGGGTATTAAAGTGTTAATGCCCAATCCCAGGTACCTATCCCTGTACATTACAGAAGTCACGGGATCTGGCCCTTCTGGGTGGGGGGGGCGCTCTCTTGCTGCCTGGTAGTGGGTGCTGGAGGTGCTTTCCTAGCCGTTCCAAGCTTCTCCTTGCTACCCAAAGCAGTTCTCTCATCATGCCCGCTTTCCTCTTCTGCTCTTCCTGCCAGCAGCTTTTGGATGCCGTTTCCTAAGGAGAAGCGGCGGTGCAGGGATGTTCTGTGTGTCTGTGTGCATGTATTGCTCTCAGTAATTTGTGAGTGCACTGATTAACCTGAGGGAAGGGTCAGGAGAGCAGTAACGTGGCTCTTGGAGGTTTTCTGAGAATCATCTCTAGTGGAAAGGGGTGGGGGAGAATAAAGCAGCTGAGTTTTACTGAAGCTTTCTACATTGTAGTCTTGAATTTTGTTCCTAAAATAAATGTCAGCACGTGGAATGAGGATAGGGAAAGGTGCAATCAGGATTTGGTTTTGGTGCCTCCTCCAGCCCAGTGATTGCTTCTGGAGAAGACATTTCTTTCACACAACCCTATCATCCTTTCTAACCGTGTTGCACATTGGTTCTACTGCTGTTCTTGAATGCTTTGATCAGCTGGTCAGAGCACCTGTGTGACGCCAAGCCTTGTTTGCCTCCAATAAAGCTACAAAAAGCTGAGCTTGTTCTTCCTAAATGCACCATCCCATGTTTCAGGAGGTGGAGAGAACAGAAGGCAGTGCAAACCCTCAGGGTGTACAAGCAGCTCATCCCCACAGCACAGAGATATCAGAGTGCTCTCCTGTGCATGCTTGCCTTGCAAGTGATCCCTTTAGAGCTTGAAGGTTTTTGGTTGACCTTGGGAAGGTGTATCCACAATCTCCTGCAGCAGATCCTGCACGTTTGCTGTGCTCTGGTAATGCTGCTGTGCTTGGAATGCAGTTGGCAGAAAGTGGAGTTGATTTTGGTGAGCTAGTGAAGCCAGCAGGAGCTTGCCCATGTCTTCAGGTGAGGTTCTCTGAATGCTTCCTGACCCCCCAGCAAGCTGCAAGGAGATGATGATTGCTGCACCGAGGTGTGCTGCTTCCTCCATCCCAGGAAGCAGGGCCTGGTCTGGTGCAAGAGAGGTACAGCAGGGCCACGGAAGACGGGCCAACGCACAGCTCCAAGGGAAAATGCGTGCGGAGGGAGCAGGCAGCTTCAAGGCATTGGGATACCCAGGAACAGGAGACAACGGCTCAGCCAAGAGTTAGGGTGATTTACTTTTCAACTGCATCCAATAATTGCTGTCGTATGGTATCAGGCATGTGTCTCCCCTTCCCTTTTACGTTTCCCCAAACAGCATTTTCACTTTTTTTGTTTTCATCTTACATTTCTATTCTGAGAAATATTGTGCAGGTCTTCCCTGAAATGAAAATAAAAATGGTTTTCCACTTTCACTCCCTGAAACATTTTCTTAACTGCAGATTCCGCCTAATATTGTGTCACATGTCACATTTATTTCCATTTAGTTAAGGTAAGTTTCCATTATTTCGTCTCCTCCTGCTTCCCTGCTTTCCCTCTGCTCTGGGGAAAGTCCTTCTGTTGCAGACGTGAGTCCCTGCAGAGGTGTGACTGCAGTGACCCGTCTAGAGGAACAGGAGCATTTCAGGTGCCACAGCGGTTTGTTTTCCCTGTGGTGGTGGAATGGTGGGCATGGAGGAGGGGGACTTCCATTCTCAGGGTGGATGTTCACTTGGGAGGCTTTGTCTTGATGAATTCTACCAATAGTTGCATCCACCCCACAGAAAGCTGTGCCCTCCGTGTCATAGGTCACCTCTGCACCCATGGAATCAACACAGGCACAGACAGAGCCCCCAAGGGAACAACCAGCCCATGTGCAAGGTGCCCATGTGCAAGGCTGTTAGGTGTTACCTGTTTTTTGCATTGGCCTCCAAAGTTGGAGGCCCTGTGTGCTGCAGCATCATCAGCATGAGTGAGAGGTGGTGGGAACGGTCCCGTGACGGATGTGCTGTGTGTGATGGATGGCTGTGGTGTTGCTGGTGATACTGGTACTGGTGGGCTGGATGGAATGGAGCTTACAGTTCTGCTCACAGGAGCAAAAGTACTCTCTGGCTTGTTTAGGGGACCAAATATCAGTCAGTGGGCAAAATACAGTGTGAGGGCGATCATTTTGCTTCTCAAACTTCCTACTGCTGCTGTTATCTACAGTGACAATGTCTCACAATCTTTGAGTGAGGAAATGCAAAACTGTGCAGTCAGAATTCATGCCCCTAGAAGAACATTTAGAATGCAGGGCAGAGGGCCAGACAGGGCACTGCATCAATATCAGTGCCACCAAAAAAGGATGGACAGTCTTAGTAATTGGGGGCCCCTGGCTGGCGAGCACTGAGGCTCCCATTTGCTACCTGGCTGAAGGGGCAGCGTTGTGATCAAGGCTTTGGGTATTCTGATCTTGTGAAGGCTTTTGAGAAACTGGGTATGTAGGTTCCTGATGGAGCCCGACTGAGCAAGCAGGGCACACGTGTGCTGGGGAGCAAGCTCTCTGGAATGATTGCCAAGTCTTTAAACTAGGTCTGAAGAGGCAAGAGAGGGGAATTCAGTGTGGCAGAGAAGGGCTGAGGGATGTTGTCACTGTGGGAGATTGCAGGGAAAAACCTCTGAGCTGTCCCAGAGGATCATACAGGGACTTCTCAGAGAAGGTCAAGGTTCCAATACCCCATCGAAAATCCTCTTGCACCCTCTAGGGGTAACTGCACTTGCTGCTTCCCTGAAGTGCCTGTAGGCCAGTGTGCATAGCATGGGAAATGAACAGGATGAGCTGGAGATATGTGTACAGACCTTAGAAGTGATTCTTTCTGCACAAGCTGGCAGCTCAACACTCACCTCCAAAGGTGGTGCTGTTTTGCCTGAGACGCTGTGAGAATCCTTTTTTTTTTTTTTTGGCTCAGAGCTTGCTTCCTGAGGTATTTCTTGTGATAAGACTGACTTGTCTAGAATATGAGTGATGGGTGCTGTTGTATGGCAATCAACATCACTGTGTGGACAATTTCAGCTGTTTGCCTTCAGAAGATAGTGCTCAGGACTGTTTATTGGCGGAAGACCTAGCGTGTGAGCAAATAACTCCTGTTTGCTATGGAAGACTGGGGGACGATGCCATTGCATCCTGTGAAGGCAAGATACAAGTTGGTGCCTCCCTGCTCCCTCTTATCTGCTGGCAAGGCCAGGAAGATAGGAACAAAGGAATTTGCTGCTGAGATCCCAGAGCCAGAAGCTGCCACTCCAAGGAGAGCTGACCCAACCACTTTGGATTGAAGCTGTCACTCCAAAGACACCTGACTCGACCACTTTGAAAGCACTGGAAAGGGGCCATCATTCTCGTCGTGGTCATCGTCAATAGAACAACTCTGCCAGATGACCCACCACTACTGAAGAGCAAAGACTGAACTACGAACCTCGCTGGATCCATGGTGGTGACTATCTCCCTCTTGCTTCCTATAAAGACTCCTTGCTGCTTCTTTCCCATCTTTCCTATCGCCCTCCTTCCCCATCACCCTAAATCGTAATAGTGTCTGTCCTCCCCTTCCCCATCTCCCTAATTAAGATTTGTAATAAACTGGTCGAACCAACATTTGAACCGTTGCTTCTTAATCTCATGCCGGGTATATAGATAATAAAAGAACCTCCTCTCCCTCCAATAAATTGGAGCAAGACAGATGCCCAGCTGGACTCTGTGATCAGTCCATGCTGTTGTGTCACAAGGAACAACTAGTGAGACTGCAGAACCATCAGAGTAAGGCAATGCCAGGTGAGTGCCAGTGCAGGAGTCAAGATCTGCAGGAGTCTGCAGCCTGCAGGGAAAAGGAGGTGAGTGTAGGACTGCGTGGAACAGCCTCTGGTGGAGATGGCCAACAGCATTGGCAAGGCTGATGGGACCCAAAAGAAAACCAAGGTCTTTGTCCTCTAGGATGTGGCAGCTGTGTCTGCTGCTGAGGCTCAGGAGGGCACACGTTGTCCTCGTGCCACGGGGGCCTCTTTGCCTCCTTACAGCCCTGTAGAGAGGCCAGTAGGTGTCCTATCATTCTCTCTCACAGAACACTCCACACCCACATCCCACTGACAATATGAGAGCCTTGGGCCATCAGGGAGGGACAGGACCACCCTTCCCAGAGGCTGCAGCTATGGCCCTACCCTTCTGTTGTACCCTTCTCATCTTGTCTGATTTATTAATCTCAATTTCAATTAAATTGTAATATATTCTGTTATCTTGTATTCCGATATTATAGTAAAATAAGTTTTCCTCCCTAGATTGTTGCCGCTGTTCTTTTCCTCCCTTCCTTCCTTCCCATTTTTGTGGGACTGGGGTGGGGAGGGGAGGGCCGAGGCCTGTTGCCTCTGTCACAGACATAGATTGATCTGGTCAACTCCGTGACAAGTACACATGTTGTCCTTGTTCCACGCTCCTTGCCTTGTCCTTGCTCCTTGCCTTCTTACAGCCCTGTAGGGAGGTGTCCTATCATTCTCGCTCACAGAACACTCCACACCCACATCCCACTGACTGTTTGAGAGCCTTGGGACATCAGTGACAGGATCACCCTTCCCAGAGGCTGCAGCTATGGCCTTACCCTTCTGTTGCATCAGACATATCAAGGGCTTTCCTCAGCTTGAAAGCACCTGCACAGGGCCTTTACCTGCCAGGAATCAAGGCCTCCAATTATGTGCTCTAACATGGATGTGGGGAGGCTTTGTTGGTAATGGCTCCACAGGGACCAATTAACACTCCAACACTCTCCAACATTTCTGGACAGTGTTCTGACTGCACCTTCATCGTTTGGTTGCAGCCGTCTTCTCTCAGTATCTGAAGTTCATGGACACCACATTCGCTATGGGGCTCATTACAGTGCAGAAAGACCTAACAAGGCATTTCCCTCAAGTCTTCAAGACTTGAACTGTTCATGAGGGAGGTCTCAGTGTTGCAGACAAAGTTTTCCAGGAGCACTGTCCAAAAAAGGAGTTGTCATATTTAAGGGTATTTTTTATTACAGCAGACACAGAGATGTCAGTGAGTGCAGCACAACCCCTGTGACACAGATGGCAGCTCTGTCAGGGAGAGGGAGGTACAGCCAGCATGGGGATAGCATTGTGGGGATGCAAGAGGGAAACGTAGTCAGTGGTGGAGCACTGGAACAGGCTGCCCAGGGAGGTCGTGGAGTCTCCTTCTCTGGAGATGTTCAAGACCTGCCTGGATGCCTACCTGTGCGACCTGGTTTAGGGAACCTGCTTTGGCAGGGGGGTTGGTCTCGATGATCTCTAGAGGTCCTATCCAATCCCTACAGTTCTGTGATTCTGTGATGATACCTGCAAAGATAAGCATGCACACAGATACTGCCCTGCAAACAGGCATTTTCCTGACAGGCAAAAATGGGTGCACTGACTTTCAGGTGGTGAGTGTGACAGCAGAAAGGAAAAGAAGGAAAAGACACAAGACTTGTAAACAGTAGGCCAATAGACACCAATAGAAGGCCTGTTTTTCTCCCTCCTGGTACGGAAATGCCTTCCCAAAAGCAAGCAGTGGGCTGGAGGAGGCACCAAAACCAAATCCTGATTGCACCTTTCCCTATCCTCATTCCACGTGCTGACATTTAAGAACAACAAACAAGACAGTGAAGAAAGCTCCAGAACAACTCAGCTACTTTATTCACCCCCTTCCCTTTCCTCTACAGATGATTCTCAGAAAATATCCAAGATCCACGTTACTGCTCTCCTGACTCTTCCCTCAGATTCATCAGAGCACTCACAAATTACTGAGAGCAACACATGCACACAGACACACAGAACATCCCTACACAGACGCCTCTCCTTAGGAAATGGCATCAAAAAGCTGCTGGCAGGAAGAAAGAAGAGGAAAGCAGGATTTGGGTAGCAAGGAGAGGCCATCTGAAGCTATTGGGTTAAATCCATTCTGCAGAGGATGCCAGTGATGCCATCTCCTTTGCAAACTCCTCCCGTGTGGGGAGAAGCATCTGGGTCTCCCTCATCCTTGGGCTCACCAAAATTCTTAAGGTCTCTCTGTAGCGGGTTTCCCCATGAGAAAGGAAGTGCCAGCCCAGAGAGAAACTTCCTGCACGATAGACACTTGCAGGGCCTCCTTATCACAAGGACTGGACAATGTTTAATGACGACTGAGCTCAGGATGAGCTCTTCCTGCCGTGCAGGCATTTCTAGGGTCATTGGTCTGAGAGGATCCTCTGGCAAAAGCTCTTCCCATACATGGCTGTGACACATCCCACTTTGGATTCTCCTTTGCGTGGCCACTCAACACAGCAACTGCAGCTGAAGGACAGCAATATGCATAATTCTCATGCAACAAAGGAGAAAGAGCATTGAGTTTGGCCGCAGAGCTCTTCCTCTACTCAAGAGATTTGTAAGGTTCATCACCACACAAAGCCACAGGTGGTCATCATGCTGGGGCTCTGGCTGTAGCTCTTCCCACCTTTGGAGCTCTGCAGGTTCTGTATCTTGTGTGGATGTGTTGGTAAGTAATGAGGCTGGAACTGCTTTTGAAGGCTCCCCATATCTTGTGATTGTTCTACAGCCTGCATGCACTGTGGATGTGCTTGTGGGTGTTGAGATTAGACCTTCTTTTATAGCTCTTCTCACACTCAGGACACTGAAAAGGTCTCTCTCCTGTGTGGATGCTCTGGTGACATTTCAATTCAGAACTCCTTTTGAAGCTCTTCCCACACTCGGGACACTGAAATGGTTTCTCTCCTGTGTGTATGCGCTTGTGCAGCTTCAATTCAAAACACCTCTTGAAGCTCTTCCCACACTCAGAGCACTTGTAGGGTTTTTCACCTGTGTGGATGCGATGGTGCGACTTCAATTCAGAACTGCTTCTGAAACTCTTCTCACACTCAGGACATTTGTAAGGTCTCTCCCCTGTATGGATGCGCTGGTGCCTCTTTAAATCAGAACTCATTGTGAAGCTCTTTCCACACTCAAAGCACTTGTAGGGTTTTTCACCTGTGTGGATACGCTGGTGCCTCTTTAAATCAGAACTCATTGTGAAGCTCTTCCCACAGTCAGAGCACTCGTAGGGTCTCTCCCCTGTGTGGAAGCGCTGGTGCAGCTGCAATTCAGAACTCCTTCTGAAGCTCTTCCCACACTCAGGACACTGAAATGGCATTTGTCCTGTGTGTATGCGCTTGTGAAGCTTCAATGCAGAACAGCTCTTGAAGCTCTTCCCACACCCAGAGGTCTTGTTTGTGCTCACTGAAGAGTCTATGCACTGGTGGTTAACGATGCTGGAATCTTTTTCAAAGCTATTTCCACACTCAGTGCAGGGATTCTGCATTTTCTGCTGGCTCACATTCTTGCTCCTGGGTTCTTCAGGCTCCTTTTGACCTACACTGAAATGTTCAATGGGCTGCATCCTGTCTTTCCCAGACCGTTTCCCAGTGGTTCCATGATGTGCTCACCCTGACCTTGCTCCAGGACTCCTTGGACATCCCTTCTCATTTCTTCCACACAGACACCACCCCACCGCCTTTTGGCCACACCACTTTCCTCCAGGTCCTCCAGTACATCTGCAATGCCAGTTCCTGCTGGATGACAGGAAATCCAGAAATAGCACACAGTATCCAAAATAAAACACAGACAGACATGGCTCTTCCAGACCCAACCTCCTCCTTCCCTTCACTACCTCACCTGGGCTGAGGTCTCCTGGCACGGCCTCAGGGCTACGCACATCTGGGATCCAGGGCTCTTCCCCTGCTTCAAGAAGGGAGATCACTATGGGTTTGGAGACTGGAAGTGGCGCTTCAATGAGAGAAACAGGGGAGATGAGAGCATTTCCATCATTCTGGCACAGTGCCTGTTCAACAGCTCCACTCTGTGTCCCCTCCCCAGGGAGAAATCTCAATTTCAGCCTGAATGACACTGGACCCACAGCTTCCTTTTTAGCAAAGAGTCCTTATACAACTCTGAAAACTCTAAAGGGATTTTTTCTTTAACATTAACTTGAGAACAGTTTGTTTATTTTCTGACAAATATCAATGACCAAGGCATCAAAATGTTTATGTCAATTGAATGCAAAATCCTACATTGTAAAGGAGTAAGCAGGGAGTCAGCTGGAGATGTTGGCACGATGTAAAGCACCAACACAAGGGCTGGTTTTCTCCCTCCTGGCTGATGCCTGCTTGCCAGCACTGACTCTGGGGCGTTTATGAGTCTGCTGTGCATACAAATCCTTTCTGAAAATCACAATTCTCAGTATTTCCTTTGTTGCTGTTGTAGTTATCAGTATGTAACTGCAAGGCAATTATGTTAGTTCCAGCCTGCAGAGGCTCATTCTGCACAGCCAAAGGTGCCCTAACGAGGAGGAAAGGCAGCAAAGCCCTCACCCAGAGAGGCCATGCACTGGTACGTCTCCAGCATCACGTCCCGGTACAGCGCTCGCTGCGCAGGGTCCAGCAGCGCCCACTCCTCCCTGCTGAAATACACGGCCACCTCCGCAAAGCTCACGGGCTCCTGCAAGCAAAGAGGCTCCTTGCTGGGAACAGCCAAGGCCCAGGGAAGCAGCTCAAACAGGACACAAACTCCCGTCCCAGATGCTTCTCTGGCCCCAGCACACACACGCTGGCTGAGGCCACCTCCCTCTCCCCTGCATTCACATCCCTCGCCCCTCGGCCTCTCCTGCCTGCTTCCCCCAGCCCCTACCTGAGATGGATGTGCTGTGGCCATCTGCTGCTCCCCTGCAGCTGAGCTGATCACAGCTGGAAGGCAGAGTTGAACTGGAGCCTGCAGGGACAAGAGAAATGGCAGGGGAGCTGTGAGGGAACGCAGCAGTCCCTGTCCCCGCCCAGCCCTCCACAGCCCATCTGCAGGGCACTGCCTGGGGGATGGCACAGCAGGCCTTGCACAGGAACACAAGCAGCAACAGCACTGGTAACGCTCTGGCTAAAGCTGATTACAAATCACAAAGCTGACTCAGACTGGGTGGCACAAAGAACTGACAGCCGGTTGAACAGCTGAGGGTACATGGACTGTGTGCCTAAAGACAATGCATAGCAAGGAGGCAGTCATCTTACCCCTAAACAGGGAGCAGCCCAAGTGCCCCTTGAGCTCTCCTGCACAGCAAAGGGCTGCACAACAAGATCTCCCCACAGTCAGGGATGTCTCTCAATTTCACACCTCTACAGAGATCCCCCTCGGCTTCATGTCAAGCCACTTTGCTGACACAGATCTACTGTAAGAGACCCAGGGTTAGTTTGGAGCTTTGTGAGCTTCTCTAAGGTAATGTGCTACAGTGAAGATCTCAAGGTAATCACAAAATCGTAGAATGGCCTGGGTTGAAAAGGTCCTCAATGACCATCTTGTTTCAACCCTCCTGCTATGCGCAGGGTCACCATCGACCACACCAGGCTGCCCTGAGCTACATCCAGCCTGGCCTCGAATGCATCCAGGGATAGGACATCCATGACCTCCCTGGGCAACATCTTGCAGTGTGTCACTGCTCTCTGACTGCAAAACTTCTTCTGAATATCTAACCTAAATCTCCCTTGTCTCAATTTAAAACCATTCCTCCTTTACCATTACTATACGTGCTCTTAAACAGCCGTTCTCCCAGTAGTTCATGCTTTTCTTTCACGTTCTGGACCGCAACAGTGTGTTCTCCCTGGAGCCTCGTATTCTCGTTAAACAAGCCCAGTTCCTTCATTGCACCAAGAATGCCTCGGCGGCTAATTTTCCCTCCTCCCCCATCAGGGGGCGCCGCTTCCCATTCAGCTCCGCACGCGCACCGCGCTCACTTCAGGGTACGGTTCTCAGCACCGTGCGCCTTTTGCACGAGGCAGCAAGCCTGGGCTGCACTTTACTGATGTGCTGCTCGGCGCGTTCTCGACGTGTGCTCCAGTCAGCCACAGGCCCTCAGCCTTTCAGCCTCTATTACACAGCCCAGTGCCAGAGCTGCTGCAGATGCTGGCTGTGCTCAGGGTCGGCAGCTGTGCCCTAAAGGCATCTGCAGCTGCCGGGACAGCCTGAACAGAAGCCTTGGGAGGGGTTTGCACATCCCCAGGTGAGCCATCAGCACAGCACTACGCGCACAAAAGGTAACCCTGCAAGGGCCGCTAGGGGCAGATGTTGCCTGCTGGGTCCCCGAGGGGAAACTGCGGGCTGCCAGGGAAGGGGAATGGGAGTGGAAATTCCCCCCTGGGGGCTTCACATTCAGACACTCAAAAGGAAGCATGGGGAGTTGAAAGTTTCCATCAATTCATGCGTGCAGAGCTGCACAGCGAGCGATCTCGTGTCTCCCGTGATCCAGAGGGAGAAGCGCAGTCCCAGCTGGGCTGTGTTACAGAGAGCCGACGGGGCAGCACAGCACGCTGAGCTCCTCTGCTCACTTCCTCGCTGTCCCAGCTCCAACCCCTTCCTGCGGCCCTCGGAGCCCAAGCAACACGCCTATAATCCGCTGTTCCCCTCGTTGCAGCCCGTCTGGCCCAGCAAACCCGCTGTGCTGGGCAGGAGCTGGAGCCGGGACCGGGCTCCCGCCTGGGCTACAGCAGTGGCGGTTCCGCCCCGCACGGTGCCGCACCCCGCTCGGATCCCGTTAGTGCTGGCAGGGGGCAGGAAGCGTGCGCTCCTCTGCACGAGACGCGAAGGGCTCCTACCTTGGGTGCGGAGCAGGCTGCTCCCGCCTCTGGTGCGGGCAACCGGGCTCCTGGGAGTCGCGGAGAGCAGAGGATGCCGAGTGCCCTCAGCCCGGAGCTGGCCGCAGCACGGCCTCGCTGCTCCTCCTGCCACCGCCGTGCTGCCCGGACGGCTTCCAGCCAGGCTCCGGTCGCTTCGGCACAGCCTCAGGTGCAGGCAGCAATTCCCACAGCGAGCACGCCCCGAGCCGGCTGCCGGGCCTTGGGCAGTTTCACAGCTCGTTCTCATGGCACATCTGCACCCGGGGGAGGGAGCGAGGTATGTGGGCTGCGTTTTGTTACGCTAATGCAGCATCCCTTTCTGCTGGGTCTCCTTGGTTCCTTTGGTTGAGCTTTGTGCTATAGAAGGGCCAGCTCTGCTGTTCGCTGCTGTAGATCTACAGATTTTAAGGTCAGCAAGAAGGAACTGACCTCGGGTTAATCGGGGGTTTGGGTCTGGGTGTGAGGATCAAGTGTTGTTTCTGCATTAGAATTGTGTAATATTATTTTTATTTTATGATCTCCGCTATCATAGTTCTTTTTGGGAGTCCTTCTACTTGGGGAAGATCTCTGATAAGTTTACGTCACTTATCATATAGACGAACCTTCCCAGGAACGCACACTCTGTATATAGGTGTATATATGTCTATTTTGTCATACACACTGCAAGAATATCCTGCATGAGAGCAAACCAGAGAACAAGTCATGGCATGCCCGAGGAAGCACCTGAAGAGACATTGGGAAGGCCTGACATCATCCCCCCATGCTCTTTGTTTAACGAGGATGACTTTAAAGAAAATCACCATATCAGTAGGACAAGGAGAGCACCGAGACATCTTGGAGACAACAGGATGACTACTGACTGGCACCAGATAACAAATAAACTAACAAGTAAATAACAAATGTAAACCTTCTGATAAGATTGTGAACCTGGAGTACCCAGCCAGTGGGGAAACAGGGGAGGGGGAATGCAAGGGGGAGAAAACAGGGTATAAAGGCTGTCATGTTGTGTCCATAGGTGCACTCCTGCTTGCGGGACGCCCGCCATTGCAATCGCGAATAAATTCTGCTTTTATCAGAGATACCGTCCTGACAAAATTACTTGGATTATTTCCAACAATTTGGGGGCTCGTCCGCGATTATTATTGCCTCTTTGAGAGTTTCCCTACTGCCCTGCACAGGATAGTTGCACCCCACTGATTTCAGCGGTCCTGTCTGGGTGCTGAGGTGACTCCTTGGTACGGCCGATAAAAAACCGAGACTGTTACAAAAAGGACGGGCTCTGTGAAAGCCAAGGGGCAGGCAGGCACGGGTGTTGGCCATTGCGACCCGGTAACTTCGTGCACGGACCAAGGTAAGGGGATTTAACTCTTTCCTTGGGGGTCAGTTGAGACTCTTGAGTGTGTGTGACTGAGACGCGCTGTCGGTGCGAAGCGAGTGCTGAGTCCCGCCCTGCGGTTCCGCTGTCCCACGAGGGGCAACGGCCAGGGACGGACCGGCTGTTGGTGAAAGGAAGAGTCTCGGGAGGGAACTGTTGGTGTGCGGTACCCTGTGCACTTGACGAAGTGCCAGCAGTACACCCCTATTAATCCAAGATAGGAGTGTAGTACTCCTGAGGGATTGGGCCCAAAATCCGAGAATCAGAGTGTGGTAACCTGTGAGCTGGGGAATTCACAGTAGCATTCTGGAGGGATGGGTAATAGGAGTTCCCGAGAGCAGGGGAAAACGGTCCCCGGAATGGTGCCTAGAGAGAGCCAGCCCCTTGGGAGAAGTGCTTCAAAATTGGAAAATAATCCCAAAACTAGGAAAAGAACAGGGAAAAGATGTTTAAATACTGTATACAGTAGGGAGCCACTACAGGGAAAATCATTATTTTGACCAAAATAGGAGTCTGACGAAAATTGGGCCTATCAGACTTTGTATTTATATGTAAACAGTAAGACTCCTTTTCTGAAACAGAATTGGCTTAGGTCGCTTAATGAATGCAAGAAGTAAAGAAATGTGCCTCGCGAGGAGTCCAAGTTCAAAGGAAATAGGAAAGAGAAGCAGAAAGATCATAAATGGGATCCCTTAGATAACTTCCCCCCCCTTTAATTTCTAAAGCAGTGCAATTTCTAAAGCGGCGGTGACCTCTCCAGAGGAGGAGAGTGACCGTCTGCTGATCTGTGCAGGGTCCTGGAGAGAGGATGCGCTGTCGATTACTGAAGGAGTTGGAGTAATGCAAATGAGACCTGGATAGTTTTCCTTTCTCTAATACTAACCTTACTAACACTTCACTTTATCCTCTTAAGGCAGTCTTAGGTCAAAGGGAAAGAGGGTATGGCAATGCCTGCCGTTTTTACTAGAAGAGAAGTTAGGACTTGCAAGAAGAACTCCTTAACTGAGGATCCTGTAAGTGTAGCAGAGCAATTAGATCAATTTCTGTACGAGGCTGTTATGGAACAAGGGGTGTCTAAAGTGATAAAGTCTTCACTGGTGGCCAGGATTCTAGTCTTTTTCACGTTCCTGAGCCCTGCATCCCCAAACCTCTATGTGGGGACCAAGGAGGTAAATCCCTCCCCACTGTAAGGGCAGAGCAAGTCCGACAGTGCCTCCTTAGACTGAATGAATACAAGTCTATGGGGCCGGATGGCGTGCATCCCAGGGTCCTGAAGGAGCTGGCTGAGGTGGTTGCCGAGCCGCTCTCCATCATATTTGAGAAGTCGTGGCTGTCAGGTGAGGTCCCGGACGACTGGAGGAAGGGTCACGTCACTCCCATTTACAAGAAGGGGAGCAGGGAGGACCCGGGGAACTACAGGCCGGTGAGTCTCACCTCCGTGCCTGGGAAGATCATGGAACAGATCCTCCTGGACAACATGCTCGATCACATAAAGAATGAGCTTGTGATCCAAGACAGCCAGCACGGCTTCACCAAAGGAAGGTCATGCCTAACTAATCTTGTGGCCTTCTATGATGGAGTGACGGCATTGGTGGACGAAGGGGAGGCGACCGATGTCATTTACCTGGACCTGAGCAAGGCCTTTGACATGGTCCCCCACCACATCCTCATCTCCAAATTGGAGGGAAGTGGATTTGATGGGTGGACGACCCGATGGATAAGCAATTGGTTGAAAGGCCGCAGAGGGTGGTGGTCAATGGCTCTATGTCCAGGTGGAGGCCGGTAACAAGTGGTGTCCCCCAAGGGTCTGTCTTGGGACCGGTGCTCTTTAACATCTTTATTAATGACATCGATGAGGGAATTGAGTGCACCCTCAGCAAGTTTGCTGATGACACCAAGCTGAGTGGTGCGGTTGATACGGTGGAAGGAAGGGATGCCATTCAGAGGGACCTCGACAGGCTGGAAAGCTGGGCTCAGGTGAACCTAATGAGGTTCAACACGGCAAAGTGCAAGGTTTTGCATTTGGGCCGGAAGAACCCCAGGCACCCGTACAGGCTCGGAGGAGTGGTCCTTGAGAGCAGCTCGGCAGAGAAGGACCTGGGGGTCCTGATGGACGAGAGACTGAACATGAGCCAGCAGTGCGCTCTGGCAGCTCGAAAGGCAAATGGGATCCTGGGCTCCATCAGGAGAGGGGTGGCCAGCAGGGACAGGGAGGTGATTGTCCCTCTCTACTCGGCTCTTGTGAGGCCCCATCTGGAGTACTGTGTCCAGGTGTGGAGCCCTCAGTACAAGAAAGACATAGAGATTTTGGAAAGGGTCCAGAGGAGGGCGACTAAGATGATCAGGGGGCTGGAGCACCTCCCCTATCAGGACAGGCTGAGGGAGTTGGGCTTGTTCAGCCTGGAGAAGAGAAGGCTGCGGGGTGACCTCATTGCAGCCTATCAATACCTGAAGGGAACCTACACCCAGGAGGGGAGTAAACTCTTCAAAAGGGCTGACAATAGCAGGACTAGGGGAAATGGATCCAAGTTGAAGGAGGGAAGATTTAGGTTGGATGTTAGGGGGAAGTTCTTTACAAGGAGAGTGGTTAGGCCCTGGAACGGGCTGCCCAGGGAGGTTGTGGATGCCCTGTCCTTGGACGTGTTTAAGGCCAGGTTGGACAGGGTCCTGGGCAACCTGATCTGAATGTGTATGTTTGGTGGCCCTGCTAGGCAGGGGGGTTGGAACTACATGATCCTTGAGGTCCCTTCCAACCCGGGTGATTCTGTGATTCTGTGATTCTGTGATTCTGTGATATGAGAAGACCCCTTGGGTTGTATTTTGGCTCACTGGAGAAACATTGTTGGTGAGCCAGGGGGAATATTGAATAAGAAACCAGGAACGTAAATGGAGTAATGGGACCAGTTGTATAATTGAGTATCCTAATCATGAGACCAAGTGCTGGGTGTTTGTGGAAGTTGAGGAATTGTGTTGTTTGATTTGAGGATTTTGAAGGCACTGGGAGAAACTGTCTTATTGGTATGTGGAAATGCAATTGTTAATGGTATGTGGAAATGCAGTTTTAATGGTATATGGAAATGCAGAAATGCAATTTTAATGGTATGTGGAAATTGTGTGGAAATGCAAATTTTAATGGTATGTGGAAATTATGTGGAAATGCAGTTTTTAATAGTATGTGGAAATGCAGTTTTAATGGTATGTGGAAATGCAGTTTTTAATGGTATGTGGAAATTATGTGGAAATGCAGTTTTTAACGGGATGTGGAAATTGTGTGGAAGTGCAACTTTTAATGGTATGTGGAAATTGTGTGGAAATGCAGTTTTTAATGGGATGTAGAAATGCAGTTTTTAACAGTATATGGAAATTATGTGGAAATGCAGTTTTTAATGGTATGTGGAAATGCAGTTGTTAATGGTATGTGGAATTGCAATTGTTAATGGTATGTGGAATTGCAATTGTTAATGGTATGTGGAATTGCAGTTGAGGGTACAAATAGTGGAACTGTGGAAAAACAAACAAACAAACAAAAAAATGGCAAAAAGGTGAAGGAAAACAGTGAGTTTGGGATATTAGAGTTGGGCCGGCACGAGAACACATCCCCTGCATTCCCCCCCACTGCGTCTTGTAAGAACAACTTGGAGTAGGAGAAAGAGCTGGGGCCGGAGCCTCCCGCTGTAATGTGAAGGGTGCAGTGCCTGTGAATGGGGATGGGACGGACATTGGAAGTGAGAATAGCCGGCATCTGCAGAGCTGGGGAAACCCGGTATCCCAGTGTGAGCACTGGAAGTGTGGGAAGAGGAGGGGGTGAAATTGAAATATAATGTTAGTAATGTCTGTGATGATGAGAGTTTGGAAAGTGAAAAGGGTTTGGGAAAAACAAGCTGAGGAAGGCAAAGTTGAGCAAGGTTAACAGGGATGTCCTTACCTAGAAGAAGAGGTAAGGGGAGCCTGGAAGGACTCAGGGAGAGTTCCACCCTGCCAGGACTGAAACCAGCAGGGGAAGCAGGCTGAAGAGGTTTATTTTCTGGTACCTCTGGGTGCGTCTTACTTTGTGCTACATCAAGAACTATTACCCGTAGGTGATTTTTGTAATAGTTGTAGGAGCTACTGGCAAGAGAAGTTTGCTTTTTTTTTTTTTTTTTGGACCAATTAAATACAGGCTAGGAGAACAAGTAGGAATATATAAATTCTTGTACATGCCAGGTTCTCCAAAATCATTATTTGGGCATGACATGTTAGAATAGTTGAATGTAGAGATTAAATTCAGTAGAGACGATTGGAACTGCTTGTCAAGCAAGAGCAATGGACTGAAAATTTTAAGTCTGGCTTTAACACAAACTGGGAAAAGCAATGTTGTACTCCCAGAAGTTACGTAAATCCTAAATTGGGTATACACAGGATTGCAGGCATCAGGGATGCCTGGCAGAGCCAAAAATGCAGCCCAGTGAAAGTTAAGTTAAAGATGGGAGCCAGTCCAACCAGGGTAAAGCAATGCCCTTTGAGGATACAAGATTGTAGGAGGATAAAAGAAATAAAAATAACTTTTTGGATTTTGGATTACTAATTGGATAGAAATCCAAATACAACACCCAATCTTGCAAACAAAAAAATTGGATGGCAAGAGCTATAGTTTGGTACAAGGTTTGAGGGCAATTAATAGAAAAGTTGAATATACACAACTCATGGTGTATATCTTAATTAACCAAGTTAAGCAATGCACTTTGGCCACAACAACCCCAGGCAGCGTTACAGGCTTGGGGATGAGTGGTTGGATGATTGTGAAGAGGAAAGGGACCTTGGGGTGTTGGTTGATGCTCGGCTGAACATGAGCCGACAGTGTGCCCAAGTGGCCAAGAGGGCCAACGGCATCCTGGCCTGCATTAGAAATAGTGCGGCCAGCAGGAGCAGGGAGGTGATCATCCCCCTGTACTCAGCACTGGTGAGGCCGCACCTCGAGTACTGTGTTCAGTTTTGGGCCCCTCACTATAAGAAAGACATTGAGGCCCTGGAGCGTGTCCAGAGAAGGGCAACGAAACTGGTGAGGGGTCTGGAGCACAAGTCTTATGAGGAGCGGCTGAAGGAGCTGGGATTGTTCAGTCTGGAGAAGAGGAGGCTCAGGGGAGACCTCATTGCACTCTACAACTTCCTGAAGGGAGGTTGTGGTGCAAAAGGGTCTGGCCTCTTCTCCCAGGCAAATAGTAGGACCCGAGGAAATGGCAAGAAGTTATACCAGAGGAGGTTTAGGTTGGCTATTAGGAGAAACTTTTTCTCTCAGAGGGTGGTCAGGCACTGGAATGGCTGCCCAGGGAGGTGGTGGAGTCGCCATCCCTGGCAGTGTTCAAGAGGCGCCTGGATGAGGAGCTACGAGAGATGGTTTAGTAGCTTGTGGCACTGATAGGAATGGGAGGGTGGTTGGACTAGATGATCTTGCAGGTCGTTTCCAACCTTGTGATTCTGTGATTCTGTGATTCTGTGTGAAGGAATAAGTAGGTGGGTTTTACCGTTCTGGATTTGAAGTGCACCTTTTTCTGCCTGGTTTTGCACAAGAAAGTCTAAAATTATTTGCCTTTGAATAGGAAAACTCAAATATGGAGAGAAGAAAAAAAATAATAATAATTAAAAGTAATAATAATAACAATTCAGTTAGCCTGCACAGTGATACCCAGGGTTGTGAGAACAGCCCAGTGATTTTTGAGAACTGGTCAACTCGTGAGCCTGAGATTTGGGTTCACCATCTCACAGTGGAACTTTACTGCAGTACGTGGATGCTACAGTAACAAAGGACTGTGTACAATGGACACTTGGACAATGGACAGCTTGCTGAATTTCTTGATTTAAATGGCTATCAAGTTTCTCAACAGAAAGCACAACTGATCAAAAAGAAGGAAGCAATTTGCTGAACACCCAGAACACCAACGCAGAGCTGCCTCTAAGCCAGCAGTGTGTGACTGCATGGAGACTATCTGTGCCAGCTGGTCCGAGCTACAGGAGGAACCGTTGGACGATGCTGAGGAGTCCTGGATTCATCGATGGAAGCAGTTTTGTGAAGATAAGGAAACCGTAAGGCAGGACGTGCAGTAACTGCTACTGACAGGGTAATTGAAGCACAGCCATTACCTGTGGGGACTTCCACTCAGAAGGCTGAAATAATTGCCTTGACAAGAACCTTAAATATATGGATGGATGCTAAATATGCTTTTGGGGTGGTACCCACTCGTGGTACCATCTGGAAAGAGCAAGGATTGCTTACACACAAGGAAAACAAATTCAGCATGATGTAAATCTACCAAAGAACATCATGTCTGTTATACATTGTAAAGGACATCAGAAGAGTGACACTGTACAGGAAACTGGAAATATGATGATGGATCAGGGGGCAAAACAGGCAGCTGAAGGAAAAGAAATTGGTGAACGGCTTTAATTCCAGACGGTAAACTTGAAATACCTGAACCTTAGTCAGAACCTATAAGGTACTCTAGAAAGGATAGGAATCTAATTAATGAAGGGAAGAGAGCAAGCTGACAGATGGGTGCATACCCAGATGGACACACTGTTGTGCCTGTTAGTATTGTATAGAATTTGGTTCTAAGGGAGCATAATAAAACATGGGGGGTACAGACACCAGAAAGTAACTGTACAATCCTAGTACCAGGAACAGGGTACAAGTGGGGCTTGTTGGAAGGGAACCTTCCAGGGCAACAATCGCAAATTGATTTTTTTAACTGCCAGGAAAAAGGAGGGTTTTGATATATGCTAGTTCTAACCAATACCCTTTCAGGGTGACCAGAAGCATTCCCTTGCAGGACCAATAGAGCCAAGGAAGTAACCAAGGTACTTTTGCAGGAGCCAAGGTTTGGGTGTCCTGCAACAATACCCTTCAACCAGGGAACTCATTTTATTGCAGAGATTGTCCAAGAGGTCAGCAAGCATTGGGAATAAATTGGCAATTGCACACAGCACACAGACCACAGGCGAGTGGTCAGTGGGAAAAGATGAACTGTCTAATTAAATCACAGGTTGTAAAACTGTGACAGGAAGCTGGACTATCCTGATCACAGTTGTTGCCTTTGGCTCTCCTTAGTACCAGAACAAAACCTAGAGCCAAAGAGGGGTTAAGTCCTTTCAAAATACTGTACAGAAGGCCTTATGTTGTACAAAAGGGGATTTCTACCCAAGTAGGGAGCAAGATACTAATTGAGCATGTGATAAGTCTACAGGAATAGCTTTGAGAAAAAGAGAAACTGGTTCTAAGAACTAGAGACCAAGGCCTTGATGTGGCTCAATAATATGTATGTAACAAATCTCTTTAAGATTCGCCCCTGGAACCAGGCTGGGTAGGTCTGTTCCAGGTGCTGCTAACATCCCACACAACAGTGAAAGCATTGTGGATACATCATACTAGAGTTAAGAAGGTCCATCAAACACAGTGAGAACTGAAATCAGATGGACCCTTAAATTTGTGAATCCAAAGACAGAAATGTGAGCTCTTGTAATTGTTAGAAATGTTGATTTGATGAGTGCAGCATTTGATGTAAATACTTATGTCTCTCTTGTGACAAACGCCATTGTATATCAGTATTGTTTGGTATGTGGGCAAGCTAAGGATTTAAACTTTTCTCTTCTTGTTGTTCCCGATGATTTTAAGGCAAGAAATCAAACTGTTGCAGGGTTTGAGTCACTATCCTGGTGGGTGATGATCAACAAGAATGTAGATTGGATTAACTACATCTGTTATAATCAGTGGAGATTTACAAATTATACAAAGAGTGCAATAAAGAGAATTGCAGGACAGTTATATGCCATAAGTAGGGTGGCCTGAGAAAATAGGATCTCCTAAGATATGATAAAAGAGTGTATATGTACCGCTGGGTACCCATTGTTGCACCTTCATCCCAATAACACAGCTCTGGATGACATCATAACGAAGGCATTCCAAGGGCTTGGTGCCACCCTTGGCAATGAAGTGGTAGAAAAATCAGGAATAGATACTTCAGCGCTCCTTGTTGACTGGTGAGGTCCCAGAAGACTGGAGGCTTGCCAATGTGACTCCCATTTATAAGAAAGGTCGTAAGGAGGATCCGGGGAACTACAGGCCTGTCAGCCTGACCTCGGTGCCAGGGAAGGTTATGGAGCAGATTGTCTTGAGGGAGATCATGCGGCATGTGCAGGGTGACCGGGGGATCAGGCCTAGCCAGCATGGGTTCATGAAGGGCAGGTCCTGCTTGACCAACCTGATCTCCTTCTATGATCTAGTGACCCATCTGGTGGACGAAGGAAAGGCTGTTGATGTGGTCTACCTAGACTTCAGCAAAGCCTTTGACACGGTCTCCCACAGCATTCTCCTGCAGAAGCTGGCAGCCCGAGGCTTGGATGGGTGCACTCTTGGCTGGGTAAGCAGCTGGCTGGAGGCCCGGGCACAGAGAGTGGTGGTGAATGGAGTCAAATCCAGCTGGCGACCAGTCGTGAGTGGTGTTCCCCAGGGGTTGGTGCTGGGGCCTGTCCTCTTCAATATCTTTATTGATGACCTGGATGAGGGCATCGAGTGCACCCTCAGTAAATTCGCAGATGACATCAAATTGGCTGGAAGTGTGGATCTGCCTGGGGGTAGCGAGGCCCTACAGAGGGATCTGGACAGGCTGGAGAGCTGGGCTGAAGCCAATGGGATGAGTTTCAACAAGGCCAAATGCCGGGTCCTGCACTTCAGCCACAACAACCCCAGACGACGCTACAGGCTTGGGGCAGTGTGGCTGGAGGACTGCGTAGAGGAAATGGACCTGGGGGTATTGATTGATGCTCAGCTGAACATGAGCCGACAGTGTGCCCAGGTGGCCAAGAAGGCCAATGGCATCCTGGCTTGCATCAGAAACAGCGTTGCAAGCAGGAGCAGAGAAGTGATTGTTTCCCTATATTCAGCACTCGTGAGGCCGCACCTCGAGTACTGTGTCCAGTTTTGGGCCCCTCACTGCAAGAAAGATATTGAAGCCCTGGAACGTGTTCAAAGGAGGGCAACAAAGCTGGTGAGGGGTCTGGAACACAGGGCTTATGAGGAGAGGCTGAAGGAGCTGGGAATGTTCAGCCTGGAGAAGGGGAGGCTCAGGGGAGACCTCATTGCTCTCTATAACTTCCTGAAGGGAGGTTGTAGTGAGCTGGGGGTCGGCCTCTTCTCTCGTGTCATTAATGATAGGACCAGAGGGAATGGTTTCAAGCTACGGCAGGGGAGATTCAGGCTGGACATGAGGAAGTATTACTTTTCAGAAAGGGTGGTCAGGCACTGGAATGGACTGCCCAGGGAGGTGGTGGAATCACCGACCCTGGGGGTGTTCAAGGAAAGACTGGATGTTGTGTTGAGGGACATGGTTTAGTAGGAGCTATTGGGAATAGGTGAACGGTTGGACTGGGTGATCTTTTAGGTCTTTTCCAACCTTGGTGATTCTATGATTCTATGATTCTATGATTCTGTCACTGGATGGTTGGAGTCCTGGTTTGGTGAATGGAAAGGGGTGACTGTATCCACATTTACTTCTTTGATAGTAGCAGCAGGAGCCTTGATGGCCACTGGTTGCTGTGTTATCCCCTGTGAGAGGGGACTAGTAGAGTGATTGATAGAGAGAGCACTATTGAAGCAAACACTAATGGAGCTATTACATTTGGATAAAATTATGGTATTAGAGGAGATGGGAGATAAAGTGAAGACGAGGGAGATGTCTATAAAAGTGAACCTTAAAAAAAAACAATTGCAGAAATCAACAATGTATAAAAAAAAGAAAAAGGGGGAATTGTGAGAATCAAGTGTTGTTTCTGCATTAGAATTGTATAGTATTATTTTTATTTTATGATCTCTGCTATCATAGTTCTTTTTGGGAGTCCTTCTACTTGGGGAAGATCTCTGATAAGATTACATCACTTATCGTATAGACGAACCTTCCCAGGAATGCATACTCTGTATATAAGTGTATATATGTATATTTTGTCATACACACTGCAAGAATATCCTGCATGAGAGCAAACCAGAGAACAAGTCATGGCATGCCCGAGGAAGCACCTGAAGAGACATTGGGAAGGCCTGACATCATCCCCCCATGCTCTTTGTTTAACGAGGATGACTTTAAAGAAAATCACCATATCAGTAGGACAAGGAGAGCACCGAGACATCTTGGAAACAACAGGATGACTACTGACTGGCACCAGATAACAAATAAACTAACAAGTAAATAACAAATGTAAACCTTCTGATAAGATTGTGAACCTGGAGTACCCAGCCAGTGGGGAAACAGGGGAGGGGGAATGCAAGGGGGAGAAAACAGGGTATAGAGGCTGTCATGTTGTGTCCATAGGTGCACTCCTGCTTGCGGGACGCCCGCCATTGCAATCGCGAATAAATTCTGCTTTTATCAGAGATACCGTCCTGACAAAATTACTTGGATTATTTCCAACATGGGGAAGAGTGCTTCCTGTTCTATTGCATTTTCTGTGGGGCAAAAGTGGGCTCCTAGTTTCATTTGGCAATGTTTAAACTCTACGTGTCTTGAAGGGTGAAGAGCGAGGGTGCTCCCCTTGAGGGTGGATCCATAGCTGGAGGTTCGGTCATGGCGATCCTTGTGGGAGGACAACCCTTGGGAGCAGGGTCCCACTTGAGGTGGTATCTGGAGAATTCCAAGAACCTCACAGGTGAAATCTTGCAGGAGTGAGGCTATAATGTGCTCGGGAATGTAAGCTTTGAAATACTTTGGAGAAATCATCACAACAGAAATGTATCAGGGGCATTTGCATTTAGCTGCCAGGAAGGGGCCTGGTAGGATCATGTAACGAGTAAACGTCCAAACTTCTTCATTGTCATTACCTTTGTGATTGCTAAGTTTTTCTGTTATAAAATGATTGCTTGTGGAATTCCACATACAATACAAGTGCTGTTGTTGCTGGGGACATTGGTTATAGCTCTTGCCCAGGGAATTTGGTGTTCCCGTGCCCTGGGGAAGTAGGCAGAGTCCATTACCCAGCAAGGGAGACTTCATAAGCGGCTGCTGTGTGGTGTGAATGCTGACTATTGGATGCAAGGTGTGAGTGGTGTGAATGTGGGAATCGAGTCTAATTGGCTGTTTGTTTAACCCTGTATTTGTTATCAGAGGCTTGACCTGTAGTAGTGTCCAGGGATTACAGTGGAATAGAGGAAAGTGGCGTTTCGGTTGGTGTTGTGGACTGGGCTTTAAAGAGGAATATGCATTTGGTCACACTAACGTTCTAGCTATAAGGTGTGGACTTTGAGGAACAATAAGGAATCAATGAAATTGAGTATGGGGGAGCTGGGGAAAGGAAGTTCCCAGTCAAATTCCACTTCAGATACTGCTGGGGAGCCTGGGGGCGCTGTGAGCAAGACAACTTTAATAAAAAATTGTGATCGATGGTGTTTGGAAGGTGATGACCATTTAGCAGTTCATCTTGTTTGTGCCAAGGCAGGAGATGAGACGCTGGAAGTGCCCAGCCTTCATCTGCAGAGACCTGGGAAACTGGATATCCCAGTGTTAGCATGGGAAGCCTTAGCAGGGGAGGAGCTGAGAGCAGGGCTGTAGGACCCAGAGATCTCCTCAGGAGGAGCTGAAGGGGGGGAGCTGGAAAGGCCCAGGAGGTTTCCTTCCACGTTGAACAGAAAAGCAGTGCAATAAGAGGCACTGGATTTGGTAACAGATGCAATAACAGTTAAGGGTGGAGAAGATGAAGGTAAGGAAGGAATTGCAGCCAAGTGTGGAATTGGTAGTAACTGGAGCAACTTATTGGGTGTGAAATATTTCTCTAACTCCAGTAAGTGATGAATTTGTAACCACAGGGGAAGCCACTGGCACAAGTGAGGAGGCATACTTTCTTAAGCCTTTACAACTTAGTATAGGTAAACAGGTAGGGATACACAAATGTTTGTAGGTGCCAAATTCACCAAAGCCTTTCCTAGGGCAAGATTTACTAGAACAATTGGAAGCCACAATCTTTTGTTTTCTCCGTCCCTGTCTGCTGAACTTGTTCACATCTCCCAGGGTCTTTTGCTAATCAGAGCGACAATGTCTGTATTTTGTCCTGGTGAATTACAGATGAAAGGAAGCAAAATGCAGGACCTGGATAACCTAATCGAGGGGGATGGAGAGTATTCACAAAAAAGGGAACACAGGGGTGCAGACTTTGGTTCCAGATGGTAAAATACCTATTTAAACATCACTAAAGGAACAGTGGTTAGCCTAACGCTCCCTGATTGCAGGATATTTACAGCCTTGGCAAGAGATGGAAGAATGGAAATCCCTCAGTGTGGGACTCCCTCCACCAATTGGACACCATGGGGTGGAGCAGGAAATAGGCGTAGGTGTGCAAATAAAATCAGAACAAGAGGAAAAAGGACCTAAATTCAGTGTAGAGCTATAGGCAGGCCTCAATGTAAGACCCTTCCTGAGAACTAGAAGGATATTATGTAGGAGGATGCTTAGTGCTTCAATGGAACAGCTCCTCCCACAGGGATGCTAAGAAGCTCTTGGAAAAGGGTGAAGAGTGGAATAACCCCCTTATAGTCAGGCCCTGTGGGTTCCATAGTTTTATTGGATGGTTTATTCCTAGTCCAGGAGTAAGTGAATCAGAAAAGGCAATTGTCAGTATAGCAGCTACAGTAGAGAATATCAAGAGCACAACTGTGGATGCTATACTTGGATTGCAGACAGAGGTATCCTCTCTTAGTCAAGTAGTATTGCAGAATGGAATGGCTCTTGATCTCCTGACGGCCAAAGGAGGAGGGGTGTGGGCTAGAATTAATCAAAACTGACAAAACTCAATAAAAGACACAGATGTGCACACTAAACTGTGCGAACAAATTCAGGTGACCCACCAATTTACTTTGGATAATACCTCGTTTGGATTTACAGAGCTGTGGAGCAGACTAACCAGTTGGTTAGCGAGCTTTGCCTGGCTAAAGCTACTCTCTCTTCAAGGCTTGCGCAGTCTTACTCTTTCTTGGAATATTCGTATGCGTTGTTACGTTGTTTCTTGAGTATGTTTAATGGAAGCAGCATAAGCTGCGCCAAAAGATGGAGAGCGGGGCGTGTTTTCCATAAATCCCCAGGAGAGAATGGCATCACCTAGCGACGTGACGCTTGCCAGATTATAGAAAAGGAGGGAATTGATGTGGAACATATTTCTGTAGAATTGTTTAGGAATCGTGCACTGGGTAAGGAGCTGTAGAGCAATGAAAGTCAAAACAGAGGCTTCAGGGAGGGATGTCAGAGCAGGGGGTTGAGTCACCCCTCCTAGCAGGGGTCTGGAGAAGGGGGAGGTGAGGAATGCATCCCTCTCACACTGCTCCAGGCACTCGTGCTCACTTACTGGTTCCTTGCTGTGCCACTACAGCAAGGAATAGGAGCTGCAAATCAAGATAACTCAGCAATTGGGTTGGAGAATATTATAATAACTTCTTGGAACCAATGAAAAGCCTTGAGTGGGACAGAAGTGAGAACACTTGGCAGAATCCGGTGAACCAACTCCCAAACTAGACTAAGGGGGGCTTCTTTGTTAGCTTGCTTGTTTGTTTGCTTTTGTTTTTCTTTTTTGTTCTCAAGAGCAGGATGTGTTGACCCTCTCTGCCATAGGAATACCAGCCATTTTATTACAAAATGATCGCATTCAGGTAAGCTATGATGTGAGCGGAGGAAACACTTTTGGTCATCGGTACAGCTGGGTTATCAGCAGAAAGGAAAGAGATGATGCTGTGAACACAGCAAAGTCCAGAGAAACATCCCCTGCAGAAAGATGCGTAGAGTTTAAACATTGCCAAGTGAAACTAATAATCCACATCTGCCCCACAGAAAATGCAATAGGACAGGAAGTAGACTTTCCTGACACAAACTCCTGGTTACCCCGAGGGCGGTTCCTTCTGGGTGGCCTTAAAGTCTGTAGATCCACAGCAGCAAACAGCAGAGCCGGCCCTCGTACAGCAGAGAGCTTAACCATGCTCATGCCTTGCAGGGAAGACCAAATTGAGAAAGCAGGATAGGAAGTTGTTTGAAATAGCACTCACTTGTTCAGTGAGTAGAAAGGTGACATCAGTGCCATGGGCAGCGCTCAGTGAGGAAGTGACCCAGCTGCAGGGAGATGCTGCCCTCGAGAACAGGGCAGTCGGAGATTGCCTCTTGCTGGGAGCTGCTCATGGGTGAGAGGAGTTAAAGGAACAGCAGGAGAGCAGTGTGGGGATGTGTGACCACAAGGATGTGCGAATGTCCCCAGCAAAGGAAGCAAAGAGACCCAGCAGAGGGTGATGCTTCATTAGCGTAACAAAGCACATAGAATCATAGAATCATCTTAGAATCACAAGGTTAGAAACGAACTACAACATCATCTAGTCCAACCTTCTCCTCATCACTGTTCTAACCACAAGCTCTAAACCACATCACGCAGCTCGTCATCCAAACACCTCTTGAACACTGCCAGGGACAGCGACTCCACCACCTCCCTGGGCAGCCATTCCAGTGCCTGACCTCTCTGTGAGAGAAATAGTTCTTCCTCATGTCTAATCTAAACCTCCTCTGATACAACTTGCAGCCATTACCCTGTGTCCAACTCATTGCCTGGGTGAAGAGGCCACATCCCTCTCCTCCACAACCTCCCTTCAGGAAGTTGTACAGTGCAGTGAGGTCTCTCCTGAGCCTCCTCTTCTCCAGACTAAACAATCCCAGCTCCCTCAGCTGCTCCTCATAAGACTTGTGCTCCAGACCCTTCACCACTTTCTTGCCCTTCTCTGGACACGCTCCAGCACCTCAACATCTTTCCTGTAGTGAGGAGCCCAAAACTGAACACAGTACTCGAGGTGCGGCCTCACCAGTGCTGAGTAGAGGGGGATGATCACCCCCCTGCTCCTGCTGGCTATTTCCATTCCACTATTTCTAACGAAGGCCAGGATGCTGTTGGCTGTCTTGGCCACCTGGGCACACTGTTGGCTCATGTTCAGCTGAACATCAACCAACACTCCCAGGTCCCTCTCTTCTTCACAGTCATCCAGCCACTTGTCCCCATGCCTATACGGGTTATGGGGTTATTGTGCATAGGGTTATTGTGCCCAAAGTGCAGGGCCCGACACTTGGCCTTGTTGAACCTCATCCCATTTGCCTCAGCCCAATGATACAGCCTGTCTAAATCCCTCTGAAGGGCCTCCCTACCCTCAGGCAGATCGACACCACCTCCCAGCTTGGTGTCATCTGCAAACTTACTGAGGATACACTCAATCCCCTCATCTAGGTCATCAATAAATATATTAAACAGGATGGGCCTCAGTACCGACCCCTGGGGAACACCACTTGAAATGGGTTGCCAGCTGGACTTCACTCATTCACCACTATCCACTGGGCACGGCCCTCCAGCCAGTTCCTTACCCAAAGAAGCATAAACCTCTTCAGACCATGGGCAGCCAGTTTCCCCACAAGAAGCCTGTGAGAGACCGTGTCAAAGGCTTTGCTGAAGTCTAGGTTGACTACATCAACAGCCCTTCCCTCATCTACCAGACTGATCACCCAGTCATAGAAGGAGATGAGGTTGGTCAAGCACGACCTGCCTATCACGAATCTGTGCTGGCTGGGCCTGATCCCCTGGACGCTGCGCACATGCTGTGCAATATCATCCAAGATGATTTGCTCCATTACTTTCCCTGGTACCGAGGTCAGGCTGACAGGCCTATAGTTCCCCAGATCCTCCTTACGGCCCTTCTTGAAGATGGGAGTCACTTCAGCAAGCCTCCAATCCTCTGGGCCCTCAGCAGTTAACCAGGAGCATTGATAGATGACTGAGAGGGGCTTAGCAATCACCCCCACCAGCTCCCTCAGCACCCAAGGGTGCAGCCCATCCTGTCCCATGGACTTGTGACAGTCCAGACGGAGGAAAAGCTCTCTGATTGTGTCCATCTGAATCCCTTGGGGCATATTCTGAGCAGCATCCCAGACTACCAGATCAGGGCATAAAATGCCCTACAGTACTCAGCACAGCCTGTTCCTGCACCTGCACAAGGTTTCCATCTTGAGGAGCATCCAGGCTTCCTGGGCCCCTTTACCCATGAGAAGCGACTCCCAAGGGACCCGTGCTACAAGCGCCCTGAACAGGTCAAAGTCCGCCCTCTGGAAGTTCAAGAAGGCAGTTTTGCTGGTCACTCTGTTGACATCCCCAAGAATAGAGAATTCTACAATTCTGTGGTCACTCTGCCCAAGACGGTCCCCAACCTTCACTTCTCCCACCAGTCTTTCTGTGTTAGTGAAGACCAGGTCCAGCAGGGCACCACCCCTGGCAGGCTCTCCTACCAGTTGCGTAGGAAGCAATCTTCCACACAATCTAGAAACCTCCTGGACGGCTTCCTCTGTGCTATATTATATTTCCAACATATATCAGGGAAGTTGAAGTCTCCCATCAGAACAAGTGCTGGTGATCCCGTGACTTCCACGAGCTGCTCATGGAATGCCTCATCCAACTCTTCGTCCTGATTAGGTGGTCTATAACAGACCCCCACCAAGATGTCGCCCCTACAGGCCTTCCCCCTGATCCTTACCCATACACACTCCACTCTATCATTCCCAACCCCAAGCTCTTCAACCTCGAAACAGTCTTTAACATCAAGGGCCACACCACCACTTTTCTTTCCTCGTCTATCCCTTCTGAAAAGCTTGTAGCCATCTATCACAGCACTCCAGTCATGGGAGTGATCCCACCATGTTTCAGAAATAGCAACAAGGTCATAGTTAGCCTGACTCACAATCGCTTCCAACTCTTCCTGCTTGTTGCTCTTGCTGCGTGCATGGTATAGACACATTTCAGATGAGTCATCTGCCTCACTCCCAGATCAAGCATCGTTCCCCTAGGCTCACCTCTTGAGAGGCCTGTTTTGTCCCCTTCCCCCTTCATAGCTGTTTTAAAGCTCTTTCAATAAGCCCTGCTACTTCGTGCGCTAGTATTCGTTGTCCCCTTTCAGATAGGTGGGTTCCATGGACAGACGACAAGCCAAGGGGCCGAGTAAACTGCCCCACGATCAAAGAACCAAAAATTTCTGGCACAACACCAGCCTCTGAGCCAATTATTCATCGCCTGTGCTTTCCAATCCCACTCACAGTCCCTCACTGCCCCTGAAGATATCGAGCAGAAGATCACTTGAGCTCCTGCTCCTTGAACTAAACGCCCTAAACCCACACCTCATACAGGAGAAGTCCCTGCCACTCCCCCGGGCAGAAGTAGGCTCAGGCACTCCTTGCAGCCAGAGGCCTGAACAGCAACATTTCTCAGCAAGCTTTCCATCTGGGTTGCCACAGTCTTCTTAGAATGAGACCACTGTCTAGTGGAGACTATGTTTCAGCCTGGGGCCTCAGGGACTGCCAAGGAAAGCTGGTCTCCTGAGCAAGTAGGAACCAGAGCGTACAATTCTCACCACTTGACCACCTCCCACACACACAGATGTAGCACCCTATGGGAAGCATGGGCTGTGCTCACTCACTGAACCTCCCCTTTCTCACTGAGCACAAACAATGGCTTCTCACCTCATACAACTCGTGGGTGGAAGCTAGCTATCAGGTATGAAGGTGAGGGCGGGTATTTAAACCGTGCTGCTAATATGGCAGCTCCACCCCTGGTGACTCAGGAGCCCGCCCACAAGCTGCTGGCTCCCAGCACAAGTGCAATGCTGATGCTAGCCACAAAGAAGCCTTAAAAAAGCCTTAAGAAAAGCCTTAAAAAGAGCCCTTGCTGGGTAATGGACTCTGCTTACTTCCCCAGGGCACGGGAACACCAAATTCCCTGGGCAAGAGCTATAACCAATGTCCCCAGCAACAACAGCACTTGTATTGTATGTGGAATTCCACAAGCAATCATTTTATAACAGAAAAACTTAGCAATCACAAAGGTAATGACAATGAAGAAGTTTGGATGTTTACTCGTTACATGATCCTACCAGGCCCCTTCCTGGCAGCTAACTGCAAATGCCCCTGATACATTTCTGTTGTGATGATTTCTCCAAAGTATTTCAAAGCTTACATTCCCGAGCACATTATAGCCTCACTCCTGCAAGATTTCACCTGTGAGGTTCTTGGAATTCTCCAGATACCACCTCAAGTGGGACCCTGCTCCCAAGGGTTGTCCTCCCACAAGGATCGCCATGACCGAACCTCCAGCTATGGATCCACCCTCAAGGGGAGCACCCTCGCTCTTCACCCTTCAAGACGCGTAGAGTTTAATCATTGCCAAATGAAACTAGGAGCCCACTTTTGCCCCACAGAAAATGCAACAGAACAGGAAGCACTCTTCCCCAGACACAAACCCCCGGTTAACCCGAGGGCAGTTCCTTCTTGCTGACCTTAAAATCTGTAGATCTACAGCAGCGAAGAGCAGAGCTGGCCCTTGTATAGCACAGAGCTTAACCAAAGGAACCAAGGAGCCCTATCAGAAAGGGATTCTTCATTAGTGTAACAAAACGCAGACCTCATTGCTCCCTGCCTCCCCCCCTCCCTCCCCGAGGTGCAAATGTGCTATTCTCATAGAGCTGTGAAACTGCCCAAGACCCGGCAGCCGGCTCGGGGCGTGCTCGCTGTAGGAATTGCTGCCTGGACCTGAGGCTGTGCCGAAGCGGCCAGAGCCTGGCTGGAAGCCGTCCGGGCAGCACGGCGGTGGCAGGAGGAGCGGCGAGGCCGTGCTGCGGCCAGCTCCGGGCTGAGGGCACTCGGCATCCTCTGCTCTCCGCGACTCCCAGGAGCCCGGTTGCCCTCAGAGAGGCGGGAGCAGCCTGCTCCGCACCCAAGGTAGGAGCCCTTCGCGGCTCGTGCAGAGCAGCTGCAGGCATTTTTCTCTTCATATTGAACCCCATTTCGAAGCAGGGACTAGGGAGGGCTGCAGCACTTCTTGAGGACTAGTAGATGATCTGCAGCTTTGGGAGGTCAAGAAAGAATCGGGTTCTTTTTAAATCAGGGGACAGACTTCTTATCGTCAAGCAGTATTAATACTAATTTGATTTTGTTCCATAGTAGTTGTTGTTTGGTTGCTTGTATCCCTTACTCTCGTTGATCTGTGTGCTTTTTTATACCCATCCCCTCACGCTGTGTGTGACTGTCCCCGAGCTGCAGGAAGTTCTCCCTCCCTTTGCGAGCAGCACCACGAGGGGACGGGAGCAGCGGATCCCAGGCGTGTTGCTGCCGGGGTTGGACTCCGAGGGGCACGGGAAGGGATTGGAGCTGGGAGAGCAAGGAAGTGAGCAGAGGAGCTCAGCGTGCTCTGCTGCCCGGTCGGTTCTCTGTAACACAGCCCAGCTGGGACTGCGTTTCTCCCTGTGGGCCACGGGAGACACGAGATGACCTCGCTCTGCTCCTCTGCACGCATGGATTGATTGATGGAAGCTTTCAACTCCCCGATGCCTCCTTTTGACTGTCTGAATGCGAAGCCTCCAAGGGGGGAATTTTCATTCCCCCGCCCACGGCAGCCTGCAGTTTCCTCCCCCTGGTGGGAGAGGAGGGAAATTTAGCCGCCGAGGCATTCTTGGTGCAATGGAGGAACTGGGCTTGTTTGACGAGGAGAAGGGAAGGCTCCGGGAAGACCACATTGTGGCCTTCCAGGACGTGAAAGAAAAGCATAAACTAGTGGGGGAACGGTTTTTTACGAGCGTGTATTTTGATGGGACAAGGCGGAATGGTTTTAAATTGAGACAAGGGAGATTTAGGTTAGATATTCAGAAGATGTTTTGCAGTCAGAGAGTGGTGACTCACTGCAAGATGTTGCCCAGGGAGGTCATGGATGTCCTATCCCTGGATGCATTCGAGGCCAGGCTGGATGTAGCTCAGGGCAGCCTGGTGTGGTCGATGGTGACCCTGCGCATAGCGGGAGGGTAGAAACTAGATGGTCATTGAGGACCTTTTCAACCCAGGCCATTCTATGATTGTGTGATTACCTTGAGATCTTCACTGTAGCACATCACCTTAGAGAAGCTCACAAAGCTCCAAATGAACCCTGGGTCTCTTACAGAAGACCTGTGTCAGCAAGGTGTCTTGACATGAAGCTGAGTGGGATCTTTGTAGAGGTGTGAAATTGAGAGCCATCCCTGACTGTGGGGAGATCCTGTTGTGCAGTCCTTGCTGTGCAGGAGAGCTCAAGGGGCGCTTGGGCTGCTCCCTGTTTAGGGGTAAGATGACTGCCTCCTTGCTATGCATTGTCTTTAGGCATACAGTCCATGTATCCACAGCTGTTGAACCGGCTGTCAGTTCTTTGTGCCACCCAGTTGGAGTCAGCTTTGTGATTTGTAATCATCTGTAGGCAGAGCGTTACCAGTGCTGTTGCTGCTTGTGTTCCTGTGCAAGGCCTGCTGTGCCATTCCCCTGGCAGTGCCCTGCAGATGGGCTGTGGAGGGCTGGGCTGGGACAGGGACTGCTGCGTTCCCTCACAGCTCCCCTGCCATTTCTCTTGTCCCTGCAGGCTCCAGTTCAACTCTGCCATCCAGCTGTGATCAGCTCAGCTGCAGGGGAGCAGCAGATGGCCACAGCACATCCATCTCAGGTAGGGGCTGGGGGAAGCAGGCAGGAGAGGCCGAGGGGTGAGGGATGTGAATGCAGGGGGAGAGGGAGGTGGCCTCAGCCAGCGTGTGTGTGCTGGGGCCAGAGAAGCGGCTGGGACGGGAGTTTGTGTCCTGTTTGAGCTGCTTCCCTGGGCCTTGGCTGTTCCCAGCAAGGAGCCTCTTTGCTTGCAGGAGCCTGTGAGCTTTGTGGAGGTGGCCGTGTATTTCAGCAGGGAGGAGTGGGCGCTGCTGGACCCTGCGCAGCGAGCGCTGTACCGGGACGTGATGCTGGAGACATACCAGTGCGTGGCCTCGCTGGGTGAGGGCTTTGCTGCCTTTCCTCCTCGTTAGGGCACCTTAGGCTGTGCAGAATGAGCCTCTGCAGGCCGGGCCTAGAATGATCACCATGCAGTTCCATACTGATAACTACAACAGCAATAAAAGATATGTAGAGAATTGTGAGTTTCAGTAGGGATTAGTATGCACAGCAGACTCATAAACGCCCCAGAGTCAGTTTTGGCAAGCAGGCCTCAGCTAGGAGAGAGAAAACCAGGCCTTCTGTTGCTGCATTAAATGGTGCCACCAGGTCCAGCTAACAGATGACTCCCTGCTTACTCCTTTACAATGTAGGATTTTGCATTCAATTGACATAGACATTTTGATGCCTTGGTCATTGATATTTGTCAGAAAATAAACAAACTCTTCTCAAGTTAATTTTAAAGAAAATATCCCTTTGGAGTTTTCAGAGTTGTAAAAGCATTTTTTTCTCCAAAGGAAGCTGTGGGCCCAGTGTCATTCAGGCTGAAATTGAGATTTCTCCCTGGGGAGGGGACACAGAGTGGAGCTGTTGAACAGGTACTGTGCCAGAATGAAGGAATTGTTCTCATCTCCCCTGTTTTTCTCACTGGAGCTCCACTTCCAGCTCCCAAACCCATCAAACCGGTGCTGATCTCCCTGCTTGAAGGAGGGGAAGAGCCCTGGATCCCAGATGTGTGTAGCCCTGAGGCCGTGCCAGGAGACCTCAGCCCAGGTGAGGTGGTGGAGGGAAGGAGGAGGTTGGGTCTGGAAGAGCCATCTCTGTCTGTGTTTTATTTTGGGCACTGTGTGCTATTTCTGGATTTCCTGTCATCCAGCAGGAACTGGGATTGCAGATGTACTGGAGGACCTGGAGGAAAGTGGTGTGGCCGAAAGGTGGTGGGGTGGTGTCTGTGTGGAAGAAATCAGAAGGGATGTCCAAGGAGGCCTGGAGCAAGGTCAGGGTGAGCAGCTCATGGAACCACTGGGAAAGGGTCTGGGAAAGACAGGGAGGAGCCCGTTGGACTTCAACGTAGGTCAAAGAGAGCCTGAAGAACCAAGGAACAAGAATGTGAGCCAGCAGAAAATGCAGAATCCATGCACTGAGTGTGGAAACAGCTTTGAGGAAGATTCCAGCATCATTAACCACCAGTGCATGCGCTCAGCAATGAGCGCAAACAAGTGCTCCAATTGTGGGAAGAGCTTCAAATGGAGATCCCACCTCATTGTCCACCAGCGTATCCATACAGGAGAGAGACCCTACAGGTGCTCTGAGTGTGGGAAGAGCTTTACAAGCCATTCTGGTTTGATGAGGCACCAGCGCATCCACACAGGGGAGAGACCTTACAAATGTCCTGAGTGTGAGAAAAGCTTTATAAGAAGTTGTTCTTTGAAGTTGCACCTCCGCATCCACACAGGTGAAAAACCCTACAAGTGCTCTGAGTGTGGGACGAGCTTCACAATGAGTTCTGATTTAAAGATACACCAGCGCATCCATACAGGGGAGAGACCTTACAAATGTCCTGAGTGTGAGAAGAGCTTCAAAAGCAGTTCTGAATTGAAGTCGCACCATCGCATCCACACAGGTGAAAAACCCTACAAGTGCTCTGAGTGTGGGAGGAGCTTCAAAAGCCGTTCCCACATAACCTACCACCAGCGCATCCACACAGGAGAGAGACCCTATAAGTGTCCCGTGTGTGGGAAGAGCTTCAAAAGCGGTTGTGAATTAAAACGCCACCAGTGCGTCCACACAGGGGAGAGACCCTATAAATGTCCTATGTGTGAGAAGAGCTTCACAAGAAGGTCTAATCTCAACACCCACAAGCACATCCACAGTGCATTCAGGCTGTAGAAGAATCACAAGGTACGGAGAACCTTCAAAAGCAGTTCCAGCCTCATTACCTACCACCACAGCCACACAAGATACAGAGCCTGCAGAGCTCCCAAGATTGGAAGAGCTACAGCCAGAGCCACAGCATGATGACCACCTGTGGCTTTGTGTTGTGCTGAACCTTACAAATCTCTTGAGTAGAGGAAGAGCTCAGCTGCCAAACTGAATCCTCTTTCTCCTTCGTTGCATGAGAATTATGCATATTGCTATCCTCCAGCTGCAGTTGCTGTGTTGAGTGGCCATACAAAGGAGAATCCAGAGTGGGATGTGTCACTGGAAACCTACTGCCAGGTGGTACGTTTCGGCCAGGGCTGCATGAAAGGAGAGTCATCTCTTACCTCCCCTGCAGAAACTCCTGTGCTGTGGGGCAGCAGGTGAGGACCCAAAGGAAACCTCAGCTGGGCTGATATGTCACCAGGAAGGAAGAAATCCTGTCTGCAGGCAGTGTGGGAAGAGCTTCATCTGGAGCTCAACCCTCAGTCGACCCCAGAGAACCAACCAGAGGAGAGTACCAGTGAGTGCCTTGACTGCAGGAAGAGGTCTGTCCAGAGCCTGCACCAGTGAGTTCACGTGGCAGGAAGCCTTAGAAATGCCTCGAGTGTGAGAAGGGCTTTGTGCAGAGTGCAGAGCTCCCCACTCACAGGAGATGGCACTTGTGGAAGAAGTGCTACAAATGTCCCATGTGTGGGAAGAGCTTTTGCCAGGGGATCCACTCAGTGCAGAGACCCTAGAAATGCCTGCACTGCAGGAAGAGCTTCATCCAGAGCTCGATCCTTATTAAACATTGTCCAGTCATGTGATAAAGTGGCCCTGCAAGTGTCCCTGGTGCAGGAAGTTTCTCTCTGGGCTGGCAACTCCTTTCCCATGGGAAAACCCCCAGCGGAGAGACAATGAGGATGCTGTTAAGCCCAAGGATGAGGGGGACCCCAATTCTTCTCCCCACACAGGACGTTTTTGCAAAGGAGATGGCACCACTGGCACCCTCTGCAGAAGGGACTTAACCCAGGAGCTTCAGATAGTCTCTCTTGCAAAGCAGTTGGGTAAAGCATGCCCAGTTTTTTCTGCTCTTCCTGACAGCAGATTTTTGATGACGTTTCCTAAGGAGAAGCATCTGTGTAGGGATGTTCTGTGTGTCTGTGTGCATGTGTTACTCCCAGTAATTTGTGAGTGCTCTGATGAATCTGAGAGAAGGGTCAGGAGAGCAGTACTGTGGCTCTTGCAGGTTTTCTGAGAATCCTCAGTAGAGGAAAGGGAAGGGGGTCAATAACGTATCTGAGTTGTTCTGAAGCTTTCTTCACTACGGTCTTGTATTTTGTTGTTAAAATAAATGTCAGCACGTGGAATGAGGAGAGGGAAAGGTGCAATCAGGATTTGGTTTTGGTTTCTCCACCAGCCCACTGATTGCTTCTGGAGAAGACATTTCTTTCACACAACCCTAGCATCCTTCCTAGCCCTGCTGCACAGAGCAGCTGTGTGACACCAAGCCTTGTTTGCCTCCAATAAAGCTACAAAAAGCTGAGTTGTTCTCCAAGTTTCAGGAGGTGGTGGGAGCAGAAGGCAGCGCAAACCCACATGGTGCACAAGCAGCTCATCCCCACAGCACAGAGATATCAGAGTGCTCTCCTGTGCATGCTTGCCTTGCAAGTGATCCCTTTAGAGCTTGAAGGTTTTTGGTTGACCTTGGGAAGGTGTATCCACGATCTCCTGCAGCAGATCCTTCAAATTTGCTGTGCTCTGGTAATGCTGCTGTGCTTGGAATGCAGTTGGCAGGAAGTGGAGTTGATTTTGGTGAGCTAGTGAAGCCAGCAGGAGCTTGCCCATGTCTTCAGGTGAGGTTCTCTGAATGCTTCCTGACCCCCCAGCAAGCTGTAAGGAGATGATGATTGCTGCACCGAGGTGTGCTGCTTCCTCTATCCCAGGAAGCAGGGCCTGGTCTGGTGCAAGAGAGGTACAGCAGGGCCACGGAAGATGGGCCAACGCACAGCTCCAAGGGAAAATGTGTGGGGAGGGAGCAGGCAGCTTCAAGGCATTGGGATACCCAGGAACAGGAGACAACGGCTCAGCCAAGAGTTAGGGTGATTTACTTTTCAACTGCATCCAATAATTGCTGTCGTATGGTATCAGGCATGTGTCTCCCCTTCCCTTTTACGTTTCCCCAAACAGCATTTTCACTTTTTTTGTTTTCATCTTACATTTCTATTCTGAGAAATATAGTGCAGGTTTTCCCTGAAATGAAAATAAAAATGATTTTCCACTTTCACTCCCTGAAACATTTTCTTAACTGCAGATTCCGCTTAATATTGTGTCACATGTCACATTTATTTCCATTTAGTTAAGGTAAGTTTCCATTATTTCGTCTTCTCCTGCTTCCCTGCTTTCCCTCTGCTCTGGGGAAAGTCCTTCTGTTACAGACGTGAGTCCCTGCAGAGGTGTGACTGCAGTGACCCGTCTAGAGGAACAGGAGCATTTCAGGTGCCACAGCGGTTTGTTTTCCCTGTGGTGGTGGAATGGTGGGCATGGAGGAGGGGGACTTCCATTCTCAGGGTGGATGTTCACTTGGGAGGCTTTGTCTTGATGAATTCTACCAATAGTTGCATCCACCCCACAGAAAGCTGTGCCCTCCGTGTCATAGGTCACCTCTGCACCCATGGAATCAACACAGGCACAGACAGAGCTCCCAAGGGAACAACCAGCCCCCCAGGTGCCCATGTGCAAGATGTTACTGGTTTTTTGCATTGGCCTCCAAAGTTGGAGGCCCTGTGTGCTGCAGCATCATCAGCATGAGTGAGAGGTGGTGGGAACGGTCCTGTGCCGGATGTGCTTGTGTGTGATGGATGGCTGTGGTGTTGCTGGTGATACTGGTACTGGTGGGCTGGATGGAATGGAGCTTACAGTTCTGCTCACAGGAGCAAAAGTACTCTCTGGCTTGTTTAGGGGACCAAATATCAGTCAGTGGGCAAAATACAGTGTGAGGGTGATCATTTTGCTTCTCAAACTTCCTACTGCTGCTGTTATCTACAGTGACAATGTCTCACATTCTTTGAGTGAGGAAATGCAAAACTGTGCAGTCAGAATTCATGCCCCTAGAAGAACATTTAGAATGCAGGGCAGAGGGCCAGACAGGGCACTGCATCAATATCAGTGCCACCAAAAAAGGATGGACAGTCTTAGTAATTGGGGGCCCCTGGCTGGCGAGCACTGAGGCTCCCATTTGCTACCTGGCTGAAGGGGCAGCGTTGTGATCAAGGCTTTGGGTATTCTGATCTTGTGAAGGCTTTTGAGAAACTGGGTATGTAGGCTACTGATGGAGCCCGACTGAGCAAGCGGGGCACACGTGTGCTGGGGAGCAAGCTCTCTGGAATGATTGCCAAGTCTTTAAACTAGGTCTGAAGAGGCAAGAGAGGGGAATTCAGTGTGGCAGAGAAGGGCTGAGGGATGTTGTCACTGTGGGAGATTGCAGGGAAAAACCTCTGAGCTGTCCCAGAGGATCATACAGGGACTTCTCAGAGAAGGTCAAGGTTCCAATACCCCATCGAAAATCCTCTTGCACCCTCTAGGGGTAACTGCACTTGCTGCTTCCCTGAAGTGCCTGTAGGCCAGTGTGCATAGCATGGGAAATGAACAGGATGAGCTGGAGATCTGTGTACAGACCTTAGAAGTGATTCTTTCTGCACAAGCTGGCAGCTCAACACTCACCTCCAAAGGTGGTGCTGTTTTGCCTGAGACGCTGTGAGAATCCTTTTTTTTTTTTTTTTTTGAGCTTGCTTCCTAAGGTATTTCTTGTGATAAGACTGACTTGTCTAGAATATGAGTGATGGGTGCTGTTGTCTGGCAATCAACATCACTGTGTGGACAATTTTAGCTGTTTGCCTTCAGAAGATAGTGCTCAGGACTGTTTATTGGCGGAAGACCTAGCGTGTGAGCAAATAACTCCTGTTTGCTATGGAAGACTGGGGGACGATGCCATTGCATCCTGTGAAGGCAAGATACAAGTTGGTGCCTCCCTGCTCCCTCTTATCTGCTGGCAAGGCCAGGAAGATAGGAACAAAGGAATTTGCTGCTGAGATCCCAGAGCCAGAAGCTGCCACTCCAAGGAGAGCTGACTCAACCACTTTGGATTGAAGCTGTCACTCCAAAGACACCTGACTCAACCACTTTGAAAGCACTGAAAAGGGGCCATCATTCTCATCGTGGTCATCATCAATAGAACAACTCTGCCAGATGACCCACCACTACTGAAGAGCAAAGACTGAACTACGAATCTCACTGGATCCATGGTGGTGACTATCTCCCTCTTGCTTCCTATAAAGACTCCTTGCTGCTTCTTTCCCATCTTTCCTATCGCCCTCCTTCCCTTCCCCATCTGACGGAGACCAGCTCAAGACGCCTGGAACAGACGGGCTTAGGCTCTGGTGGCACAAGAAGCTAAGTTTATTGTTATTACAGGGTTTTTATATCTTTTAGCTACAGGAGTATACAATACTTAAATCAGATAACATTCATGCAGCTGACAGCAATACATCATTATTTAATTAGCTCTTTCATAGATTATGACCAGTACAGTAATTAGAAGGTGTTCTATTCACAGAACATGTTCTGCTCTTGGTCATGGAATGAAGAAGCTGTAGCTTATGCTTGCCAGTTTCACATGGCAGTCCTTCCCTTTCAGGAGGGGCCGCATGTTCCCTGTTTGACCCTTTCAGGCCAGCCAGGTCTGTTTTGCTTAACAGTCTTCCTTACCCATCACCCTAATTCTTAATAGTGTCCGTCCTCCCCTTCCCCATCTCCCTAATTAAGATTTGTAATAAACTGGTCGGACCAACATTTGAACCGTTGCTTCTTAATCTCATGCCGGGTATATAGATAATAAAAGAACCTCCTCTCCCTCCAATAAATTGGAGCAAGACAGATGCCCATCTGGACTCTGTGATCAGTCCATGCAGTTGTGTCACAAGGAACAACTAGTGAGACTGCAGAACCATCAGAGTAAGGCAATGCCAGGTGAGTGCCAGTGCAGGAGTCAAGGTGAGTGTCTGCAGCCTGCAGGGAAAAGGAGGCAAGTGTAGGACTGCATGGAACAGCCTCTGGTGGAGATGGCCAACAGCACTGGCAAGGCTGAAGGGACCCAAAAGAAAACCAAGGTCTTTGTCCTCTAGGATGTGGCAATTGTCTGCTGCTGAGGCTCAGGAGGGCACACGTTGTCCTCGTGCCACGGGGGCCTCCTTGCCTCCTTACAGCCCTGTAGAGAGTCCTATCATGTAGGACTATGTAGGTGTCCTATCATTCACTCTCACAGAACACTCCACACCCACATCCCACTGACCATATGAGAGCCTTGGGCCATCAGGGAGGGATAGGACCACCCTTCCCAGAGGCTGCAACTATGGCCCTACCCTTCTGTTGCATCAGGCATATCAAGGGCTTGCCTCAATCTCAAAGCACCTGCACAAAGCCTTTGCCTTTCTGGAATCACAACCTCCAATTATCTGTTGTAACATGGATGTATAGGAACTGCTGAGTCACGGCCTGAACCTCTGATTGATCACCTGAGGCAAGCCATGAGTCAGCCAGAGGAGCACAGGTGAAGGCATTTCAGCTGTGCTGCCGGAAGGGGTGGAGCCAGGCTGCACCCCTCCTAGATCTATTTAAGAGCTGGCTCCAAGTGGGGAAGGATCTCTTCTGGAGATCACCTCTCTTGTTGTTTTGTGGTGAGCCCAGCATAAGGGTAAGCTCTTCCACTTATTCTCTTTTTGTTATTATTGTCTATTTTGCCCAACTCTCTTGATTATATTGTGATTATAACATCTTGATATCTATTGATTATACAATTATGTTGTGATTATAACATCTTGATATCTTTTGATTATACACATGGATGTGGGGAGGCTTTGTTGGTAATGGCTCCACAGGGACCAATTAATACTCCAACACTCTCCAACATTTCTGGACAGTGTTTTGACTGCATCTTCATCATTTGGTTACAGCTGTTCTCTCTCAGTGCCTGAAGTTTATGGACACCGCATAAGCTGTGGGGTCATTACAGTGCAGAAAGATCTAACAAGGCATTTCCCTCAAGTCTTCAAGACTTGAACTGTTCATGAGGGAGGTCTCAGTGTTGCGGACAAAGTTTTCCAGGAGCACTGTCCAAAAAAGGAGCTGTCATATTTAAGGGTATTTTTTTATTACAGCAGACACAGAGATGTCAGTGAGTGCAGCACAACCCCTGTGACACAGATGGCAGCTCTGTCAGGGAGAGGGAGGTACAGCCAGCATAGGGATAGCATTGTGGGGATGCAAGAGGGAAATGTAGTCAGTGAGAGCTGAAGAATGGATAGTGACTGCACCAGACAAAGATGGGAATTAATGCAGATGGAGGAGAAAGAAGCTTGTGGAAGAGGAGGGAAGCTTGTGGCCAAATGTGTGGTCAGTGTTTGCCTGGCTGGGTGTGTGGGAGGCATGGAATTTAGCTGACTCCCTCCAGGACCCAGGACTACAACCTGAGGATAAGATGCCTTAGCTGATTCATCTGGATCTCATCCCTACGGAAGTGTAAAGGGCTGTCCAGCAGATCCAGGGAGCTGCAGGGAGATGTGTGGGAGGAAGGAAGGAGCCCCCCAGCAGCACAGGGGCCTTCTGCTGCTAGAGGTGCTGCACGGGGCTGGGGGCTCACAGCTGCACTGCATGCATGGGACCTAGCAGAGGGGACTTTTCAAGAAGGAGGACCAAACATGGGAAATCCTGCCTTGTGTTCATTTTCCTATCCTTAAGGTAGGGATGACTGGCAAAATGGGCGAGGAGCTATCTATATTGAGACATCATTGAGACTGCTGTACTGTAGCTTTGGAAATGAGTAGCTTTGTGAGCAGCATCCTCATGTTCTATCAGCCTTTCCTCACTCAGTGTGTCCACAACTGACCAAGCATCAGCTTTGTTGATCCCATTCAGGCTTTCTGATATGTCTGTTTATACTGCAAAGATAAGCATGCACACATACTGCTCTGCATACAGGCAGTTTTCTGACAGGCAAAGATGGGTGCACTGACTTCAGGGTGATGAGTGTGAGAGCGAAAAGGAAAAGACATGAGACATGGAAACAGCTGGCAGGGAAGACAGTCTCCAGGCACCTGGGTTGTGATCAGGGAATGAGAGGAAAAGAAAAACAGAAATGTTGTTGGAGGGACAATCACAGAATGGCCAGGGTTGGAAGGGACCTCAAGGATCATGAATCTCCAACCCCCTGCCACATGCAGGGCCATCAATCTCCCCATTTAATACCAGGCCAGGCTGCCCAGGGCCCCATCCAATCTGGCCTTGAACACCTCCAGGGACGGGGAATCCACAGCCTCTCTGGGCAACTTGTACCAGCACCCCACCACTCTCTCTGTAAAGAACTCCCCCCTGACATCCAACCTAAATCTCCCCTCCCTCAACTTAAAACCACTTTCCCTCGTCCTGCAGTTATCAGTCCTTTCAAAGAGTTGATTCCCCTCCTGTTTATGGGCTCCCATTAGGTATTGCAGGCTGCAGTGAGGTCACCCCACAGCCTTCTTTTCCCCAGGCTGAACAAGCCCAGCTCCCTCAGCCTGTCTTAGGGGAGGTGCTCCAGTCCCCTGATCATCTTCGTGTCTCTCCTCTGGACCCTCTCCATCAGCTCCCTGTCTTTCTTGTACTGGAGATAAGGATGTGGTGGGGGACCATGTCCAAGGCCTTGCTCAAGTCCAGGTAAATGACATTGGTCACCTTTCCCTTGTCTACCAATGCCGTGACTCCATCACAGAAGGCCCCCACGTTGTATTCATTAGACTGAATGAATACAAGTCTATGGGGCCAGATGGCGTGCATCCCAGGGTCCTGAAGGAGCTGGCTGAGGTGGTTGCCGAGCCGCTCTCCATCATATTTGAGAAGTCGTGGCTGTCAGGTGAGGTCCCGGACGACTGGAGGAAGGGTCACGTCACTCCCATTTACAAGAAGGGGAGCAGGGAGGACCCGGGGAACTACAGGCCGGTGAGTCTCACCTCCGTGCCTGGGAAGATCATGGAACAGATCCTCCTGGACAACATGCTCGATCACATAAAGAATGAGCTTGTGATCCGAGACAGCCAGCAAGCCAGCACGGCTTCACCAAAGGAAGGTCATGCCTAACTAATCTTGTGGCCTTCTATGATGGAGTGACGGCATTGGTGGACGAAGGGGAGGCGACCGATGTCATTTACCTGGACCTGAGCAAGGCCTTTGACATGGTCCCCCACCACATCCTCATCTCCAAATTGGAGGGAAGTGGATTTGATGGGTGGACGACCCGATGGATAAGCAATTGGTTGAAAGGCCGCAGAGGGTGGTGGTCAATGACTCTATGTCCAGGTGGAGGCCGGTAACAAGTGGTGTCCCCCAAGGGTCTGTCTTGGGACCGGTGCTCTTTAACATCTTTATTAATGACATCGATGAGGGAATTGAGTGCACCCTCAGCAAGTTTGCTGATGACACCAAGCTGAGTGGTGCGGTTGATACGGTGGAAGGAAGGGATGCCATTCAGAGGGACCTTGACAGGCTGGAAAGCTGGGCTCAGGTGAACCTAATGAGGTTCAACACGGCAAAGTGCAGGGTTTTGCATTTGGGCCGGAAGAACCCCAGGCACCTGTACAGGCTGGGAGGAGTGGTCCTTGAGAGCAGCTCTGCAGAGAAGGACCTGGGGGTCCTGATGGACGAGAGACTGAACATGAGCCAGCAGTGCGCTCTGGCAGCTCGAAAGGCAAATGGGATCCTGGGCTCCATCAGGAGAGAGGTGGCCAGCAGGGACAGGGAGGTGATTGTCCCCCTTTATTCTGCTCTTGTGAGGCCCCATCTGGAGTACTGTGTCCAGGTGTGGAGCCCTCAGTACAAGAAAGACATAGAGATTTTGGAAAGGGTCCAGAGGAGGGCGACTAAGATGATCAGGGGGCTGGAGCACCTCCCCTATGAGGACAGGCTGAGGGAGTTGGGCTTGTTCAGCCTGGAGAAGAGAAGGCTGCGGGGTGACCTCATTGCAGCCTATCAATACCTGAAGGGAACCTACACCCAGGAGGGGAGTAAACTCTTCAAAAGGGCTGACAACAGCAGGACTAGGGGAAATGGATCCAAGTTGAAGGAGGGAAGATTTAGGTTGGATGTTAGGGGGAAGTTCTTTACTAGGAGAGTGGTTAGGCCCTGGAACGGGCTGCCCAGGGAGGTTGTAGATGCCCCGTCCTTGGACGTGTTTAAGGCCAGGTTGGACAGGGTCCTGGGCAACCTGATCTGAATGTGTATGTTTGGTGGCCCTGCTAGGCAGGGGGGTTGGAACTACATGATCCTTGGGGTCCCTTCCAACCCGGGTGATTCTGTGATTCTGTGTGTCAAGCATGCCTTTCCCCTGGTGAAACCAGGCTGGCTGTCTTGGATCACACGCTCATTCCTCATGTGATGGAGTATGTCATCCGGGATGATCTGTTTCATGATCTTCCCAGGCACAGAGGTGAGACTCACCGGCCTGTAGCTCCTGGGGTCCTCCTTGCTGCCTTTCTTGTAAATGGGAGTGATGTGACCCTTCATCTGGGACCTCACCTGACAGCCACGACTTTTCAAATATGATGGAGAGCAGCTCGGCAACCACCTCAGCCATCTCCTTCAGAGCCCTGGGATGCACACCATCTGGCCCCACAGACTTAGAATCATAGAATCACCAAGGTTGGAAAAGACCTAAAAGATCACCCAGTCCAACCGTTCACCTATTCCCAATAGCTCCTACTAAACCATGTCCCTCAACACAACATCCAGTCTTTCCTTGAACACCCCCAGGGTCGGTGATTCCACCACCTCCCTGGGCAGTTCATTCCAGTGCCTGACCACCCTTTCTGAAAAGTAATACTTCCTCATGTCCAGCCTGAATCTCCCCTGCCGTAGCTTGAAACCATTCCCCCGGTCCTATCACTAATGACACGAGAGAAGAGGCCGACCCCCAGCTCACTACAACCTCCTTTCAGGAAGTTATAGAGAGCAATGAGGTCTCCCCTGAGCCTCCCCTTCTCCAGGCTGAACATTCCCAGCTCCTTCAGCCTCTCCTCATAAGCCCTGTGTTCCAGACCCCTCACCAGCTTTGTTGCCCTTCTTTGAACACGTTCCAGGGCCTCAATATCTTTCTTGCAGTGAGGGGCCCAAAACTGGACACAGTACTTGAGGTGCGGCCTCACGAGTGCTGAATATAGGGGAACAATCACCTCTCTGGTCCTGCTTGCAACACTGTTTCTGATGCAAGCCAGGATGCCATTGGCCTTCTTGGCCACCTGGGCACACTGTCAGCTCATGTTCAGCTGAGCATCAATCAATACCCCCAGGTCCATTTCCTCTACGCAGTCCTCCAGCCACACTGCCCCAAGCCTGTAGCGTCGTCTGGGGTTGTTGTGGCTGAAGTGCAGGACCCGGCATTTGGCCTTGTTGAAACTCATCCCATTGGCTTCAGCCCAGCTCTCCAGCCTGTCCAGATCCCTCTGTAGGGCCTCGCTACCCCCAGGCAGATCCACACTTCCAGCCAATTTGGTGTCGTCTGCGAATTTACTGAGGGTGCACTCGATGCCCTCATCCAGGTCATCAATAAAGATATTGAAGAGGACAGGCCCCAGCACCGACCCCTGGGGAACACCACTCACGACTGGTCGCCAGCTGGATTTGACTCCATTCACCACCACTCTCTGTGCCCGGCCCTCCAGCCAGCTGCTTACCCAGCCAAGAGTGTACCCATCCAAGCCTCTGGCTGCCAGCTTCTGCAGGAGAATGCTGTGGGAGACCGTGTCAAAGGCTTTGCTGAAGTCTAGGTAGACCACATCTACCTAGGATGGAAAGGATGAAGCCTTTCCTTCATCCACCAGATGGGTCACTAGATCATAGAAGGAGATCAGGTTGGTCAAACAGGACCTGCCCTTCATGAACCCATGCTGGCTAGGCCTGATCCCCCGGTCACCCTGCACATGCCGCATGATCTCCCTCAAGACGATCTGCTCCATAACCTTCCCTGGCACTGAGGTCAGGCTGACAGGCCTGTAGTTCCCTGGATCCTCCTTACGACCTTTCTTATAAATGGGAGTCACATTGGCAAGCCTCCAGTCTTCTGGGACCTCACCAGTCAACAAGGAGCGCTGACAGATGATGGAAAGCGGCTCGGCTATCACCTCCACCAGTTCCCTCAGCACTCTCGGGTGGATCTCATCTGGCCCCATCGACTTGTGACAGTCCAGCTGGAGCAGTAGGTCTCTGACTGTTTCTTTCACAATCACAGGGGGGTTAGTGTGCTCCCCAGCCGAGATTACCAGGTCAGAGAGAGGGGTATCCTGAGGATAACTGGTCTGACTTTTAAAGACAGACGTAAAGAAGGCATTCAGAACCTCCGCCTTTTCCTTATCCTCAGTGGTCACATTCCCAGCCTCATCCAGCAAAGAGTGGATATTCTCCTTTGTCCTCCTCTTACTGTTAATGTATTTATAAAACAGTTTCTTATTCCTTTTCACACCAGCGGCTAGGTTAAATTCAAGCTGGGCTTTTGCCTTTCTGATTTCACCTCTACACATCCTAACAACTTCCCTGTATTCATTTTGAGTGGCCTGTCCCTCTTTCCACAGGCGGTAGATTCTTTTTCTCCCGGAACCTCAGGAATAGCTCCCTATTCATCCACGCCGGTCTTCTTCCCGGCCGGCTCATTTTGCAGCTCAGGGGGACTGCCTGCTCCTGCGCCCTTAAGACTTCCTTCTTGAAGAGCAACCAGCTCTCTTGGACCCCTTTGCTCGCTAAGACTGAATGCCAGGGGACTCCCCCTATTAGTCCCCTGAACAATTCAAAGTCCACCCTCCTGAAGTCCAAGGTAGCAGTATTACTATTCCCCCTCCAGGCTCCACCATGAATCATGAAGTCTATCATTTCATGATCACTCTGTCCAAGACAGCCTCCAACCTCCACATCTCCCCACCAAACCTTCCCTGTTTGTGAACAGCAGGTCTAGTGGGGCAGTTCCTCTCGTGGGCTCTCTGACCAGCTGTATCAGGAAGTTGTCCTGTACGCATTCCAGAAACCTCCTAGACTGCTTCCTCTGTGCTGTGCTGTACTCCCAGCATACGTCAGGGAAGTTAAAGTCCCCCATGAGGACAAGGGCAGGCGACTGTGCAGCTTGTGCCAGCTGCTTATAGAATACCTCGTCTGTTTCTTCATCTTGATTTGGGGGTCTATAACAGACGCCCACCAGGCTGCCTGTCTTGTCAGCCCTTCCTCTGATCTTTACCCATAGGGATTCAACATTATCGTCCCCAGTCATAATCTCAGTAGCGTAAAAGCATTCCCTAACGTAGAGAGCTACACCGCCACCCCGCCTTCCTTGCCTATCTTTCCTGAAGAGTTTATAGCCATCCATTGCAGCACTCCATTCGTGGGAGCAATCCCACCACGTTTCCGTTATGGCAACTAGGTCATAGTTTGCCTGCTGCACAATGGCTTCCAACTCTTCTTGTTTGTTGCCCATGCTGCGTGCATTAGTGTAGACGCACCTCAGCTGAGCCCCTCGCCTCTCACCTAATCCCATTACCACTTCCCCAGGCTGCTCTCTAGCAGGCCTGGCTTTATCCCCCTCCCCCTTCCTATCTAGTTTAAAGCCCTCTCTACAAGTCCCGCCAGCTCCTGGGCAAGTATCCGTCTCCCTTTTGGAGACAAGCAATTCCCATCAGCAGACCTCAGGCCAGATGCCGAGTAGACCACCCCATGATCAAAGAATCCAAAATTTTTGCGCTTGCACCAGCCTCTCAGCCATGCATTTATAAGATGGCTTTTCCTGGTCATCTCAGCGTTCATCCCTGCCACCAAGGGAATACTGGCAAACACTACTTGTATGCCCGCTCCATCAACTAACTTCCCCAGTCTCCTAAAATCATTTTTTATAATCCTCAGGCTTCTAACAGGGATCTCATCACTGCCGGCCTGAACTATCAATAGAGGGTAATAATCAGAGGGGCGGATAAGGCTGAGGAGTTTTCTAGAAATATCCCTGACCCGGGCTGCAGGAAGGCAGCACACCTCCCTACGGGTAGGGTCAGGCCGACATATTGGACCCTCTGTTCCTCTCAGAAGAGAGTCACCTACAACTACCACTCTCCTTTCTTTCTTGGAGGAGGCAGTCTTTAAACGCGGAGCTGACCGCCTCACCTTAGGCAAGCTTGGCGGCAGTGCTCCCACATTATCATCAGTCACCACTCCCTCTGGTTTCAGGGTTTCATACCTATTACAGAGAGGGATCAGGGGAACCGAGGTAGGTCGAGAACTTGGGGGTTGCCTGCGACGCCGGGATGAGACCAGCTGCCATTCCTCATCTTCTCTCAAGCTGTCTCTCCCTGTTTGACTACAATGAGAGAGAGGGTCCATTGTTCCCTCCATCTGGGTAGTGCAATCTCTGCGCCTTTCTCGCAGAGAGTCACTCCACCAGTCAATCTCTCGCTCGCACTCTCTGATGGTCCGCAGTCTACCTACCTCCTCCCTAAGCTCCACCACCAGGTTGAGCAGCTCATCCAGCTGCTCACACCGCACACAAGTGGCATCCTTCCCATCCTCCCCCAGCAGCAGCAGGCTGAGGCACTCCCGGCAGCCAGAGACCTGAACCGCCACATTATTAAGCAGACCCTCTGTCTGGGTTGCCACAGTCTTTGCATGGGAAGCACGTTTCCTGGTGAGGACCATGACTGAAGGGGTGGTGTCAGGGCCTGTAAACAGGAGAGCCAGTCACCTGAGAAAAAGACAAGAGCACTCACCCTTGCTGACACAAGACACAGCCTCTGCTCCCCACTGCTGCCTTAATGAATGGGCAATGAAGTGCTAGTGGCCCTCACACACTACCTCCACCCTAGGTGGTCAGAGCAGCTTTCCAAACCTTCCGGCTTGTGTTGTGTGGGCGGGAACCGGTTCCCACCCTCCCTGGTCTCTTTTTATCCACACAACAAATGGGTCGAGGTCAAGCTCCAGAGATAAAGAGCAGGCAGTGTCAGCTCCACCCCTGGTGAGTCAGGAGCCCGCCCACAAGCTGCCAGCTGCTAGCCCAGGCACAGCACTGTCGATGGCTCCAAAAAAGCCTAAAAAAAGAGCTTTTTTGGTCACTTTTCTTCACTCCAGATCCCTTGCCCACCACAGTTTTACCTGCTCGCAGCTAGTCTCTGTAGCAAATGAAGCAAATGGCTGATGACTCGTGGTAAGTACCTTGAAAACTGCCACGAGGTGTCAGCTCCGCTTTTTTGGTCAGTCTTTTACTTGAGATCCCTTGCCCAGCGCAGTCTTACCTGCTCTGATGCACGTCACCACAGCAAATGGCCGAAGCCACGTGCTTGGGGTTTTTAAACTGAGCGGCGGACGAGCCGGCACCACCCCCGCCGAGTCAAGATCCCGCCCACAAGCTGCTAGATCCCCACTAGCAGCGCGGCACCACTGCTAGCTTCAAACTAGCCCTAAAAAGAGCTTTTTTGGTCAGTCTTTTACTTGAGATCCCTTGCCCAGCGCAGTCTTACCTGCTCTGATGCACATCACCGCAGAAAAAAAAAAAGAAAAAAAAAAACTTGTACGCACTCAGTCTCATGAGGTAGTCCTGGACTTGCTCTGCCCTTACAGTGGGAGTGGATTTACTGCCTCAGTCCCCACCGAGGTTTAGGGATGCAGGGCTCAGGGACGTGAGAAGTACTGCAATGCTGGCTGCCAGTGAAGACCAAGGCAAAGGACTCGTACCTCAGGCTTCTCTTTTCCGTTGAAGCCAGTTCTCCTTTTACATTTACCAAAGGAGGCTCACAAACTCTATTGTTTTTCATGTCCCTCGTCATGTTCAGTTCTGCCAGCGCTTTGGCTTTCCTGATCCCACGTCTGCAACCTGAGCCATAATCCGAACTGTAGAACCATGGAATGGCCCAGGTGGAAGGGACTTCAAGAATCATAGAACCATAGAATGGCTTGGGTTGGAAGGGACCTCAAGGATCGTGAAGCTGCTTGATGTGGCAATCAGGGCCACCAACCTCCCCATTTAATACCAGACCATGCTACCCAGGGCCCCATCCAATCTGGCCTTGAACACATCCACAACCTCTCTGGGCAACTGTTCCAGCACCTCACCACTCTCTCTGTAAAGAACTTCCCCCGACATCCAACCTAAATCTTCCCTCCCTCAACTTAAAACCATTTCCCCTTGTCCTGCTGTCATAAACCCTTTCCAAGAGTTGATTCCCCTCCTGTTCGTAGGCTCCCTTTAGGTCCTGGAAGGATGCAATGAGGTCACCCCTCAGCCTTCTTTTCTCCAGGCTGAACAAGTCAACGTAAACACGTCTCAGCTTTTCCTTCATCCACAATCCCAGTCACCTCATAGAATCATAGAATCACTCAGGTTAGAAAAGACTCTCGAGATCATCGAGTCCAACTGCAACCCAACCATCCTACCTTAACACTAACAACCTTCTGCTAAATCGTGTCCCCAAGCACCACATCCCAAATCTTACTGGATTCCACTGATGGATTTTCACCACAAATGACAGCACGTTTTTCCAAACCAAATTGGATGAAAAGAAAATTCCAGACTTCCTTCTCAGAACTTCAAGTCCTTGGGAAGGGTGAATGGAGGTCAATCAGAAGTGGGGAAGAAAGGAGCTGCTAAAGTCACTTGGGATCGTTTGTCCCCAGTATAATTGAAAATAAGCATACTGCACACTGCCATGTTTGCATCCATGGCTTTTAAATGGAAAAATTGACAAGGGTTCCATTAAAGATGTGATTTTCAAACTAAGCACCGACCAAGCAGAAATCACTTATGTGGAAAGAGTCCTCCGCTGACATACCTCAGCAGAAGTGAGCATCTGCTTCTTGGATGTTCCCACCAGAAAAAAAGCAAACGTAGAACAGAATCCATTCACAGACCTCCTGCTGCAAGCAGCTGTGGTTGTCTGGAGCACAACTGAGAGCAGCAGATGATCTCAGCTTCATTTTAAATCCCTTAAAGACAGGACTGAAAATCCTGGAGTTGTGCAAAGATGTAATTGTGAGTGAGTCATCAAAGAGCTGAACAGACTCCTTGATAGACCTCATCACTGTGAAGCCTTGGGAGCCTGAAATGCGAGTCTGAGCGCCGGCAAATGCCAGCTTGCAGATGGTAATGATGGCAATACGCAGATCTGAGAACAGTACCAGAGCTGTGTGGATTTCTGCTGCAAAGGGAACCGACTTTGAGGCCTTGGGAGTCTGAAATGCAAGACAAAGAGCATCAAAGGATAAACAGGAGGTTCTTCTGCATGTGCTGTTCATCTTTTCACAATTGAGAAATCTTTCATCCTCTATCGCTGCTGTTTGGAACAGTTCAGGGCCAATTCACTGATTTGAATTTGAAAAGGGATGATATGTAAGACGTATGTTGAACACAAGAAAGGAGTTCTGTTCTGATACTGCAATAAACCGAGAGAGCTCTCTAACTGGACTGAGCACCGACAAATGCCAGCTTGCAAACAGAAATGATGGTAATACCCAAATCTGAGAACAGCATCAGAGCTGTGCGTGGATTTCTGCTTCAAAGGGAACCGACTTTGCGACACTCCCACTGTCCTTCAGCACTGAGAAAACTGAGTGTGAACAACTTAGGGAAGGATGGATGCTCTGTTCAAGATCTCAGCACAAACCCATGTTTTTTTCCCCACGTCCACCAACTCTGTAAGTGCTGTAGTCTGAAACCGTTTGGTTCTAAAATTCATTGTGGAAAAACTGGGGGAAAAAAAAAACCAAACTCAGAGAAGTTGTAGTGTTTAGAATGAGTGAAAGGATAATGATGCAGAACTATAATTCTGGAGCAATCATGGGACTCAGGACCACAACAACCCATTTGCACTCACAGTGCTGCGGAGCATGTCGGCATCTCTGAATTTTTGAGCTGTTTTTTCTCTTGAAAACTTGGAGGTTAATAAATACAGAGATTGTTTGTTTGCCCCTTCCCAGGCATGTTTGCTTTCTGCTCACTCTTGGACACCACATCCAAATGGAGTTTTTAATATTTGAGCATTGCAGCGTTGGCTGGGATAAAAACAAGAAGGCTTTGTGTTGTCTGAACTGAGAGGTGACTGACCAGGTTACTGAGACGTGACTTGATCGACACACGTGTTAGAATATGTCATTTCTTTCTGGCTTGACCTTTCAGTTCAGATCTTAATAAATCAGAGGCCAAAATGTGTGACCTTCCCCAGGTCCATACAGCCTCAGTAGAGCATTAAACATAGCACGGCTGATGGGCTATGAGTGAGTCTGGGCAAGACTGACATCGCTTTCCCCCTTCCCCTTCCCCTTCCTTTTTCACTTTCCCCTTCCCCTTCCCCTTCCTCTTGCCCTTCTCCTTCTTCTTTAACCTGCAGAATTCTGACTTCAGTACCGTTAATGAGGCACAGAGCAATCATAGGAAGGATAATATGCAGTATAATACGGCAACTAAGACTAAATTGCAAGTACAGACTTCAAAAAGCTGGGGAGAAGGGAGCCCTCATTTCTTGCCCTGTGATGACGTGACATGAATCCTGTATAACCAAGATGTTATAATTGCAATATAAACAAAAGAGTAAGGCAAAGTGTATAACCAAGATGTTATAATTGCAATATAATCAAAAGAGTAAGGCAAAGCAAACAGGGATCACAAAAGAGAATAAGTAGAAGAGCTTACCCTTGGGTTGAGCTTACTAGAAGATATCAAAGAGGAGGATCTCCAGAAGAGATCCTTCCCCTCTGGTAGCCAGCTCTTAAATAGGTCCAGGAGGGGTGGAGCCTGGCTCCACCCCTTCCGGTAGCACAGGTGAATTGCCTTCACCTGTGCTCCTCTGGCTGACTCATGGCTCACCTCAGGTGATCAATCAGAGGTTCAGGCCGTGACTCAGCAGTTCCCATACACTCCACCCCTTCACGGCGTGAACCAATGATCAGGTTAACTAAAGGGTAAGCTTTCCCTAATACAGAGATCCGGTATATCGCGACGCTTATACAATTTTATCGCGACGTATGTTGGTACAGTTCAAGACAAGTGATGATTAGTGGATGTCCATACTCTTCTATGGGCCAGTGCTCGATGATGTGCCTGGAGGCATGAGGTCCTGAGGTGCAAGTCCATTCTATGTTCCATCAGTCCCATGCAGACCATCACCGGATGTTGTACGTGATCTGACAGCAACACTGGAACGCTTGATGGCATTTTGTTCCTTCCGGTGGTCCTGAAGGCTCACAGACTCACGGGGAGTAATACAGATGTTTTACAGGTACCAGGAGGGGAAGGTCTGCTCTCCAGGGCAAGATACAGGCCGTATTTCTGTCTTGGGTCAACACTTCCGCTTGTACTGGGGCACGTCCTGGCCGCCTGTACCACACCTTTTTGCCGGATATCTGCGGCTGCATAACAATATCAGGCACCAAAGGAGGTGTCCTGATCTGCCATAGGGACATAATGGGGGTCCCTTTAGCAATAAAGATCGGAGTGTTGACCATAATATCAGTAGGCCATGTACCTATTACTGGAGGGACTACTGAGCCTCCCACCTCCAATAGTCTCCCCCAAGGTGCAAGTAGGCCACACCACTTGGGTCCTACCTGCACCTTCCAGGGCCATTTTATTTTATGGGTACCTGGCTCTAAGTTTTCAGGGGCAGGGAGCAGAAGATTATTTTCATTACCAATTTGGGGTCTTACCTGATGATCAGTGCCCGTAATTTGGATCCTAAGCGGGGTGGCCCATGTCGTCTGCAACATTCTCAGGGCACTGGGTCTGCCATCTCGAGGTCTTTCATTCAGGTCCCGCAGGGTTTCATACAGTCTTTTTGTCCACCCCTGCAAGGACTGGGAGTCTGTCTTCAGGGCAGCCTTAAGAATACCATTATAACGTTCGATGAGGCCTGCCCCTGTTGGATTATATGGCAGGTGGAATCGCCATTCAATGTTATTTTCTTCTGCCCAGCGCTGTATCGTTGCACCAGTAAAATGAGTCCCTTGGTCGCTCTCGATGACTTGAGGTGTCCCGTAGGCAGACATCAGTTTAGTGAGTGCCTTGATGGTATATGCCTGGTTTGCTTTCGGTACTGGATAGGCCTGCAGTAGCCCACTTGCAGTGTCGACACAGGTCAGGGCATATCTTGCCCCTTCGGAACGAGGAAGGGGCCCGATGTAATCGACCTGCCATCGCTGGAGAGGATTGTGTCCCCTAGCAAGATGGGCTGTTGTTTCGGGCAACGATCTCGGTCTCATCTTGGAGCAAGCGTCGCAATCCTGGCATGCCTGGACGATATCAGATAGTTGTATGGGCAGTCCCCATGCTTTAGCAGCTGCCCACATTGTCTTTTGTCCAGCATGCCGTAGCTTCTGATGTAGCCAGCGGGCGATGTTCTCAGATGGTGAATTCTCAATCCATCGAACTCGGGCCAATGTGTCGGCTTCATCGTTTCCCGGTGACTGTAGGGGCTGATGACCAGAAACATGGTAGACACGTACAGTCCTGTGTTTGACCGTATTCCATATATCTAACCACATGTCTTTGCCCCAGATCGGTCGGGCGTGGATAGTCCATTCCTGGGTGGCCCACTGTGCAATCCAGAGAGTGAGCCCCCGGTACACAGCCCAACTATCTGTGCAGATGTTCAGGATACCATCACCGGGTTCCTTGGTTATAACCATCCACACGGCTCGCAGTTCTGCCCATTGGCTGCTCTGACCATCCCCCTCATCGAACCAGATTGTCTCGGTGGAAGGATGGTATGCTATTGCTCTCCACTTGCTCGGGTTGCCCTTGCTGGACCCATCTGTGTACCAGGCATCTTCAGGGATAGGATATTTTCCCTCGTGAACGGGACTCTTCTCTGGTGGAGCGACCAGTATTTCTTTTGGTGCATCACTGTGATATGTAACTGGGCCTAGGATCTTCTGAAGTTCTTCTTTCAAGGGGGATGAGGACAGACTGCTCCTTTGGCTGAGATAGGCGACCCATCGTGCCACTGTTTGTGCTTGGGCCACCCCTGTCTTAGGAAGGTGGGTCAGATCCTTCACCCACCCCTGAATTGGCAGAGTGGTCTTGACTATAACTGCAGCTGTCTGAGTTATTGGCTCTACTGCCTGTAATGCCGAATAGGCAGCCAATAACTGTTTTTCAATCATACTGTATCTTTCTTCTGCTCCGTGCCAAACCTGAGACCAGAAACCAATGGGGGTCCGAACAGAACTCTGGCGCTGCCACAGGCCCCAACCGAAGCCGTCTTGAGTAACATGAACGTCCAACTCGGCTGGGAGGGTAGGATCGAATATACCCAATGCCTGAGCTTGTTTAACTGCCAGTTTTGCTTGTTGGAAAGCATCCTGTTCGGTTTTCCCCCAGTCACATAGCTGTCCCTTTTTTGTGAGTCTGTATAATGGCCTTAGCAGCTGCGCTAGGTGAGGTATAAAGGAACGCCAATAACCCAATATACCTAGAAACTCTTGCAGCTGCTTTGATGTTGTAGGGACTGGAAATGCCTGAACCTTATCTATAACAGCACTGGGTAGCACTTTGGTCTTTCCTGACCAAACCACCCCCAGGAATTTTACGGACAGGCCTGGACCTTGCACCTTTTGGGGATTTATAGCCCATCCCCTTTGTTGCAAATAGGCAGTTAATGAATCAGCTGCCTGTCCTACTACCTCCAGTGAGTCGGATGTCAACAGAAGATCATCAATATAATGATATAGGTTAACATCATCAGGTTTTCTCCAGTCAGCCAGGTCACGCGCCACTAGATTATGACAATACGTTGGTGAATGCACGTACCCCTGTGGCAGGACCTGAAAGGTCCACTGCCTGCCTCCCCACGTAAACGCAAACTGATCTTGCGATTCCTCAGCAATTGGGATACTGAAGAATGCATTTGCTAGATCTAGGACACAATGATAGGTTTTTATCTCCCTACTCAATGTGTCCATTAGGGAAGCAATATTGGGTACGGCCGCATGAATAGGCGGCGTGACCTTATTTAATTCTCTGTAATCTACTGTCATCCTCCATGTGCCATCCGACTTTCGCACTGGCCATATGGGGGAGTTATATGGGCTGTGTGCAGGTCTTATAATGCCCACTTTTTCTAATTCCTGCACCATTCTCGATATTTCATCTTGCCCACCCGGGAGTCTATACTGTCTAACATTAGTAATCCGGCGCGGTTTCGGCAGGCAAACAGGCTCATGTTTCGCATGGCCTCTTAATATTGCCTGCACCGCCCGGATACTGATACATCTTTGTCGAAGTCTGAACTCTCCCACAGTTGTTTGGAGAGCCAGACCCCATAGAATGTCTATGCCCAGGATGTATTCTTGGACTGGGGCAATAGACACCTTGTACTCCCGGGGTGGGAGACGCCCAACCCCCAATTTTAACCATGTTTGGGTGACAGGAATAGTCTGTCCCCCAAAACCACCAATCATCACTCTGTCGCCATGAAATTTTCCTGGATCTCCATAGATAATTGATGTTTCTGCTCCAGTATCCACTAATGCCATAACCCTCTGAATATTTTTTCGGGACCAATAAATTGTTAATTCTACATAGGGCCTCCGGTCCCGTCTGGAGGCCCTACGGGGACTAACACCCCTCGTCACTGCATGAATTGTGCTAGGGCCAGTTCTTTTGCTTCTGATGGCTCAGGCATTGTGGCCCGAGACACCTGAGGTGGCTTCTTTTTCCTGTTAGGAATAATAAAATCTTCTAGGTTCCATGTTGTTGTTGGAACCCTCTCTATAGCTCTTACCCTTGATTTCTTAGGGTAGCTCTGGAATTTTTGATTGTCCTTTAGTTGTCTCCAGAGCTGGAGAAGGACGTGGTTGGGCTGGCGGTCGATCTTAGCAAATTGGACCCCAGCCCGAATTAAATCATTAAACATTTGTTTTCGGGATACCCTTATGGGTCCCGATCGAGGAGCTCGAGTAGCCGGCATTCTGGTTTTATTTACCGGCAGGACCTCTGCTTCCTCCAAAAACCGAATATTGCGCCTAGTCCGCAGGCGTTCTGTTTCTCCGAAATCGGCAACTAACTGGGCAGCCTGCTGGACTACGGCTTCTGATGCTACAAGGGGATTTAATATCGAAACTAGGGTGCCGTACAGATGGGAGGGAGCTTGCTGTAGAATTAAATCTCCCATCCCTGCCGAAAATTTAACCATATCAGGGCCATCAAATGTATCTTCATAAATGGCCTCTCTTACACCCAGTTCACGGATATAGTTCTGAAGGTCCTCCATGGAGGACCACATACCTGTATGTAACGGTATGTCTGATTTATTCGGCCATACCATACGGCAGGCCGCCATTAACCATTCTAGTATGGAATGGTTTTCATCACGATATTGATTGCCCACGTATAACCTTTGCCTAAGAGCAGGATGGACAGTCATGGTGGCCAACTTAGATATTTCTGGGCCATTCACCACGACACTTTCTGCCCCAGAATCCCACAGTCTCAATAACCAAGCCGGCACACTTTCTCTAGGCTTCTGCCGAAATCGTTGTACTAAGTCCATTAATTCTGTTGCTGTGTATGGCCGAGCTGTCACATGTAAATGAGTCTGGGCAGGGGGCCATTGATCAGGCGGCACCCCTGCCGGTCTGTCCTGTACTTTTTTTGTTTTTTGGGTTATCACAGGACGGACCTCCAATGGATCAGTTTGAATTGGACATTCAAGGTCTGATTTGGATTTCTTGTTGTCCTGATCAACGAAGTCTGTTGATTCAGGAGCCTGGTCATCATTTATTGAAATATTACGAATTTGGCTTACAGGAAGATGTAGAATTGGCTTCTTCCCCGTTAAAACGCCAAGTTCGTGCTCTAACTTTTCAATGCGATCTTTCAAAAGCTGATTTTCGGTTTCTAAAGTATTATTTCTTGAGTCCGCATGATTTAAAGCGGTTAATAGTGGCCATGCCACCATGGAGGCAGCCAATTGTCTTTCTTTGGTAATGAGAATGTCCTTGCCAAGTCCTTGAAAATAGTCTGCCATGCGATATGGGGAGAGATTGCCCATAACACGTAAGGGACCCCATTTTTCAATGATGGCAGCTAACTCGTAATAGGGCGATCCCTCAAACCCTGGGATCTGCCCTGGAATCATTTTCTCTAGGGGAGTATTGTTCTCCCCCTTGACCCATTTATAGAAATTCCACAGGAAAGACATGTTACTTTTAGTATATTCAGCCTGCCTGGCTCGCCAAGTGTATAACCAAGATGTTATAATTGCAATATAAACAAAAGAGTAAGGCAAAGTGTATAACCAAGATGTTATAATTGCAATATAATCAAAAGAGTAAGGCAAAGCAAACAGGGATCACAAAAGAGAATAAGTAGAAGAGCTTACCCTTGGGTTGAGCTTACTAGAAGATATCAAAGAGGAGGATCTCCAGAAGAGATCCTTCCCCTCTGGTAGCCAGCTCTTAAATAGGTCCAGGAGGGGTGGAGCCTGGCTCCACCCCTTCCGGTAGCACAGGTGAATTGCCTTCACCTGTGCTCCTCTGGCTGACTCATGGCTCACCTCAGGTGATCAATCAGAGGTTCAGGCCGTGACTCAGCAGTTGCCATACAAATCCCCACACACTCTTCTCTATACTACATAAACTTTGATTCCTACTGTAAGATGCAGTGGGTTGTGGGATGGTGCAGCAAATCTAGAGGTGTCACATCTGGAAGTGTCTGAGCCAATACCGGATGCCAGCACTCAAACAGCCAAATGCTCATTGTAACTATTTGGGCATATTTCACCCACTCTGGGTATTACTTTCTCCACAGGAGTTTTCTCAGGGTGATCCTCACTTCCCTATTCCTCATACTGTAGATGACAGGGTTAAGCATCGGGGTCAGAACCGTGTAAAACAGGGCAAGGTATTTGTCAGTGTCTGCGGAGCGGTGTTTGAAGTACAGGACCGTGGCTGAGCCATAGAAGAGTGTCAGCACCGTGAGGTGTGAGGTGCAGGTGGAAAAGGCTTTGTGTCTGCCCGGAGCAGAGTGCATCTTCAGAACCGTCCCGATAATTCTAACGTAGGAAGTGACGATGATGGAAAAGGGAAGGACGGCAAATATATAGCAAATATAAATAGCAGGATGACAGCGTGCAGGGTCACACGGCTCCAGAAAGTATCTGCACAGGCCAGCTTCAACAGAGGGGGGACGTCACAGAAAAAATGATGGAGGTGATGGGATGCACAGAAGGGCAGGGAGAACACTTGATAGGTCTGGCCCACTTGTATTGGTATGGCAGCCATCCATGAGCCAACCACCAGCTGACGCTGAACCCCCCACTCATCACCAGGCTGTTGCGCAGCAGGTCACAAATGGCCACATAGTGGTCGTAGGCCATGGCAGCCAGCAGAAGGCACTCAGTGCTTCCCAGCAAAACCAGGAAATACAGCTGGGCAGCACAGCCAAAGAAGGAGATCCGGACATCTCCCATCAGGAAACACACCAGCATTTTGGGGAGAGTGGCCGATGCGTAGCTGATCTCCAAGAAGGACAAGTTTCTCAGGAAGAAATACATGGGGCTGTGGAGGCTCAACTCCACCACTGTAACCAGCACAATCAGGCCATTCCCAATGACAACTGTGACATAAACAAGCAGGAAGATGGTGAAGCACATGCCTGGCAGCCCAGGGTGATCAGTAAACCCCAAAAGAAATGCAGGTCCAGCGGTGTGATTCTTCAGGATATTTCTCTGGGGCATCTTCTCTGCATAAAACAACACCAACAATACTCGGTTAGAGAATGCCCATCCACCACCATGTACAGCTCCAGCACACAGCCTACAGACAGCAGAGCAAAACGGACTTCAGGATTAAGAGACCTTGACCAAAATCTGAATGTAGGTATGGCACCCTAACTTGGTATTCTGGGCAGATTCAAGATGGCAGTCAGGCATACCCAGTTGAGCATAGGGTCAAAAGTTCCATGTTTGGTCCTTCTTGAAAAGTCCCCTATGCAATGCCCTGACGATGCAGCACAGCTGTGAGCCCCCAGCCCCGTGTAGCACCTCTAGTAGCAGAAAGCCCCTACACATCTCCCTGCAGCTCCCTGGATCTGCTGGACAGCCCTTTACACTTCCGTAGGGATGAGATCCAGATGAATCAGCTAAGGCATCTTATCCTCAGGTTGTAGTCCTGGGTCCTGGAGGGAGTCAGCTAAATTCCATGCCTCCCACACACCCAGCCAGGCAAACACTGACCACACATTTGGCCACAAGCAACTGGAATCCTTCTTCCCTCCTCTTCCACAGGCTTCTTTCTCCTCATCTACATTAATTCCCATCTTTGTCTGGTGCAGTCACTATTCACTTATCAGCTCACACTGACTACATTTCCCTCTTGCATCCCCACAATGCTATCCCCATGCTGGTGGTATCTCCCTCTCCCTGACGGAGCTGCCATCTGTGTCACAGGGGTTGTGCTGCACTCACTGACATCTCTGTGTCTGCTGAAATTAAAAATACCCTTAAATATGACAACTCCTTATTTGGACAGTGCTCTTGGAAAACTTTGTCCGCAACACTGAGACCTCCCTCATGAACAGTTCAAGTCTTGAAGACTTGAGGGAAATGCCTTGTTAGGTCTTTCTGCACTGTAATGAGCCACACAGCGAATGTGGTGTCCATGAACTTCAGGCACTGAGAGAAGACGGCTGTAACCAAATGATGAAGGTGCAGTGAGAACGCTGCCCAGAAATGTTGGAGAGTGTTGGAGTGTTAATTGGTCCCTGTGGAGCCATTACCAACAAAGCCTCCCCACATCCATGTTAGAGCACATAATTGGAGGTCGTGATTCCAGGCAGGCAAAGGCCCTGTGCAGGTGCTTTCAAGCTGAGGAAAGCCCTTGATATGTCTGATGGAACGGAAGGGTAGGGCCATAGCTGCAGCCTCTGGGAAGGGTGGTCTTGTCCCTGATGGCCCAAGGCTCTCATATGGTCAGTGGGATGTGGGTGTGGAGTGTTCTGTGAGCGAGAATGATAGGACACCTCCCTACAGGGCTGTAAGGAGGCAAGGAGGCCCCTGTGGCACAAGGACAACGTGTGCCCCTGTCACGGAGTTGACCAGATCAATCTATGTTCGTGACAGAGGCAACAGGCCTCTGCTCTCCCCCCTCCCACCCCAGTCCCACAGAAATGGGAAGGAAGGAAGGGAGGAAAAGAACAGTGGCAACAATCTATGGAGGAAAACTTATTTTACTATAATATCGGAATACAAGATAACACAATATAATACCATTTAATTGAAATTGAGATTAATAAATCAGACAAGATGAGAGAGAGAGTTCCCAGGACCGAGTCAAACCTGAAAAGCTTGGAATGGCTAGGAATGCACCCTCCAGCACCCACTGCAAGGCAGCAAGAGAGCGCCCCCCCCACCGGAATGCCAGATCCCGTGACTTCTGTGATGTACAGGGATAGGTACCTGGAATTGGAGCATTAACACTTTAATGCCCCAATGTGTGATGAGCTCCCAGCTGTGGACAGACCTCTTCCTATAGTCAAGGCACTCACTGGGACTCTCCTCTTGGGTTGGTTCTCTGGCGTCTACTGAGGGTTTAGCTCCCGATGAAGCTTGTCCCACACTGCCTGCAGACAGAATTTCTTCCTGGTGACATATCAGCCCAGCTGAGGTTTCCTTTGGGTCCTCACCTGCTGCCCCACAGCACAGGAGTTTCTGCAGGGGAGATAAGAGGTGACTCTCCTTTCATGCAGCCCTGGCAGAAACATGCCACCTGGCAAAGGGTTTCCAGTGGCTGTGACGCATCCCACTCTGGATTCTGTCCTTTGCATGGCCACTCAACACAGAAATTGCAGCTGAAGGACAGCATAATTCTCATGCAAAGAAATAGAAAGAGGATTTAGTTTGGCAGCAGAGCTCTTCCTCTACTGAAGAGATTTGTAAGGTACATCACCACACAAAGCCACAGGTGGTCACCAGGCTGGGGCTCTGGCTGAAGTTCTTCCCATGTTTGGAGCTGTCATGGTTTTGTGATTTTTGGTTTTTGGTATTCCACATCATAACATCATGTAGGGCGCTGGGAATTTAACTGTTAATGCTAAGTTCTGGGTACCTGCCCAGAAGAGAAGAAGAACTACATTCCCCAGGGGACTTTGCGGTCACAGAGAGGAGATAGAGCTCCTGGCAAGGTCATCTGATGGGCTCTTTCTCGTCTGCTCTTTGTCGGCTTTCCTCCCATCTCCCTGCTACTCAACTGGACTGCGCATCTCACCTCAGCATTGTGGTGAGGCCTACCCACCTTTCGGATATTCTCTCTCTCATATTTTATTTATTAGCTTCAATTCTAAATTGTATTGTATTATGGTGTGTTATCTTGCATTCAGATACTATATTTAGTAAATCAGTTTGTTTCTCCTCAGGTCGTTGCCGCTGTTTTTAATTTTTTTGGGTTCCCCTATTTCCCTTTCTTCCAGGGCCACAGATTTTGCGAAATCCCTCCGCCCGCTGGTCATGGAACTGGGTCAAACCGGCCTGTAAACCATTGACAGAAGCTCTGCAGGCTGTGTCTTGTGTGGCTGTGCTGGTAGATATTGAGGCTGGAACTGTTTCTGAAGGTTCCCCGCATCCTGGGGATGCTTTACAGCCTGTGTGCGCTGTGCATGTGCTTGTGGGTGTTGAGATTAGACCTGAGTTTGAAGCTTTTCTCACACTCAGGACACTTGAAGTGCCTCTACCCTGTGTGCTGATGGCACTTCAATTCAGAATTCCTTCTGAAGCTCTTCCCACACTCGGGACACTTACAGGGTCTTTATTCTGTGTGGATGCACTGGTGGCATTTCAACTCAGAACCGCTTTTGAAGCTTTTTTCACACTCAGGACACCTATATGGTCTCTTCTCTGTGTGGATGTGCTGGTGGCAGTTTAAATCTGAATAACTTTTGAAGCTCTTCCCACACTTGTAGGGTCTTTCTCCCGTGTGCAAGTGGTGGTGGTACGTGAGGTGGGAATGGGTTTTGACGATCTTCCCACACTCAGAGCACTTGTAGGGTCTCTCTCCTGTGTGGATGCATAGGTGGTATGTGAGTTGGGATTTCTTCTTGAAGCTCTTCCCACAATAAGAACACTTGCATAGGCTCTCTGTTGAGTGAATGCACTGGTGGTAAACAATGCTGGAATCTTTTTCAAAAATATTTCCATTCTCAGTGCAGGGATTCTGCATTTCTTTCTGGCACACATTCTTGCTCCTGGGTTCTTCAGGCTCCTTTTGACCTACGCTGAAGTCCAACGGGCTCCTCCCTGTCTTTCCCAGACCCTTTCCCAGTGGCTCCATGATGTGCTCACCCTGACCTTGCTCCAGGCCTCCTTGGACATCCCTTCTGATTTCTTCCACACAGACACCACCCCACTGCCTTTCAGCGACACCACTTTCCTCCAGGTCCTCCAGTATATCCGCAATCCCAGTTCCTGCTGGATGACAGGAAATCCAGAAATAGCACACAGTGCCCAAAATAAAACACAGACAGACATGGCTCTTCCAGACCCAACCTCCTCCTTCCCTCCACCACCTCACCTGGGCTGAGGTCTCCTGGCACGGCCTCAGGGCTACACACATCTGGGATCCAGGGCTCTTCCCCTCCTTCAAGCAGGGAGATCACCATGGGTTTGGGGGCTTGAGGTGGAGCTTCAATGGAAGAAATATGGAGATAAGAGTGTTTCCCAGAATCTGGCACAGCCGCTTAACCAGCAACTTTGCAGTACATCCATCACCATGATGAAAACAAGATCAGGGCTGTAATAACAGTGGGCAATCATATAACCATTAGAATGTTTCCTTTAATATTTTCCAAACAGCTCAATGCCCAAGACTTCAAGAATGTTCATGGGAATGGACTAGATGATCTTGCAGGTCGTTTCCAACCTTGCCATTCAATGATTCTATGAATGGAAAATAGAGGCAACAAATGCAGAAGTAACAACCTGGAAGTGGTCTGTCTGCTGGGGCTGGCGGCACCATGCAATGTAGCAACACAAGGGCTGTTTGCAGGGAGCTGGTTCTCCCGCTCCAGGCTAATGCTTGCTTGCCAAAACTGACACTGGGGCTTTTATGAGTCTGTTGTGCATACTAACCCTTTCTGATAGTCATGCTTCTCAGTCTTTCCTTAGTTGCTGTTGTAGTTATCAATATGTGACTGCGTTTTGTTATGCTAATGGAGCATCGCTTTCTGCTGGCTCTCTTTGCTTCCTTTGCTGGGGACATTCGCACATCCTTGTGGTCACACGTCCCCACGTTGCTGCCCTGCCGTTTCTTTAACTCCTCTCACCCGTGAGCAGCTCTCAGCAAGAGGCAATCTCTGGCTGCCCTGCTCTCGAGGGCAGCATCTCCCTGCAGCTGGATCACTTCCTCACTGAGCGCTGCCCATGGCACTGATGTCACGTTTCTACTCGCTGAGCAAGTAAGTTGTATTTCGAACAACTTCCTACCCTGCTTTCTCAATTCGGTCTTCCCTGCAAGGCATGAGCATGGTTAAGCTCTCTGCTGTACGAGGGCTGGCTCTGCTGTTTGCTGCTGTGGATCTACAGATTTTAATGACACCCAGAAGGAACCGCCCTCGGGGTAACTTGGGGTTTGTGTCCAGGAAAGACTGCTTCCAGTTCTATTGCATTTTCTGTGGGGCAGATGTGGATTCTTAGTTTCACTTGGCAATGTTTAAACTCTACACATCTTTCTGCAGGGAATGTTCCTCTGAACTTTGCTGTGATCACAGCCGCATCTCTTTCCTTTCTGCTGATAACCCAGCTGTACACATGACCAAAAGTATTTCCTCTGCTCACATCAAGGCTTTCCAGAATGCCATGGTTCAGAAACACATCCAAAGGGACTGTATCCCTATGGCAGAGAGGGTCTACACATCCTCTTCTGATTGTGATCTTGAGAAGAAAAACAAAAAACAAAAAACAAAACAAAAAAACAAAACAAACAAACAAAAAAAAAGAAAGCAAACAAGCAAGCTATTAAGGAAGCCCAACCTAGTCCAGTTTGGGACATTGTTTATCAGCTTATTCCAAGTGTTCTCACTTCCATCCCACTGAAGGCTAAGTGGAACTTCCATATCTGTGGAAGATCACAGATCGTGGCCTGAACAGGTGACTTGCCCGTGAGAAAGGGTTTATGTGAGCTTTGTGTCCTGTTTGTGACAGTAGTCCATCTCATGACATCATGCGACAGACTGTTGGTATAGAGATGGAGTACACTGCAGAGCTGTATTGCCTGTTGTGGTGTTCTCTAGAAGTCTCCCATCAGTTCTGATTCTCCAAGAGGAGGATACACTGAGATGTGCTACATTTCCCAAGGGCCTCCACATGATCTACAATTGATGGGGCTGGGGGTGAAGCTTCTTTTGTGTTGTGGCAGCACAGCGTGCAGCATGGTCGTACCTTTGTGAGAAACGCTCAGCTTCAATCCCTGTGAATCACAGCATCATAGAATGGGCCTGGGTTGGAAAGGACCTCAAAGATCATCTAAGCAGAACCAACCTCTCTGTATTCTCAGAGAGCTTTGTTGGAAAGCTTATCAGGACTGCAGGACTTGGATTGCAAACACGTGCTTGAAGTGTGGGCGGACTGCCCATCTCCTGACAAGTCTGTAAACTTTCTGAGTGCTTTTGAAAAGGGAAAAGAAATACATGTATCTATTTGTTTTCTCTTGTAGAACTGTTCTTCAAGAGATTGCCTTCCACCAATTTTCCTCCTTTCATACTCAGAACATACTGGTCTTTATTAAGCTCACCACTCTATTCTACGGAGCTACAGGCATATATAATAAAAACGTTGTGTCCATTTTGAGTGAAGTGTGAGTCAGACAAACTCAAAAAAGAAGAGTGAATAAGCCAGGAGTAAAGTGTGAGTAAAGATGAAGAAAAGTTTGATTCCACCTTGAGTAAAGTGTGAGTCAAAAACGCACAAAAAAGAAGTGTGAGTAAACCCGGAGTAAAGTGCAAGTGGAATTGGAGTAAAGTGTGAGGTAACACCAAGTGAAGCCAATCAGAGCCCTGAGATGTTCTTTCTTCTTCTAGTGGTGTTCTTGGTTTTTATGAGCTTGAGCTGGCTTGAGCTGGGCAGAAAAAAACCGGATGAGGTTTAACAAAAGCAAGTGTAGAGTCTTGCATCTGGGGAGGAATAATTCCATGCACCAGTACAGGTTGGGGGATGACCTGCTGGAGGGGAGCTCTGCGGAAAGGGACCTGGGTGTCCTGGTGGACGACAGATTGGCCATGAGCCAGCAGTGTGCCCTTGTGACCAAAAAGGCCAATGGCTTACTGGGGTGCATTAAAAAGAGCGTGTCCAGCAAAAAACAAAACAAACAAACAAAAAAACACAGATGGAAAGTACAAGATTGTTTAGTAGGCCAGTTTTGAGGAGAAGTGTGCCTCTTACAGTTGTCCGTCAGTGGTATTCTGACTTGACCAACCTCCCCCTTTTTCTTTTGCCATTGACAGATGACTGCAAAAGTGTGTCTTTCCTGGACATACACAAGAGAAATGTCATGAAGTAGGGATTGACGATGGCCAGCTGCCGATTGAATTCGGGTGGTGATCTGGACTAGAGCCTGCTCAGCCTCAGGCATCAGTACGATTGCATCATTAGCACATCTCCCCCTTAACAACTGTAACAACGGTTCCAGTTGTGTGTTAGAAATGCCAACCGATGGCCATAGCCAGTGTAAGTGACCTAAAAGCGTTTGAAAGTCGGTGAGTGTAGAAATATCAATTTTCAATTCTGCAGTCTGAGGGTATATCATAGCATCTGACAGTTTCCAACCCAGATTTAACATAGGAAAGGTGCGTTGCACTTTCTCTGGTGCCACCGTAAGGCCAAATTGAGAGAGATGGGAGATTAATTGCATTTCCCAGCTATTATCAAAAGGCTGTTCCTGACAGCACAGGATGTCATCCTTGTAATGATAAATAATCATATGAGGGTTGGCTTTACAAATAGGTTGCAAGGCAGTGGCTACGAACAGATGGCACAGTCAGAGAATTCTTCAAGCCTTGAGGCAGTACAACACATTCATGCCAAGAGGCTGGCTCTGCTTTATTGACAGATGGCACAGAGAAAGCAAAACACATGCAGCCTTTCTTGTGGCGTGTCTCCCGTATTCCCTCTTTTTTGTTTATGAAGAATGGATTTCAACGTGAGATGAGTACGCTCAGTGATTGCTTGTCCAGTGGGAGAATGAGGAATGCCTGCAATATGTCTAACACCCCATACTTGGAGGAAAGTTCAAATGGCTTTAAAGTATAAGCTAGTCTGTTATAAGCCTTAACCAAGTTACACTCAGGGCTGCAGAGATGCAGCAGCAAGTGATGTAGGGTTGAGTAAACCATGAGTAAAGGGTCAGTAAATGTGGCATAAAATGTGAGTAAAACCAGAGTAAGAAGTGAACTCACCCGGAGTTGAGTAAGAATAATCCCAGAGCAAAGAGTGTGCAAGCCTGGTGAAAAGTGTGAGAAAATCCTGGTGAAAACTGTGAGTAAACCAGGGGTAAAGTTTGAGTAAACTCAGAGTAAAGAGTAAGAAACACCTGGAGTAAACTGTGGAAAGGCTTGGAAGAGAGAGCATACACACCTGGAGTAGGGTGTCATAAAAAGTGTGAGTGCAAAGTGTGAGTAAAGCCCAGAGTAAGGAGTGGATGCACCCCAAGTAGACTAAGAGTAAACCCAGAGTAAAGGGTGTGTTACTCTGGTGTAAAATCTGAGTAAAACTGGACAAAACTGTGAGTTAGACAAGAGCAAGGTGTCAGTAAACTCGGATTACAGTGTGAGAAACACCTAGCATAAAGTGTGGGTAGGCCCAAAAGACAGAGCATACACTCCTGAGAAATTTTGCCAGAAAAACCCGGATAAAACTGTGAGTAAACCCAGAGTGAAGTGTGAGTAAAGTAATGAAAATTTGAGAAACCCTGGAGTAAAGTGCAAGTCAAACACACTCAAAAAAGAAGTGTGAGTAAACTCCATTTGGTGAGCTTCTCTGTCATCTAGCAACACAGTTGGCTCCAGTGTCCCAGCATCAAAGTGACCAGGTGGCAATGGGTTCCTTTGTGTGCTGTGCAAAATCTTTCCTCTTTCATCCAGCAGGAACTGGGATTACAGATATGCTGGAGGACCTGCAGGAAAGTGGTGTGGCCAAAAGGCGGTGGGGTGGTGTCTGTGTGGAAGAAATGAGAAGGGATGTCCAAGGAGTCCTGGAGCAAGGTCAGGGTGAGCACATCATGAAGCCTCTGGGAATCCGTCTGATAAAGAAAGGAAGCAGCCTTTCTTCAAAATAGGTCAAAAGAGAGCCTGAAGAATCCAGGAGCAGGGATGTGTGCCAGAAAAAAAGAAAACAAAAAAGCAGAATCCATGCACTGAGTGTGGAAACAACATTGAAAAAGATTCCAGCATCGTTAACCACCAGTGCATGCGCTCAGCAATGAGTCCATACAAGTGCTGTGACTGTGGGAAGAGCTTCAGAATGAGATCCCACCTCACCTACCACCAGTGCATCCACACAGGAGAGAGACGCAGCAGGTGCTCTGAGTGTGGGAAGAGCTTCACACGGAGTTCCCACCTCACCTCCCACCAATGCATCCGTACAGGTGGGAGACCCTTTAAGTACTCTGAGTGTGGGAAGAGCTTCAAAAGCAGTTCTGAATTGAAGCTGCAACAGCTCTTCCACACAGGAGAGAAACTCTACAAGTGCTCTGAGCATTGGAAGAGCTTCAAAAGCAGTTCCCACCTCACCTACCACCAGCGCTTCCACACACTAGCAATACCCTACATGTGCTCTGAGCATTGGAAGAGCTTCAAAAATAGTTCTGAATTGAAGCGTCACAAGCGCTTCACACAGGAGAGAGAACCTTTCAGTGTCCTGAGTGTGCAAAGATCATTGTGGGTGACGGCAACCCTGGTTGTAAGGCTCCCACGGGCTCCATTATTTTCTTAATTTTCCTCAAATTGTGTAAGAGCCTGCATCTTCCTGATTTCTTTTTATAATGAATATGGGGGTATTCCACGGGCTTGTGGAACAAACAATATGTCCTGCTTCGAATTGTTCTTGAACTAGTTTTTGGGCTTCTGATGATTTTTCCTGAGTTAGCAACCACTGATCCACCCATACCAGGTTATCAGTTTTCCATTGTAACTTTATGGGTTGAGGCCACTGCTCAGTGGCAGCGACTGATAAATCGCTGATGGCGAAACCAACCTGAAATGAAGTTGAGCCATCACGTCCTGACTATATATATATAATATAAGGCACCGTATATCTTGCCTTGAATTATGATTGGGCCAGTTATTGTGGTAGCTATTTTTACCGGGTTTTGATCAATCAATGTTGTGCTTACTGCGGTAACCAAGTCTGATCCCAGACTCCCTCGGGTGGCTGGCTGTAATTGTCAGTTTCCCTGACCCTATCTACAGGCTAAAGTTGCATGTGAAGCATTCTTGCAGTTTTCGCACCAAACCTGTTCTCTACATTGTTTCCTAATATGTCCCCTGTTTCCACACCTAAAGCATGACCCTTGCGACTCAGCCCTCTCCTTCATCCCCAATGGCCTTAGTGCAGCTGCTAAAGCGGCAGTGACTGATTCCACTGAGGTACACATTGATTGTTCCACTACTCTCCCAATCATAGCTGCAGATGCGTCTACACCAGATTGGTTCACCTTCTCTATCATATCTGCTACACTGGCTGATCGTGGCAACTGCAATAGGATACTCCGTGTTTTTGCATTGGCCTTCTCTACTGCTAATGTTTTCAGCATAATTTCCTTGGCTTCTGGGGTGAGGCTGGATTCAGGCATTAGGGAGTCTGTTAATTTGTCTATAAAGGAGGAAAATGGTTCCCCATCTGACCACTTAATTGTAACGTAGTATGGTTGCACCTCTTCTTAGGGCACAAATTGCAAGGCCATTTGAGCGCAGCGCACGCTTTCCCATAGAATGGGTGCAGGGAAAGTCATCTGAACCTGAGTGGTTGTGTAATTGCCCATCCCCATTAACATATCTGGGGTAACATTAGCAAGCGGGTCACCCAGAGGTCTATTTACTCTGGTCGAAGCCTCACACTCCATCCACCAGGCCTTTTCCCACACCATCAATTGTGAGGGTCAGCAAATCAGTTTCATTATATGCTTAATATCTTCTGGCACCATCATATTCGTGGACCATAACCATTGTAACATTTGCCTGGCTGCCCATAATCAGCCACAGTATTACATAACTGTTGTAGCAGCTTCCAGTCTATTTGTACATATTTGGCGACCTGCCCATTCCCGTGCCCAGGCTGATGAATTACCAGATATGCCCCTTGTGTTAACGACCTGACCACCCCCCATTCTCCTTCCAGGACTGCATCCCTTATTATTGCTGACCATTCTCCACCCCCCATAGGTTGTACAGTTAAGCCACCACGTCCCCCCAATCTCCCGCCAACTCTCCTTTCCCGAGAGGTAGCTTCATCATCGCTGGATGATGATTGACCTGATTTGGGATTCAGAAGAATCGGCCGTGCTGGCAGCCTGGGTTGGGTAGATTGATCTGATCCATCCGTCACGGATGGGGTAGGCAGCGATGGGGTCTTGGGATCAATCTTCTTGGGGCAGTCCAATGAGGGGAATTTGGATTGCAAACTTCAGCTTCCAGCATAATTGGTGGGGTTGATGGTTCAAAGATTGACTGTCCCCCACCCCGAACACCGATTCTGTCGTCTTACTGCCTTCAGCCAGGTCTAAAACTTGCACCACATTCTGGGCAGTATTTTTCTCTACCTGGTATTTCTTTAGGCAGTTAATAACCTCCCGCCAAGGGCTCTGCATCCTTTTTGCCCACTTTTCTACATCTATTACAGCGTCCCAAATAGCATCACCACTCCTTAATTTCGAAAAGACCTGTACTGAATCATTGAAATGCCCTTTTGCCCGGCCCATTGTAACTAATGCAGATAGGACTTTGGCACTGAGCTTTATGCCTCACTTCTCTAAGAAGCTCTCTGATAATGACAGGGCTACCTCCAGCTCCACGTTGTCTTCCTTCACGGTTTTAGCGAGCGCTCACTCGTCTGGCGTCCTTCCTCCCATAGCAAAGCCCCAAAGCTTTTCAGACTGCCTCCGCTCCCTGTTCGGGCGCCATTTGGGAGCGGGATTGTGGGATCTTAGAGATGACTCGATACCAGTTAGCAGCTAAGTAATGGTAGAGCATCAGAGTATATAACCTTACAGTACACTTGTAGCCTTCTCATTGGGCACTACTCATTTACGTCAACCTGTAACCATGACAACATGAAGTTCCCCGCTACGCCTACTTCCCATAACAGCTTCCTCATACAGCTTAACTTGCAACTAGGTGTTTAATGGTGCTTTAATAGTTGTTTAATAGTGCAAATGGGATCCTGGGCTCCATCAGGAGAGGGGTGGCCAGCAGGGACAGGGAGGTGATTGTCCCTCTCTACACGGCTCTTGTGAGGCCCCATCTGGAGTACTGTGTCCAGGTGTGGAGCCCTCATTACAAGAAAGACATAGAGATTTTGGAAAGGGTCCAGAGGAGGGCGACTAAGATGATCAAGGGGCTGGAGCACCTCCCCTATGAGGACAGGCTGAGGGAGTTGGGCTTGTTCAGCCTGGAGAAGAGAAGGCTGCGGGGTGACCTCATTGCAGCCTATCAATACCTGAAGGGAACCTACACCCAGGAGGGGAGTAAACTCTTCAAAAGGGCTGACAACAGCAGGACTAGGGGAAATGGTTTTAAGTTGAAGGAGGGAAGATTTAGGTTAGATGTTAGGGGGAAGTTCTTTACTAGGAGAGTGGTTAGGCCCTGGAACGGGCTGCCCAGGGAGGTTGTGGATGCCCCGTCCTTGGACGTGTTTAAGGCCAGGTTGGACGGGGTCCTGGGCAACCTGATCTGAATATGTATGTTGGTGGCCCTGCTAGGCAGGGGGGTTGGAACTACATGATCCTTGGGGTCCCTTCCAACCCGGGTGATTCTGTGATTCTGTGATTCTGTGATTCTGTTTACTTAAATTGCCTTACAAGGCTATCATATTGTCACGGAGTTGACTAGATCAATCTATGTCCGTGACAGGGGCGACAGGCCTCTGCCCTCCCCCCCACCCCAGTCCCACAAAAAATGGGAAGGAAGGAAGGGAGGAAAAGAGCAGCGGCAACAATCTATGGAGGAAAACTTATTTTACTATAATATCGGAATACAAGATAACACAATAGATACAATTTAATTGAAATTGAGATTAATAAATCAGACAAGATGAGAGAGAGGCTTCCCGGGACTGAGTCAAACCTGAAAAGCTTGGAACGGCTAGGAAAGCACCCTCCAGCACCCACTGCCAGGCAGCAAGAGAGCGCCCCCCTCACCCGGAAGGGCCAGATCCCGTGACTTCTGTAATGTACAGGGATTGGTACCTGGGATTGGGCATTAACACTTTAATACCCCGTACACTACATGATGTTTTGATGTGGAATACTGAAACCCAAAATAAAAACAAACAAACAAACAAACAAAAAACATAGAACCATGACACATGTCCTTTATACTCTGAACATGGCCTTGGTTTTCAAGCAAGTCCTCAACACATGTGCAAGGCTGTTACATGTTACTGGTTTCTCACATTGGCATCCAAAGCTGGAGGCCCTGTGTGCTGCAGCATCATCTGGGCATCTGGGCTCTGCAGGCTGGAGATGCAGGGCAGGTGGGATGGGATGTTGTTGCTGTGTGTATTTGGTGGGATGGATGGAATGGAGCTTACAGTTCTGCTCACAGGAGCAGACGTACTCTCTGTCTTGCTTAGGGGACTAAATATCAGTCAGAGGGCAAAATACAGTGTGAGGGCAATCTTTTTGCTTCTCAAAATTCCTACTGCTGCTGTTGTCTACAGTGACAATGTCTCACATTCTTTGAGTGAGGAAATGCAAAACTGTGCAGTCAGAACTCATGCCCCTAGAAGAACGTTTAGAATGCAGGGCAGGGGGCCAGACAGGGCACTGCGTCAATATCAGTGCCACCAAAAAAGGATGGACAGTCTCAGCAATTGGTGGCCCCTGGCTGGGGAGCACTGAGGCTCCCTTTTGCTGCTTGGCTGAAGGGGCAGCGTTGTGATCAAGGCTTTGGGTATTCTGATCTTGTGCAGGAAGAAACAGGGTGTGTGGGCTACTGATGGACTCGGACTGAGCAAGTGGGGCACACGTGTGCTGAGGAACAAGCTCTCTGGAATGATTTCCAAGTCTTTAAACAAGGTCCAAAGAGGCAAGAGAGGGGAATTCAGTGTGGCAGAGAAGGGCCGAGGGATGTTGTCACTGTGGGAGATTGTTGGAGATTGCAGGGAAAACCTCTGAGCTCTCCCATAGAATCATATGGGGATTCCTCAGAGAAGGTCATGTTGCCAATACCCTATCCAAAATCTTCCTGTGTCCCTCCAAGTGCAAATGCACCTGCTGCTTCCCTGAAATGCCTGTAGACCAGTGCGCATAGCATGGGAAATGAACAGGATGAGCTGGAGATCTGTGTACAGTCACAGGGCCATGATCTCACTGCAGTCACGGAGATTTGGTAACACAGTTCATGTGACTGAATGCTGCCATGGAGGGCTGTGTCCTTTTCAGGAAAGACAGGCTGGGGAAGCAAGGTGGAGGAGTTGCCCTTTATGTGAGAGAGCTACTAGAATAGACTGAGGTGCACCCGTAAGAGGGTGAAGAACGTGTGGAGAGCAGGGCTGGTATGGCTGGCAGTGCTGTGGGGTGTACTCCAGTCACCAGATCAGGAGGATGAAGTCGATGAGGCCTTCTACATGCAGCTGGAAGTAGCCTTGCAATCCCATGCATTGGTTCTCATGGGGGACATGAATCATCCACATATCTGCTGCGTGCCCAATGGGCAGGGCTTGGAACTAAGCCCAACTGGTGACCCGTTACAAGTGGTGTCCCCACGAGGTCGGTACTGGGGCCCATCTTGTTTAATATCTTTACTGATGGCCTTGATAAAGGCACTGAGTGTACCCTCTGTAAGTCTGCAGATGACACCATGTTGGGAGATAGTGTTGATCTCCCTGAGGGTAGGGAGGCCCTTCAGAGGGATCTGGATAAGCTGGATCACTGGGTAATTGTCCCCCTCTACTCAGCACGGGTGAGGCTGCACCTCGAGTACTGTGTTCAGTTTTGGGCCCCTCACTACAAGAAAGACTTTGAGGACCTGTAACATGTCCAGAGAAGGGCAACAAAACTGGTGAGGGGTCTGGAGCACAAATCCTATGAGGAATGGCTGAGGGAGCTGGGATTGTTTAGTCTGGAGGAGGTGCAGAGGAGACCTCATTTCACTCTCAAACTTTGGCCTCTTTTCCCAGGCAACAAACAGGACCCAAGGAAATGGCTCTAAGTTGTACCAAAGGAGATTTCGGTTAGACATAAGGGAGAACTTTTTTCCCTCAAAGAGTGGTCAGACAATGGAATGGCCTGCCCAGGAACTGGTGGAGTCATCACCCCTGGCAGTGCTCAAGAGGCATCTGGATGAGTGGCTATGAGATATGGCTTAGGGGCTTGTAGTAGCAATGGTAATGGGAGGATGATTGGACTGGATGATCTTGCAGGTTGTTTCCAACCTTGTGATTAAAAGATTCTATGATTCACATTCCACTGAATGTGGAAGAGCCTTGGGACATCAGGGAGGGACAGGACCACCCTTCCGAGAGGCTGCAGCTATGGCCCTACCCTTCTGTTGCATCAGAGAAACCAAGGGCTTGCCTCACTCTCAAAGCACCTGCACAGGGTCTTTGCCTGCCGGGAATCACGACCTCCTATTATCTGCTCTAACATGGATGTGGGGAGGCTTTGTTGGTAATGGCTCCATAGGGACCAATTAACACTCCAACACTCTCCAGCATTTCTAGACAGCATTTTGATTGCACCTTCCTCATTTGGTTGCAGCCGTCTTCTCTCAGTACCTGAAGTTCATGGACACCACATTCGCTGTGGGGCTAATTACAGTGCAGAAAGACCTAACAAGGCATTTCCCTCAAGTCTTCAAGACTTGAACTGTTCATGAGGGAGGTCTCAGTGTTGCAGACAAAGTTTTCCAGGAGCACTGTCCAAAAAAGGAGTTGCCGTATTTAAGGGTATTTAGAGGGGACTTTTCAAAGACAACCCAGAATGGAACTTTCTGCCCTGTGTTAATTTTCCTGCCCTTAGGATAGGGATGACTGGCAAAATGGGAGAGGAGCTGTTTATGTTGACACATCACTGAGACTGCTGTACTGCAGCTTTGGAGATGAGTAGGATTGTGAGCAGCATCCTCATGTTCCATCAGCCTTACCTCACTCAGTGTACAGAATGAGCATTAGCTTTCTTCATCCCATTCAAGCTTTCATATCAGAAAGTTTACTGACACGCCTGAAGGCTGTGCTGCCATTCAGCAAGACCTGGACAGGCTGGAGAGCTGAGCAGTAAGAAACCTGATGAGGTTCAACAAAAGCAAGTGTAGAGTCTTACACCTAGGGAGGAATAATTGCATGCAGTGGTACAGGTTGGGGGATGAGCTGCTGGAGAGGAGGTCTGCAGAGAGGGACCTGGGTGTCCTGGTGGACGACAGGTCAGCCATGAGCCAGCAGTGTGCCCTTGTGGCCAAAAAGGCCAATGGCATCCTGGGGTGCATTAAAAAGAGCGTGGCCAGTAGGTCGAGGGAGGTGATCCTCCCCCTCTACTCTGCCCTGGTAAGGCCTCATCTGGAGTACTGCGTCCAGTTCTGGGCTCCCCAGTACAAAATAGAGAGGGACCTTTGGAAAGAATCCAGTGGAGGGCCACAAAGATGGTGAGGGGCCGGAGCATCTCTCCTGTGAAGAAAAGCTGAGTGAGCTGGGTCTGTTTAGCCTTGAAAAAAGATGACTGAGTGGGGATCTAATCTAGGTTTATAAATACCTGAGGTGTGGGGGCATAGTGGTGAGGCCAGTCTCTTTTCAGTGGTTTGTGGAGACACGACAAGGGGAAATGGACATAAGCTGCAGCATAGGAAGTTCTGCACTAATGTGCGCAAGAATTTTGTTAGGTGAGGTGACGGAGCACTGGAACAGGCTGCCCAGGGGGGTTGTGGAGTATCCTTCTCTGGAGATGTATAAGACTCGCCTTGACGCCTACCTATGCGACCTGGTGCAGGGAACATGCTTTGGCAAGGGGGTTGGACTCGATGATATCTAGAAGTCCCTTCCAACTCCTACAATTCTGTGATTCCATGATTATACCTGCAAAGATAAGCATGCACACAGATACTGCCCTGCAAACAGGCAGTTTCCTGATAGGCAAAAATGGGTGCACTGACTTTCGGGTGGCGAGTGTGACAGCAGAAAGGAAAAGAAAGAAAAGACACAAGACTTGTAAACAAAAGGCCAATAGACACCAATAGAAGGCCTGTTTCTCTCCCTCCTGGTACGGAAATGCCTTCCCAAAAGCAAGCAGTGGGTTGGAGGAGGCACCAAAACCAAATCCTGATTGCACCTTTCCCTCTCCTTATTCCACTTGCAGACATCTATTTTGAGAACAAAAAACAAGACGACAGTGAAGAAAGCTTCAGTAAAACTCAGCTACTTTATTGACCCCCTTCCCTTTCCTCTACAGATGATTTTCAGAATACCTCCACGAGACACGTTACTGCTCTCCTGACCCTTCCCTCAGATTCATCAGAGCACTCACAAATTACTGAGAGCAACACATGCACACAGACACACAGAACATCCCTACACAGACGCCTCTCCTTAGGAAACGGCGTCAAAAAGCTGCTGGCAGGAAGAGCAGAAGAGGAAAGCAGGATTTGGGTAGCAAGGAGAGGCCATCTGAAGCTCCTGGGTTAAATCCATTCTGCAGAGGGTGCCAGTGATGCCATCTCCTTTGCAAACTCCTCCTGTGTGGGGAGAAGCATCTGGGTCTCCCTCATCCTTGCGCTCACCAAAATTCTTAAGGTCTCTCTGTAGGGGGTTTCCCCATGAGAAAGGAGGTGCCAGCCCAGAGAGAAACTTCCTGCACCAGACACTTGCAGGGCCTCTTTATCACAAGGACTGGACAATGTTTAATGACGACTGAGCTCAGGATGAGCTCTTCCTGGCGTGCAGGCATTTCTAGGGTCAATGCTCTGAGAGGATCCCCTGGCAAAAGCTCTTCCCATACATGGCTGTGACACATCCCACTCTGGATTCTCCTTTGCATGGCCACTCAACACAGCAACTGCAGCTGGAGGACAGCAATATGCATAATTCTCATGCAACAAAGGAGAAAGAGGATTGAGTTTGGCCGCAGAGCTCTTCCTCTACTCAAGAGATTTGTAAGGTTCATTACCACACAAAGCCACAGGTGGTCATCATGCTGTGGCTCTGGCTGTAGCTCTTCCCACCTTTGGAGCTCTGCAGGCTCTGTATCTTGTGTGGCTGTGCTGGTAGGTAATGAGGCTGGAACTGCTTTTGAAGGCTCCCCGTATCTTGTGATTCTTCTATAGCCTGCACGCGCTGTGGATGTGCTTGTGGATGTTGAGATTAGACCTTCTTTTATAGCTCTTCTCACACTCAGGACACTGAAAAGGTCTCTCTCCTGTGTGGATGCCCTTGTGGTGCTTCAATTCCGAACTGCTTTTGAAGCTCTTCCCACACTCAGGACACTTATAGGGTCTCTCTCCTGTGTGAAAGCGCTTGTGGTAGGTTAGGTGGGAACTGCTTCTGAAGCTCCTCCCACACTCAGGACATTTGTAAGGTTTCTCCCCTGTGTGGATGCGTTGGTGCCTCTTTAAATCAGAATGGTTTGTGAAGCTTTTCCCACACTCAGGACACTGAAATGGTTTCTCTCCTGTGTGTATGCGATCGTGCAGCTTCAATTCAAAACACCTCTTGAAGCCCTTCCCACACTCAGAGCACTTGTACGGTTTTTCAACTGTGTGGATGAGGTGGTGCGACTTCAATTCAGAACTGCTTCTGAAGCTCTTCTCACACTCAGAGCACTTGTAGGGTCTCTCCCCTGTGTGGATGAGATGGTGCCTGTTTAAATCAGAACTGATTGTGAAGCTCTTCCCACACTCAGAGCACTTGTAGGGTTTTTCACCTGCGTGGATGCGATAGTGCGACTTCAATGAAGAACTGCTTCTGAAGCTCTTCTCACACTCAGGACATTTGTAGAGTCTCTCCCCTGTGTGGATGCGCTGGTGCCTCTTCAAATTAGAACTGATTGTGAAGCTCTTCCCACACTCAGAGCACTCGTAGGGTCTCTTCCCTGTGTGGAAGCGCTGGTGCAGCTTCAATTCAGAACTGCTTCTGAATCTCTTCCCACACTCAGGACACTGAAACGGCCTCTGTCCTGTGTGTCTGCGCTTGTGCAGCTTCAATGCAGAACAGCTCTTGAAGCTCTTCCCACACCCAGAGGACTTGTTTGGGCTCATTGATGAGCGAATGCACTGGTGGTTAATGATGCTGGAATCTTTTTCAAAGCTATTTCCACACTCAGTGCATGGATTCTGCTTTTTCTTCTGGCACACATCCTTGCTCCTGGGTTCTTCAGGCACTCTTTGACCTACGTTGAAGTCCAACGGGCTCCTCCCTGTCTTTCCCAGACCCTTTCCCAGTGGCTCCGTGATCTGCTCACCCTGACCTTGCTCCAGGCCTCCTTGGACATCCCTTCTCATTTCTTCCACACAGACAGCACCCCATGCCCTTTTGGCCACACCACTTTCCTCCAGGTCCTCCAGCATATCTGCAATCCCAGTTCCTGCTGGATGAAAGAGGAAATCCAGAAATAGCACACAGTGCCCAAAATAAAACACAGACAGACATGGCTCTTCCAGACCCAACCTCCTCCTTCCCTCCACCACCTCACCTGGGCTGAGGTCTCCTGGCATGGCCTCAGGGCTACACACATCTGGGATCCAGGGCTCTTCCCCTCCTTCAAGCAGGGAGATCACCATAGGTTTGGGGGCTGGAAGTGGAGCTTCAATGAGAGAAACAGGGGAGATGAGAACAATTCCTTCATTCTGGCACAGTACCTGTTCAACAGCTCTACTCTGTGTCCCCTCCCCAAGGAGAATTTTCAATTTCAGCCTGAATGACACTGAGCACACAGCTTCCTTTGGAGCAAAGAGTCCTTATACAACTCTGAAAACTCTAAAGGGATTTTTTTCCTTAACATTAACTTGAGAACAGTTTGTTTATTTTCTGACAAATATCAATGACCAAGGCATCAAAATGTTTATGGCAACTGAGTGCAAAACCCTACATTGTAAAGGAGTAAGCAGGGAGTCATCTGTTAGCTGGAGATGTTGGCACGATGTAAAGCACCAACACAAGGGCTGGTTTTCTCCCTCCTGGCTGATGCCTGCTTGCGAGCAATGACTCTGGAGTGTTTATGAGTCTGCTGTGCATACTAATCCTTTCTGAAAATCACAATTCTCAGTCTTTCCTTTGTTGCTGTTGTAGCTATCAGTATGTAACTGCAAGGCAATTATGTTAGTTCCAGCTTGCAGAGGTTCATTCTGCACAGCCAAAGGTGCCCTAACGAGGAGGAAAGGCAGCAAAGCCCTCACCCAGCGAGGCCACGCACTGGTACGTCTCCAGCATCACGTCCCGGTACAGCGCTCGCTGCGCAGGGTCCAGCAGCGCCCACTCCTCCCTGCTGAAATACACGGCCACCTCCGCAAAGCTCACGGGCTCCTGCAAGCAAAGAGGCTCCTTGCTGGGAACAGCCAAGGCCCAGGGAAGCAGCTCAAACAGGACACAAACTCCCGTCCCAGATGCTTCTCTGGCCCCAGCACACACACGCTGGCTGAGGCCACCTCCCTCTCCCCCTGCATTCACATCCCTCGCCCCTCGGCCTCTCCTGCCTGCTTCCCCCAGCCCCTACCTGAGATGCATGTGCGGTGGCCATCTGCTGCTCTCCCGCAGCTGAGATGATCCCGGCTGGATGGCAGAAGTTGAACTGGAGCCTGCAGGGACAAGAGAAATGGCAGGGGAGCTGTGAGGGAAACGCAGCAGTCCCTGTCCCAGCCCAGCCCTCCACAGCCCATCTGCAGGGCACTGTGTGGGGGATGGCACAGCAGGCCTTGCACAGGAACACAAGCAGCAACAGCACTGGTAACACTCTGGCTGAAGCTGATTACAAATCACAAAGCTGACTCAGACTGGGTGGCACAAAGAACTGACAGCCGGTTGAACAGCTGAGGGTACATGGACTGTATGCCTAAAGAGAATGCCTATCAAGGAGGCAGTCATCTTATCCCTAAACAGGGAGCAGCCCAAGCGCCCCTTGAGCTCTCCTGCACAGCAAGGGCTGCACGACAGGATCTCCCCATAGTCAGGGATGGCTCTCAAGGTCACACCTCTACAGAGATCCCTATCAGCTTGATATCAAGACACCTTGCTGACACAGATCTTCTGTAAGAGACTCATGGTTAGTTGGAGCTTTGTGAGCTTCTCTAAGGTGCTTTGTTAGAGTGATTATCTGAAGGTAATCACAGCATCAGAGAATACCCGGGGTTGAAAAGGACCACAATGACCACCTAGTTTCAAGAAACTGCTATGTGCACAGACACTGTCCAGCAGACCAGTCTGCGGAGCCACATCCCAAAGGCCCAAAGGATGGGGCATCCACATCCTCTATGGGCAACCTGTTCTTGTGCCTCACCACCCACTCAGAGAGTGAAATACCTTCTCCTGATATCTAAAATAATCTCCTCTGTCTCAAATTAAAACCATTCCCCATGTCCCACTGCTATCCACGCTTGTAAGCAGCCGTTCCCCTCCAGTTTATACGTTTCCTTCAAGCCCTGTGTCATGGTTCTATGTTTTTGTTTTTGTTTTTTTTTTGTTTTGTTTTTGGATTTCAGTATTCCACATCAAAACATCATGTAGTGTACAGGGTATTAAAGTGTCACTGCCCCAATTCCAAGTACCTAACCCTGTACATTACAGCAGTCACGGGATCTGGCCCTTCCAGGTGGGGGGGGGGGGCGCTCTCTTGCTGCCTGGCAGTGGGTGCTGGACGGTGCTTTCCTAGCCATTCCAACCTTTTCAGGTTTGACTCGGTCCCGGGAACTCTCTCTCTTATCTTGTCTGATTTATTCATCTCAATTTCAATTAAATTGTATATATTGTGTTATTTTGTATTCCAATATTATAGTAAAATAAGTTTTCCTCCATAGATTGTTGCCGCTGCTCTTTTCCTCCCTTCCTTTCTTCCCATTTTTGTGGGACTGGGGTGGGGGGGGGAGGGCAGAGGCCTATCGCCCCTGTCACGGACATAGATTGATCTGGCCAACTCCGTGACAGATTTTTGGCGCCCAACGTGGGGCGACTGCTTTTTAGTTTTTTGAACGAATCTTTTTTTCTCTCTGCTCTTAGAGAGCTTCGTTAGGGAGCATTATCAGTAGTTCAGGTTTCTGTGCTGGAAAACCTGACCTTGAAAGATTAGGCGTACTGCCAGTTTTCTGGGATATTTGTAAACTTTGAGCACTGCTTAGTCTGAGTAGTGCCTTTTTTCCTTTTTTTTTCCCTCCTCTTGTTAGCTTCAATTCATTAACCCTTTTTTAGCTAGCATCAGCGATGAACCCACTCATTATCGTGGGGGTGCTGGGTAAAGGATTAAAAGCAATGGTGTTATTCACAACCTACTGGCCAATAATCCAGCTCATAACTATGTGTTGTGGAATTGCAACCATACATAGGTACCTAATGACACTGATGGAGACACCTATGTTTTACCTATTTGCAATGTGGTATCATTTGAACTTTGACATCTACATCCCAGAAGGAATGGCTAATTTCACAAACAACTACATCCCAGAAGGAATGGCTAATTTCACAAACAACTACATCCCAAATGGAATAGCTAATTTTACAAACAACACGATGTTCAGACCAGTCTCCGGGTTTTCTTCTTGGTTTGTCAAACGTTTTTTGAATCCTGAATTAATACCCATGTTGTTGTTCGCGTCATCAATTTTCCTGAATGTATTCCTATGCATTTGTATTAAGGGAAAGGAGTCTCTTTCAAAACTAGAGAATGATGATTGGCAGGGAATATGGAGAGGTTTAGGAAAGGTTTTAGAAGCATGGGGACCCGCAGTGTCATGGCATTTTACTCTTGAACACCTGTGGGATCCTGAGAAACTAAGCCAGTATTTGAGTCAGGGACTATGCGGCTTACATAAATCTAAGAGGTACAACTGATTTGGGGTTTGGCTTGTGCTTACCGTGCCCTATATAATACCATTCTGGAGAGAGAGAGTTTCCGAGCTGAGGTTCAAGCCAAAGGGGAAAATCCCCAAGTCAAATCTAATCAATCACAGGAGACACCAGTAACAATACCAGTTGCTCCTGTGGAGGACAAGAAATGGAAACGAGTGTCTTCGCGTCTTGAATGAAAAAGAGAAGAAGAGGAGGAGGAGGAGGAAGATCCAGGCGAGGGGCCCTCCTCAGAACCACCACCATCGCGAAAGGCAAAAGCAAAAACTAAGAGACACGCAGAAGAGAGTGATGAAGAGGAAGTTTCTATTACTACTCGCCGGCCTCTAAAGATGACTGAAATCCAAGGTTCAAGAAAGGAGTTTACACGGCGCCCAAATGAAACTCTTGTTTCCTGGTTGGTTCGCTGCTGGGACAGTGGGGCCCATAGCTTGTCTCTGGATGGTAATGAAGCTTGCCAACTAGGTGGCATTGCCAGAGATCCAGCTATTGATAGAGGAATTAGTCGATGTTTGGATGAGGCTGCCTCCCTCTGGGAACGAGTGTTAATAGCTGTGAAGGAAAAGTATCCCTTCAAAAATGGCTTGAAGATTGCGATGAAGAAATGGGGTACAGTTGAAAAGTATTTGAGGGAAATAGGCGTGGTGGAAATGCTGTATGACCCTAACTTTGTTTCTAACCAACCACACCAAAACCGCGACCCTGAAAAGGTGAGGACAACGCCTGAGATATGGCAGAAAATCGTGACAACAGCACCGGACAAATATGCCGCTACACTAACATCAGGATGTGACAGATACGAAGAACAACAGAGAACACCCTTAGTTTATGAATTAATTGTTATGCTCCAAAACTACGAACAATTGCTGTCCCCAGTTCATGCTGCCGTTGCTGCTATATCAAGAATGACAGAGCAAGTGTCTCAACTGATTAACCGTGACAAACCTGTAGCAGTATCAGAGACGCTTGATGAAGATCAGGATAATCAAAAGAGTCTAATGAAGGAGATCAAGGAGATGAAGGTGATGATGCGAGCCCACCTAACTAAAGATGATGAACCTTCCTTCTCATGTGCACCATCAAAGATCTCAGCTGTTAGAAGCAAACGCTCTCTGGCTCAAGTAAGGGGTAATACACCGCGAATTGCCTTATGGTATTACCTACGTGACCATGGAGAAGACATGGGGAAGTGGCACGGTCAACCTACTGTGTACTACGAGCCCGGGTGAAAGAATTACAAAGCAGATCAACCACCAGTGCAGTTGCTCCAGTTACCACAGGTAATGAATAGAGGGGCCCTGCCCTCAATCGGGGGGGGGGGAAAGGGATAATAGAGTATATTGGACTGTGTGGATTCGATGGCCTGGCACATCAGAACCACTGAAATATAAGGCACTGGTGGACACTGGTGCACAGTGCACTCTGATGCCCTCGAGTCACCAAGGGACAGAATCAATCCATATTTCGGGAGTGACCGGGGGCTCTCAAGAATTGACTGTGTTGGAAGCTGAGATAAGCCTCACTGGTAAGGACTGGCAAAAACATCCTATTGTGACGGGCCCAGGGGCTCCATGTATACTAGGTATTGATTATCTCAGAAGGGGGCATTTCAAGGATCCTAAGGGGTATCGATGGGCCTTTGGAATAGCTGCTGTGGACACAGACAACATTAAGCAGCTGTCTGTTTTGCCTGGCCTGTCAGAAGATCCATCTGTTGTAGGGCTGCTGCGAGTAAAAGAGCAACACGTACCGATTGCTACAAAAATGGAACACAGGCGTCAGTACCGCACCAACAGGGATTCTTTGCTCCCCATTCATAAGTTAATTCGTCAACTAGAGAGCCAGGGAGTGATCAGCAAAACTCACTCGCCTTTTAACAGCCCCATATGGCCAGTGCGTAAAGCCAGTGGAGAATGGAGGCTGACGGTGGACTACCGTGGCCTGAATGAAGTCACACCCTCATTGAGTGCTGCTGTGCCGGACATGTTAGAACTCCAGTATGAACTGGAGTCAAAAGCAGCCAAATGGTATGCCACCACTGACATTGCTAATGCCTTCTTTTCCATTCCTTTGGCCAAAGAATGTAGGCCACAGTTCGCTTTCACATGGAGGGGCGTTCAGTATACCTGGAACCATTTGCCCCAGGGGTGGAAACACAGCCCAACCATTTGCCATGGGTTGATCCAAACTGTACTGGAACAGGGCAGTTCTCCTGAGCACCTGCAGTACATTGATGATATCATTGTGTGGGGCAATACAGCAGAAGAAGTCTTTACAAAAGGAGAGCAAATGATCCAAATTCTTCTGAGTGCTGGTTTTGCTATTAAGCGAAGCAAAGTGAAAGGACCTGCCCAGGAGATTCAGTTCCTAGATATAAAGTGGCAAGATGGCCGTCGTCACATCCCGACAGATGTGATCGACAAAATCACTGCTATGTCTCCACCCACTAGCAAAAGAGAGACACAATGTTTTCTGGGTGCAGTGGGCTTTTGGAGAATGCACGTTCCAAACTACAGCCTCATTGTAAGCCCCCTTTATTATGTGACACGAATGAGAAATGAGTTTACATGGGGCCCTGAGCAGCAGCAGGCTTTTGAACAGATTAAACAGGAGATAGCCCGTGCCGTGGCCCTAGGGCCAGTACGGACGGGACAGGGTATAAAGAACATCCTCTATACTGCTGCTGGAGAGAACGGTCCCACTTGGAGTTTGTGGCAAAGAGCCTCGGGAGAGACCCGAGGCCGACCCCTGGGATTCTGAAGTCGGGCGTACAGTGGGTCTGAAGAGCACTACACTGCAACTGAGAAGGAGATGTTAGCCGCGTATGAGGGGGTTTGGGCTGCTTCTGAAGTAGTCGGTACTGAAACACAGCTCCTTCTGGCACCTCGACTGCCAGTGCTGAACTGGATGTTTAAAGGAAAGGTTCCCTCCACCCATCATGCTATTGATGCCACTTGGAGTAAGTAGATTGCACTGATTACACAACGAGCACGGATGGGGAACCTCAGCCGTCCAGGAATCCTAGAGGTCATCATGGACTGGCCTGAAGGTAAAAAGTTTGGAACACCACCAGGAGAAGAAGTATCACGTGCTAAAGAAGCCCCACCATACAATGAACTACCAGAGAATGAAAAGAAATATGCCCTGTTCACAGATGGATCGTGTTGTATTGTGGGAAAGCATCGCAAATGGAAATCTGCTGTGTGGAGCCCGACACGACATGTTGCTGAGGCCACTGAAGGGAAAGGCGAATCAAGCCAATTTGTAGAGGTAAAGGCTGTCCAACTGGCCTTAGATGTTGCTGAGCGGGAGAGGTGGCCAATGCTCTATCTTTACACTGACTCCTGGATGGTAGCAAATGCCTTATGGGGGTGGTTACAGCAATGGGAGCAAAATAACTGGCAAAGAAGGGGTAAACCTATTTGGGCTGCTGAACTGTGGAAAGACATTGCTGCCCGAACAAAGACTATAGTTGTAAAGGTGCGCCATGTAAATTCTCATGTGCCCAAGAGTCGGGCTACTGAAGAACAGCAAAACAACCATCAGGTAGACCGAGCTGCCAGAATTGAGGTGGCACAAATAGACCTGGACTGGCAGAACAAGGGTGAATTATTTCAGTGGGCCCATGAGACCTCAGGTCATCAAGGGAGAGATACAACATACAAATGGGCTAGAGACCGAGGGGTGGACTTAACTATGGATGCCATTGCACAGGTTATTCATAACTGTGAAACATGTGCCATCATCAAACAAGCCAAGAGAATGAAACCTCTGTGGGAGGAAGGGCGATGGCAAAAGTACAAATATGGGGAGGCATGGCAGGTTGATTATATCACCTTGCCACGATCTCGCAATGGCAAGCATTATGTGCTTACTATGGTGGAGGCAACCACTGGGTGGCTGGAAACATATGCAATACCCCATGCTACTGCCCGAAACACCATACTGGGTCTCGAGAAACAAGTCCTGTGGCGACATGGCACCCCAGAAAGGATTGAGTCAGATAATGGGACTCATTTCAAAAATTCTCTTGTAAATACTTGGGCCAAAGATCATGGCATTGAGTGGATATACCATATTCCCTATCATGCACCAGCCTCTGGTAAAATTGAACGATACAATGGACTGTTAAAAACGATGCTAAAAGCACTGGGTGGCGGAACATTTAAGCACTGGGAGAAGCATTTGGCAGAAGCCACCTGGTTAGTCAATACCAGAGGATCTATCAATCGTGATGGTCCTACCCAATCCAGTTCCCTACATACTGTAGAGGGAGATAAAGTCCCTGTTGTACATGTCAAGAACATGTTAGGAAATGCAGTTTGGGTTCTTCCAGCTTCTGGAAAGGGCAAACCTCTCCGTGGTACAGTTTTTGCCCAGGGACCAGGATCCACTTGGTGGGTAATGCAGAAGAATGGGGATGTTCAATGTGTACCACAAGGAAATTTGATGCTGGAGGAGTGCAGTTACTAATTCTATGTATATGTATATAGCCATGTGTGCATTTTAATCATTTTTTGTTTGTTTGTATATGTGTATATATATATTTTAAGCATGATGTAACGATGTAGAATAAGGGGTGGAATGTCATGGTTCTATGTTTTTTGTTTGTTTGGTTGGTTGGTTTTAATTTGGGTTTCAGTATTCCACATCAAAACATCATGTAGTGTACGGGGCATTAAAGTGTCACTGCCCCAATTCCAAGTACCTAACCCTGTACATTACAGCAGTCACGGGATCTGGCCCTTCCGGGTGGGGGGGGGGCGCTCTCTTGCTGCCCTGCAGTGGGTGCTGGAGGGTGCTTTCCCAGCCGTTCCAACCTTTTCAGGTTTGACTCGGTCCCGGGAACTCTCTCTCTTATCTTGTCTGATTTATTAATCTCAATTTCAATTAAATTGTATCTATTGTGTTATCTTGTATTCCAATATTATAGTAAAATAAGTTTTCCTCCATAGATTGTTGCCGCTGCTCTTTTCCTCCCTTCCTTCCTTCCCATTTTTGTGGGACTGGGGTGGGGGGAGGAGGGCAGAGGCCTGTCGCCCCTGTCACGGACATAGATTGATCTGGTCAACTCCGTGACACCCTGGAAGGCCACAGGGAGGTCTCCCCGATGCTTTCTGTTCTCTAAGATAAAAGAAACTCAAATCCCTCATTGCAGAAAGATTGCCTCGACGGCGGCATCTCCTTGCTCTCCCACCAGGGGGCGCCGCTTCCCATTCAGCTCAGCACGCACACCGCACTCACTTCAGGGCACGGTTCTCAGCACCGTGCGCCCTTTGAAGGCACCTGCAGCTGCCAGGACAGCCTGAACAAAAGCCTTGGGAGGGGTGTGCATAACTCCAGCTGAGCCATCAGCCCAGCCCTAAGCGCACAAAATGTAACGCTGCAAGGGCCGCTAGAGGCAGATGTTGCCTGCTGGGTCCCCGAAGGGAAACTGCGGGCTGCCGGGGACGGTGGAGTGGAAATTCCCCCCTTGGAGGCTTCACGTTCCGACACTCAAAAGGAGGCTTGTATCCATGAATCCACGCCTGCAGAGCTGCAGAGCGAGGTCATCTTGTGTCTCCTGTGGTCCACAAGGAGAAACATGGTCTCAGCTGGGCAGTGTTATAGAAAGGCAACCGGACAGCAGAGCACGCTCAGCCCCTCTGCTCACATGCTGTCTGTCCCAGCTCCAACCCTTGCTTGTGCCCCTCGGAGCCCAAGCCGGGCTGCCACACGCCTGGGAATCGCTGCTCGCCTTGTTGTAGCCCGTCTGGCCCAGCAAACCTGCTATGCAGGGCAGGAGCTGGAGCCGGGACCGGGCTCCCGCCTGGGCTACAGCAGTGCCGGTTCCGCCCCGCCCGGTGACGCTCCCACTCCCCTCCCGCTGCTGCTGGCAGGGGGCAGGAAGCGTGCGCTCCTCTGCCCGAGCCGCGAAGGGCTCCTACCTTGGGTGCGGAGCAGGCTGCTCCCGCCTCTGATGCAGGCAATCGGGCTCCTGGGAGTCGCGGAGAGCAGAGGATGCCGAGTGCCTTCAGCCCGGAGCTGGTCGCAGCACAGCCTCGCTGCTCCTCCTGCCACCGCCGTGCTGCCCGGACGGCTTCCAGCCAGGCTCTGGTCGCTTCGGCACAGCCTCAGGTGCAGGCAGCAATTCCCACAGCGAGCACGCCCCGAGCCGGCTGCCGGGCCTTGGGCAGTTTCACAGCTCCTTCTCATGGCACATCTGCACCCGGGGAAGGGAGGGAGGGATGGGGGCTGCGTTTTGTTATGCTAATGAGCATCGCTTTCTGCTGGCTCTCTTTGCTTCCTTTGCTGGGGACATTCGCACATCCTTGTGGTCACAGGTCCCCACGTCGCTGCCCTGCCGTTCCTTTAACTCCTCTCACCCATGAGCAGCTCCCAGCAAGAGGCAATCTCCGGCTGCCTGCTCTCGAGGGCAGCATCTCCCTGCAGCTGGGTCACTGAGCGCTGCCCATGGCACTGATGTCACGTTTCTACTCGCTGAGCAAGTGAGTGCTATTTCGAACAACTTCCTACCCTGCTTTCTCAATTCGGTCTTCCCTGCAAGGCATGAGCAAGATTAAGCTCTCTGCTGTACGAGGGCCGGCTCTGCTGTTCGCTGCTGTGGATCTACAGACTTTAAGGCCACCCAGAAGGAACCGCCCTCGTGGTAACTGGGGGTTTGTGTCAGGAAAGGCTGCTTCCTGTTCTGTTGCATTTTCTGTGGGGCAAAAGTGGGCTCCAAGTTTCACTTGGCAATGTTTAAACTCTACGCATCTTTCTGCAGGGGACTGTGGGAATCAAGTGTTGTTTCTGCATTAGAATTGTATAATATTATTTTTATTTTATGATCTCCGCTATCATAGTTCTTTTTGGGTGTCCTTCTACTTAACTTGGGGAAGATCTGTGATAAGTTTACATCACTTATCATATAGACGAACCTTCCCTGGAAACGCACACTCTGTATATAGGTGTATATATGTCTATTTTGTCATACACACTGCAAGAATATCCTGCATGAGAGCAAACCAGAGAACAAGCCATGGCATGCCCGAGGAAGCGCCTGAAGAGACATTGGGAAGGCCTGACATCATCCCCCAGTGCTCTTTGTTTAACGAGGATGACTTTAAAGAAAATCACCATATCAATACGACAAGGAGAGCACCGGGACTTCTTGGAAACAACAGGATGACTACTGACTGGCACCAGATAACAAATAAATTAACAAGTAAATAGCAAATGTAAACCTTCTGATAAGATTGTGAACCTGGAGTACCCAGCCAGTGGGGAAACAGGGGAGGGGGAATGCAAGGGGGAGAAAACAGGGTATAAAGGCTGTCATGTTGTGTCCATAGGCGTGCTCCTGCTTGCGGGACGCCGCCATTGCAATTGCGAATAAATTCTGCTTTTATCAGAGATGCCGTCCTGACAAAATTACTTGGATATTTCCAACAGGATGTTCCTCTGAACTTTGCTGTGATCACAGCCGCATCTCTTTCCTTTCTGCTGATAACCCAGCTGTACACATGACCAAAAGTATTTCCTGCGCTTACATCAAGGCTTTCCTGAATGCCATGGTTCAGTAACGCATCCAAAGGGACTGTATCCCTATGGCAGGGAGGGTCTACACGTCCTCTTCTGATCCTGCTCTTGAGAAGAAAAACAAAAAACAAAAAACAAAAGAAAGGAAACAAGCAAGCTATTAAAGAAGTCCACCCTAGTTCAGTTTGGGACATTGTTTATCAGCTTGTTATGCCAAACAAATTGAACAACCCAATTATATATTCTGGAAATCGTCTTTTATTAAAGCAAGCAAGCAAGTAAAACAGCACTGGGCGGCCGGGGAGTCTCTGCTCCACCAACAGCGCGCGCTTTCCCTTTCCAGCTGATAGTCTTTATACAGTTCACTAGCCTGAGTTTGTGGCTTCACAGTATGTCTTGCGCAGGCGTGGTCCTGTTGTGAGGCAGCCATCATCTTGTCAGATGGGGAGGCCTGGGATCTTTGCAATACATCCATTCATAATCCTTACGCAGCATCTTTAAAGCTGTGTAAGTCCTGGGGTCCGCACCTTAAACTGCTGTGTTTGTTGGTGTTTCTGGATGTCTGTAGTAGGAAACTGGCCTCTGCTGTTGTTGCAGTTTTCTAGCCCGGATGTCTGTAGTAGGAAACTGGCCCCTGCTGTTGTTACAGTTTTCTAGTGATAAGCTTACAAATAATTTGATTAACAAACAACAGATTGCTCCTATTACAATTCCCCCCTTTGCTTTTTCCCATTGTCATGGTTCTACGTTTTTGTTTTTGTTTTTTTATGGTTTCAGTATTCCACATCAAAACATCATGTAGTGTACGGGGTATTAAAGTGTCACTGCCCCAATCCCAGGCACCTATCCCTGTACATTACAGCAGTCACGGGATCTGGCCCTTCCGGGTGGGGAGGCGCTCTCTTGCTGCCTGGCAGTGGGTGCTGGACGGTGCTTTCCTAGCAGTTCCAAGCTTTCCAGGTTTGAATTGGTCCCGGGAACTCTCTCTCTCTTATCTTGTCTGATTTATTAATCTCAATTTCAACTAAATTGTGTATATTGTGTTATTTTGTATTCCAATATTATAGTAAAATAAGTTTTCCTCCATAGATTGTTGCCGCTGCTTTTTCCTCCCTTCCTTCCTTCCCATTTTTTGTGGGACTGGGGTGGAGGGGGAGGGCAGAGGCCTGTCGCCCCTGTCACGGACATAGATTGATCTGGTCAACTCCATGACACCCATTTTGTTCATCAAATCGATTAACGGCTTTCCGAGCCAACACAAGGATAAGGGTCTCATTGACCTCCTCCTCCTCTAATTGTTCCTATTGTTTTCTGATCAACATTAAATGTGCTGCTTCAAGTCTGCTTTTTACTAGGGTGATTGCTTTATTAAAAATACATGGTTCAAAGGTTAGAACTAACATCAACAAAATCAAAGGACCAGCTATTGTTGATCATAAAGTAGTAAGCCATGGGGAACGGTTGAACCATGACTCATACCAGTTCTGCTGTTGTTCTCTCTTTTTTTTTTGCTTTTCCAATCGTTCCCTTAATTTGGTCATGGAATCTCTTACTACCCTGGTGTGGTCAGCATAAAAACAGCATTCTTTTCCTATGGCTGCACACAGACCTCCTTGTTGCAAGAATAATACATCAAGTCCTCATCGATTCTGTAATACTTCTTCTGTTAATGATCTTAAAGATTTTTCCAGGGCTGTTATAGACTTTTCGATTCTTGCCAAATACTCATCCACAGCCTCTCGTAATGATTGGAACCTTTGATTTTGCTGTACCAGAGAAGAGATGCCTGTGCCTGCTCCCACAACTCTTACAGTCATTAGAGTTGCTATAGTGAGAGCTGTAAAAGGTTCTCTTTTCTGTAAATGGTGTTCTCCTTTTTCCCTATGATTATATATGAAATTCTCATTGTGATATAATACCCTAGGAATAATGGTCACTTGAACACAATGTTCTCGGTTTTCGTTAAACACCTTTGAGGACAAACAAGGGGTGAGTCCTGTCCTGGAACAAATCCATTTGGTCCCATTAGCCGAAATTATCCATTTAGCTTTTGGTTCTAGGGACACTGTCACCTCACAAAGTTTCTCCCTGGATTTGGGTATTTTACCTATACACTGCCCTTTTCCTGTTACATGTTGCATAGTGAGCCCCTTTTTCCCATCCTTCCACTTACACTGACTGGGGTTCGATTCGTTTGTTAGCTTAGCAGGAGTGGTAGTTCCTATTGCTTCATAAAATGGAGGTTTAATATCATAGCATAGCCAACAGTGGTTTGTCACATTTGGGTTGGAGTCGTTAAGGGCCTGATAACTAGCTTTCATTAAATTCCAAAGGGGGTTGTTACTTACCACTTCTATCACAGGTTTTTCAGTGGATTTGTCTCCACTGTCAGTGGAGTTGTCCCTACTGTCCTCAGTAACATCGACACTCCCTCTCTCAGACCTTGGATCTTTTTTTAGTATGACATTTGGGCCCACTGCCACAGGAGATGACTGAAGTCCATCCTTCCTAATGTATATCAAACCCCCTGGGTCGGTACCTGGTTCCCAGTATCTCATTCCCCAAGTTTTTCCCATTGTCCATCCTGGATTTTCAGGTTTAGTTATGTTGAGGTAAATATGCTTGCAATTCCCTAGGGAGACTGTGCGTCCACTGAAATCTTGATGAGGAGATGTACACCCTGTGGGTCCCCAACCCATGGATAGGAAGGGATCTTTACCCTTCCCACCTATCCAATCAGGGGCTATAGTCTCACAACCCCAGTAGGCACAATAATAATGCCCTGGCCAATTGCAATATCCTTTTCCTGGGTTAGAACTCGGGCAAAAATAAAATCCTAAAAGATTCAGGTGTGGTTTAATTGGTACAAGCTCGCATAAAGTAGGTGTAAAACTGGGTGGACCTGCAGTCTCTTTAATTTGGATCACTTGCTGATCCTCCCACCTGATTAGAGACCATTTAAAGGGCTGGTGTGGGTTACTTTCTGCCTGGATTGGTACCAACACCCACCCCACAATGCATACAATACTATATAAGAATTGGATAACTGGTGGATCCTTATGGTGTTTAAATGAATTCCTCCTTTCCTCCAAAGTTTTGAGCGCCCAATTGATCTGGGTGTCATATTCACGCTTTAAGAGGCATTGGTCCTGGGAGTGGGTGTCTGGGGTTTTACCTCTGAGGGGGCCTCTTGGCCTACATCCCCACCGTTTTACAGCTCTGCCTCCTTCGCCTACTCTTTTGCTTAGAGCAGGGAGGTGCTCCATCTTCTCGGCAGCAGTCGTATTCTTCAGGGGTCCCTCTTTTTGCCCCTTATAGGTTTACTCAACTCTCAATCAACCACTTCCAGGCTCTCAAGGTTTTACCTCCACTAAGCGCACCAATCGCTCCTTTGGGCCAATTCCTGTTTCAAAAGTGTCCCATCGTAGGGCTCTAAATAATCTCTGTAGAAACTTTGACCTCAGTTACAGGTCCTGGTATCTCGGAAGAGATATCCGTAGGTATAACGGATCCACCAGTTATCCTTACAGAAGTCAGTCAGTACTCACAAGGTTGAGCTACAGACAGTCTCATTTGTGCTCTTTAGATCTTTCTTCTCAGTTTGAGTTTCAGTCCCCTGGGATTTTCAGACACTTCCCACTGATCCTCCAGAATGGGTCCTTTTACACGACTTATGTGCATCCATCCCCATTCGGCTGTTTGGACAGCAGTTTCTGTGGTGATAGAACAGTAAAGGGCCCCTCCCATTTAGGGGTGAGGGATACTTCCTTCCAATTCTTAATCAATACTCGATCTCCTGATTTCAACTGATGGACTGCCATATTTAGGGGCGGCCTCTGTACAATCAGGCCTCTCTTTCTCAGCTCGTTCCTCCTTTTCATTAACTCCACTATATATTCCCGTAAGGAGTATTCCTCAATCTTTGCATGTTCTACCGCTAATTCTAAGTCATATGGCATCCCATATGACATTTCAAAAGGAGAAATGCCTGTACCTGTCCTAGGTTGGGTCCTTACATTTAATAGTGCTAGTGGTAAACATTTAATCCAGGACATCTTAGTTTCTATCATTAATTTAGTAAGTTGTTTCTTGATTTCTCCATTCATCCTCTCTACTTTCCCTGAGCTTTGGGGGTGCCATGGAGTGTGGAATTCCCACTTAACTCCGAGTGGTTCTAAGGCCTCCTTCACTGTTCTGGAAATAAAATTAGGTCCCCTGTCTGAATCTATTACCTCAATGTTCCCATATCTGGGGATGATGTTTTCAAATAATATTTTTACCACTGTTTGGGCAGTGGCTCTGGCTACTGGGAAAGCTTCTACAAAATACGTCCGATGATCTATTATCACCAATAAATATTTTTATCTCCCAGTTTTGGGCAATTCTGTAAAATCTACCTGAATTTTGGCAAATGGTCTTAAGGCTAGTTCTCTCCCCCCCAGTATTCTTTCTCTTAGATGCTGCTTATTGACTTTCTTACAGGTCAAGCATCCTCCCAAAACAGCTTTTGCTATATTGTATACCCCAATGCACATATATTTTGTGCTAAATTGGTCCACTAGTGCCTGGATTCCCCAGTGTGTTTTTCTATGAAATTCTCTCATTACCCTCTGGGCAAGTCCTTTTGGTAGTACTTCCTGACCATCAGGAAGTAACCACTTCCCATCTTTTTCTTCAATACCCATTTGCAACAATCTTTCCTTTTCCTTAGTAGTAAAACTTTTTTTGCATTGTTTTTGTTCTTCAGGCTTCTCGGTCCCTAACTCCTTAACTATCAGCAAAGCTGTTTTCTTGGCTTCCTGATCAGCCAAGTTTCCTCTTATGTGATTGCACATTCCCTTTTGGTGACCTCTTATATGTACAATCGCAATTTGCTTTGGTTTTCTCAAAGCTTGTAGTGTCTGCTTGATTAGATATTCATGAACCAACCCTTTTCCTTGTGAATTTATTAGCCCCCTCTCTTCCCATATCTTCCTGAAGGTGTGGACTACCCCATAGGCATATTTAGAGTCAGTATATATAGTCCCTTTCCTATCTTTAAGTAATGTTAGCGCCCTCAATAGGGCATATAATTCACACGCCTGAGCAGACCAAGTCTTATCTAATGTTCCTGATTTTACTACTGATAATGTTTTCCCATCAACTAGTGCATATCCCGACTTACGCTTCCCATCAACAACCCAGAGGACCCATCTGTATATAATTTTTCTCCTTCCTGTAACTCTTCTTCCTCTAGGTCTTCCCGAATTTTGGATTGATGTTCTATACATTGTATACAACCATGGGTTAGATTTCCATTCGGTTCTCCATAAAGAAATTGAGCAGAGTTCTGTAAACCCGTAGTTTCAATCTCTAGTCTGGGGGAGTGTATTAATATCCCCTCATATTTTAATAACCTGGCATCCATTATCCACTTATCTGCCTTTTGTTGTAATACTCCCCTAATGTTGTGGGGGGTATATACTTTTAATTCTCCACCAAAGGTTACTTTTCCAGCTTCTTCTACTAAAAGGGATACCGCCACTATGGCTTGTAAACAAGTTGGCCGCCCTCTACTCACGGGATCAAGTAACTTAGAGAAGTACCCTACAGGTTTCTTTCTTTCTGCCCATTCCTGTGTCAGGACCCCGAATGCTGTCCCTCCATCTATATTCACAAACAGGTAAAATGGTATCTTAATATCTGGCAGGCTTAATACTGGGGCGTTAACTAAGTCCATCTTTATATCTTCGAGTTTCCGATCTTCCTCTTGGCCCCATTTCAGGTGTCCGTCTTTGGTTAATTTCTCATGTAAAAATTTTACCTTACTGCTATAGTTCTCAATCCATTGTCTGCAATATCCCAGTAATCCCAGGATTTGCCTTATCTGTCTTTTACTTTTCGGAGCCTGGAGGGATAGGATTCCATTCACCCTTTCTGGGTCTAATTTCTTGTTTCCTTTTGCTAACCAATGTCCCAAATGCTTTACTTCCTCTTCTGTAAACTGCAATTTTGACTTTGATACTTTTAGTCCTTTTAGGCCTAAAAAGTGTAATAACTTAATACTTTCTTTTTGGACTGCATTCTCGTCTGCCCCTTTCAGGAGCAAATCATCTATATATAGCACTAAGGTTACCTGGGGATCTGATTGATAAGTGCCCAGTACCTGTTCTAGTGCTTGACCAAACAGATGAGGTGATTCGGTGAATCCTTGGGGTAACACTGTCCACCTTAACTGTTGTTTCCTGTGAGTTTGGGGATCTTCCCATTCAAAGGCAAAATAATTCCTACATTCCTCCTTAAGGGGGCAGGCCCAGAATGCATCTTTTAAATCTATGACTGTATACCACTTCAGTTCTGGGGTTAATTGGCTTAATAGAGTATAAGGATTGGCGACCACTGGGAACCGGGTGATCGTTTGCTTGTTTATTTCCCTCAAGTCATGCACTAGCCTATATGACCCATCAGATTTCTTCACAGGTAGTATAGGTGTGTTGAATGGTGACATGCAGGGTTCTAACAAGCCTCTTGCTATTAATCGCTCAGTCTCTGGCTGGAGTCCCTGTCGGCCTTCCTGTGAAATAAGATATTGTTTTATCCTTACAGGGATCTCTGGGTTCTTAATGGTTACTTCAAAAGAGGCAATATCCAATTTTCCCACCGAATCCGAGGTATAGCACACTTCAGGATTTATCTATTCTTCATCCTTTATTGTCAGCGTGCATAATTTTACAGTCAGCTCCTTGTCAGTCTTCTAACTTTTCCAACTTCCTTCTGATGTCAGTCCAAGATTTCGCCACAAACTGTGTTTTTAGTAGTGCCTGCCCTACGGGAGTAGTAGGATCTACTCCCGAATACAGCTGCAGGCTTTTACACAGCCTTTCCAGCCATTCAGTCGGGGTTTCATCCTTCTTTTGCTGCTCACTAAAGGCTTTATTAATATTCTGTTCCCGAGGAACTGACTCCCTGATCCCTTGAATGATAATTGATCAGAGGTCTGACATATTAGCTCGGTGCTCTGCATTTTGGTTATTCCAGGGGGGCTTTTGGAGAGGCCATTTCTCATCTGCTCCCGGGCCAGCCTGATGCTGATAATCCCAGATTCTCATTCCTGCCCTCCAGATCATATCTCTCTCTTCTTCAGTAAACAAGATCCCTAGTATAGATTGTAACTCTTCCCAGGTGTAAAGACTCGGTTCCAAAAACTGGTCTAGCTTTTCAGAAACTCCCAATGGGTCTTCTAGTAAATTCCCCATTTCCCTTTTAAATTCTCTAACATCTCCTGAATTCAAAGGAGTAGAGACGTACCCTATTCCTAGCTGCTGTCCAGGTCCCATTACTGGGACTTCCCTAAGGGGAAACAACTTTTCCTCCCTGGAACTTTTTTGTTTGGTGTGGCTCCTGGTTCTCCTTTGGAGTCCAGGTGAGTCAGGATAATCTGACTCCTCTGCATCATCGGACTCTATCGCCTTATCTTCTACCGGGGCCCCTGCTGGAGCCTGGGGAATGGAGGCAGGTTCAGGAGCTACAGGGAGTTGGGGAGCCGCAGGAAGCTCAGGGAGTGTGTGAGGAGGAGGGGACCAGGGGACTTCTTCCTTTCTAATATTTTCTTTTTGTCTCTTTTCTTTAAGGTTAAATAGAAAAGTTCGGGTTCCTGGAGTAGTCCATAGACTAGCGTATTCACTTTCCTCATCGCTAAATGGCTTTTTAGAATTAACATAAATATTTAAGGCCTGGCATATCCAGTCCTCAAAGGATCCAAATATCGGCCAGAATAAACTATCTGCCCTAATTTGTTTTTCCCCACAAACTTCCATACAATAATGGACCATTTTTTCCTTGCTCTTTCCTTTCCCCGAGGGAAAGTCTTCCCAGTACTTAGTCATAAGTCCTAGTGGGCTTTGTGGTGGCATATCTGGTAGTTTCCCCTTTTGTTTGGGACCACCCATGGGATCAGAAGGCTTGTTCTTCTTCTGTCCCATCTTCTGGAGTGCTCTCCTTTCACTCTCACACTCGTTCCCCTTATTCGTGACCCATGCCCTCACAGGCTGTGGGAACTGCACTACTAAAGGGTCCACACTCGCTTGGTCTCTTGCAGAGACCTCTCAGAGTCACTCACGCTCCAGGATTCCCAACCCTGACCGAACGGATTCCCGTGCAACACTGCAATACTTATTCAACCACCTTGAGTCGTCGTTCGGGTCTTCGTGCACAAAAATTACGGGGTTCTGCAGTTTCTTTTGCTTACTTTCCTGATTTTTTGGGTTTGAAATTACAGGTCTCTGTATGGAGATCACCCATTCCAGGCCGTCCAAAGACGGGGCGCCTCCCCAGGTTGAGGATCCTGCATCAGAGTTACCTGTATCTGAGTCACGGCACCAAATTGTTATATATTATGCCAAACAAATTGAACAACCCAATTATATATTCTGGAAATCGTCTTTTATTAAAGCAAGCAAGCAAGTAAAACAGCACTGGGCGGCCGGGGAGTCTCTGCTCCACCAACAGCGCGCGCTTTCCCTTTCCAGCTGATAGTCTTTATACAGTTCACTAGCCTGAGTTTGTGGCTTCACAGTATGTCTTGCGCAGGCGTGGTCCTGTTGTGAGGCAGCCATCATCTTGTCAGATGGGGAGGCCTGGGATCTTTGCAATACATCCATTCATAATCCTTACGCAGCATCTTTAAAGCTGTGTAAGTCCTGGGGTCCGCACCTTAAACTGCTGTGTTTGTTAGTGTTTCTGGATGTCTGTAGTAGGAAACTGGCCTCTGCTGTTGTTACAGTTTTCTGGCCCAGATGTCTGAAGTAGGAAACTGATCTCTGGTGTTGTTGCATTTTACTAGCCCGGATGTCTGTAGTAGGAAACTGGCCTCTGCGGTTGTTACAGTTTTCTAGTGATAAGCTTACAAATGATTTGATTAACAAACAACAGATTGCTCCTATTACAAGCTTCTTCCAAGTGTTCTCACTTCCATCCCACTGAAGGCTAAATGGAACTTCCGTATGTGTGGAAGTTCACAGATCATGGCCTGAACAGGCGACTTGCCTGTGAGAAAGGGTTTATGTGAGCTTTGTTTCCTGGTTGTGACAGTAGTCCATCTCATGACATCATGCGACAGACTTGGTATAGAGATGGAGTACACTGCAGAGCTGTACTGCCTGTTGTGGTGTTCTCTAGAAGTCTCCCATCAGTTCTGATTCTCCAAGAGGAGGATACACTGAGATGTGCTACATTTCCCAAGGGCCTCCACGTGATCTACAATTGATGGGGCTGGGGTGAAGCTTCTTTTGTGTTGTGGCAGCGCAGCATGCAGCATGGTCATACCTTTGTGAGAAACGCTCAGCTTCAATCCCTGTGAATCAATGTCAACGGTTTATGGTCTGGTTCGGCCCGGTTCCATGACCAGCAGGGCACAGGGTTCTGCGTATCTGCACCTCTGGGAAAGGGGAAACAGGGGACCCCAAAATACTTGAAAACAACAGCAATAATCTGAGGTGGAACAAATGATTTACTAAATATAGTATTAGCAAAAAATACAACGAGAGAGAGGGAGAATCTGTCTGGATGGTAGATAGACCTCACCACAATGCTGAGGTGAGACGTGCAGTCCAGTTGAGTGACTGAAGAAAAGCAGATGGCAAAGTGCAGATGGCGAAGCGCAGATGGCGAAGCACAGACAGTGAAACACAGACAGTGAAGAGCAGGCGAAGAAGAGGAATCAGGTGACCTTGCACAGAGTTATACCTCCTTGCTGACCGCAAGGCCTCCTGGGGAAATGTAGTTCTTCTCCATCGGACATTCGGCAGAAGTCATACCCCCCCCCCCCAGTGTATTACATGATGTTATGGTGTGCAATACTGATGACCAAAAATCATAAAACCATGACATTCCACCCCTTATTCTACATCACTACATCATGCTTAACACATGGGATTACAGACTGCACTCCCCCAGCATCAAATTCCCTTGTGGCACACACTGAACATCCCCGTTTTTCTGCAACACTCATCAGGTGGACACAGGTCCCTGGACATAAACCGTTCCGCAAAGAGGTTTGCCCTTCCCAGAAGCTGGAAAAACCCAAACTGCTTTTCCTAACATGTTCTTTACACGTACTACAGGGACCTTATCTCCCTCTACAATATGTAGGGAGCTGGATTGCGTAAGACCGTCTCTGGTGTTGACCAGCCAGGTGGCTTCTGCCAAATACTTCTCCCAGTGTTTAAATGTTCCGCCACCCATTTCTTTTAACATGGTTTTTAACAAACCGTTGTAGCGTTCAATCTTACCAGAGGCTGGTGCATGATAGGGGATATGGTAAATCCACTCAATGCCATGTTCTCTGGCCCAAGTATCCACAAGTGAATTTTTGAAATGAGTCCCATTATCTGACTCTATTCTTTCCAGGGTGCCATGTCACCACAGGATTTGCCTCTCCAGACCTAATATGGTGTTTCGGGCGGTAGCATGGGGTACTGCATATGTTTCAAGCCACCCGGTTGTTGCCTCCACCATGGGAGCACATAACGCTTACCATTGCAAGACAGTGGCAAGGTGATATAATCAACCTGCCATGCCTCCCCATATTTGTACTTTTGCCATCGCCCTTCCTCCCACAGAGGTTTCATCCTCTTAGCTTGTTTAATTGTGGCGCATGTGTCACAGTCATGAATGATTTGTACAATGGCATCCATAGTTACGTCCACCCCTCGGTCTCTAGCCCATTTGTATGTTGCGTCTCTCCCTTGATGACCTGAGGTCTCATGGACCCACCGAGCCAGAAATAATTCACCCTTGTTCTGCCAGTCCAGGTCTATTTGAGCCACCTCAATTCTGGCAGCTCGGTCCACCTGATGGTTATTTCGCTGATCTTCTGTAGCTCTACTCTTGGGCACATGAGAATCTACATGACGCACCTTTACAACCATATTCTTTGTTCGGGTAGCAATATCTTTCCATAGGTCAGCAGCCCAAATAGGTTTACCCCTTCTTTGCCAGTTATTTTGCTCCCACTGCTGTAACCACCCCCATAAGGCATTTGCTACCATCCATGAGTCAGTGTAAAGATAGAGCATTGGCCACCTCTCCCGCTCAGCGACATCTAAGGCCAGTTGGACAGCCTTTACCTCTGCAAATTGGCTCGATTCTCCTTTCCCTTCGGTGGCCTCTGCAACTTGTCGTGTGGGGCTCCACACAGCAGATTTCCATCTGCGATGCTTTCCCACAATACGGCACGATCCATCTGTGAGCAAGGCATATTTCTTTTCATTCTCTGGTAGTTCATTGTATGGTGGGGCTTCTTTAGCACGTGATACTTCTTCTCCTGGTGGTGGTCCAAACTTTTTACCTTCAGGCCAGTCCATGATGACCTCTAGGATTCCTGGACAGCTGAGGTTCCCCATCCGCGCTCGCTGTGTAATCAGTGCAATCCACTTACTCCAAGTGGCATCAATAGCATGATGGGTGGAAGGAACCTTTCCTTTAAATACCCAGTTCAGCACTGGCAGTCGAGGTGCCAGAAGGAGCTGTGTTTCAGTACCGACTACTTCGGAAGCAGCCCGAACCCCCTCATACGCGGCTAAGATCTCCTTCTCAGTTGCAGTGTAGCCCTGTAGGCTCAACTCCAGAATCCCAGGGGTTGGCCTCAGGTCTCTCCTGAGGCTCTTTGCCACAAACTCCAAGTGGAGCCTTTCTCTCCAGAAGCAGTATAGAGGATGTTCTTTATACCCTGTCCCATCCATACTGGCCCTAGGGCCACGGCACGGGCTATCTCCTGTTTAATCTGTTCAAAAGCATGCTGCTGCTCAGGACCCTACACAAAATCATTCTTCTTCCAAGTCACCTGATAAAGTGGGCTTACAATGAGGCTGTAGTTTGGAACATGCATTCTCCAAAAACCCACTACGCCCAGAAACGATTGTGTCTCTTTCTTATTAGTGGGCGGAGACATAGCAGTGATTTTGTTGACCACATCTGTCAGGGTGTGACGACGGCCATCTTGCCACTTTATACCTAGGAACTGAATCTCCTGGGCAGGTCCTTTCACTTCGCTTTGCTTAATTGCGAAACCAGCACGGAGAAGGATCTGGATTATTCGCTCTCCTTTCATGAAGACTTTTTCTGCTGTATCGCCCCACACAGTGATGTCATCAATGTACTGCAGGTGCTCAGGAGCACTGCCCTGTTCCAATACAGTTTGGATCAACCCATGGCAAATGGTCGGGCTGTGTTTTCACCCCTGGGGCAAATGGTTCCAGGTATACTGAACGCCCCTCCATGTGAAAGCAAACTGTGGCTTACATTCTTTGGCCAAAGGAATGGAAAAGAAGGCATTAGCAATGTCAATGGTGGCATACCATTTGGCCGCTTTTGACTGCAGTTCATACTGGAGTTCTAACATGTCCGGCACAGCAGCACTCAGTGGGGGTATGACTTCATTCAGGCCACGGTAATCCACCGTCAGCCTCCATTCTCCACTGGCTTTACGCACTGGCCATATGGGGCTGTTAAAAGGCGAGTGAGTTTTGCTGATCACTCCCTGGCTCTCTAGTTGATGAATCAACTTATGAATGGGGAGCAAGGAATCCCTGTTGTTGCGGTACTGCCGCCTGTGCACCGTTTTTGTGGCTATTGGTACCTGTTGCTCTTCCACTCGTAGCAACCCCACAACAGACAGTTCTTCTGATAGGCCAGGCAAAACAGACAGCTGCTTAACACCTTCTGTGCCTACAGCAGCTATTCCAAAAGCCCATCGATTCCCTTTGGGATCCTTAAAATATCCCCTTCTGAGGTAATCGATACCAAGTATACATGGAGCCCCTGGGCCCGTCACAATAGGATGCTTTTGCCAGTCTTTACCAGTGAGGCTGATTTCAGCCTCCAACATAGTCAGCTCTTGGGAACCCCCAGTCACCCCATGAATATAAATTGATTTTGTCCCTTGGTGACTCGAGGGCATTAGAGTGCACTGTGCACCAGTATCCACCAGGGCCTTATATTTCCATGATTCTGATGTACCAGGCCATCTAATCCACACAGTCCAATATACTCTATTATCCCTTTCTCCCCCCTGGCTGGGGGCAGGGCCCCTCTATTTGTTACCTCTGTTGTCTGCAGCAACTGGAGCAATCACCTTTTTGGAGAAGTTCACCTTGGTGGTTGATTTGCCTTGTAATTCTTTTACCCGTGCTTGAAGTGCAGGAGTAGGTTGCTTATGCCACTTCTTCATATCTTCTCCATGGTCACGTAGACAATGCCACAAGGCAAAAACGTGATGTGGTCTTACTGTTGTCACTTGTTCGAGCAGGAGGACGTCTTCTTTTGATAGCTGAGACATTGGATGACACTGGCTGGGAGGAAATCAAGCTGATCAGCCCCTCAAGTAGGCTGTTTTGGGGATTCTGTTCCTCACTGGATGTATCTGTTATCACCATGGATTCATCAGCATCCGGCACGATTGATAGTTTGTCTATTATATCTTGTTTGTTCTCCATTCTGTCCAGCTTTTCAGCTACTTTTGCAATGGCTGAAACACAAGCTCATAGAGGGCTTAAATGTAACTCAAAGTCTTGAAGTTTATTAACCAACTCATTTATAAGGGGTCTTCTTTCTCCTCTGCCATACATTGCTGCAAATGTACTGGCGTACCTTTCTGGTGCAGTCTTCGTGAATGTACGCCACATATTTGGTGTACACCTGGCTCTCTCAGGACCATGCTCTTGGTCTGGCTCATCAGGAACGAAATCGGGGCTATGTAGTGTTTCCACCACAGCATATTCTCTCAAATAATGGATGCCTTCTTCCCTATCAGTCCATTTCTTCTTCTCAGGCATCAGATCGTCTTTGAAGGGGTATCTTTCTTTTACAGCTAACAACATCCTCTTCCAGAGGGTGAAGGCCTGGTTCTGGAAGGTACTAATACCTCTGTCAATGGCTGAGTCCCTAGCAATGCCACCCAGTTGGCAAGCTTCTCTACTATCTAGCCACACACTGTTGGCCAATTGTCCCATCATCGAAGTAACCAAGTAGCAATAGGCTCATTTGGGTGATGTGACAAGTCTTTTCTCAGACTTCGAATTTCATTCATTTTCAGAGATTGATCCACAAAGGTAATGATGTATTGCTCACCTCTTGCTCTTCCAGGACTTCTTGCCCTTGTAGGTGTTGGTGACCGTGGTCTTACTGAGGGCCCCTCCCCTGGACTCAGAGGTGCTTCTCTTGGACCTCGGAGCCACTCCTCTGGACCTCTTTCCTCCTCTTTCTTCTCTTCTAACTGAGTCGAGATTCGTTTCGTTTTCTGTCCTCTTACAGGGGCAACTGACATCAATTGTGGTGCCTCCTGTGGTTGATCAGGCTGGTCAGTTTCAATGCTCTCATCCTCCAGCTCAGCTTGGAGCCTGTCTCGTTCAATTATGACAGTATCTAGCTCAGATCGGAGGGTGTCTTGTTGAGATTGAAGATTGTTGAGTTTGGATTGCAGGGAGTCTCTCTCAATTCGGAGGGCATCTCTCTCAGATCGGAGGTTTTTTCTCTGGAGCAGGAGACTCTCTCACTTATTTTGAACTGTTTCCCTGAGACTCTCCCTTTCAATTTCAGAAGCTCTCTCTCTCTCCAGGATAGTATTGAATAGGGCCCGATAAGCATTAGCCAGGCCCCAAATCATTTGTGCCTCCTCTGAACTGCCCAAGCCGCAACATTCCTGCCTCAAATAGCTGTTTAGACTCTCGGGGTCTTTCAGGTGTTCTGAAGTGAAATTCCATGACACTGAAGATTTCCATCTGTCTAAAGTCTCTCCCAGACCTCTCCACACTGCCTGCCACTCAGTATTCTCCAGATTTGGGGAGGGTGTCCTCAAAATATAATAAATACTAATACTGAGTGAAACGATGAGCAATACGTTCAGGGAGATTAACAACGCAATTATGTGATCATTCAAAAACTGCATAACAGCTTGAAAGGAGAGACTGGAAACCTTAAAAATCCCCAGTCCTGTAAAATTAACAGCTGTCTCCAAAATTGTATGCCATATTGTACGAACGTGCCAGGTCCATATTTCCACCCATGTTTTCAATTGATTATATATGCCGATTGCTCCATACAGCAAGGTGGCAAGCTAATTAATGCCCAGTATGTTTTGAGCATTAGGAAAGAAGAAGCAGTAGCATGCAGCCCCTGAAAAGTCAGTTTTACAACAGAATTTTTTTTTTTTTTTTTTTTTTTTTTTACAGAGGCAAGATAGTAAAGCTCAGAATTTACAAATATCCTAGGATATTGGCAGTGCGCCTGGAGTTTTCAAGGTCATGTTTTCAGAGAGTAGCGATGAAACAGATAAGCTTTACCAACGGAACTCTCCGAGAGCAGAGAGTCTAAACAGCTAGAAAGCAACTGTTGCCCGCATTCTCCACCAAAGAATGTCAATGGTTTACAGGCTGGTTCAGCCCGGTTCCGTGACCAGCAGGGCAGAGGGATCTGTGGATCCGCACCTCTGGGAAAGGGGAAACAGGGGACCCCAAAATACTTGAAAACAACAGCAATAATCTGAGGTGGAACAAATGATTTACTAAATATAATATTAGCAAAAAATACAACGAGAGAGAGAGAGAGTCTGTCTGGATGGTAGATAGACCTCACCACAATGCTGAGGTGAGACGTGCAGTCCAGTTGAGTGACTGAAGAAAAGCAGAAGGTAAAGTGCAGATGGCGAAGCGCCGACGGCGAAGCGCAGACAGCAAAGCACAGACAGTGAAGAGCAGGCGAAAAAGAGGAATCAGGTGACCTTGCACAGAGTTATACCTCCTTGCTGACCGCAAGGCCTCCTGGGGAAATGTAGTTCTTCTCCATCGGACGAACATTCGGCAGAAGTCATACTCCCCCCCCCCCCCAGTGCATTACATGATGTTATGGTGTGCAATACTGATGACCAAAAATCATAAAACCATGACAATCACAGCATCATAGAATGGGCCTGGGTTGGAAAGGACCTCAAAGATCATCTAAGCAGAACCAACCTCTCTGTATTCTCAGAGAGCTTTGTTGGAAAGCTTATCAGGACTGCAGGACTTGGATTGCAAATACGTGCTTGAAGTGCGAGCGGACTGCCCATCTCCTGACAAGTCTGTAAACTTTCTGAGTGCTTTTGAAAAGGGAAAAGAAATACATGTATCTATTTGTTTTCTCTTGTAGAACTGTTCTTCAAGAGATTGCCTTCCACCAATTTTCCTCCTTTCATACTCAGAACATACTGGTCTTTATTAAGCTCACCACTCTATTCTATGGAGCTACAGGCATATATAATAAAAATGTTGTGTCCATTTTGAGTGAAGTGTGAGTCAGACAAACTCAAAAAAGAAGAGTGAATAAGCCAGGAGTAAAGTGTGAGTAAAGATGAAGAAAAGTTTGATTCCACCTTGAGTAAAGTGTGAGTCAAAAACGCACAAAAAAGAAGTGTGAGTAAACCCGGAGTAAAGTGCAAGTGGAATTGGAGTGAAGTGTGAGGTAACACCAAGTGAAGCCAATCAGAGCCCTGAGATGTTCTTTCTTCTTCTAGTGGTGTTCTTGGTTTTCATGCTGCTTGTCTTGCTCCACAGCTGCTTCTCTGAACAGTTTTCTCTTGTGTTCCCACAATTCCCCCTTTTTTTGTTTATTCACAAACTTTTACTATACTATAAAATAATAACACTAATTATATTAATTGTACAATCATTATAACTGAATCAAGGCCTCAATTGACAGTACTCTAAAGAGACAAGGCAAACAGCATATTGCTGTTAATCTACTGAAAACAACAAACGTGTTTGGTCTGCAGCCCAACTTTCTGCAACCTGGAAATAAATTCCTGAGTGTCCCGTTCTACGTTAATCTCTAACTGATTAGAAAGTCAAATTAGAAACTTCAACTGTTCTATTGAAAATGAGTGGCTGTATCAATATTCGAGGGCAAATGTGCTAGAGTATCACTAGGGGCATTCTTACTTTCTGACCCTAGAGAAACAACAACCTGCAGAAAAAGAGAGAGAAAAAACATGGTGGTGGTGAATGCGATAGGCAGTGCCAGCAGGGCGTCCCCTGCTTCAAGGTGCACTTTTCCTCTCCCACCCACATCAGATTCTCTTGCTTTTCTTCATCTCAGGGTCTGAAGGGTACTTCCCATTTGTACACTGCATCCGCATGGCCACTGCGAGATACAGAGCCCAAGTGGAACACCTACTTGCAAAATACATCCTGATTAGTGAGATGAAAGAGAGTTAATCATCCTACAATACAGGGTCATCCCTTTCCTGGGATTCCTTTCCAGGTTTTGTCTTCACAAATCAAGAAAAGGCTAATTGATAGGCTGACAGCATCATAACCGAGCGTTACTAATACATTGGAAGAGCTATTCCCGTACATCCCAGCATTGGAAACATTAAATCCTATTAATTCACATTCCATCTATTACTGAAATAAAGGAAGCACTCAACCGCATCAACACGACAGGAAATTCGCACCCTATATTATACCTTTGCAATACAGCAAGCTACAAGGCAATAGCAAACAATAAGAAGCACAGGCCAGTCGTTTCAAGTCTGATATCAGTCTCTTTCATGATTGTCAGTCTTTCTCATGGTCGTCTCACATCCTGGTGCTGTCCCTTTCGTGGACTGCTTGCTCGCAATGTTCCAAACAGGGGTAAACATGGCCGAGCTGCGTCCACCACTCCTCCACAATTCCCCCTTTTTCTTTTTGCGCAAGCTAGACAGCAGCAGGCATTTTGTTGAGCAAGTGTTTTACAATTCCGATACCTATACTAATCATTGTAATACCTAAAACAATCTAAAATTAGGGGAGCGTGAAAACCTTTCTTTCCCAAACCTTGCAGCCATGCGGTAATACTCCATCCCTCTAGCCATTTGTCCAGCAGACTGACATCTTGCTGCATCTTATGTGCATGTCCTTCCAAATACGTGATGGCCTTGTGAACTGACTCACTGTGGTCACTTAAATGCAGCACATACCATCAAAATCCTTGCATCCGTGTCCCTGTGCTAATAGCAAAGAATCAATGGCAGCTCTATTTTGCAGCAAGGCATGGCATAAGCTACTTTGATGCAATAATAATTGCTCTAAAATACCAGTGGTTACATGAAGTTGTTTTTCTGCCCAGCATGCTAAGCAAGCCATAGTTTTTTTTTGTGCATTCCCATCAACAACCCCTGGTATAAAGACAGCTAAAGCCACCTGTGCAGCCACAGATAATAACTCCACATTGTCATTGTGATCTGGCAGTAGACGTATGCTACATTTGGAACGGATGACATGCATTTCCAGGTCTATAAATATCTAAGGTGTGGGGGGCAGAATGGCGAGGCCGGACTCTTTCCAGTGGTGAGTGGAGACAGGATAAGGGGAAATGGCCAGAAACTGCAGCATAGGAAGTTCCGCACAAATGTGCGCAAGAACTTCTTTACAGTGAGGTGATGGAGCACTGGAACAGGCTGCCCAGGGAGGTGGTGGAGTCTCCTTCTCTGGAGATGTTCAAGACCTGCCTGGATGCCTACCTGTGCGACCTGGTGTAGGGAACCTGCTTTGGCAGGGGAGTTGGACTCGATGATCTCTGGAGGTCTCTTCCAACCTCTACAATTCTGTGATTTCCTGGAAAGTGAGAGAAAATATAGCAAGTTTGCCAATGTAATACAGACCCCCAGAGGCATTTCCTGGTATACCCTGCCAGGCACACTCCCCATGTATTAGAAAATACCTGGGGGGTAGCAATTCGGCTTCTGTGGGCTGATCAAAATTTGTGTGGTGTTCCATCCAAACCCAACTGCTCCTGGTGTGGTTTGGACCATAGTATTGGACTGATAAGCCAGCCAAAAATGCCTGCACCATGCCTGTACTGAATAGTCTACTTGCTTAGGAGATACTATGGTCCATGTTTGGTTCCCTTGTGGTTTTCCAGGGAAAGGGATTCGAAGCAAATAACTCCTAATAGCCAGTTGCCATACTGAGTGTGTATAATTGCCAAACATGAAGCCTGTTTCCTTCCATCTTGTAGTTGTTGAGCTCCAAGAAGATTCAATTCCTGTGGGTCCCAGGGTATAGTGTATTGAGACCCTTAAGAAGCTTGAAAGAACAATCACCTGGAGTATCCAATACATTGCAACTATCTGTGGAGTAAGCAGGTAAGTCAGAATCACTGAGAAACTGCATCCCTATAAAACAAGTTTGGAGGGGATCGGTGGCAGAAGCAAGCACTAGCAGAAGTCGGTCCAGGCTGTTGATTGAGCCCAGGTGACCCACATGTTTTGCCATGGGTTGATTTGCTGTGGTTCAGGTAGTGCTTCCACGCCAAGGGCAAACACTGCAAGCAGGAATCCAAATAGGGCCATCATCTGTGGAAATACAAAAATAACCTCTTCCTACAAATATGAGAGTACTCGGGCCCTTCCAATCTCCAGACAAAGGATCTTCATACGATACTTTAGCAGACCCAGATAGCACTCCCATGCTAGTGCCTGAATGATGCAAGGCTGTAGCAGGTACCGATGAACCTCCTTGTTCAGAAAGGCAGTTAAGGGAGAAGAGCGCGCTCATGAGGCGATCCGGCACATCACGTGTATCGCTCATTCGGCTTAGCTGTGTTTTAGCGTAGCATGTGTGCGCTCTATGGTAGCCTGACCTGTAGGAGTATGCGGGATCCCGAACTTGTGTTGAACTCCCAGCTTTTGCAAAATAGACTGCACAGTGATTTATAGGCCAGCCCACTATCTGTTTTAATTTGTTTTGGAACTCCCAGAATAGCAAAACATGCAATCCCATGTTTAGTGACATGTTTAGCAGATTCACCCAATGAAGGAGAAGCCCATAGAAAGTCAGAGTAAGTATCAATAGTGACTTGTATATATTGCAGTTGGCCAAACTCTGCAATATGGGTGACATCCATTTGCCACACTTCCAATGCTCGTAAGCCTCGGGGATTGGTCCCCAGCCCAAGGCCACCGTTATGGTGGCTGCACTATGGACATGTTTGTACTATCAACCTTGCATCAGTCATGCCAATATTAAACTGTCTATGCAAACCACGGGCATTTTGATGAAACATCTCATGAGAGAGAGCTACGAGAAGCATCAAACAGATTAACAGGGTTTACCATAACCAATTTATCAGCTGCAGCATTACCCTCTCTAAACCAAGTGTATTTAGCTGTCTGCGAATGTGGATGACACAATATGGTTCCTTTCTTTGCCGTAACGTATGTTTAAGGCATAAAAACAGAGAGATAAGGCACACATTGTTGTTCTTTTTAATTTGGGCGTCCTCAATTCTTTGACATACGCCAGCTGCGTAGAGGGAATCAGTTACAACACTTAGGAGTTCATTTGGCCACGCTTTAAAGGCCCATAAAATCATTTCTAGTTCCACAGTTTGTAAACTGTCTTGCAGCTCTGTTGGCACAAACTGATGCTTCCAGCTATTGTCCCACCACACACACACATCTCTGTGGCTTCAGCATCAGTATACACTGTGCAACTATTTACCAGTCATTTGAATAACGAGCTATTTCAATCCAGTCAGTTTTTTCCAGGAACTGCACTACTTGCTGATCTGAGAATTCCGTATGCCAACGACCAGGGTACCCTTCTAAAGCCAACTGTAAGGAGACGGAATTATGGTACACCCATTCTGCCCACATCGAGGTAAAGGGTAAACTAATATCATCAAGTTCTTGCCCTGCTATGCTGAGACATCTGTCTCTGCCCATACAAATTAGTTCAGCTACTATATCAATAAGTCATCAAAGACTGAGCAGGGGGAAACAGCCATTCCAGCAAAAAATAAAACAAACAAACAAAAAAACACAGATGGAAAGTACAAGAATGTTTAGTAGGCCAGTTTTGAGAAGAAGTGTGCCTTTTACAGTTGTCCGTCAGTGGTATTCTGCCTTGACCAACCTCCCCCTTTTTCTTTTGCCATTGACAGATGACTGCAAAAGAGTGTCTTTCCTGGACATACACAAGAGAAATGTCATGAAGTAGGGATTGACGATGGCCAGCTGCCGATTGAATTTGGGTGGTGATCTGGACTAGAGCCTGCTCAGCCTCAGGCATCAGTACGATTGCATCATTAGCACATCTCCCCCTTAACAACTGTAACAACGGTTCCAGTTGTGCGTTAGAAATGCCAACCGATGGCCATAGCCAGTGTAAGTGACCTAAAAGCGTTTGAAAGTCGGTGAGTGTAGAAATATCAATTTTCAATTCTGCAGTCTGAGGGTATATCATAGCATCTGACAGTTTCCAACCCAGATTTAAAATAGGAAAGGTGCGTTGCACTTTCTCTGATGCCACCGTAAGGCCAAATTGAGAGAGATGGGAGATTAATTGCATTTCCCAGCTATTATCAAAAGGCTGTTCCTGACAGCACAGGATGTCATCCCTGTAATGATAAATGATCATATGAGGGTTGGCTTTACAAATAGGTTGCAAGGCAGTGGCTACGAACAGATGGCACAGTCGGAGAATTCTTCAAGCCTTGAGGCAGTACAACACATTCATACCAAGAGGCTGGCTCTGCTTTATTGACAGATGGCACAGAGAAAGCAAAACACATGCAGCCTTTCTTGTGGCGTGTCTCCCGTATTCCCTCTTTTTTGTTTATGAAGAATGGATTTCAGTGTGAGATGAGTATGCTCAATGATAGCTTGTCCAGTGGGAGAATGAGGAATGCCTGCAATATGTCTAACACCCCATACTTGGAGGAAAGTTCAAATGGCTTTAAAGTATAAGCTAGTCTGTTATAAGCCTTAACCAAGTTACACTCAGGGCTGCAGAGACGCAGCAGCAAGCGACGTAGGGTTGAGTAAACCATGAGTTAAGAGTTAGTAAATGTGGCTTAAAATGTGAGTAAAACCAGAGTAAGAAGTGAACTCACCCGGAGTTGAGTAAGAATAATCCCAGAGCAAAGAGTGTGCAAGCCTGGTGAAAAGTGAGAGCAAATCCTGGTGAAAACTGTGAGTAAACCAGGAGTAAAGTGTGAGTAAAGGTGAAGAAAAGTTTGAGTCTGCATTGAGTAAAGTGTGAGTCAGAGATACGGTAAAAAGAAGTGTGAGTAAACCTTGAAGTAAAGTGTTAGTAAACTTGGAATAAAGTGTGAGGTAAAACCAAGTCAAATGTGAGGAAATACTGAGTAAAGAATTAGTAAATGTGAAATAAAGTGTGAGTGAAACCAGACTAAAATGTGAACCTACTGGGAGTAGAGTCAGAGTAATCCCAGAGCAAAGAGTGTGCAAGCCTGGTGAAAATTATGAGTAAAACCCAGTGAAAACTGTGCATAAACCAGGAGTAAATTGTGCAAAGATCATTGTGGGTGATGGCAACCCTGGTTGTAAGGCTCCCACGGGCTCCATTATTTTCTTAATTTTCCTCAAATTGTGTAAGAGCCTGCATCTTCCTGATTTCTTTTTTATAACGAATATGGGGGGTATTGCACGGGCTTGTGGAACAAACAATATGTCCTGCTTCAAATTGTTCTAGAACTAGTTTTTGGACCTCTGATGATTTTTCCTGAGTTAGCAGCCACTGAAACACCCATACCAGGTTATCAGTTTTCCATTATAACTTTATGGGTTGAGGCCGCTGCTCAGTGGCCGCGACTGATAAATCGCTGATGGCGAAACTGACCGGAAATGAAGTTGAGCAGCCATCACGTCCCGACCAATCAAGGAATGATTGTAGGTCGTACCTTGGCTACCTGGTCGTCAATAATCATTTCGACATCCACTGTACTTTTAGGCCTACCTGTTGATATCCAATGCCTACTACTGCATTATTGACTGGGACCGCTGGCCAGGCAGGCCATCTGTCAAAATTTAGGATGGTGACATCTGCCCATGAATCCAAGAGAGCCTTTATGACAACCTCCTCTTTGAAGTCTTTCTGGTGCATGCGTACTTTGACCGTGGGTCCATTCTGCATGCTAAACGACAACATCGCCAATCCCCCAGTACTACCAAATCCATGATCCCCTCTGTTTCTATCACTAACCACATGCCATTTTTGTTCAAGTGGAATCAGCTGCACAATTTGAGATCCTGCAGGGATTAAGACATGTGGGTTTAAAATGTAACATCTGACCATGATCACTCCTGTATAAGTCTGCGTCAATAACCCCTGGAACAACAAGAATCCCTATAATAGAAGCTGATGATCGACCCACCAGTAAGGCGCCATATATCTTGCCTTGAATTATGATTGGGCCAGTTATTGTGGTAGCTATTTTTACCGGGTTTTGATCAATCAATGTTGTGCTTACTGCGGTAACCAAGTCTGATCCCAGACTCCCTCGGGTGGCTGGCTGTAATTGACTTGCACCTGCATTTGTGTCTTGATGCTCAGACGCGGAGCGCTCTTTCACCAGTTTCCCTGACCCTATCTACAGGCTAAAGTTGCATGTGAAGCATTCTTGCAGTTTTTGCACCAAACCTGTTCTCTACATTGTTTTATAATATGTCCCCTGTTTCCACACCTAAAGCATGACCCTTGAGACTCAGCCCTCTCCTTCATCCCCAATGGCCTTAGTGCAGCTGCTAAAGCGGCAGTGACTGATTCCACTGAGGTACGCATTGATTGTTCCACTACTCTCCCAATCATAGCTGCAGATGCGTCTACACCAGATTGGTTCACCTTCTCTATCATATCTGCTACACTGGCTGATCGTGGCAACTGCAATAGGATACTCCGTGTTTTTGCATTGGCCTTCTCTACTGCTAATGTTTTCAGCATAATTTCCTTGGCTTCTGGGGTGAGGCTGGATTCAGGCATTAGGGAGTCTGTTAATTTGTCTATAAAGGAGGAAAATGGTTCCCCATCTGACCACTTAATTGTAACGTAGTATGGTTGCACCTCTTCTTAGGGCACAAATTGCAAGGCCATTTGAGCGCAGCGCACGCTTTCCCATAGAATGGGTGCAGGGAAAGTCATCTGAACCTGAGTGGTTGTGTAATTGCCCATCCCCATTAACATATCTGGGGTAACATTAGCAAGCGGGTCACCCAGAGGTCTATTTACTCTGGTCGAAGCCTCACACTCCATCCACCAGGCCTTTTCCCACACCATCAATTGTGAGGGTCAGCAAATCAGTTTCATTATATGCTTAATATCTTCTGGCACCATCATATTCGTGGACCATAACCATTGTAACATTTGCCTGGCTGCCCATAATCAGCCACAGTATTACATAACTGTTGTAGCAGCTTCCAGTCTATTTGTACATATTTGGCGACCTGCCCATTCCCGTGCCCAGGCTGATGAATTACCAGATATGCCCCTTGTGTTAACGACCTGACCACCCCCCATTCTCCTTCCAGGACTGCATCCCTTATTATTGCTGACCATTCTCCACCCCCCATAGGTTGTACAGTTAAGCCACCACGTCCCCCCAATCTCCCGCCAACTCTCCTTTCCCGAGAGGTAGCTTCATCATCGCTGGATGATGATTGACCTGATTTGGGATTCAGAAGAATCGGCCGTGCTGGCAGCCTGGGTCGGGTAGATTGATCTGATCCATCCGTCACGGATGGGGTAGGCAGCGATGGGGTCTTGGGATCAATCTTCTTGGGGCAGTCCAATGAGGGGAATTTGGATTGCAAACTTCAGCTTCCAGCATAATTGGTGGGGTTGATGGTTCAAAGATTGACTGTCCCCCACCCCGAACACCGATTCTGTCGTCTTACTGCCTTCAGCCAGGTCTAAAACTTGCACCACATTCTGGGCAGTATTTTTCTCTACCTGGTATTTCTTTAGGCAGTTAATAACCTCCCGCCAAGGGCTCTGCATCCTTTTTGCCCACTTTTCTACATCTATTACAGCGTCCCAAATAGCATCACCACTCCTTAATTTCGAAAAGACCTGTACTGAATCATTGAAATGCCCTTTTGCCCGGCCCATTGTAACTAATGCAGATAGGACTTTGGCACTGAGCTTTATGCCTCACTTCTCTAAGAAGCTCTCTGATAATGACAGGGCTACCTCCAGCTCCACGTTGTCTTCCTTCACGGTTTTAGCGAGCGCTCACTCGTCTGGCGTCCTTCCTCCCATAGCAAAGCCCCAAAGCTTTTCAGACTGCCTCCGCTCCCTGTTCGGGCGCCATTTGGGAGCGGGATTGTGGGATCTTAGAGATGACTCGATACCAGTTAGCAGCTAAGTAATGGTAGAGCATCAGAGTATATAACCTTACAGTACACTTGTAGCCTTCTCATTGGGCACTACTCATTTACGTCAACCTGTAACCATGACAACATGAAGTTCCCTGCTACGCCTACTTCCCATAACAGCTTCCTCATACAGCTTAACTTGCAACTAGTTGTTTACTTAAATTGCCTTACAAGGCTATCATGTCACGGAGTTGACTAGATCAATCTATGTCCGTGACAGGGGCGACAGGCCTCTGCCCTCCCCCCCACCCCAGTCCCACAAAAAATGGGAAGGAAGGAAGGGAGGAAAAGAGCAGCGGCAACAATCTATGGAGGAAAACTTATTTTACTATAATATCGGAATACAAGATAACACAATAGATACAATTTAATTGAAATTGAGATTAATAAATCAGACAAGATGAGAGAGAGGCTTCCCGGGACTGAGTCAAACCTGAAAAGCTTGGAACGGCTAGGAAAGCACCCTCCAGCACCCACTGCCAGGCAGCAAGAGAGCGCCCCCCTCACCCGGAAGGGCCAGATCCCGTGACTTCTGTAATGTACAGGGATTGGTACCTGGGATTGGGCATTAACACTTCAATACCCCGTACACTACATGATGTTTTGATGTGGAATACTGAAACCCAAAATAAAAACAAACAAACAAACAAACAAAAAACATAGAACCATGACACATGTCCTTTATACTCTGAACATGGCCTTGGTTTTCAAGCAAGTCCTCAACACATGTGCAAGGCTGTTACATGTTACTGGTTTCTCACATTGGCATCCAAAGCTGGAGGCCCTGTGTGCTGCAGCATCATCAGCATGAGTGAGAGGTGGTGGGAACGGTCCTGTGACGGGTGTGCTGTGTGTGATGGATGGCTCTGGGCTCTGCAGGCAGGAGATGCAGGGCAGGTGAGATGGGATGGGGTTGCTGTGTGTATTTGGTGGGATGGATGGAATGGAGCTTACAGTTCTGCTCACAGGAGCAGACGTACTCTCTGTCTTGCTTAGGGGACTAAATATCAGTCAGTGGGCAAAATACAATGTGAGGGCAGTCATTTTCCTTCTCAAACTTCCTACTGCTGCTGTTGTCTACAGTGACAATGTCTCACATTCTTGGAGTGAGGAAATGCAAAACTGTGCAGTCAGAACTCATGCCCCTAGAAAAACGTTTAGAATGCAGGGCAGGGGGCCAGACAGGACACTGTGTCATTATCAGTGCCACCAAAAAAGGATGGACAGTCTCAGCACCTGGGGGCCCCTGGCTGGGGAACACTGAGGCTCCCTTTTGCTGCTTGGCTGAAGGGGCAGCGCTGTGATCAAGGCTTTGGGTATTCTGATCTTGTGCAGGAAGAAACGGGGTGTGTGGGCTACTGATGGACTCAGACTGAATAAGTGGGGCACATGTGTGCTGGGGAACAAGCTCTCTGGAATGATTTCCAAGTCTTTAAACAAGGTCCAAAGAGGCAAGAGAGTGGAATTCAGTGTGGCAGAAAAGGGCTGAGGGATGTTGTCACTGTGGGAGATTGTTGGAGATTACAGGGAAAACCTCTGAGCTCTCCCATAGGATCATATGGGGACTCCTCAGAGAAGGTCATGTTGCCAATACCCCATCCAAAATCTTCCTGTGTCCCTCCAAGTGTTAATGCAACTGCTGCTTCCCTGAATTGCCAGTAGACCAGTGCGCATAGCATGGGAAATAATCAGGATGAGCTGGAGATCTGTGTACAGTCACAGGAACATGATCTCACTGTAGTCACAGAGATGTGGTGAGACAGTTCACGTGACTGGAATGCTGTCATGGAGGGCTGTGTCCTTTTCAGGAACGATAGGCTGGGGAAGCAAGGTGGAGGAGTTGCCCTTTATGTGAGAGAGCTAATGGAATGTATTGAGGTGCACCTGTGAGAGGATGAAGAACATGTGGAGTGCTTCTGGGTGGGAATGAAGAGCAGGGCTGGTATGGCCGGCAGTGCTGTGGGGTGTACTACAGTCACCAGATCAGGAGGATGAAATTGATGAGGCCTTCTACATGCAGCTGGAAGTAGCCTTGCAATCCCATGCACTGGTTCTCATGGGGGACATGAATCATCCACATATTTGCTGCGTGCCCAATGGACAGGGGTTGGAACTAAGCCCAACTGGAGACCCGTTACAAGTGATGTCCCCAAGAGGTCGGTACTGGGGCCCATCTTGCTTAATATCTTTACTGATGGCCTTGATGAAGGCACTGAGTGTACCCTCAGTAAGTCTGCAGATGGCAACAAGCTGGGAGGTAGTGTTGATCTCCCTGAGGGTAGGGAGGCCCTTCAGAGGGATCTGGATAAGCTGGATCACTGGGCTGAGGTGAATGGGATGAGGTTCAACAAGGCCAAGTGCCAGTTCCTGCACTTTGGCCACAATAATCCCATACAGCTATAGGCTTGGGGCTGAGTGTCTGAATGACTGTGAAGAGGAAAGGGACCTGGGGGTGTTGGTTGATGCTCGGCTGAACACAAGCTGACAGTGTGTCCAGGTAGCCAAGAGGTCCAACGGCATCCTGGCCTGCATTAGAAATAGTGTGGCCAGCAGGAGCAGGGAGGTCATCATCTCCCTCTACTCAGCACTGGTGAGGCCGCACCTCGAGTACTGTGTTCAGTTTTGGGCCCCTCACTACAAGAAAGACTTTGAGGACCTGTAACGTGTCCAGAGAAGGGCAACAAAACTGGTGAGGGGTCTGGAGCACAAATCCTATGAGGAGTGGCTGAGGGAGCTGGGATTGTTTAGAATGGAGAAGAGGAGGCTCAGGGGAGACCTCATTGCACTGTACAACTTCCTGAAGGGAGGTTGTGGTGCAAAAGGGTCTGGCCTCTTCTCCCAGGCAAATAGTAGGACCCGAGGAAATGACCAGAAGTTATACCAGAGGAGGTTTAGGTTGGACATTAGGAGAAACTTTTTCTCTCAAAGGGTGGTCAGGCACTGGAATGGCTGCCCAGGGAGGTGGTGGAGTCGACGTCCCTGGTATTGTTCAAGAGGCGCCTGGATGAGGAGCTATGAGATATGGTTTAGTAGTTTGTGGTACTAATAGGAATGGGAGGGTGGTTGGACTAGATGATCTTGCTGGTTGTTTCCAACCTTGTAATTCTGTGATTCTGTGATCTCCTTCTGTGACTGGGTGAGCAGTCTGGTAGATGAGGGAAGGGCTGTTGATGTAGTCTACCTAGACTTCAGCAAAGCCTTTGACACGGTCCCTCACAGGCTTCTTGTGGGGAAACTGGCTGCCCATGGTCTGAAGAGGTTTACGCTTCTTTGGGTAAGGAACTGGCTGGAGGGCTGTGCCCAGTGGGAAGTGGTGAATGAAGTCCAGCTGGTGACTGTAAGATATTATTCTGTTAACCTCTGTGTCTCAAAGCTTGCTGGGGACACAGATGGACTTGTTCAAGTCCGGAGTAAGGATTGTGAAATCCTTTGTCTGAAGGACACAGATTAACAAGTCCAGGCAAGTCCTGGGCAAAGGTTGTGAGATCCTTTGTCTGGGGGACACAGATGGACAAGGCCAGGGGCAATGAGAGCGACATGAACTGCAGCTAAATAGCTGTGAAGTGCTCCTTTGTGTGGACTTATCTCAGAATGTTGGCCATCTCAGGGGCTACTCAATGACTCTTGCTCAAGGCCCATCCTTGTCAGGTAGGCAGGAGAACAAGGAGGATAAAAGAGGAACTGAAAACCATGAGGGTAGAGGGATTCCTGACGATCAGATTCCTCCTGAGGTGACTTCTGCATGCTGTCAAATTCTCCTGTGCCTGCTGCCTGAGCGCTGCTGCAGCTTCAAGGATTGGCTCCTCGACTTCCTTGTCTACCTGCTTGCTGCCCAAGGCCGGCCATGCTGCTGCTCCCTGTCCCCCTGCTGCATCTGCCTGGGACCTTCAAACGCTGTGCAACGGGACCGCTGCTGGATCCTGCTGGTGACTATCCCCGCTTTACGCAACTCCTGCTTCTTTTCCATCTTTACTATCGCCCTCCTTCCCTTCCCCATCTCCCTGTTTAGGTTTGGCAATAAACTGGATGGAACAACATATGAACCGTTGTTTCTTAATCTCATGCCGGGTATACAGATATTAGAAGAACCTCATCTCCCTCCTATAAATTGGAGCGAGACAGAGACCCGTTTCAAGTGGTGTTCCCCAGGACTCGGTACTGTGGCCCATCCTGTTTAATATCTTTATTGATGACCTAGATGAGGGCATTGAGTGCACCCTCTGTAAGTTTGCAGATGACACCAAGCTGGGAGGTGGTTTGGATCTGCCTGAGGGTAGGGAGGCCCTTCAGAGGGATTTAGACAGGCTGGATCACTGGGCTGAGGTGAATGGGATGAGGTTCAACAAAGTCAAGTGTCAGGTCCTGCACTTTGGGCACAACAACTTCATGCAGCGCTATAGGCTTGGGTATGAGTAGCTGGATGAGTGTGGAGAAGGACCTGGGGGTGGGTGTTGGTTGATGTTCAGGTGAACATGAGCCGACAGCGTGCCCAGGTGGCCAAGAGAGCCAACAGCATCCTGGCCTGCATTAGAAATAGTGGAATGGAAATAGCCAGCAGGAGCAGGGAGGTGATCATCCCCCTCTACTCAGCACTGGTGAGGCCGCACCTCGAGTACTGTGTTCAGTTTTGGGCTCCTCACTACAGGAAAGATGTTGAGGTCCTGGAGCGTGTCCAGAGAAAGGCAAGAAACTGGTGAGGGGTCTGGAGCACAAGTCTTATGAGGAGCAGCTGAGGGAGCTCAGATTGTTTAGCCTGGAGGAGGCTCAAGGGAAGCCTCACTGCATTGTAAAACTTCCTGAAGGGAGGATGTGGAGGAGAGGGATGTGGCCTCTTCACCCAGGCAACAAGCAGGACACAGGGAAATGGCTGCAAGTTGTATCAGAGGAGGTTTAGATTAGACATGAGGAAGAACTATTTCTCTCACAGAGAGGTCAGGCAGTGGAATGGCTGCCCAGGGAGGTGGTGGAGTCACCGTCCCTGGCAGTGTTCAAGAGGTGTCTGGATGACGAGCTGCGTGATGTGGTTTAGGGCTTGTGGTTAGAATGGTGATGAGGAGAAGGTTGGACTGGATGATCTTGTAGGTCCTTTCCAACCTTGTGATTCTAAGATTCTATGTGCTTTGTTACGCTAATGAAGTGTCACTTGCTGCTGGGTCTCTTTTCTTCCTTTGCTGGGGACATTTGCACATCCTTGTGGTCACAGGTCCCCACGTTGCTGCCCTGCCTTTCCTTTAATTCCTCTCACCCGTGAGCAGCTCCCAGCAAGAGGCAATCTCCGGCTGCCCTGCTCTCGAGGGCAGCACCTCCCTGCAGCTGGGTCACTTCCTCACTGAGTGCTGCCCATGGCACTGATGTCACGTTTCTACTCACTGAGCAAGCGAGTGCTATTGCGAACAACTTCCTATCCTGCTTTCTCAATTCGGTCTTCCCTGCAAGGCATGAGCATGGTTAAGCTCTCTGCTGTACGAGGGCCGGCTCTGCTGTTTGCTGCTGTGGATCTACAGACTTCAAGGCCACCCAGAAGGAACCGCCCTCAGGGTAACCGGGGATTTGTATCTGGGAAAGACTGCTTCCTGTTCTATTTCATTTACTGTGGAGAAAAAGTGGATTCTTAGTTTCACTTGGCAATGTTTAAACTCTATGCATCTTTCTGCAGGGGATGTTCCTCTGACCTTTGCTGTGATCACAGCTGCACCTCTTTCCTTTCTGCTGATAACCCAGCTGTACACATGACCAAAAGTGTTTCCTCCGCCCAAAGCTTTCTAGAATGCCATGGTTTAGTAACAAAAGTGCCGGTTTCATTGTTGCAAAGAGGGTCTGCACATCCTCTTCTGATTCCGCTCTTGAGAACAAAAAAGAAAAGAAAAAAAAAACAACCAAAAAATGAAAGAAAACCAATAACAAGCTAACAAAGAAGCCCACCTTAGTCTAGTTTGGGACTTGGTTCACCAGATTCTGCCAAGTGTTCTCACTTCTGTCCCACTCAAGCCTAAGCAGAACTTCCATATGTGTAGAAAAACACAGTCCATGGCCTGAACAGGGTGACTTGTGGGAAATCCAACTCCATAACCACAAAATGATATAAATCAGGTCTATTTTGAGTTACAGCACTGCGCACTCACGTTGGGAGCTGAGGGAGGAGCCTCTCCTAACCTGCACACTGTAAAGGGACAGTTTAAGGATGTTTATAGAGACAAGTTACCCACATGCAAGAATAGGAGAGGATATTACGATTGATTCTAAGAAAGTAGCCGTAGATTATTCTGATACTATACTTAGTATATGAGGAGATATTCATTGGTTCCAAGAAGTTGTTATAATATTCTCCACCCCAATTACTGAGTTATCGTGACTTGCAGCTCCTATTCCTTGCTGTAGTGGCACAGCAAGGAACCAGTAAGTGAGCACGAGTGTCTGTTTTGATTTTGATTGCTCTACACCTCCTTACCCAGTACACAATTCCTACACAATTCTACAGAAATATGTTCCACATCAATTCCCCCCTTTTCTATAATCTGGCAAGCGTCACGTCGCTAGATGATGCCATTCTCTCCTGGGGATTTATGGAAAACACACCCCGCTCTCCATCTTTTGGCGCAGCTTATGCTGCTTCCATTAAACATACTCAAGAAACAACGTAACAACACATAGGAATATTCCAAGAAAGAGTAAGACTGCACAAGCCTTGAAGAGAGAGTAGATTTAGCCAGACAAAGCTCGCTAACCAACTGGTTAATCTGCTCCACAGCTCAGTAAATCCAAATGAGGTGTTATCCAAAGTAAATTGGTGGATCACCTGAATTTGTTCCCACTGTTTAGTGTGCACATCTGTGTCTTTTATTGAGTTGTGTCAGTTTTGATTAATTCTAGCCCACACCCCTCCTTCTTTGGCCAAGAGGAGATCAAGAGCCATTCCATTCTGCAATACTACTTGACTAATAGACGACACCTCTGTCTGCAATCCACAGCTGAGTTCTTGATATTCTCCAGTGTAGCTGCTATACTGACAATTGCCTTTTCTGATTCACTTACTCCTGGACTAGGAATAAACCACCAAATAAAACTATGGAGCTCAGAGGACCTGTCTATAAGGGGGTTATCCCCCGCTTCACCATTTTTTAAGAGCTTCTCAGCATCCCTGGGGGAGGAGCTGTTCCATTGCAGCACTAAGCATCCTTCTGCATAATGTCCTTCTAGTTCTCAGGAAGGGTCTTACATTGAGGCCTGCCTATAGCTGTACACTGGATTTAGGTCCTTTTTCCTATTGTTCTGATTTTATTTGCACACCTACGCCTACTTCCTGCTCCACCCCATGGTGTCCAAATGGTGGAGGGAGTCCCACACTGAGGGATTTCCATTCCTCCATCTCTTGCTAAGGCTGTACATATCCTGCAATCAGGGAGCTTTAGGCTAACCACTGTTCCTTTAGTGATGTTTAAACAGGTATTTTCACACCAGGCTGAAGCAAGTCTTATGTAACACATGCAACCCATAGAACACATTCTAAACATATTGTCTCTCAATCCTTAGCTCCAGTGGTCCGGTCTTCTTAGCAGTGCACTGGGGCTGAGATGTCTTCTGGCCAACCTGAAAAGGTGTCTGTTAATACCAACGTATACCTATACCCCCTTCTCTTGGGAGTTCAGAGAAATCAATTCATCATTGTTGCCCAATGGACAAATTCCCTTCCCTATTTGTCCCTTGGCAGCCTGGGGCCTGTTCTAGGACTATTCTGTAAACAAATCTCACATTGCTATGTTACCTGCTTAGTGGTGGTGTATAAATCCCAAGCCACAATCTGTTGCCTCAAGTATTTATACAGGGTCTCCGTTCCCCAATGAGTTTTCCTGTGCTCAGCCATGATTATGGCCCATAATAAGGAGGCGGGAACTATTATTTTGTTCTGAACCCTAATCCACCCTCCTTCTCCCACATGCTCTCCTAAGTCCTCTATCAAGATTTGGTCTTATCTTGAATACCTTCCTTTACCCTCAGTTTAAACTTTTAACCATCTGGAACAAAAGTCTGCACCCCTGTGTCCTCTGCTTTGTGAATACTCTCTTAGCCCCTCGATTAGGTTATCCAGGTCCTGTATTTTGCTTCCTTAATCTGTAATTCACCAGAAGAAAAGACAGACATTCTCACTCCGATTAGCAAAAGACTTTGGGAGATGTAAACAAGTTCAGCAGACATGGATGGAGAAAACCAAAAGATTGTGGCTTCCACTTGTTCTAGTAAATCTTGCCCTAGGAAAGGCTTTGGTGAATTTGGCACCTACAAACATTTGTGTATCCCTACCTGTTTACCTATACTAAGTTGTAAAGGCTTAAGAAAGTAAACCTCATTTTGCACTGGGATACTCAGATATCCAGTTTCCCAGGACTCTGCAGATGAAGGCTGATCACTTCCAGCGTCTCATCTCCTGCCTTGGCACAAACAAGATGAACTGCTAAATGGTCATCACCTTCCAAACACCATCGATCACAATTTTTTAGTGAAGTTGTCTTGCTCATGGGGCCCCTAGGCTCCCCAGCAGTATCTAAAGTGGAATTTGCCTGGGAACTTCCTTTCCCCGTGCTCCTCCATACTCAATTTCAGTGATTCTGTATTGTTCCCCAAAGTCCACACCTTATAGCTAGAACGTTAGTGTGACCAAATGCATATTCCTCTTTAAAGCCCAGTACACAACGCCAACCGAAATGCCACTTTCCTCTATTCCACTGTAATCCCTGGACACTACTACAGGTCAAGCCTCTGATAACAAATACAGGGTTAAACAAACAGCCAATTAGACTCGATTCCCACATTCACACCACTCACACCTTGCATCCAATAGTCAGCATTCACACCACACAGCAGCCGCTTATGAAGTCTCCCTTGCTGGGTAATGGACTCTGCCTACTTCCCCAGGGCACGGGAATACCAAATTCCCTGGGCAAGAGCTATAACCAATGTCCCCAGCAACAAGAGCACTTGTATTGTATGTGGAATTCCACAAGCAATCATTTTATAACAGAAACACTTAAGAATCACAAAGGTAATGACAATGAAAAACCAGTTTGGACGTTTACTTGTCACATGATCCTAGCAGGCCCCTTCCTGGCAGCTAACTGCAAATGCCCCTGATACATTTCTGTTGTGATGATTTCTCCAAAGTATTTCAAAGCTTACATTCCCGAGCACATTATAGCCTCACTCCTGCAAGATTTCAACCGTGAGGTTCTTGGAATTCTCCAGATACCACCTCAAGTGGGACCCTGCTCCCAAGGGTTGTCCTCCCACAAGGATCGCCATGACCGAACCTCCAGCTATGGATCCACCCTCAAGGGGAGCACACTCGCTCCTTCACCCTTCAAGATGTGTAGAGTTTAAACATTGCCAAATGAAAGTAGGAGCCCACTTTTGCCCCACAGAAAATGCAACAGAACAGGAAGCACTCTTCCCCAGACACAAACCCCCGGTTAACCCGAGGGCAGTTCTTTCTGGGTGACCTTAAAATCTGTAGATCTACAGCAGCGAAGAGCAGAGCTGGCTCTTGTAGAGCTTAACCTAAGGAAGCAAAGAGACCCAGCAGAAAGGGATGCTTCATTAGCGTAACAAAACGCAGCCCACATCCCTCCCCCCCCTTCCCCGGGTGCAGATGTGCCATGAGAACGAGCTGTGAAACTGCCCAAGGCCCGGTAGCCGGCTCAGGGCGTGCTCGCTGTGGGAATTGCTGCCTGGACCTGAGGCTGTGCCGAAGCGGCCAGAGCCTGGCTGGAAGCCGTCCGGGCAGCACGGCGGTGGCAGGAGGAGCAGCGAGGCCGTGCTGCGGCCAGCTCCGGGCTGAGGGCACTCGGCACCCTCTGCTCTACGCGACACCCAGGAGCCCGGTTGCCCGCACCAGAGGCGGGAGCAGCCTGCTCCGCACCCAAGGTAGGAGCCCTTCGCGTCTCGTGCAGAGGAGCGCACGCTTCCTGCCCCCTGCCAGCACTAGCGGGATACGAGCGGGGAGCGTCACCGGGCGGGGCGGCACCGGCACTGCTGTAGCCCAGGCGGGAGCCCGGTCCCGGCTCCAGCTCCTGTCCAGCACAGTGGGTTTGCTGGGCCAGACGGGCTGCAAAGAGGCGAGCAGCGGTTCCTAGGCGTGTTGCTGCCCGGCTTGGGCTCCGAGGGGCGCAGGAAGGGGTTGGAGCTGGGACAACGAGGAAGTGAGCAGAGGAGCTCAGCGTGCTCTGCTGCCCGGTTGTCTCTCTGTAACACAGCCCAGCTGGGACTGCGTTTTTCTCTCTGGGCCACGGGAGACACGAGATGACCTCACTCTGCAGCTCTGCACGCATGCATTGATTACTGGAAATTTCAACTCCCCGATGCTTTCTTTTGAGTGTCTGAATGTGAAGCCTCCAAGGGGGGAATTTCCACTCCCCTTTCCCTTCCCGGGCAGCCCGCAGTTTCCCTTCGGGGACCCAGCAGGCAACAGCTACCTTTAGCGGCCCTTTCAGAGTTACCTTTTGTGTGCTTAGCGCTGGGCTCACCTGGGGTTGTGCGAACCCCTCCCAAGGCTTTTGTTCAGGCTGTCCCTGCAGCTGCCGGTGCCTTCAGCGCTCAGCTGCGGGCCCTGAGCACGTCCAGCATCTGCGCCAGCCCCAGCACTGGGCTGTGTAATAGAAGCTGAAAAGCTGGTAACCTGTGGGCTGACTGGAGCACACGTTGAGAAAGTGTGCAGCAAAGTGTCAGTAAAGTGCAGCCCAGGCTGCCTCGTGCAAAGGGCGCACGGTGCTGAGAACCGTGCCCTGGAGTGCGGTGTGCGTGCGGAGCTGAATGGGAAGCGGCGCCCCCTGGTGGGAGAGCAGGGAGATGCCGCCGTCGAGGCAATCTTTCGGCAATGAGGGACTTGGGCTTTTTTTATCTTGGAGTAGAGAAGGCTCGGGGGTGACCTCTTTGTGGCCTTCCAAGACTTGGAGGAAACGTATAAACTGGAGGGGAACGGCTGTTTACAAGCGTGGATAGTGATAGGATATGGGGAATGGTTTTAATTTGAGACAGAGGAGATTATTTTAGATATCAGGAGAAAGTATTTCACTTTCTGAGTGTGTGCACAAGAGCAGTTTGCCCATAGAGGACATGGATTCCCCATCCTTTATTGTGTTCGAGACCAAGCTGGATGTGGCTCAGAGCAGACTGGTCTGCTGGACGGTGTCTCTGCACATAGCTGGTTGTTTTCAACCCCGGGTACTCTCTGATTCTGTGATTACCTTCAGATAATCACTCTAACAAAGCACCTTAGAGAAGCTCACAAAGCTCCAAACCAACCATGAGTCTCTTACAGAAGATCTGTGTCAGCAAGGTGTGTTGACATGAAGCCGAGTGGGATCTCTGTAGAGGTGTGATCTTGAGAGCCATCCCTGATTGTACGGAGATCCTGTCGTGCAGCCCTTGCTGTGCAGGAGAGCTCAAGGGGCGCTTGGGCTGCTCCCTGTTTAGGGGTAAGATGACTGCCTCCTTGCTATGCATTGTCTTTAGGCATACAGTCCATGTACCCTCAGCTGTTGAACCGGCTGTCAGTTCTTTGTGCCACCCAGTTGGAGTCAGCTTTGTGATTTGTAATCAGCTGTAGGCAGAGCGTTACCAGTGCTGTTGCTGCTTGTGTTCCTGTGCAAGGCCTGCTGTGCCATCCCCCAGGCAGTGCCCTGCAGATGGGCTGTGGAGGGCTGGGCTGGGACAGGGACTGCTGCGTTCCCTCACAGCTCCCCTGCCATTTCTCTTGTCCCTGCAGGCTCCAGTTCAAATTCTGCCTTCCAGCCGTGATCATTTCAGCTGCAGGAGAGCAGCAGATGGCCACCGCACATGCATCTCAGGTAGGGGCTGGGGAAAGCAGGCAGGAGAGGCCGAGGGGCGAGGGATGTGAATGCAGGGGAGAGGGAGGTGGCCTCAGCCAGCATGTGTGTGCTGGGGCCAGAGAAGCGGCTGGGACGGGAGTTTGTGTCCTGTTTGAGCTGCTTCCCTGGGCCTTGGCTGTTCCCAGCAAGGAGCCTCTTTGCTTGCAGGAGCCCGTGAGCTTTGCGGAGGTGGCCGTGTATTTCAGCAGGGAGGAGTGGGCGCTGCTGGACCCTGCGCAGCGAGCGCTGTACCGGGACGTGATGCTGGAGACGTACCAGTGCGTGGCCTCGCTGGGTGAGGGCTATGCTGCCTTTCCTCCTCGTTAGGGCACCTTTGGCTGCACAGAAGGAGCCTCTGCATGCTGGAGCTAGTAAAATTGCCGTGTAGTTACATATTGATAACTACAACAGCAACAAAGGAAAGAATGAGAAGCATGAATATCAGAAAGGGTTAGTATTCACAACAGACTGATAAAAGCCCCAGAGTCAGTTTTGGCAAGCAGGCATCAGCCTGGAGCAGGAGAACCAGCTCCCTGCAAACAGCCCTTGTGTTGCTGCATTGTATGGTGCCTCCAGCCCCAGCAGACAGACCACTTTCAGGTTGTTACTTCTGCATTTGTTGCCTCTATTTTCCATTCATAGAATCATTGAATCACAAGGTTGGAAACAACCTGCAAGATCATCTAGTCTATTCCCATGAACATTCTTGAAGCCTTGGGTATTGAGCTGTTTGGAAAATATTAAAGGAAACATTCTAATGGGTGTGTGATTGCCCACTGTTATTATGGCCCTAATCTTGTTTTCACCATGGTGATGGATGTACTGCAAAGTTGCTGGTCAAGCGGCTGTGCCAGATTCTGGGAAACACTCCATATTTCTTCCATTGAAGCTCCACATCGAGGCCCCAAACCCATGGTGATCTCCCTGCTTGAAGGAGGGGAAGAGCCCTGGATCCCAGATGTGCGTAGCCCTGAGGCCGTGCCATGAGACCTCAGCCCAGGTGAGGTGGTGGAGGGAAGAAGTTTGGGTCTGGAAGAGCCGTCTCTGTCTGTGTTTTATTTTGGGCACTGTGTGCTATTTCTGGATTTCCTCTTTCATCCAGGAGGAACTGGGATTGCAGGTATACTGGAGGACCTGGAGGAAAGTGGTGTGGCCAAAAGGCGGTGGGGTGGTGTCTGTGTAGAAGAAATCAGAAGGGATGTCCAAGGAGGCCTGGAGCAAGGTCAGGGTGAGCAGCTCATGGAGCCACTGGGAAAGGGTCTGGGAAAGACAGGGAGGAGCCCGTTGGACTTCAACATAGGTCAGAGAGAGCCTGAAGAACCCAGGAGCAAGGATGTGAGCCAGAAGAAAAAGCAGAATCCATGCACTGAGTGTGGAAACAACTTTGAGGAAGATTCCAGCGTTGTTAACCACCAGTGCATGCGCTCAGCAATGAGTCCATACAAGTGCTCTGATTGTGGGAAGAGCTTCAAATGGAGATCCCTCCTCATTGTCCACCAGCGTGTCCACACAGGAGAGAGACCCTACAGGTGCTCTGAGTGTGGGAAGAGCTTCAAAAGCAGTTCTGATGTGAAGAAACATGAGCGCATCCACACAGGAGAGAGACCCTGCAAGTGCTCTGAGTGTGGGAAGAACTTCAAAAGGAGATCCCACCTCACCTCCCACCAGCGCCACCATACAGAAGAGAGACCCTACAAGTGCTCTGAGTGTGGGAAAACCGTAAAAACCCGTTTCCACCTCACGTACCACCACCGCTTGCACACGGGAGAAAGACCCTACAAGTGCTCTGAGTGTGGGAAGAGCTTCAAAAGTAGTTCTGATTTAAACCGCCACCAGCGCATCCACACAGAGGAGAGACCATATAGGTGTCCTGAGTGTGCAAAAAGCTTCAAAAGCAGTTCTGAGTTGAAACGCCACCAGCGCATCCACACAGGAGAAAGACCCTATAAGTGTCCCGAGTGCGGGAAGAGCTTCAGAAGGAATTCTGAATTGAAGAGCCATCAGCACACCGGGGAGAGACTCTTCAAGTGTCCTGAGTGTGAGAAAAGCTTCAAACACAGGTCTAATCTCAACACCCACAAGCATGTCCACAGCGCACACAGGCTGTAAAGCATCCCCAGCATACAGGGAACCTTCAAAAGCAGTTCCAGCCTCATTACCTACCAACACAGCCACACAAGATACAGAGCCTGCAGAGCACCTGTCAACAGTTTATGGGCTGGTTCGGCCCAGTTCCATGACCAGCGGGCGGAGGGATTTCGCAAAATCCATGCCTCTGGAAAAAAGGGAAACAGGGGACCCCAAAAAAATTAAAAACAGCGGCAACGACCTGAGGAGAAACAAACTGAGGTACCAGGGTGTTTGCACTTGGGTGGAGTCCAATCTGTGCATGCACCAGTGAGTTCACGTGGCAGGAAGCCTTAGAAATGCCTCGAGTGTGAGAAGGGCTTTGTGCAGAGTGCAGAGCTCCTCACTCACAGGAGATGGCACTCGTGGAAGAAGTGCTACAGATGTCCCATGTGTGGGCAGAGCTTTTGCCAGGGGATCCACTCAGTGCACAGACCACGGAAATGCCTGCACTGCAGGAAGAGCTTCATCCAGAGCTCAGTCATCATTAAACATTGTCCAGTCCGTGTGATAAAGTGGCCCTGCAAGTGTCTCTGGTGCAGGAAATTTCCCTCTGAGCTGGCACCTCCTTTCTCATGGGGAAACCCCCTACAGAGAGACCTTAAGAATTTTGGTGAGCCCAAAGATGGGGGAGACCCCAATTCTTCTCCCCACACAGGAGGAGTTTGCAAAGGAGATGGCATCACTGGCACCCTCTGCAGAATGGATTTAACCCAGGAGCTTCAGATGGCCTCTCCTTGCTACCCAAATCCTGCTTTCCTCTTCTGTTCTTCCTGCCAGCAGCTTTTTGGTGCCGTTTACTTAGGAGAGGTGTCTGTGTGGGGATGTTCTGTGTGTCTGTGTGCATGTGTTGCTCTCAGTAATCTGTGAGTGCGCTGATGAATCTGAGGGAAGGGTCAGGAGAGCAGTAACGTGTCTCGTGGAGGTATTCTGAAAATCATCTGTAGAGGAAAGGGAAGGGGGTCAATAAAGTAGCTGAGTTGTTCTGGAGCTTTCTTCACTGTAGTCTTGTTTGTTGTTCTTAAAATAAATGTCAGCATGTGCAATGAGGAGAGGGAAAGGATTTGGTTTTGGTGCCTCCTCCAGCCCACTGCTTGCTTTTGGGAAGGCATTTCCCAACCTGGAGGGAGAAAACCGGGCCTTCTATTGGTGTCTATTAGCCTATTCTTTGCAAGTCTTGCGTCTTTTCCTTCTTTTCCTTTCTGCTGTCACACTTGCCACCCAAAAGTCAGTGCGCCCATTTTTGCCAGTCAGGAAAATGCCTGTTTGCAGGGCAGTATCTGTGTGCATGCTTATCTTTGCAGGTATCATCACGGAATCACAGAACTGTAGGGGTTGGAAAGGACCTCTAGAGATCATCGAGACCAACCCCCTGCCAAAGCAGGTTTCCTACACCAGGTCGCACAGGTAGGCATCCAGGCATGTCTTGAACATCTCCAGAGAAGGAGACTCCACAACCTCCCTCGGCAGCCTGTTCCAGTGCTCCGTCACCTCACTGTAAAGAAGTTCTTGTGCACATTTGTGCGGAACTTCCTATGCTGCAGTTTCCGGCCGTTTCCCCTTGTCCTGTCTCCACGTACCACTGAAGAGAGATTGGCCTCACCACTATGGCCCCCACACCTCAGATATTTGTAAACCTGGATTAGATCCCCACTCTGTCGTCGTTTCTCAAGCCTGAAGAGACCCAGTTCACTCAGCCTTTCCTCATAGCAGAGATGCTCCAGGCCCTTCACCATTTTTGTGGCCCTCCGCTGGACTCTTTCCAAGAGATCCCTGTCTTTTTTGTGCAGGAGAGGCCAGAACTGGACGCAGTGCTCCAGATGAGACCTTACGAGGGCAGAGTAGAGGGGGAGGATCACCTTCATCGACTTGCTGGCCACGCTCTTTTCAATGCACCCCAGGATGCCATTGGCCTTTTTGGCCACCAGGGCACACTGCTGGCTCATGGCCAACCTGTCGTTCACAGGGATGCCCAGATAACAAGTGTGCAGTGCAACTGTGAGCCCCCAGCCCCATGCAGCACCTCTAGCAGCAGAAGGCCCCTGTGCTGCTGAGGGCTCCTTCCTTCCCCCCACACATCTCCCTGCAGCTCCCTGGCTCTGCTGGACAGCCCTTTACACTTCCATAGGGATGGGATCCAGATGAATCAGTTGAGGCATCTTATCCTCAGGTTGTAGTCCTGGGTCCTGGAGGGAGTCAGCTCCCTCCCATGCCTCCCACGCACCCACCCAGACCAGCACTGACCACACATTTGGCCACAAGCAACTGGCCCCCTGCATCCCTCCTCTTCCACAGGCTTCTTTCTCCTCCATCTACATTAATTCCCATCTTTGTCTGGTGCAGTCACTATCCCCTTATCAGCTCTCACTGACTACATTTCCCTCTTGCATCCCCACAATGCTATCCCCATGCTGGCTGTACTTCACTCTCCCTGACAGAGCTGCCATCTGTGTCACAGGGATTGTGCCGCACTCACTGACATCTCTGTGTCTGCTGTAATGAAAATAGCCTTAAATACAGCGACTACTTTTTGGACAGTGCTCCTGGAAAACTTTGTCTGCAACACTGAGACCTCCCTCATGAACAGTTCAAGTCTTGAAGACTTGAGAGACATGCCTTGTTAGATCTTTCTGCACTGTAATGAGCCCCACAGCGAATGTGGTGTCCATGAACTTCAGGTACTGAGAGAAGACGGCTGCAACCAAATGATGAAGGTGCAGTCAAAACGCTGTCCAGAAATGTTGGAGAGTGTTGGAGTGTTAATTGGTCCCTATGGAGCCATTATCAACAAAGCCTCCCCACATCCATGTTAGAGCAGATAATAGGAGGTCGTGATTCCCGGCAGGCAAAGACCCTGTGCAGGTGCTTTGAGAGTGAGGCAAGCCCTTGGTTTGTCTGATGCAACAGAAGGGTAGGGCTATAGCTGCAGCCTCTGGGAAGGGTGGTCCTGTCCCTCCCTGATGTCCCAAGGCTCTTCCACATTCAGTGGAATGTGAATCATAGAATCTTTTAATCACAAGGTTGGAAACAACCTGCAAGATCATCCAGTCCAATCATCCTCCGATTACCATTGCTACTACAAGCCCCTAAGCCATATCTCATAGCCACTCATCCAGATGCCTCTTGAGCACTGCCAGGGGCGATGACTCCACCACTTCCTCGGCAGCCATTCCATTGTCTGACCACTCTCTGAGAGAAAAAGTTCTCCCTTATGTCTAACCTAAACCTCCTCTGGTACAACTTAGAGCCATTTCCCCGGGTCCTGTTTGTTGCCTGGGAAATGAGGCAAAAGTTTGAGAGTGCACTGAGGTCTCCTCTGAGCCTCCTCTTCTCCATTCTAAACAATCCCAGCTCCCTCAGCCACTCCTCATAGGATTTGTGCTCCAGACCCCTCACCAGTTTTGTTGCCCTTCTCTGGACACGTTACAGGTCCTCAAAGTCTTTCTTGCAGTGAGGGGCCCAAAACTGAACACAGTATTTGAGGTGCGGCCTCACCAGTGCTGAGTAGAGGGAGATGATGACCTCCCTGCTCCAGCTGGCCACACTATTTCTAATGCAGGCCAGGATGCCGTTGGCCCTCTTGGCCACCTGGGCACACTGTCGGCTCGTGTTCAGCCGAGCTTCAACCAACACCCCCAGGTCCCTTTCCTCTTCACAGTCATTCAGACACTCAGCCCCAAGCCTATAGCGCTGTATGGGATTATTGTGGCCAAAGTGCAGGAACTGGCACTTGGCCTTGTTGAACCTCATCCCATTCCCCTCAGCCCAACAATCCAGCTTATCCAGATCCCTCTGAAGGGCCTCCCTACCCTCAGGGAGATCAACACTACCTCCCAGCTTGTTGCCATCTGCAGACTTACTAAGGGCACACTCAGTGCCTTCATCAAGACCATCAATAAAGATATTAAACAAGATGGGTCCCAGTACCGAGTCCTGGGGGACACCACTTGTAACGGGTCACCAGTTGGACTTAGCTCCATTAACCACTGCCCATTGGGCACGGCCCTCTAGCCAGTTCCTTAGGCAAAGAAGGGAACAACTGTCCAAGAAGAGTACACCTGTCCTATGTGCATGTGTAGTGTTCTGTGAGGAAAAATGATATGACAACTACTGGCCTCCCTACAGGATTGCAAGGAGGCAAGGAGGCCCCTGTGGCATGAGGACAACGTGCCACTTGAGCCTCAGCAGCAGACACAGCTGCCACATCCTAGAGGACAAAGACCTTGGTTTTCTCTCAGGGCCCTCCAGCCTTTCCAGTGCTGTTGGCCATCTCCACCAGAGGCTGTTCTATGCAGTCCTACGCCAGTCTCCTCCTTTTCCCTGCAGGCTGCAGACACTCACTTCGACTCCTGCACTCGCACTCACCCGGGCATTGCCTTACTCTGATGGTTCTGCAATCTCACTAGTTGTTCCTTGTGACACAACAGCACAAATTGATCACAGAGTCCAGCTGGGTGTCTCTGGAACCATAGCACTACCACTGTAGGGGAGGGCTGACCTGTCAGTTTGTGCAGAAAGAATCACTTCTAAGGTCCTTTTCCAGCCATGTTCCTCTTGTAGTCCTTCAGGAGATTTCCACAAAATGTTAATCCTTCATGCGTCGACACTCTCACAATTTTATCTGTCTAAGCTGTATGCTATATAAGGAAATCACAGAAGGCTTGAATTACTTCACAGCTTTCAGAGAAAAGGAGGAAAAGGAAAGAAAATTAAAATGAGTAGGAAGATCACCCTGCTTAATATCCCTTATCTCCTTCGCTAGCTTTGCCTCAGTGTGAGCTTTGGCCTTCCCCATTACTTCTCTGCAGGCTCTGACAACACTCCTGTACTCCTCCCAAGCGGACAGGCCCTTTTTTCAACTTTTTCTAAACCCTCTTCTTCCCTTTGATCTTATCCATGAACTCCTTGCTCATCCACGCAGGCCTCCTGCATCCATTCCCTGATTTTCTACTCTTAGGGTTGCACCGATCCTGAGCTTGGAAGAAGTGCTGTTTAAATGTTGGCTACCTCTCATGAGCTCCCTTACCTTCAAGCACCCGAGCCCATGAAACACCTCCAAGTAGGTCCCAGAAATTGTTGCAGTGGGCTCTCTGAAAGTCCAGGGCAGCAATCCCACTTTTTGCCTTACTTCTTCCACCCAAGATCTTGAACACCACCATCTCATGATCGCTGCATCGCAAGCTGCCCCCAAACTTATCATCCCTATCTAGCCCATCCCTGCTGGAAAGAACAAGGTCCAAAATCACCCCACTTCTTGTTTGCTTCTCCAACAACTACATGACAAAATTATCTTCATCGCATTGCAGGATCCGTCTGGATTTTGCGTGCCTGGGCATGTTGTTTATCCAGCAGATATGTGGATGATTCATGTCCCCTGTAAGAATCCAGCTGCATGTAGAACGCCTCATTGACTTCATCCTCCTGATCTGGTGACTGTAGTACACCCCACAACACTGTCGGCCATACCAGCCCTGCTCTTCATTCCCACTCAGCTCTCTCACATAAAGGGCAACTCCTCCACCTCGCTTCCCCAGCCTATCGTTCCTGAAAAGGACACAGCCCTCCATGACAGCATTCCAGTCACGTGAACTGTCTCACCACATCTCTGTGACTGCAGTGAGATCATGGCCCTACGACTGTACACAGCTCTCCAGCTCATCCTGTTCATTTCCCATGATACGTGCAGTGGTCTACTGGCACTTCAGGGAAGCAGCAGGTGCATTTACACTTGGAGGGACACAGGAAGATTTTGGATGGGGTATTGGCAACATGACCTTCTCTGAGGAGTCCCCATATGATCCTATGGGAGAGCTCAGAGGTTTTCCCTGTAATCTCCAACAATCTCCCACAGTGACAACATCCCTCAGCCCTTCTCTGCCACACTGAATTCCACTCTCTTGCCTCTTTGGACCTTGTTTAAAGACTTGGAAATCATTCCAGAGAGCTTCTTCCCCAGCACACGTGTGCCCCACTTGCTCAGTCCGAGTCCATCAGTAGCCCACACACCCCGTTTCTTCCTGCACAAGATCAGAATACCCAAAGCCTTGATCACAGCGCTGCCCCTTCAGCCAGGCAGCAAAAGGGAGCCTCAGTGCTCCCCAGCCAGGGGCCCCCAATTGCTGAGACTCTCCATCCTTTTTTGGTGGCACTGACATTGATGCAGTGCCCTGTTGTCAACGGTTTATGGGCTGGTCCGGCCCAGTTCCGTGACCAGCAGGGCGGAGGGATCTGCGGATCCGCGCCTCTGGGAAAGGGGAAGCAGGGACCCCAAAATACTTGAAAACAACAGCACTGATCTGAGGTGAAACAAATGATTTTACTAAATATAGTATTAGTAAAATACAATGAGAGAGAGAGAGAGAGAGAGAGAGTCTGTTTGAATTGTATAGACCTCACCACAATGCTGGGGTGAGAAGTGCAGTAGACGGCAAAGTGCAGATGGCGAAGCGCAGGCGGCGAAGCGCAGATAGCGAAGCGCAGGCGAAGAAGCACAGGCGAAGAAGCGCAGGCGAAGAAGAAGGAATCAGGCGACCTTGCTTGGAGTTATATCCCCTTGCTGACCGCAAAGTCTCCTGGGGAAAAGTAGTTCTTCTCCGACGGACGAACATTCGGCAGATATCAAACCCCACCCCCAGTGCATTACATGATGTTATGGTGTGCAATACTGATGACCAAAAATCATAAAACCATGACATTCCACCCCTTATTCTACATCACTACATCATGCTTAACACATGGGATTACAGACTGCACTCCCCCAACATCAAATTCCCTTGTGGTACACACTGAACATCCCCGTTTTTCTGCATCACCCACCAGGTGGACCCAGGTCCCTGGGCAAAGACAGTTCCGCGAAGAGGTTTGCCCTTCCCAGAAGCAGGAAAAACCCAAACTGCTTTTCCTAACATGTTCTTTACATGTACTACAGGGACCTTATCTCCCTCTACAATATGTAGGGAGCTGGATTGGGTAGGACCATCTTGACTGATTAATCCTCTGGTGTTAACCAGCCAGATGGCTTCTGCCAAATGCTTCTCCCAGTGTTTAAATGTTCCACCACCCATTGCTTTCAACATCGTTTTTAACAACCCGTTGTAGCGTTCTATCTTACCAGAGGCTGGTGCATGATAGGGGATATGATAAATCCACTCGATGCCATGTTCTCTGGCCCAAGTATCCACAAGTGAATTTTTAAAATGAGTCCCATTATCTGACTCAATCCTTTCCGGGGTGCCATGTCGCCACAGGATTTGCCTCTCCAGACCTAATATGGTGTTTCGGGCAGTAGCATGGGGTACTGCATATGTTTCAAGCCACCCGGTTGTTGCCTCCACCATGGTGAGCACATAATGCTTACTATTGCGAGATCGTGGCAAGGTGATATAATCAACCTGCCATGCCTCCCCATATTTGTACTTTTGCCATCGCCCTTCCTCCCAGAGAGGTTTCATCCTCTTAGCTTGTTTAATTGTGGCGCATGTATCACAGTCATGAATGATTTGTACAATGGCATCCATAGTTAAGTCCACCCCTCGGTCTCTGGCCCATTTGTATGTTGCGTCTCTCCCTTGATGACCTGAGGTATCATGGGCCCACCGAGCTAAAAATAACTCACCCTTGTTCTGCCAGTCCAGGTCTATTTGAGCCACCTCAATTCTGGCAGCTTGGTCTACCTGATGGTTATTTTGCTGATCTTCTGTAGCTCTACTCTTGGGCACATGAGCATCTACATGACGCACCTTTATAACCATATTTTTTGTTCGGGTAGCAATATCTTTCCATAGGTCAGCAGCCCAAATAGGCTTGCCCTTTCTTTGCCAATTATTTTGCTCCCACTGCTGTAACCACCCCCATAAGGCATTTGCTACCATCCATGAGTCAGTGTAAAGATAGAGCATTGGCCACCTCTCCCGTTCAGCGACATCTAAGGCCAGTTGGACAGCCTTTACCTCTGCAAATTGGCTCGATTCTCCTTTCCCTTCAGTGGCCTCTGCAACTTGTCGTGTGGGGCTCCACACAGCAGATTTCCATCTGCGATGCTTTCCCACAATACGACACGATCCATCTGTGAACAGGGCATATTTCTTTTCATTCCCTGATAGTTCATTGTATGGTGGGGCTTCTTTAGCATGAGATAAATCTTCTGCTGGTGGTGTTCCAAACTTTTTACCTTCAGGCCAGTCCATGATGAATTCTAGGATTCCTGGATGGCTGAGGTTCCCCATCCGTGCTCGTTGTGTAATCAACGCAACCCACTTACTCCAAGTGGCATCAGTAGCCTGATGGGTGGAGGGAACCTTTCCCTTGAACATCCAGTTCAACACTGGCAGTCGAGGTGCCAAAAGGAGCTGTGTTTCAGTACCGACTACTTCGGAAGCAGCCCGAACCCCCTCATAAGAAGCTAAGATCTCCTTTTCAGTTGGAGTGTAGCCCTCCTCCGACCCCCTGTAGGCTCGACTCCAGAATCCCAGGGATCGGCCTCGGGTCTCTCCTGAGGCTCTTTGCCACAAACTCCAAGTGGAGCCTTTCTCTCCAGCAGCAGTGTAGAGGATGTTCTTCACATCCTGTTCCATCCGTACTGGCCCCAGGGCCACAGCACGGGCTATCTCTTGTTTAATCTGCTCAAAAGCCTGCTGCTGCTCAGGACCCTACACAAAATCATTCTTCTTCCGTGTCACCTGATAAAGTGGGCTTACAATGAGGCTGTAGTTTGGAACATGCATTCTCCAAAAACCCACTACGCCCAGAAACGATTGTGTCTCTTTCTTATTAGTGGGCGGAGACATAGCAGTGATTTTGTTGACCACATCTGTCAGGATGTGACGACGGTCATCTTGCCACTTTATGCCTAGGAACTGAATTTCCTGGGCAGGTCCTTTCACTTTGCTTCGCTTAATAGCAAAACCAGCACGGAGAAGGATCTGGATTATTTGCTCTCCTTTCTCAAAAACTTCCTTTGCTGTGTTGACCCACACAATGATGTCATCAATGTACTGTAAGTGCTCAGGAGCACCTCCCTGTTCCAGTGCAGCTTGGATCAACCCATGACAAATAGTTGGACTATGTTTCCACCCCTGGGGCAAATGGTTCCAGGTATACTGAATGCCCCTCCATGTGAAAGCGAACTGTGGCCTACATTCTTTGGCCAAAGGAATGGAGAAAAAGGCATTAGCAATGTCAATGGTGGCATACCACTTAGCTGCTTTTGACTCCAGTTCGTATTGGAGTTCTAACATGTCTGGCACAGCAGCACTCAATGAGGGTGTGACTTCATTCAGGCCACGGTAGTCCACCGTCAGCCTCCATTCTCCACTGGCTTTACGCACTGGCCATATGGGGCTGTTAAAGGGCGAGTGCGTTTTGTTGATCACTCCCTGATTCTCTAATTGATGAATTAACTTCTGAATGGGGAGCAAGGAATCCCTGTTGGTGCGATACTGCCGTCTGTGCACCGTTTTTGTAGCTATCGGTACCTGTTGCTCTTCCACTCGTAGCAACCCCACAACAGACGGATCTTCTGATAGGCCAGGCAGAACAGACAACTGCTTAACACCTTCTGTGTCTACAGCAGCTGTTCCAAAGGCCCATCGATACCCTTTGGGATCCTTAAAATATCCCCTTCTGAGGTAATCGATACCAAGTATACATGGAGCCCCTGGGCCAGTCACAATAGGGTGCTTTTGCCAGTCTTTACCAGTGAGGCTGATTTCGGCCTCCAACATAGTCAGTTCTTGGGAACCTCCTGTCACCCCATGAATATAAATTGATTTTGTCCCTTGGTGACTCGAGGGCATTAGAGTGCACTGTGCACCAGTATCCACCAGGGCCTTATATTTCTGTGGTTCTGATGTACCAGGCCATCTAATCCACACAGTCCAATAAACTCTATTATCCCTTTCCCCCCCCTGGCTGGGGGCAGGGCCCCTCTATTTGTTACCTCTGTTGTCTGCAGCAACCGGAGCAATCACCTTTCTGGAGAAGTTCACCTTGGTGGTTGATTTGTCTTGTAACTCTTTTACCCTTGCTTGAAGTGCAGGAGTAGGTTGCTTATGCCACTTCTTCATATCCTCTCCATGGTCACGTAGGTAATGCCACAAGGCAAAACGTGACGTGGTCTTACTGTTGTCACTTGTTCGAGCAGGAGGACGTCTTCTTTTGATAGCTGAGACGTTGGATGACACTGACTGGGAGGAAATCAAGTTGGCTAGCCCCTCAAGTAGGCTGTTTTGGGAATTCTGTTCCTCATTGGATGTATCTGTTACCACCATGTATTCATCGGCATCAGGCATAATTGATAGTTTATCTATTATATCTTCTTGTTTGTTCTCCATTCTGTCCAGCTTTTCAGCTACTTTTTCAATAGCTGAAACACAAGCTCGTAGAGGGCTTAAATGTAACTCGAAGTCTTGAAGCTTATTAACCAACTCATTTATAAGGGGTCTTCTTTCTCCTCTGCCATACATTGCTGCAAATGTACTGGCGTACCTTTCTGGTGCAGTCTTCGTGAACGTACGCCACATATTTGGTGTACACCTGGCTCTCTCAGGATCATGCTCTTGGTCTGGCTCATCAGGAATGAAATCGGGGCTATGTAGTGTTTCCACCACAGCACATTCTCTCAAATAACGGATGCCTTCTTCCAAATCAGCCCATTTCTTCTTCTCGGGCATCAGATCGTCTTTGAAGGGGTATCTTTCTCTTACAGCTAACAACATCCTCTTCCAGAGGGTGAAGGCCTGGTTCTGGCAGGTACTAATACCTCTGTCAATGGCTGAGTCCCTAGCAATGCCACCCAGTTGGCGAGCTTCTCTACTATCTAGCCACACACTGTTGGCCCCATTGTCCCAGCATCGAAGTAAACAAGTAGCAATAGGCTCATTTGGGTGGCGTGAGAAGTCTTTTCTCAGACTTCGAATTTCATTCATTTTCAGAGATCGATCCACAAAGGTAACAATATCTTGCTCACCTCTTGCTCTTCCAGGACTTCTTGCCCTTGTAGGTGTTGGTGACCGTGGTCTTACTGAGGGCCCCTCCCCTGGACTCAGAGGTGCTTCTCTTGGACCTCGGAGCCACTCCTCTGGACCTCTTTCCTCCTCTTTCTTCTCTTCTAACTGAGTCGAGATTCGCTTTGTTTTCCGTCCTCTTACAGGGGCAACTGACATCGATTGTGGTGCCTCTTGTGGTTGATCAGGTTGGTCAGTTCCAATGCTCTCATCCTCCAGTTCAGCTTGGAGCTTGTTTCGTTCGATTATGACAGTATCTAGCTCAGATTGGAGGGTGTCTTGTTGAGATTGAAGATTGTTGAGTTTGGATTGCAGGGAGTCTCTCTCAATTCGGAGGGCATCTCTCTCAGATTGGAGGTTTTTTCTCTGGAGCAGGAGACTTTCTCCCTCATTTTGAACTGTTTCCCTGAGACTCTCCCTTTCAATTTCAGAAGCTCTCTCTCTCCAGGATAGTATTGAATAAGGCCCGATAAGCATTAGCCAGGCCCCAAATCATTTGTGCCTCCTCAGAACTGCCTAAGCCGCAACATTCCTGCCTTAAATAGCTGTTTAGACTCTCAGGGTCTTTCAGGTGTTCTGGAGTAAAGTTCCATGAGACTGAAGATTTCCATTTGTCTAAAGTCTTTCCCAGACCTTTCCACACTCCCTGCCACTCAGTATTCTCTGGTTTTGGGGAGGACATCCTCAAAATATAATAAATACTAATACTGAGTGAAATGATGAGCAATACATTCAGGGAGATTAGTAATGCGACTAGGTGTTCATTCAAAAACTGCACTACAGGCTGAAAGGTGAGACTGGAAACCTTAAAAAATCCCAGTCCTGTAAAATTGGCAGCTGTCTCCGGAATTGTAAGCCACATTGTACGAACGTGCCAGGTCCATATTTCCTCCCATGTTTTCATTTGATTGTATAAGCCGATTGCTCCATAGAGCAAGGTGGCAAGCTTAATTAATGCCCAGTATGTTTTGAGCATTAGGAAAGAAGAGGCAGCAGCGTGCAGCCCTTTAAGAGTAAGTTTCACTACAGAAAGCATTTTTTTTTTTTTTTTTTTTTTTACAGAGGCAAGATAGTAAAGCTCAGAGTTTACAAATATTCTACGATACTGGCAGTCCGCCTGGAGTTTTTCAAGGTCACGTTTTCAGAGAGTAGCGGTGAAACAGATAAGCTTTACCAACGGAACTCTCCGAGAGCAGAGAGTCTAAACAGCTAGAAAGCAACTGCTGCCTGCATTCTCCACCAAAAATGTCAACAGTTTATGGGCTGGTCCGGCCCAGTTCCTGACCAGCAGGGCAGAGGGATCTGCGGATCCGCGCCTCTGGGAAAGGGGAAGCAGAGGACCCCAAAATACTTGAAAACAACAGCACTGATCTGAGGTGAAACAAATGATTTTACTAAATATAGTATTAGTAAAATACAATGAGAGAGAGAGAGAGAGAGAGAGAGAGTCTGTTTGAATTGTATAGACCTCACCACAATGCTGGGGTGAGAAGTGCAGTAGACGGCAAAGTGCAGATGGCGAAGCGCAGGCGGCGAAGCGCAGATAGCGAAGCGCAGGCGAAGAAGCACAGGCGAAGAAGCGCAGGCGAAGAAGAAGGAATCAGGTGACCTTGCTTGGAGTTATATCCCCTTGCTGACCGCAAAGTCTCCTGGGGAAAAGTAGTTCTTCTCCGACGGACGAACATTCGGCAGATATCAAACCCCACCCCCAGTGCATTACATGATGTTATGGTGTGGAATACTGATGACCAAAAATCATAAAACCATGACACCTGTCTGGCCCCCTGCCCTGCATTCTAAACGTTCTTCTAGGGGCATGAGTTCTGACTGCACAGTTTTGCATTTCCTCACTCCAAGAATGTGAGACATTGTCACTGTAGACAACAGCAGCAGTAGGAATTTTGAGAAGGAAAATGACTGCCCTCACACCGTTTTTTGCCCACTGACTGATATTTAGTCCCCTAAGCAAGACAGAGAGTATGTCTGCTCCTGTGAGCAGAACTGTAAGCTCCATTCCATCCATCCCACCAAATACACACAGCAACCCCATCCCATCTCACCTGCCCTGCATCTCCTGCCTGCAGAGCCCAGAGCCATCCATCACACACAGCACACCCGTCACAGGACCGTTCCCACCACCTCTCACTCATGCTGATGATGCTGCAGCACACAGGGCCTCCAGCTTTGGATGCCAATGTAAGAAACCAGTAACACGTAACAGCCTTGCACATGTGTTGAGGACTCGCTTGAAAACCAAGGCCATGTTCAGAGTATCAAGGACATGATAGCCTTGTAAGGCAATTCGAGTAAACAACTAGTTGCAAGTTAAGCTGTATGAGGAAGCTGTTATGGGAAGTAGGCGTAGCAGGGAACTTCACGTTCTCACGGTTACAGGTTGACGTAAATGAGTAGTGCCCAATGAGAAGGCGACAAGTGTACTGTAAGGTTATATACTCTGATGCTCTACCATTAAAGGTTGGACTTAGCTGCTAACTGGTATCGAGTCATCTCTAAGATCCCACAATCCCGCTCCCAAATGGCGCCCGAACAGGGAGCAGAGGCAGTCTGAAAAGCTTTGGGGCTTTGCTATGGGAGGAAGGACACCAGTTGAGTGAGCGCGTGCTAAAACCGGGAAGGAAGACAACATGGAGCTGGAGGTAGCCCTGTCATTACTAGCGAGCTTGTTAGAGAAGTGAGGCGTAAAGCTCAGTGCCAAAGTCCTATCTGCATTAGTTACAATGGGCCGGGCAAAAGGGCATTTCAATGATTCAGTACAGGTCTTCTTGAAATTAAGGAGTGGTGAGATCTTGGTGATGCTATTTGGGACGCCGTAATAGATGTAGAAAAGTGCGCAAAAAGGATGCAGAGCCCTTGGCAGAAGGTTATTAACTGCCTAAAGAAATACCAGGTAGAGAAAAATACTGTCCAGAATGTGATGCAAGTTTTAGACCTGGCTGAAGGCAGTAAGACGAGAGAATCGGTGTTCGGAGTAGGGGACAGTCAATCTTCAAACCATCAACCCCACCAATTATGCTGGAAGCTGAAGTTTCTGTCATGGAGATGACTAGATCAATTTTTGTCCATGACAGAGGCAACAGGCCTCTGCCCTCACCCCCCCATTCTAGTCCCACAAAAAATGGGAAGGAAGAAAGGGAGGAAAAGAACAGTGGCAACAATCTATGGAGGAAAACTTATTTTACTATAATACTGGAATACAAGATAACACAATATATACAATTTAATTGAAATTGAGATTAATAAATCAGGCAAGATGATAGAGAGAGTTCCCGGGACTGAGTCAAACCTGAAAAGCTTGGAACGGCTAGGAAAGCACCTCCAGCACCCACTGCCAGGCAGCAAGAGAGCGCCCCCCCCACCCAGAAGGGCCAGATCCCGTGACTTCTGTAATGTACAGGGATAGGTACTTGGAATTGTGGCAGTGACACTTTAATGCCCCGTACACTACATGACGTTTTGATGTGGAATACTGAAACCCAAAATAAAAACAAACAAACAAACAAACAAAAAACATAGAACCATGACACTGTGTCCCCTCCGCAGGGAGAAACCACAGTTTGGTTTCTGGGCAAACAGGTTCCTTCGGAGCAAAGAGTCCTTATACAACTCTGAAAACTCCAAGGGGATTTTTTCCTTAACATTAACGTGAGAACAGTTTGTTCATTTTCTCACAATATATCAATGACCAAGGCATCAAAATGTTTACAACAATTGAATGCAAAATCCTAAATTGTAAGGGAATAACCAGGAGTCTTCTATTAGCTGGAGCTGGTGGCATAATTTAATGCAGCAACAGAAGGGCTGGCTTTCTCTCTCCTGGCTGAGGCCTGTTTGCCAAAACTGACTCTGGGGCGTTTATCAGTCTGCTGTGCATACTAATCCCTTCTGAAACTCACAATTCTCTGCATATCTTTTATTGCTGTTGTAGTTATCAGTATGGAACTGCATGGTGATCATTCTAGGCCCGGCCTGCAGAGGCTCATTCTGCACAGCCAAAGGTGCCCTAACGAGGAGGAAAGGCAGCAAAGCCCTCACCCAGCGAGGCCACGCACTGGTACGTCTCCAGCATCATGTCCTGGTACAGCGCTCGCTGCGCAGCCTGAACAGAAGCCTTGGGAGGGGTTCGCACATCTCCAGGTGAGCCATCAGCCCAGCGCTATGTGCACAAAACGTAACGCTGCAAGGGCCGCTAGAGGCAGATGTTACCTCCTGGGTCCACGAAGGGAAACTGCGGGCTGCCCGAGAAGGGGAAGGGAAGTGGAAATTCACCCCTTGGAGGCTACACGTTCAGACACTCACAAGCAGGCATCGGGGAGTTGAAAGCTTCCATCAATGCATGCGTGCAGAGCTGCAGAGCGAGGTCATCTCGCGTCTCCCGTGGCCCAGAGGGAAAAATGCAGTCCCGGCTGGGCTGTGTTACAGAGAGCCGACCGGGCAGCAGAGCGCGCTGAGCTCCTCTGCTCACTTCCTCGTTGTCCCAGCTCCAACCCCTTCCTGCGCCCCTCGGAGTCCAAGCCGGGCAGCAACACACCTGGGAACCGCTGCTCGCCTCGTTGCAGCCCGTCTGGCCCAGCAAACCCGCTGTGCTGGGCAGGAGCTGCATCCGGGACCGGGCTCCCGCCTGGGCTACAGCAGTGCCGGTTCCGCCCCGCCCGGTGACGCTCCCACTCCCCTCCCGCTGCTGCTGGCAGGGGGCAGGAAGCGTGCGCTCCTCTGCACGAGACGCGAAGGGCTCCTACCTTGGGTGCGGAGCAGGCTGCTCCCGCCTCTGGTGCGGGCAACCGGGCTCCTGGGTGTCGCGTAGAGCAGAGGATGCCGAGTGCCTTCAGCCCGGAGCTGGCCGCAGCACGGCCTCGCTGCTTCTCCTGCCACCGCCGTGCTGCCCGGACGGCTTCCAGCCAGGCTCTGGCCGCTTCGGCACAGCCTCAGGTGCAGGCAGCAATTCCCACAGCGAGCACGCCCCGAGCCGGCTGCCAGGCCTTGGGCAGTTTCACAGCTCGTTCTCATGGCACATCTGGGTCTCCTTGGTTCCTTTGGTTAAGCTCTGTGCTATACAAGGGCCAGCTCTGCTCTTCGCTGCTGTAGATCTACAGATTTTAAGGTCACCCAGAAAGAACTGCCCTCGGGTTAACCGGGGGTTTGTGTCTGGGGAAGAGTGCTTCCTGTTCTGTTGCATTTTCTGTGGGGCAAAAGTGGGCTCCTAGTTTCATTTGGCAATGTTCAACCTCTACGCATCTTGAAGGGTGAAGGAGCGAGGGTGCTCCCCTTGAGGGTGGATCCATAGCTGGAGGTTCGGTCATGGCGATCCTTGTGGGAGGACAACCCTTGGGAGCAGGGTCCCACTTGAGGTGGTATCTGGAGAATTCCAAGAACCTCACAGGTTGAAATCTTGCAGGAGTGAGGCTATAATGTGCTCGGGAATGTAAGCTTTGAAATACTTTGGAGAAATCATCACAACAGAAATGTATCAGGGGCATTTGCAGTTAGCTGCCAGGAAGGGGCCTGCTAGGATCATGTGACAAGTAAACGTCCAAACTGGTTTTTCATTGTCATTACCTTTGTGATTCTTAAGTGTTTCTGTTATAAAATGATTGCTTGTGGAATTCCACATACAATACAAGTGCTCTTGTTGCTGGGGACATTGGTTATAGCTCTTGCCCAGGGAATTTGGTATTCCCGTGCCCTGGGGAAGTAGGCAGAGTCCATTACCCAGCAAGGGAGACTTCATAAGCGGCTGCTGTGTGGTGTGAATGCTGACTATTGGATGCAAGGTGTGAGTGGTGTGAATGTGGGAATCGAGTCTAATTGGCTGTTTGTTTAACCCCGTATTTGTTATCAGAGGCTTGACCTGTAGTAGTGTCCAGGGATTACAGTGGAATAGAGGAAAGTGGCATTTCAGTTGGTGCTGTGGACTGGACTTTAAAGAGGAATATGCATTTGGTCACACTAACGTTCTAGCTATAAGGTGTGGACTCTGGGGAACAATAAAAATCAGTGAAATTGAGTATGGGGGAGCACAGGGAAAGGAAGTTCCCAGGCAAATTCCACTTCAGATACTGCTGGGGAGCCTGGGGGCCCCATGAGCAAGACAACTTTAATAAAAAATTCTAATCAGTGGTGTTTGGAAGGTGATGACCATTTAGCAGTTCATCTTTTTTGTGCCAAGGCAGGAGATGAGACGCTGGAAGTGACCAGCCTTCATCTGCAGAGACCTGGGAAACTGGATATCCCAGTGTTAGCATGGGAAGCCTTAGCAGGGGAGGAGCTGAGAGCAGGGCTGTAGGACCCAGAGATCTCCTCAGGAGGAGCTGAAGGGGGGAGCTGGAAAGGCCCAGGAGGGTTCCTTCCGCATTGAACAGAAAAGCAGTGCAATAAGAGGCACTGGATTTGGTAACAGATACAATAACAGTTAAGGGTGGAGAAGATGAAGGTAAGGAAGGAATTGCAGCCAAGTGTGGAATTGGTAGTAACTGGAGCAACTTATTGGGTGTGAAATACTTCTCTAACTCCAGTAAGTGATGAATTTGTAACCGTAGGGGAAGCCACTGGCAGAAGTGAGGAGGTTTACTTTCTTAAGCCTTTACAACTTAGTATAGGTAAACAGGTAGGGATACACAAATGTTTGTAGGTGCCAAATTCACCAAAGCCTTTCCTAGGGCAAGATTTACTAGAACAAGTGGAAGCCACAATCTTTTGGTTTTCTCCATCCATGTCTGCTGAACTTGTTTACATCTCCCAAAGTCTTTTGCTAATCGGAGTGAGAATGTCTGTATTTTCTTCTGGTGAATTACAGATTAAGGAAGCAAAATACAGGACCTGGATAACCTAATCGAGGGGCTAAGAGAGTATTCACAAAGCAGAGGACACAGGGGTGCAGATTTTGTTCCAGATGGTTAAAAGTTTAAACTGAGGGTAAAGCAAGGTATTCAAGATAAGACCAAATCTTGATAGAGTTCTTAGGAGAAGGAGGGTGGATTAGGGTTCAGAACAAAATAATAGTTCCCGCCTCCTTATTATGGGCCATAATCATGGCTGAGCACAGGAAAACTCACTGGGGAACCGAGACCCTGTATAAATACTTGAGGCATCGGATTGTGGCTTGAGATTTATACACCACCACTAAGCAGGTAACAGAGCAATGTCAGATTTGTTTACAGAATAGTCCTAGAACAGGCCCCAGGCTGCCAAGGGACAAATAGGGAAGGGAATTTGTCCATTGGGCAACAATGGTGAATTGATTTCTCTGAACTCCCAAGAGAAGGGGGTATAGGTATACGTTGGTATTAACAGACACCTTTTCAGGTTGGCCAGAGGCTTTTCCCTTGCAGGACCAACAGGGTGCAGGAAGTAACTAAAGTATTGTTACAAGAGACAATTCCAAGATTTGGGGTTCCAGAGCATCATTTGTAGCGATCAAGATGAAAGAGCAGGCGTGGTGGAGCTACACGTGAGTTAAGAAGACATCTCAGCCCCAGTGCACTGTTAAGAAGACCGGACCACTGGAGCTAAGGATTGAGAGACAATATGTTTAGAATGTGTTCTACAGGTTGCATGTGTTACATAAGACTTGCTTCAGTCTGGTGTGAAAATACCTATTTAAACATCACTAAAGGAACAGTGGTTAGCCTAAAGCTCCCTGATTGCAGGAATATGTACAGTGAGGAAGAGTGTTAAGCAAAACAGACCTGGCTGGCCTGAAAGGGTCAAACAGGGAACATGCGACCCCTCCTGAAAGGGAAGGACTGCCATGTGAAACTGGCAAGCATAAGCTACAGCTTCTTCGTTCCATGACCAAGAGCAGAACATGTTCTGTGAATAGAACGCCTTTTGATCATAATCCACAAAAGAGTTAATTAAGCAATGATGTATTGCTGTCAGCTGCATGAATGTTATCTGATTTAAGTATTGTATACTCCTGTAGCTAAAAGATATAAAAACCCTGTAAGAACAATAAACTTTGCTTCTTGCGCCACCAGAGCCTAAGCCCGTCTGTTCCAGGCGTCTTGAGCTGCTCTCCATCATTTGGTGCCGAAACCCGGGAACGGGAACTCTCGGACTCCATACGACAAAAGACGTCGCTTCCTCCCATGAGCCACGGTTAGTAAGTTGATCCGGGAGAGAAGGACTAGGGAATTAACAGATTGTTTAAAGAAAATGGGACAAGCAGCAAGTACAGAAAGAGGTATTTTTGCTGCAATGTTAAAATTGTTATTAGTTGCCCGAGGAATAAAAGTGACTCGGGGTCAGATTAGTCGTTTTTTAGATTTTATAGAGGAAGTATGCCCCTGGTTTCCCAGGGATGGAACTATTAATATTGAAACTTGGAACAAAGTAGGTGAAAGACTCCAGGGCTATTATGCTGTGCATGGTCCTGAGAAGGTACCTATTGATACCTTTACGCTTTGGACTCTAATAAAAGAATGTCTCAGAGGAGACACGGGAGATGAGAAGTGGCAGCGGACCACTCGCTCAACAGAAAAGTTATATCCTGCCTTGCCGCGATCAAAATCTCTTGATCATATCCTTTCGTTTATGCCATCGGCACCCCCACCCTCCCCTCCCCAATATGAGCAACCTTTGATTTGTAAATTAGCAAACGACTTGCCGCCTTGTAAACCTCCTGGCACTAACATAACAAAGGATATTTTACCCCCTGATGATTGGGAAGAATTAGAAAAAGAGGCTGCTGAATATCACCATAAGGACTTAGCAGCTGTAATCCCAGCGTTACAGGCTGCTGATGCCGCTGTGCAGACACAACAGATAGTCGATCAGGCTCGATCAGATCCCCTTGCTGTTTTGCCTGCCTTTCGGGCAGGGCGAATGCCTCCCCCGCCTGGAGTAGACGCTTTGCTTATGCAACAATCCCCTATGCAATTAGCGCTCAAAGAAGCAAGGAAAGCTGGGGAAACAATAGATGAATTTTTCTGGGCAACTTTTTCCGTCTCAAGTTTTCCCTGTCATACAGAGTCAACTTGCAAACGGTGGCATTCTGAATGATTATGAGCCTATTCCTTTTAAACAAATGAAAGAGCTTAAAGCTGCTAATATTCTTCCCCCTTCTGACTGGAAAAGCTTGGCAAAGGCTGAGTGGAGGTGAATATTTGCTTTGGACTTCCGAATATGCGGAATGGTTCTTCTTGTGCCCCTTTATTACCAGTTCCTCATTTTGGAGTGAACCCCAGAGGATTAATGCCTAACAATCTATGGCAGATGGATATCACACATGTACCTTCTTTTGGAAAATCTTCTTATGTCCATGTAACAATTGACACTTTCTCTCACTTTGCAGTAGCCCTCAGCCTTGTCTGGTGAAAAACTCTCTCATGTATGCAACCATCTTTTGCATTGTTTTAGCATTATGGGAACACTGAAATCATTAAAAACTGATAACGGGCCAGCTTATGTAAGTAGCGGTTTTGCAACCTTTTGTCGACATTTTAAAATTTACCATAAAACTGGAATTCCATATAATCCAGAAGGCCAAGGCATAGTAGAAAAATTTGATCATTAATTGAAAACTCAACTAAAGAAAATAAAAAGGGGGAGATGGGGAATTAAAGATACTCCGTTCTCTATGTTATCACATGCATTATTTGTTTTAAATTTTTCGACACTGAATGATGACGGAAAATTGGCTGCGGATAGACATTGGAGTAATAAAACAAGAAATAAACCAATGGTATATTGGAGAAATCCAATGGACGGTAAAATTTATGGTCCTGATCCTGTACTAATTTGGGGCAGAGGATATGTTTGTGTTTTCCCTTCAGACGAAACCTCACCACGGTGGATTCCTGAACGACTTGTTCGACATGCCGAAAACCAAAATGGGAAAACTGCGAAGGAAGATGCAGAGATTGACTTTAGCCCAGAAATGGGGAAGGAAGATGCAAGAAAGAATACACCTTGTAACCTTAATCCTCAGTACCTTGTGGATTCTACAGCATAGCTGTAAAGCAGAAACATGTTGGGCATTTGTACCTAATCCACCATTGATTCATCCAGTAACATGGGAAGAAACAATAGACATCCCGGTGTATAATAATCAAACTCTGTTCATGGGACAATATTCTGATTACCATATACATGCATATTCAGCAACAATCAATTATACAGGACAATTAGAAGGCTTACCCATTTGTTTTCAAGTTGATCAGACGAATCCATTGTGTGAACAAATTATAATGCAAAATGATTGGGATACTAATGTTTCAACAGGAATACACTGGGCTATGAACTTTTATTACCTGAATTTTAGAATGTACACTAAAGGTCCAGGGAGACTGCCCCCTCAAGTTCCTCCATGCGAAACCATGCAATTGCAAACCCCTAAAGGGAATTTTGCTCCTAACTGACGACTCTGCCACGCAAATGAAAGCACATAAATTAGATGTTACCCTAGCAACCCAGGCTCAAGATTTTGTTAGAATACTTAAGGCTACTTTCCCTTCGTTCTCGTCATTTCAGAAATGGTTTTATGGTATATGCTTGATGATTGTAATTGTGCTGATAGGGCTTATATTACTCCCCTATGTAATACGTTTGGAAATTCGACAATTGCAGGCAATACAAATTGAAATCAAAAAGGTTAAATTGGAACAAATGAAAAATAAACCACCACCACCCCTGGTCTAATAAAATAGAAAAGGGTGGAATGAAGAAGACTGTTCAGCAAAACAGACCTGGCTGGCCTGAAAGGGTCAAACAGGGAAGAGGCGGCCCCTCCTGAAAGGGAAGGACTGCCATGTGAAACTGGCAAGCATAAGCTACAGCTTCTTCGTTCCATGACCAAGAGCAGAACATGTTCTGTGAATAGAACGCCTTTTGATCATAATCCACAAAAGAGTTAATTAAGCAATGATGTATTGCTGTCAGCTGCATGAATGTTATCTGATTTAAGTATTGTATACTCCTGTAGCTAAAAGATATAAAAACCCTGTAAGAACAATAAAATTGCTTCTTGCGCCACCAGAGCCTAAGCCCGTCTGTTCCAGGCGTCTTGAGCTGCTCTCCGTCAGTTAGCCTCACCAAGAGATGGAGGAATGGAAATTCCTCAGTGTGGGACTCCCTCCACCAATTGGACACCGTGGGGTGGAGCAGGAAGTAGGTGTAGGTGTGCAAATAAAATCAGAACAATAGGAAAAAGGACCTAAATTCAGTGTACAGCTATAGGCAGGCCTCAATGTAAGACCCTTCCTGAGAACTGGAAGGACATTATGTGGGAGGATGCTTAGTGCTGCAATGGAACAGCTGTTCCCCCAGGGATGCTGAGAAGCTCTTGGAAAAGGGTGAAGCAGGGGATAACCCCCTTATAGACAGGCCCTCTGAGCTCCATAGTTGTATTGGATGGTTTATTCCTAGTCCAGGAGTAAGTGAATCAGAAAAGGCAATTGTCAGTATAGCAGCTACACTGGAGAATATCAAGAACTCAACTGTGGATTGCAGACAGAGGTGTCGTCTATTAGTCAAGTAGTATTGCAGAATGGAATGGCTCTTGATCTCCTCTTGGCCAAAGGAGGAGGGGTGTAGGCTAGAATTAATCAAAACTGACACAACTCAATAAAAGACATAGATGTGCACACTAAACAGTGGGAACAAATTCAGGTGATCCACCAATTTACTTTGGATAATACTTTGTTTGGATTTACAGAGCTGTGGAGCAGATTAACCAGTTGGTTAGCGAGCTTTGCCTGGCTAAAGCTACTCTCTCTTCAAGGCTTGCGCAGTCTCTCTTTCTTGGAATATTCCTATGCGTTGTTACGTTGTTTCTTGAGTATGTTTAATGGAAGCAGCATAAGCTGCGCCAAAAGATGGAAAGTGGGGCGTGTTTTTCATAAATCCCCAGGAGAGAATGGCATCACCTAGCGACGTGACGCTTGCCAGATTATAGAAAAGGGGGGAATTGATGTGGAACATATTTCTGTAGAATTGTTTAGGAATTGTGTACTGGGTAAGGAGGTGTAGAGCAATCAAAGGTGAAACCGAGGCTTCAGGGAGGGATGTCAGAGCAGGGGGTTGAGTCACCCCTCCTAGCAGGGGTCTGGAGAAGGGGGAGGTGAGCCGAGGAATGCATCCCTCTCACACTGCTCCAGGCACTCGTGCTCACTTACTGGTTCCTTGCTGTGCCACTACAGCAAGGAATAGGAGCTTCAAATCAAGATAACTCAGCAATTGGGGTGGAAAATATTATAACTTCTTGGAACCAATGAAAAGCCTTGAGTAGGACAGAAGTGAGAACACTTGGCAGAATCTGGTGAACCAACTCCCAGACTAGACTAAGGTGGGCTTTTTTGTTAGCTTGCTTGTTTGTTTGCTTTTGTTTTCTTTTGTTTTTCTTTTTTGTTCTCAAGAGCAGGATGTGTTGACCTTCTCTGCCATAGGGATACCAGCCGTTTTATTACAAAACCATCGCTTTCTGGAAAGCTTTGATGTGAGCAGGCGAAATATTTTTGGTCATGTGTACAGCTGGGTTATCAGCAGAAAGGAAAGAGATGTGGCTGTGATCACAGCAAAGTTCAGAGGAACATCCCCTGCAGAAAGATGCATAGAGTTTAAACATTCACAGAATCACAGAATCACAGAATTGTAGGGGTTGGAAGGGACCTCTAGAGATCATCGTGTCCAAGTGAAACTTGGAGCCCACTTTTGCCCCACAGAAAATGCAATAGAACAGGAAGCAGCCTTTCCTGACACAAACCCCCGGTTACCCCAAGGGCTGTTCCTTCTGGGTGGCCTTGAAGTCTGTAGATCCACAGCAGCAAGCAGCAGAGCCGGCCCTCGTACAGCAGAGAGCTTAACCATACTCATGCCTTGCAGGGAAGACCGAATTGAGAAAGCAGGGTAGGAAGTTGTTCGAAATAGCACTCGCTTGCTCAGTGAATAGAAACGTGACATCAGTGCCATGGGCAGCGCTCAGTGAGGAAGTGACCCAGCTGCAGGGAGGTGCTGCCCTCGAGAGCAGGGCAGCCGGAGATTGCCTCTTGCTGGGAGCTGCTCACGGGTGAGAGGAGTTAAAGGAACGGCAGGGCAGCAACGTGGGGACCTGTGACCACAAGGATGTGCGAATGTCCCCAGCAAAGGAAGAAAAGAGACCCAGCAGCAAGTGACACTTCATTAGCGTAACAAAGCACATAGAATCATAGAATCATCTTAGAATCACAAGGTTGGAAACGACCTACAAGATCATCCAGTCCAACCTTCTCCTCATCACCATTCTAACCACAAGCCCTAAACCACATCACGCAGCTCGTCATCCAGACACCTCTTGAACACTGCCAGGGACGGCGACTCCACCACCTCCCTGGGCAGCCATTCCACTGCCTGACCTCTCTGTGAGAGAAATAGTTCTTCCTCATGTCTAATCTAAACCTCCTCTGATACAACTTGCAGCCATTTCCCTGTGTCCTGCTTGTTGCCTGGGTGAAGAGGCCACATCCCTCTCCTCCACAGCCTCCCTTCAGGAAGTTTTACAATGCAGTGAGGTCTCCCCTGAGCCTCCTCTTCTCCAGGCTAAACAATTTGAGCTCCCTCAGCTGCTCCTCATAAGACTTGTGCTCCAGACCCCTCACCAGTTTGGTTGCCCTTCTCTGGACACGCTCCAGCTCAACATCTTTCCTGTAGTGAGGAGCCCAAAACTGAACACAGTACTTGAGGTGCGGCCTCACAAGTGCTGAGTAGAGGGGGATGATCACCTCCCTGCTCCTGCTGGCTATTTCCATTCCACTATTTCTAATGCAGGCCAGGATGCTGTTGGCTCTCTTGGCCACCTGGGCACACTGTCGGCTCAGGTTCAGCTGAACATCAACCAACACCCCCAGGTCTCCCTCTCTTCTTCACAGTCATCCAGCCACTTGTCCCCAAGCCTATATGGGTTATGGGGTTATGGTGCATAGGGTTATTGTACCCAAAGTGCAGGACTCGACACTTGGCCTTGGTGAACCTCATCCCATTCTCCTCAGCCCAGCGATCCAGCCTGTCTAAATTCCTCTGAAGGGCCTCCCTACCCTCAGGGAGATCCACACCACCTCCCAGCTTGGTGTCATCTGCAAACTTACTGAGGGTGCACTCAATCCTCTCATCTAGGTCATCAATAAAGATATTAAACAGGATGGGCCCCAGTACCGACCCCTGGGGACCACCACTTGAAACGGGTCGCCAGCTGGACTTCACTCATTCACCACTACCCACTTGCACGGCCCTCCAGCCAGTTCCTTACCCAAAGAAGTGTAAACCTGTTCAGACCATGGGCAGCCAGTTTCCCCACAAGAAGCCTGTGAGAGACCATGTCAAAGGCTTTGCTGAAGTCTAGGTCGACTACATCAACAGCCCTTCCCTCATCTACCAGACTGCTCACCCAGTCATAGAAGGAGATGAGGTTGGTCAAGCATGACCTGCCTTTCACAAATCTGTGCTGGCTGGGCCTGATCCCCTGGACACAGCGCACATGCCATGTAATCTCATCCAAGATGATTTACTCCATTACTTTCCCTGGTACCGAGGTCAGGCTCACAGGCCTTTAGCTCCCCAGATCCTCCTCACGGCCCTTCTTGAAGATGGGAGTCACATCAGCATGCCTCCAATCCTCTGGGCCCTCAGCAGTTAACCAGGAGCATTGATAGATGGCCGAGAGGGGCTCGACAATCACCCCTGCCAGCTCCCTCAGCACCCGAGGGTGCAGCCCATCCAGTCCCATGGACTTGTGACAGTCCAGACGGAGGAAAAGCTCTCTGATTGTCTCCATCTGAATCCTTTGGGGCATATTCTGAGCAGTGTCCCAGACTACCAGATCAGGGCATAAAATGCCCTACAGCACTCAGGACAGCCTGGTCCTGCACCTTTAAGGTCTTCTTCTTGAGGAGCATCCAGGCTTCCTTGGCGACTCCCAAGTTACCCGTGCTACATGCGCCATGAACAGGTCAAAGTCTGCCCTCTTTATGTTCAAGAAGGCAGTTTTGCTGGTCACTCTGTTGACATCCCCAAGAATGGAGAATTCTACAATTCTATGGTCACTCTGCCCAAGACAGTCCCCAGCCTTCACTTCCTGTCTCATGGGCAATGGGCAATGTCTCACATTCTTGGAGTGAGGAAATGCAAAACTGTGCAATCAGAATTCATGCCCCTAGAAGAACATTTAGAATGCAGGGCAGAGGGCCAGACAGGGCACTGCATCAATGTTAGTGCCACCAAAAAAGGATGGAGAGTCTCAGCAATTGGGGGCCCCTGGCTGGCGAGCACTGAGGCTCCCATTTGCTACCTGGCTGAAGGGGCAGCGTTGTGATCAAGGCTTTGGGTATTCTGATCTTGTGAAGGCTTTTGGGAAACTGGTTATGTAGGCTCCTGATGGAGCCCGACTGAGCAAGCGGGACACACGTGTGCTGGGGAGCAAGCTCTCTGGAACGATTTCCAAGTCTTTAAACAAGGTCCAAAGAGGCAAGAGAGGGGAATTCAGTGTGGCAGAGAAGGGCTGAGGGATGTTGTCACTGTGGGAGATTGCAGGGAAAAACATCTGAGCTGTCCCATAGGATCATACAGGGACTCCTCAGAGAAGGTCATGTTGCCAATACCCTATCCAAAATCTTCCTGTGTCCCTCCAAGTGTAAATGCACCTGCTGCTTCCCTGAAGTGCCTGCAGACCAGTGCGCATAGCATGGGAAAGAAACAGGATGAGCTGGAGATCTGTGTACAGTCGCAGGGCCATGATCTCACTGCAGTCATGGAGATGTGGTGACACAGTTCACGTGACTGAATGCTGCCATGGAGGGCTGTGTCCTTTTCAGGAACGATAGGCTGGGGAAGCAAGGTGGAGGAGTTGCCCTTTATGTGAGAGAGCTACTGGAATGGACTGAGGTGCACCCATGAGAGGATGAAGAACGTGTGGAGTGCTTCTGGGTGGGAATGAAAAGCAGGGCTGGTATGGCCAGCAGTGCTGTGGGGTGTACTACAGTCACCAGATCAGGAGGATGAAGTCGATGAGGCCTTCTTCATGCAGTTGGAAGTAGCCTTGCAATCCCATGCACTGGTTCTCATGGGGGACATGAATCATCCACATATCTGCTGGATAAACCACATGCCCAGGCACACAAAATCCAGACGGATCCTGCAATGTGCTGAAGATAACTTTGTCACACAGTTGTTGGAGAAGCCAACAAGAAGTGGGGTGATTTTGGACCTTGTTCTTTCCAGCAGGGATGGGCTAGTTAGGGATGATAAGTTTGGGGGCAGCTTGCGATGCAGCAATCATGAGATGGTGGTGTTCAAGATCTTGGGTGGAAGAAGTAAGGCAAAAAGTGGGATTGCTGCCCTGGACTTTCAGTGAGCCCACTTCAACAATTTCTGGGACCTACTTGGAGGTGTTTCATGGGCTCGGGTGCTTGAAGGTAAGGGAGCTAATGAGAGGTGGCCAACATTTAAACAGCACTTCTTCCAAGCTCAGGATCGGTGCAACCCTAAGAGTAGAAAATCAGGGAATGGATGCAGGAGGCCTGCATGGATGAGCAAGGAGTTCATGGATAAGATCAAAGGGAAGAAGAAGGTTTAGGAAAAGTTGAAAAAAGGGCCTGTCCGCTTGGGAGGAGTACAGGAGTGTTGTCAGAGCCTGCAGAGAAGTAATGGGGAAGGCCAAAGTGATTTTAGAAGTGATTCTTTCTGCACAAACTGACAGGTCAGCCCTCCCTTACAATGGTAGTGCTATGGTGCCAGAGACACCCAGCAGGACTCTGTAATCAGTCCACGCTGTTGTATCACAAGAAACAACTAGTGAGATTGCAGAACCATCAACGTAAGGCAATGCCCGGGTGAGTGCGAGTGCAGGAGTCGAGGTGAATGTCTGCAGCATGCAGGGAAAAGGAGGCTGGTGTAGGACTGCATGGAACAGCCTCTGGTGGAGATGGCCAACAGCACTGGCAAGGCTGGAGGGCCCTGAGAGAAAACCAAGGTCTTTGTCCTCTAGGATGTGGCAGCTGTGTCTGCTGCTGAGTCTCAAGAGGGTACACGTTGTCCTCGTGCCATGGGGGCCTCCTTGCCTCCTTACAGTCCTGTAGGGAGGCCAGTAGTTGTCATATCATTTTCCCTCACAGAACACTACACATGCACATAGGACAGGTGTACTCTTCTTGGACACTTGTTCCCTTCTTTGTGTAAGGAAGAGGGCCGTGCCCAATGGGCAATGGTTAATGGAGCAAAGTCCAACTGGTGACAGAATCACAGAATCACAGAATTACAGAATTGTAGGGGTTCGAAGGGACCTCCAGAGATCATCGAGTCCAACCCCCCTGCCAAAGCAGGTTCCCTACACCAGGTCGCACAGGTAGGCATCCAGGCAGGTCTTGAACATCTCCAGAGAAGGAGACTCCACCACCTCCCTGGGCAGCCTGTTCCAGTGCTCCGTCACCCTCACTGTAAAGAAGTTCTTGTGCACATTTGTGTGGAACTTCCTATGCTGCAGTTTCTGGCTGTTTCCCCTTGTCCTGTCTCCACTCACCACTGAAAAGAGCCTCGCCATTCTGCCCCCCACATCTTAGATATTTATAGACCTGGATCAGGTCCCCTCTCAGTCTCCTTTTCTCAAGGCTGAACAGACCCAGTTCACTCAGGCTTTCCTCATAGCAGAGATGCTCCAGGCCCTTCACCATCTTTGTGGCCCTCCGCTGGACTCTTTCCAAGAGATCCCTGTCTTTTTTGTACTGGGGAGCCCAGAACTGGACGCAGTGCTCCAGATGAGGCCTTACCAGGGATGAGCAGAGGGGGAGGATCACCTCCCTCGACCTGCTAGCTCTTTGCAATGCACCCCAGGATGCCATTGGCCCTCTTGGCCACAAGGGCACACTGCTGGCTCATGGCTGACCTGTCGTCCACCAGGACGCCCAGGTCCCTCTCTGCAGACCTTCTCTCCAGCAGCTCATCCCCCAACCTGTACCGGTGCATGCAATTATTCCTCCCTAGGTGTAAGACTCTACACTTGCTTTTGTTGAACCTCATCCGCTCAGCTCTCCAGCCTGTCCAGGTCTTGCTGAATGGCAGCACGGCCTTCAGGCGTGTCAATAAACAGAATTTCTGATATGAAAGCTTGAATGGGATGAAGAAAGCTAATGCTCATTCTGTACACTGAGTGAGGAAAGGCTGATGGAACACGAGGATGCTGCTCGCAATCCTACTCATCTCCAAAGCTGCAGTACAGCAGTCTCAGTGATGTGTCAACATAGACAGCTCCTCTTCCATTTTGCCAGTCATCCCTACCCTAAGGGCAGGAAAATGAACACAGGGCAGAAAGTCCCATGTTGGGTCGTCCTTGAAAAGTCCCCTCTACTAGGTCCCAAGCGTGCAGTGCAAGTGTGAGCCCCCAGCCCCATGCAGCACCTCTAGCAGCAGAAGGCCCCTGTGCTGCTGGGGGGGGTCCTTCCTTCCCAATAGACACCAATAGAAGGCCCGGTTTTCTCCCTCCTGGTTGGGAAATGCCTTCCCAAAAGCAAACAGTGGGCTGGAGGAGAAACCAAACCAAATCCTGATTGCACCTTTCCCTCTCCTCATTCCACGTGCTGACATTTATTTTGAGAACAAAAAACAAGACAGTGAAGAAAGCTCCAGAACAACTCAGCTGCTTTATTCACCCCCTTCCCTTTCCTCTACAGATGATTCTCAGAAAATCTCCAAGAGCCACGTTACTGCTCTCCTGACCCTTCCCTCAGATTCATCAGAGCACTCACAGATTACTGAGAGCAACACATGCACACAGACACACAGAACATCCCTACACAGACACCTCTCCTTAGGAAACGGCACCAAAAAGCTGCTGGCAGGAAGAACAGAAGAGGAAAGCAGGATTTGGGTAGCAAGGAGAGGCCATCTGAAGCTCCTGGGTGAAATCCATTCTGCAGAGGGTGCCAGTGATGCCATCTCCTTTGCAAACTCCTCCTGTGTGGGGAAAAGCATCTGGGTCTCCCTCATCCTTGGGCTCACCAAAATTCTTAAGGTTTCTCTGTAGCGGGTTTCCCCATGAGAAAGGAGGTGCCAGCCCAGAGAGAAACTTCCTGCACCAGAGACACTTGCAGGGCCTCTTTATCACAAGGACTGGACAATGTTTAATGACGACTGAGCTCGGGATGAGCTCTTCCTGCCGTGCAGGCATTTCTAGGGTCAATGCTCTGAGAGGATCCCCTGGCAAAAGCTCTTCCCATACATGGCTGTGACACATCCCACTCCGGATTTTCCTTTGCATGGCCACCCAACACAGCAACTGCAGCTGGAGGACAGCAATATGCATAATTCTCATGCAACGAAAGAGAAAGAGGATTGAGTTTGGCCGCAGAGCTCTTCCTCTACTCAAGAGATTTGTAAGGTTCATCACCACACAAAGCCACAGGTGGTCACCATGCTGTGGCTCTGACTGTAGCTCTTCTCACCTTTGGAGCTCTGCAGGCTCTGTATCTTGTGTGGCTGTGTTGGTAGGTAATGAGGCTGGAATTGCTTTTGAAGGTTCCCCATATGTTGTGATTCTTCTACAGCCTGCATGCACTGTGGATGTGCTTGTGGGTGTTGAGATTAGACCTTCTTTTAAAGCTCTTCTTGCACTCAGGACACTGAAAAGGTCTCTCTCCTGTGTGGGTGCTCTGGTGGCATTTCAATTCAGAACTGCTTTTGAAGCTCTTCCCACACTCAGAGCACTTGTAGGGTTTTTCACCTGTGTGGATGCGGTGGTGTGACTTAAACGAAGAACTGCTTCTGAAGCTATTCTCACACTCAGGACATTTGTAAGGTCTCTCCCCTGTGTGGATGCGATGGTGCCTCTTTAAATTAGAAAGGCTTCTGAAGCTCTTCCCACACTCAGAGCACTTGTAGGGTTTTTCACCTGTGTGGAAGCGCTGGTGCAACTTCAATTCAGAACTGCTTCTGAAGCTCTTCTCACACTCAGGACATTTGTAAGGTCGCTCCCCGGTGTGGATGCGCTGGTGCCTCTTTAAATCAGAACTCATTGTGAAGCTCTTCTCACAGTCAAAGCACTTGTAAGGTTTCTCACCTGTGTGGATGCGCTGGTGCCTCTTTAAATCAGAACTGATTGTGAAACTCTTCACACAGTCAGAGCACTTGTAGGGTCTCTCCCCTTTGTGGAAGTGCTTGTGCAGCGGGAATTCAGAACTCCTTCTGAAGCTCTTCCCACACTCAGGACACTGAAATGGCCTCTGGCCTGTGTGTCTGTTCTTGTGAAGCTTCAGTGCAGAACACCTCTTGAAGCTCTTCCCACAATCAGAGGACTTGTTTGGGGTCATTGATGAGTGTATGCACTGGTGGTTAACGATGCTGGAATCTTTTTCAAAGCTATTTCCACACTCAGAGCACTTGTAGGGTTTTTCACCTGTGTGGATGCGGTGGTGCGACTTAAACAAAGAACTGCTTCTGAAGCTATTCTCACACTCAGGACATTTGTAAGGTCTCTCCCCTGTGTGGACGCGATGGTGCCTCTTTAAATTAGAAAGGCTTCTGAAGCTCTTCCCACACTCAGAGCACTTGTAGGGTTTTTCACCTGTGTGGATGCGCTGGTGCGACTTCAATTCAGAACTGCTTCTGAAGCTCTTCTCACACTCAGGACATTTGTAAGGTCTCTCCCCGGTGTGGATGCGCTGGTGCCTCTTTAAATCAGAACTCATTGTGAAGCTCTTCCCACAGTCAAAGCACTTGTAGGGTTTTTCACCTGTGTGGATGCGCTGGTGCCTCTTTAAACCAGAGCTGATTGTGTAGCTCTTCCCACAGTCAGAGCACTTGTAGGGTCTCTCCCCTTTCTGGAAGTGCTTGTGCAGCGGGAATTCAGAACTCCTTCTGAAGCTCTTCCCACACTCATGATACTGAAATGGCCTCTGGCCTGTGTGTCTGTGCTTGAGAAGCTTCAGTGCAGAACACCTCTTGAAGCTCTTCCCACAATCAGAGGACTTGTTTGGGGTCATTGATGAGTGTATGCACTGGTGGTTAACGATGCTGGAATCTTTTTCAAAGCTATTTCCACACTCAGTGCATGCATTCTGCTTTTTCTGCTGGCTCACATTCTTGTTCCTGAGTTCTTCAGGCACTCTTTGACCTACGTTGAAGTCCAACGGGCTCCTCCCTGTCTTTCCCAGACCCTTTCCCAGTGGCTCCATGATCTGCTCACCCTGACCTTGCTCCAGGCCTCCTTGGACATCCCTTCTGATTTCTTCCACACAGACACCACCCCACCACCTTTCGGCCACACCACTTTCCTCCAGGTCCTCCAGCATATCTGCAATCCCAGTTCCTGCTGGATGACAGGAAATCCAGCAGTAGCACACAGTGCCCAAAATAAAAGCACAGACAGACATGGCTCTTCCAGACCCAACCTCCTCCTTCCCTCCACCACCTCACCTGGGCTGAGGTCTCCTGGCACGGCCTCAGGGCTATGCACATCTGGGATCCAGGGCTCTTCCCCTCCTTCAAGCAGGGAGATCAGCACGGGTTTGGGGGCTGGAAGTGGAGCTTCAAAGAGAAAAACAGGTGAGATGAGAACAATTCCCTCATTCTGGCACAGTGCCTGTTCAACAGCTCCACTCTGTGTCCCCTCCCCAGGGAGAAATCTCACTTTGGGCCTGAATGACACTGGGCCCAAAGCTTCCTTTGGAGCAAACAGTCCTTTTACAACTCTGAAAACTCCGAAGGGATTTTTTCTTTAAAATGAACTTGAGAAGAGTTTGTTTATTTTCTGACAAATATCAATGACCAAGTCATCAAAATGTTTCTGGCAACTGAATGCAAAATCCTACATTGTAAAGGAGTAAGCAGGGAGTCATCTGTTAGGTGGAGCTGGTGACACCATGCAGCGCAACAACAGAAAGGCCTGGTTTTCTCCCTCCTGGCTGATGCCTGCTTGCCAGCTCTGACTCTGGGGCATTTATGAGTCTGCTGTGCATACTAATCCCTCCTGATACTCACGCTTCTCAGTATATCTTTTGTTGCTGTTATAGTTATTAATATGTAACATCATGGCAGTTATTGTAGGTCCGGCCTGCAGAGGCTCCTTCTGTGCAGCCAAAGGTGCCCTAACGAGGAGGAAAGGCAGCAAAGCCCTCACCCAGCGAGGCCACACACTGGTACGTCTCCAGCATCACGTCCCGGTACAGCGCTCGCTGCGCAGGGTCCAGCAGCGACCACTCCTCCCTGCTGAAATACACGGCCACCTCCGCAAAGCTCACGGGCTCCTGCAAGCAAAGAGGCTCCTTGCTGGGAACAGCCAAGGCCCAGGGAAGCAGCTCAAACAGGACACAAACTCCCGTCCCAGATGCTTCTCTGGCCCCAGCAAACACACGCTGGCTGAGGCCACCTCCCTCTCCCCTGCATTCACATCCCCTCCGCCCCTCGGCTTCTCCTGCCTGCTTCCCCCAGCCCCACCTGAGATGGATGTGCTGAGGCCATCTGCTGCTCTCCTGCAGCTGAGATGATCACGGCTGGAAGGCAGAAGTTACACTGGAGCCTGCAGAGACAAGAGAAATGGCAGGAGAGCTGTGAAGGAATGCAGCAGTCCCTGTCCCAGCCCAGCCCTCCACAGCCCATCTGCAGGGCACTGCCTGGGGGATGGCACAGCAGGCCTTGCACAGGAACACAAGCAGCAACAGCACTGGTAACGCTCTGCCTACAGCTGATTACAAATCACAAAGCTGACTCAGACTGGGTGGCACAAAGAACTGACACCCGGTTCAACAGCTGTGGGTACATGGACTGTATGCCTAAAGACAATGCATAGCAAGGAGGCAGTCATCTTACCCCTAAACAGGGAGCAGCCCAAGTGCCCCTTGAGCTCTCCTACACAGCAAGGGCTGCACGACAGGATCTCCCCACAATCAGGGATGGCTGTCAAGGTCACTCCTGTACAGAGATCCCTTCCAGAGACGTTCTCAGCACCGTGCGCCCTTTGCACGAGGCAGCCTGGGCTGCACTTTACTGACGTGCTGCTCGGGTGCGTTCTCAAAGTGTGCTCCAGTCAGCACACACGCTCTCAGCTTTTCAGCTTCTATAACACAGCCCAGTGCTGGGGCTGGCACAGATGCTGGACGTGCTCAGGGCCCGCAGCTGTGCGCTGAAGGCATCTGCAGCTGCCGGGACAGCCTGAACAAAAGCCTTAGGAGGGGTTTGCACATCCTCAGGTGAGCCATCAGCCCAGCGCTAAGCGCACAAAATGTAACGCTGCAATGGCCGCTAGAGGCACATAGTGCCTGCTGGGTCCCGAGGGGAAACTGCGGGCTGCCATGGAAGGGAAAGGGGAGTGGAAATTCCCCCCTTGGAGGCTTCACGTTCAGACACTCAAAACGAAGCATGGGGAGTTTAAAGTTTCCATCAATACATGCGTCCAGAGCTGCATAGCGAGGTAATCTCATATCTCCCGTGGCCCACAGGGAGAAGCGCAGCCCCAAGCCGGGCTGCAATACGCCTGGGAACCGCTGCTCGCCTCGTTGCAGCCCGTCTGGCCCAGCAAACCCGCTGAACTGGGCAGGAGCTGGAGCCGGGACTGGGCTCCCACCTGGGCTACAGCAGTGCCGGTGCCGCCCCACCCGCTGTCGCTCCCCGCTCGTATCCCGCTAGTGCTGGCAGGGGGCAGGAAGCGTGCGCTCCTCTGCACGAGACGCGAAGGGCTCCTACCTTGGGTGCGGAGCAGGCTGCTCCCGCCTCTGGTGCGGGCAAGCAGGCTCCTGGGAGTCGCGGAGAGCAGAGGGTGCCGAGTGTCCTCAGCCCGGAGCTGGCCGCAGCACGGCCTCGCTGCTCCTCCTGCCACCGCCGTGCTGCCCGGACGGTTTCCAGCCAGGCTCTGGCCGCTTCGGCACAGCCTCAGGTGCAGGCAGCAATTCCCACAGCGAGCACGCCCTGAGCCGGCTGCCAGGCCTTGGGCAGTTTCACAGCTCCTTCTCATGGCACATCTGCACCCGGGGGAGGGGGGGAGGTATGTGGGCTGCGTTTTGTTACGCTAATGAAGCATCCCTTTCTGCTGGCTCTCTTTGCTTCCTTTGGTTAAGCTCTGTGCTATACAAGGGCCAGCTCTGCTCTTCGCTGCTGTAGATCTACAGATTTTAAGGTCACCCAGAAAGAACTGCCCTCGGGTTAACCGGGGGTTTGTGTCTGAGGAAGAGTGCTTCCTGTTCTGTTGCATTTTCTGTGGGGCAAAAGTGGGCTCCTAGTTTCATTTGGCAATGTTTAACCTCTACGCATCTTGAAGGGTGAAGGAGCGAGGGTGCTCCCCTTGAGGGTGGATCCATAGCTGGAGGTTCGGTCATGGCGATCCTTGTAGGAGGACAACCCTTGGGAGCAGGGTCCCACTTGAGGTGGTATCTGGAGAATTCCAAGAACCTCACAGGTGAAATCTTGCAGGTGTGAGGCTATAATGTGTTCGGGAATGTAAGCTTTGAAATACTTTGGAGAAATCATCACAACAGAAATGTATCAGGGGCATTTGCAGTTAGCTGCCAGAAAGGGGCCTGGCAGGATCATGTAACGAGTAATTGCCCAAACTATTTCTTCATTGTGGTTATCTTTGTGATTGTTAAGTGTTTCTGTTATAAAATGATTGCTTGTGGAATTCCACATACAATACAAGTGCTCTTGTTGCTGGGGACATTGGCTATAGCTCTTGCCCAGGGAGTTCCCGTGCCCTGGGGAAGTAAGCAGAGTCCATTACCCAGCAAGGGAGACTTCATAAGCGGCTGCTGTGTGGTGTGAATGCTGACTATTGGATGCAAGGTGTGAGTGGTGTGAATGTGGGAATCGAGTCTAATTGGCTGTTTGTTTAACCCCGTATTTGTTATCAGAGGCTTGACCTGTAGTAGTGTCCAGGGATTACAGTGGAATAGAGGAAAGTGGCATTTCAGTTGGTGCTGTAGACTGGGCTTTAAAGAGGAATATGCATTTGGTCACACTAACGTTCTAGCTATAAGGTGTGGACTTTGAGGAACAATAAGGAATCAATGAAATTGAGTATGGGGGAGCAGGGGAAAGGAAGTTCCCAGTCAAATTCCACTTCAGATACTGCTGGGGAGCCTGGGGGCCCCATGAGCAAGACAACTTTAATAAAAAATTGTGATCGATGGTGTTTGGAAGGTGATGACCATTTAGCAGTTAATCTTGTTTGTGCCAAGGCAGGAGATGAGACGCTGGAAGCTAACATCCTTCATCTGCAGAGACCTGGGAAACTGGATATCCGAGTATCCCAGTGCAAAATGAGGTTTACTTTCTTAAGCCTTTACAACTCAGTATAGGTAAACAGGTGGGGATACACAAATGTTTGTAGGTGCCAAATTCACCAAAGCCTTTACTAGGGCAAGATTTACTAGAACAAGTGGAAGCCAATCTTTTGGTTTTCTCCGTCCCTGTCTGCTGAATTTGTTCACATCTCCCAAAGTCTTTTGCTAATCAGATCGAGAATGTCTGTATTTTCTCCTGGTGAATTACAGATTAAGGAAGCAAAATGCAGGACCTGGATAACCTAGTCGACGGGGCTTGGAGAGTAGTAAGAAGACATCTCAGCCCCAGTGCACTGTTAAGAAGACCGGACCACTGGAGCTAAGGATTGAGAGACAATATGTTCTATATGTTGCATGTGTTACATAAGACTTGCTTCAGCCTGGTGTGAAAATACCTATTTAAACATCACTAAAGGAACAGTGGTTAGCCTAAAGCTCCCTGATTGCAGGAATATGTACAGCCTTACCAAGAGATGGAGGAATGGAAATCCCTCAGTGTGGGACTCCCTCCACCATTTGGACACCATGGGGTGGAGCAGGAAGTAGGCATAGGTGTGCAAATAAAATCAGAACATTAGGAAAAAGGACCTAAATCCAGTGTACAGCTATAGGCAGGCCTCAATGTAAGACCCTTCCAGAGAACTGGAAGGACATTATGTAGGAGGATGCTTAGTGCTGCAATGGAACAGCTGTTCCCCCAGGGATGCTGAGAAGCTCTTGGAAAAGGGTGAAGCAGGGGATAACCCCCTTATAGACAGGCCCTCTGAGCTCCATAGTTTTATTTGGTGGTTTATTCCTAGTCCAGGAGTAAGTGAATCAGAAAAGGCAATTGTCAGTATAGCAGCTACACTGGAGAATATCAAGAACTCAGCTGTGGATTGCAGACAGAGGTGTCGTCTATTAGTCAAGTAGTATTGCAGAATGGAATGGCTCTTGATCTCCTCTTGGCCAAAGAAGGAGGGGTGTGGGCTAGAATTAATCAAAACTGACACAACTCAATAAAAGACACAGATGTGCACACTAAACAGTGGGAACAAATTCAAGTGATCTACCAATTTACTTTGGATAATACTTTGGATTTACAGAGCTGTGGAGCAGATTAACCGGTTGGTTAGCGAGCTTTGCCTGGCTAAAGCCACTCTCTCTTCAAGGCTTGCGCAGTCTTACTCTTTCTTGGAATATTCCTATGCGTTGTTACGTTGTTTCTTGAGTATGTTTAATGGAAGCAGCATAAGCTGCGCCAAAAGATGGAAAGTGGGGCGTGTTTTTCATAAATCCCCAGGAGAGAATGGCATCACCTAGCGACGTGACGCTTGCCAGATTATAGAAAAGGGGGGAATTGATGTGGAACATATTTCTGTAGAATTGTTTAGGAATTGCGTACTGGGTAAGGAGGTGTAGAGCAATCAAAGGTGAAAGCGAGGCTTCAGGGAGGGATGTCAGAGCAGGGGGTTGAGTCACCCCTCCTAGCAGGGGTCTGGAGAAGGGGGAGGTGAGCCGAGGAATGCATCCCTCTCACACTGCTCCAGGCACTCGTGCTCACTTACTGGTTCCTTGCTGTGCCACTACAGCAAGGAATAAGAGCTGCAAATCACAATAACTCAGCAATTGGGGTGGAGAATATTATAATAACTTCTTGGAAAAAATGAAAAGCCTTGAGTAGGACAGAAGTGAGAACACTTGGCAGAATCTGGTGAACCAACTCCCACACTAGACTAAGGTGGGCTTCTTTGTTTGCTTGCTTATTTGTTTGCTTTTGTTTTCTTTTGTTTTTCTTTTTTGTTCTCAAGAGCAGGATGTGTTGACCCTCTCTGCCATAGGGATACCAGCCGTTTTATTACAAAATGATCGCTTTCTGGAAAGCTTTGATGTGAGCGGGGGAAATATTTTTGGTCATGTGTACAGCTGGGTTATCAGCAGAAAGGAAAGAGATGTGGCTGTGATCACAGCAAAGTTCAGAGGAACATCCCCTGCAGAAAGATGCATAGAGTTTAAACATTCACAGAATCACAGAATCACAGAATTGTAGGGGTTGGAAGGGACCTCTAGAGATCATCGTGTCCAAGTGAAACTAAGAATCCACTTTTTCTCCACAGTAAATGAAATAGAACAGGAAGCAGTCTTTCCCAGATACAAACCCCCGGTTACCCTGAGGGCGGTTCCTTCTGGGTGGCCTTGAAGTCTGTAGATCCACAGCAGCAAACAGCAGAGCCGGCCCTCGTACAGCAGAGAGCTTAACCATGCTCATGCCTTGCAGGGAAGACCGAATTGAGAAAGCAGGATAGGAAGTTGTTCGCAATAGCACTCGCTTGCTCAGTGAGTAGAAACGTGACATCAGTGCCATGGGCAGCACTCAGTGAGGAAGTGACCCAGCTGCAGGGAGATGCTGCCCTCGAGAGCAGGGCAGCCGGAGATTGCCTCTTGCTGGGAGCTGCTCACGGGTGAGAGGAGTTAAAGGAACGGCAGGGCAGCAACGTGGGGACCTGTGACCACAAGGATGTGCGAATGTCCCCAGCAAAGGAAGAAAAGAGACCCAGCAGAGAGAAACGCTTCATTAGCGTAACAAAGCACATGGAATCATAGAATCATCTTAGAATCACAAGGTTGGAAAGGACCTACAAGATCATCCAGTCCAACCTTCTCCTCATCACCATTCTAACCACAAGCCCTAAACCACATCACGCAGCTCGTCATCCAGACACCTCTTGAACACTGCCAGGGACGGCGACTCCACCACCTCCCTGGGCAGCCATTCCACTGCCTGACCTCTCTGTGAGAGAAATAGTTCTTCCTCATGTCTAATCTAAACCTCCTCTGATACAACTTGCAGCCATTACCCTGTGTCCTGCTCGTTGCCTGGGAGAAGAGGCCACATCCCCCTCCTCCACAGCCTCCCTTCAGGAAGTTGTACAGTGCAGTGAGGTCTCCCCTGAGCCTCCTCTTCTCCAGGCTAAACAATTTGAGCTCCCTCAGCTGCTCCTCATAAGACTTGTGCTCCAGACCCCTCACCAGTTTCGTTGCCCTTCTCTGGACACGCTCCAGCTCAACATCTTTCCTGTAGTGAGGAGCCCAAAACTGAACACAGTACTTGAGGTGCGGCCTCACAAGTGCTGAGTAGAGGGGGATGATCACCTCCCTGCTCCTGCTGGCTATTTCCATTCCACTATTTCTAATGCAGGCCAGGATGCTGTTGGCTCTCTTGGCCACCTGGGCACACTGTCGGCTCATGTTCAGCTGAACATCAACCAACACTCCCAGGTCTCCCTCTCTTCTTCACAGTCATCCAGCCACTTGTCCCCAAGCCTATATGGGTTATGGGGTTATGGTGCATAGGGTTATTGTACCCAAAGTGCAGGACTCGACACTTGGCCTTGGTGAACATCATCCCATTTGCCTCAGCCCAGCGATCCAGCCTATCTAAATTCCTCTGAAGGGCCTCCCTACCCTCAGGGAGATCCACACCACCTCCCAGCTTGGTGTCATCTGCAAACTTACTGAGGGTGCACTCAATCCTCTCATCTAGGTCATCAATAAAGATATTAAACAGGATGGGCCCCAGTACTGACCCCTGGGGACCACCACTTGAAACGGGTCGCCAGCTGGACTTCACTCATTCACCACTACCCACTTGCACGGCCCTCCAGCCAGTTCCTTACCCAAAGAAGTGTAAACCTGTTCAGACCATGGGCAGCCAGTTTCCCCACAAGAAGCCTGCGAGAGACCGTGTCAAAGGCTTTGCTGAAGTCTAGGTTGACTACATCAACAGCCCTTCCCTCATCTACCAGACTACTCACCCAGTCATAGAAGGAGATGAGGTTGGTCAAGCATGACCTGCCTTTCACGAACCCGTGCTGGCTGGGCCTGATCCCCTGGACACTGCGCACATGCCATGTAATCTCATCCAAGATGATTTACTCCATTACTTTCCCTGGTACCGAGGTCAGGCTCACAGGCCTTTAGCTCCCCAGATCCTCCTCACGGCCCTTCTTGAAGATGGGAGTCACATCAGCATGCCTCCAATCCTCTGGGCCCTCAGCAGTTAACCAGGAGCATTGATAGATGGCCGAGAGGGGCTCGACAATCACCCCTGCCAGCTCCCTCAGCACCCGAGGGTGCAGCCCATCCAGTCCCATGGACTTGTGACAGTCCAGATGGAGGAGAAACTCTCTGACTATCTCTACCGGAATTGCTGGGGGCAAATTCTGAGCTGCGTCCCAGACTTCCAGATCAGGGCATAAAAAGCCCAGAGGATGACTGATCTGGCTGTTAAAGGCAATTGTAAAGAAGGCATTGAGGACCTCAGCCCTTTCTTTGTCCTCAGTGGCCACATTCCCTGCTGCATCAAGTATAGGATGAGAATTATCTTTGGTTTTTCTTTTGCCATTAATATATTTAGAAAAAGATTTTTTATTGTCTTTTACTGCAGTGGCGAACCTGAGCTCAAGTTGGGCTTTTGCCTTCCTAAATTCCTTCCTGCAAGCCTTAGCTGCTTCTTTGTTATCTCCCCAAGCAGCCTGTCCCTTCTTCCAGAGGACGTAGACTCTCTTTTTCTCCCTGAGTCTCAGCAGTAACTCCCGGCTCATCCACACCGCTCGTCTTCCCCTTCGGCTCGCCTTACGGCACTCAGCACAGCCTGGTCCTGCACCTTTAAGGTTTCCTTCTTGAGGAGCATCCAGGCTTCCTGGGCCCCTTTACCCATGAGAAGTGACTCCCAAGGGACCCGTGCTACAAGCGCCCTGAACAGGTCAAAGTCCGCCCTCTGGCAGTTCAAGAAAGCAGTTTTGCTGGTCACTCTGTTGACATCCCCAAGAATGGAGAATTCTACAATTCTGTGGTCGCTCTGCCCAAGACAGTCCCCAGCATTCGCTTCTCCCACCAGTCCTTCTCTGTTGGAGGAGACCAGGTCCAGAAGGGCACCGCCCCTGGCAGGCTCTCCTACCAGTTGCGTAGGAAGCAATCTTCCACACAATCTAGAAACCTCCTGGACTGCTTCCTCTGTGCTATATTATATTTCCAACATATATCAGGGAAGTTGAAGTCTCCCATCAGAACAAGTGCTGGTGATCCCGTGACTTCCACGAGCTGCTCATAGAATGCCTCATCCAAATCTTCGTCCTGATTAGGTGGTCCAGAACAGACCCCCACCAAGATGCCGCCCCTACAGGCCTTCCCCCTGATCCTTACCCATACACACTCCACTCTATCATTCCCAACCCCAAGCTCTTCAACCTCGAAACAGTCTTTAACATCAAGGGCCGCACCACCACCCTTCTTTCCTCATCCATCTCTTCTGAAGAGCTTGTAGCCATCTATCACAGCACTCCAGTCACGGGAGTGGTCCCACCATGTTTCAGAAATAGCAACAAGGTCATAATTAGCCTGACTCGCAATTGCTTCCAACTCTTCCTTCTTGTTGCTCATGCTGCGCCCATGGGTATAGACACATTTCAGACAAGTCATCTGCCACACCCCAGCTCAAGCATCGTTCCCCTAGGCTCATCTCTTGAGAGGCCTGTTTTGTCCCCTTCCCCCTTCATAGCTATTTGAAAGCTCTTTCAATAAGCCCTGCTACTTCGTGCGCTAGTATTCGTTGTCCCCTTTGAGATAGGTGGGTTCCATGGACAGACGACAAGCCAGGGGCCGAGTATACTGCCCCACGATCAAAGAATCAAAAATTTCTGGCTCGACACCAGCCTCTGAGCCAATTATTCATCGCCTGTGCTTTCCAATCCCGCTCACAGTCCCTCACTGCCCCTGAAGGTATTGAGCAGAAGATCACTCGAGCTCCCGCTCCTTGAACTAAACGCCCTAAACCCACACCTCATACAGAAGAAGTCCCTGCCACTCCCCCGGGCAGAAGTAGGCTCAGGCACTCCTTGCAGCCAGAGGCCTGAACAGCATTTCTCAGCAAGCTTTCCATCTGGGTTGCCACAGTCTTCTTAGAATGAGACCACTGTCTAGTGGAGACCATGTTTCAGTCTTGGGCCTTAGGGACTGCCAAGGAAAGCCAGTCTCCTGAGCAAGTAGGAACCAGAGCGTACAATTCACACCACTGCACCACCTCCCACACACAGATGTAGCACCCTATGGGAAGCGTGGGCTGTGCTCACTCACTGAACCTCCCCTTTCTCAGTGAGCACAAACAATGATTTCTCACCTGATGCAACTCATGGGTGGAAGCTAGCTATCAGGTGTGAAGGTGAGGACAGGTATTTAAACCATGCTGCTAAAATGGCAGTTCCACCCCTGGTGACTCAGGAGCCTGCCCACAAGCTGCTGGCTCCAAGCACAAGCGCATTCTGATGCTAGCCTCAAAGAAGCCTTAAAAAAGCCTTTAAAAAATAAAAAGCATTAAAAAGAGATTTTTGGTTGTCCTTTCTTTAAACCAATAGCCAATTAGACTCGATTCCCACATTCACACAACTCACACCTTGCATCCAATAGTCAGCATTCACACCACACAGCAGCCGCTTATGAAGTCTCCCTTGCTGGGTAATGGACTCTGCTTACTTCCCCAGGGCACGGGAATACCAAATTCCCTGGGCAAGAGCTATAACCAATGTCCCCAGCAACAAGAGCACTTGTATTGTATGTGGAATTCCACAAGCAATCATTTTATAACAGAAACACTTAACAATCACAAAGATAACCACAATGAAGAAATAGTTTGGGCAATTACTCGTTACATGATCCTACCAGGCCCCTTCCTGGCAGCTAACTGCAAATGCCCCTGATACATTTCTGTTGTGATGATTTCTCCAAAGTATTTCAAAGCTTACATTCCCGAGCACATTATAGCCTCACTCCTGCAAGATTTCAACCGTGAGGTTCTTGGAATTCTCCAGATACCACCTCAAGTGGGACCCTGCTCCCAAGGGTTGTCCTCCTACAAGGATCGCCATGACCGAACCTCCAGCTATGGATCCACCCTCAAGGGGAGCACCCTCGCTCCTTCACCCTTCAAGATGCGTAGAGGTTAAACATTGCCAAATGAAACTAGGAGCCCACTTTTGCCCCACAGAAAATGCAACAGAACAGGAAGCACTCTTCCCCAGACACAAACCCCCGGTTAACCCGAGGGCAGTTCTTTCTGGGTGACCTTAAAATCTGTAGATCTACAGCAGCGAAGAGCAGAGCTGGCCCTTGTATAGCACAGAGCTTAACCAAAGGAAGCAAAGAGAGCCAGCAGAAAGGGATGCTTCATTAGCGTAACAAAACGCAGCCCACATACCTCCCCCCCTCCCCCGGGTGCAGATGTGCCATGAGAAGGAGCTGTGAAACCGCCCAAGGCCGGCAGCCGGCTCGGGGCGTGCTCGCTGTGGGAATTGCTGCCTGGACCTGAGGCTGTGCCGAAGCGGCCAGAGCCTGGCTGGAAACCGTCCGGGCAGCACGGCGGTGGCAGGAGGAGCAGCGAGGCCGTGCTGCGGCCAGCTCCGGGCTGAGGACACTCGGCACCCTCTGCTCTCCGCGACTCCCAGGAGCCTGCTTGCCCGCACCAGAGGCGGGAGCAGCCTGCTCCGCACCCAAGGTAGGAGCCCTTCGCGGCCCGTGCAGAGCAGCTGCAGGCATTTTTCTCTTCATATTGAACCCCATTTCGAAGCAGGGACTGGGGAGGGCTGCAGCACTTCTTGAGGACTAGTAGATGACCTGCAGCTTTGGGAGGTCAAGAACAAATCGGGTTCTTTTTAAATCAGGGGACAGACTTCTTATCGTCAAGCGGTATTAATACTAATTAGATTTTCTTCCGTAGTAGTTGTTGTTTGGTTGCTTGTATCCCTTACTCTCGTTGATCTGTGTGCTTTTTTATACCCATCCCCTCACGCTGTGTGGGACTGTCTGCGAGCTGCAGGAAGTTCTCCCTCCCCTGGCGAGCAGCACCACGAGGGGACGGGAGCAGCGGTTCCCAGGCGTGTTGCTGCCGGGCTTGGGCTCCGAGGGGCACGGGAAGGGGTTGGAGCTGGGACAGCGAGGAAGTGAGCAGAGGAGCTCAGCGCGCTCTGCTGCCCAGTCGGTTCTCTGTAACACAGCCCAGCTGGGACTGCGTTTCTCCCTGTGGGCCACGGGAGACACGAGATGACCTCGCTCTGCTCCTCTGCACGCATGGATTGATTGATGGAAGCTTTCAACTCCCCGATGCCTCCTTTTGACTGTCTGAATGCAAAGCCTCCAAGGGGGGAATTTTCATTCCCCCGCCCACGGCAGCCTGCAGTTTCCTCCCCCTGGTGGGAGAGGAGGGAAATTTAGCCGCCGAGGCATTCTTGGTGCAATGGAGGAACTGGGCTTGTTTGACGAGGAGAAGGGAAGGCTCCGGGGAGACCACATCGTGGCCTTCCAGGACGTGAAAGAAAAGCATAAACTAGTTGGGGAACGGTTTTTTACGAGCACTTATGGTAATGGTACAAGGAGGAATGGTTTTAAATTGAGACAAGGGAGATTTAGGTTAGATATTCAGAAGATGTTTTGCAGTCAGAGAGTGGTGACACACTGCACGATGTTGCCCAGGGAGGTCGTGGATGTCCTATCCCTGGATGCATTCGAGGCCAGGCTGGATGTAGCTCAGGGCAGCCTGGTGTGGTGGATGGTGACCCTGCGCATAGCAGGAGGGTAGAAACTAGATGGTCATTGAGGACCTTTTCAACCCAGGCCATTCTATGATTGTGTGGTTACCTTGAGATCTTCACTGTAGCACATCACCTTAGAGAAGCTCACAAAGCTCCAAATGAACCCTGGGTCTCTTACAGAAGACCTGTGTCAGCAAGGTGTCTTGACATGAAGCTGAGTGGGATCTCTGTAGAGGTGTGAAATTGAGAGCCATCCCTGACTGTTGGGAGATCCTGTCGTGCAGCCCTTGCTGTGCAGGAGAGCTCAAGGGGCACTTGGGCTGCTCCCTGTTTAGGGGTAAGATGACTGCCTCCTTGCTATGCATTGTCTTTAGGCATACAGTCCATGTACCCTCAGCTGTTGAACCGGGTGTCAGTTCTTTGTGCCACCCAGTTGGAGTCAGCTTTGTGATTTGTAATCAGCTGTAGGCAGAGCGTTACCAGTGCTGTTGCTGCTTGTGTTCCTGTGCAAGGCCTGCTGTGCCATCCCCCAGGCAGTGCCCTGCAGATGGGCTGTGGAGGGCTGGGCTGGGACAGGGACTGCTGTGTTCCCTCACAGCTCCCCTGCCATTTCTCTTGTCCCTGCAGGCTCCAATGTAACTTCTGCCTTCCAGCCGTGATCATTTCAGCTGCAGGAGAGCAGCAGATGGCCACAGCACATCCATCTCAGGTGGGGCTGGGGGAAGCAGGCAGGAGAAGCCGAGGGGCGGAGGGGATGTGAATGCAGGGGAGAGGGAGGTGGCCTCAGCCAGCGTGTGTTTGCTGGGGCCAGAGAAGCGGCTGGGACGGGAGTTTGTGTCCTGTGTGAGCTGCTTCCCTGGGCCTTGGCTGTTCCCAGCAAGGAGCCTCTTTGCTTGCAGGAGCCCGTGAGCTTTGCGGAGGTGGCCGTGTATTTCAGCAGGGAGGAGTGGGCGCTGCTGGACCCTGCGCAGCGAGCGCTGTACCGGGACGTGATGCTGGAGACGTACCATTGCGTGGCCTCGCTGGGTGAGGGCTTTGCTGCCTTTCCTCCTCGTTAGGGCACCTTTGGCTGCACAGAAGGAGCCTCTGCAGGCCGGACCTACAATAACTGCCATGATGTTACATAGTAGTTACTATAGCAGCAACAAAAGATATACGTTGAGAAGCGTATATATATGAGAAGCGTGAATATCAGGAGGGATTAGTATGCACAGCAGACTCATAAACGCCCCAGAGTCAGTGCTCGCAAGCAGGCATGAGCCAGGAGGGAGAAAACCAGCCCTTCTACTGGTGCTTTACATCATGCCACCAGCTCCAGCTAACAGATGACTCCCTGCTTACTCCTTTACAATGTAGGATTTTGCATTCAATTGACATAAACATTTTGATGCCTTGGTCATTGATATTTGTCAGAAAATAAACAAACTCTTCTCAAGTTCATTTTAAAGAAAAAATCCCTTCGGAGTTTTCAGAGTTGTAAAAGGACTCTTTGTTTCAAAGGAAGCTGTGGGCCCAGCGTCATTCAGGCCCAAAGTGAGATTTCTCCCTGGGGAGGGGACACAGAGTGGAGCTGTTGAAGAGGCATTGTGCCAGAATGAGGGAATTGTTCTCATCTCCCCTGTTTCTCTTTGAAGCTCCACTTCCAGCTCCCAAACCCGTGCTGATCTCCCTGCTTGAAGGAGGGGAAGAGCCCTGGATCCCAGATGTGCGTAGCCCTGAGGCCGTGCCAGGAGACCTCAGCCCAGGTGAGGTGGTGGAGGGAAGGAGGAGGTTGTGTCTGGAAGAGCCATCTCTGTCTGTGTGTTATTTTGGGCACTGTGTGCTATTTCTGGATTTCCTGTCATCCAGCAGGAACTGGGATTGCAGATACGCTGGAGGACCTGGAGGAAAGTGGTGTGGCCGAAAGGCGGTGGGGTGGTGTTTGTGTGGAAGAAATGAGAAGGGATGTCCAAGGAGTCCTGGAGCAAGGTCAGGGTGAGCAGATCATGGAGCCACTGGGAAAGGGTCTGGGAAAGACAGGGAGGAGCCCGTTGGACTTCAACCTAGGTCAAAGAGTGCCTGAAGAACCCAGGAACAAGAATGTGTGCCAGCAGAAAAAGCAGAATGCATGCACTGAGTGTGGAAATAGCTTTGAAAAAGATTCCAGCATCGTTAACCACCAGTGCATACACTCATCAATGACCGCAAACAAGTCCTCTGATTGTGGGAAGAGCTTCAAGAGGTGTTCTGCATTGAAGCTTCACAAGCACAGACACACAGGCCAGAGGCCATTTCAGTGTCCTGAGTGTGGGAAGAGCTTCAGATGCAGTTCTGAATTGCAGCTGCACCAGCGCTTCCACACAGGGGAGAGACCCTACCAGTGCTCTGACTGTGGGAAGAGCTACACAATCAGCTCTGGTTTAAAGAGGCACCAGCGCATCCACACAGGTGAAAAAGCCTACAAGTGCTCTGAGTGTGGGAAGTGCTTCACAATCAGTTCTGATTTAAAGAGGCACCAGCGCATCCACACCGGGGAGAGACCTTACAAATGTCTTGAGTGTCAGAAGAGCTTCAGAAGCAGTTCTGAATTGAACTTGCACCATCGCATCCACACAGTTGAAAAACCCTACACGTGCTTTGAGTGTGGGAAGGGCTTCAAGAGGTGTTTTGAATTGAAGCTGCACAAGCGCATACACACAGGAGAGAAACCATTTCAGTGTCCCGAGTGTGGGAAGAGCTTCAAAAGCAGTTCTGAATTGAAGCTGCACCAGCGCTTCCACAGAGGTGAAAAACCCTATAAGTGCTTCGAGTGTGGGAAGAGCTTCGGAAGCCATTCTAATTTAAAGAGGCACCAGCGCACCCACACAGGGGAGAGACCTTACAGATGTCCTGAGTGTGAGAAGAGCTTCAGAAGCAGTTCTTCGTTTAAGTCGCACCACCGCATCCACACAGGTGAAAAACCCTACAAGTGCTCTGAGTGTGGGAAGAGCTTCAAAAGCAGTTCTGAATTGAAGCTGCACAAGCGCATACACACAGGAGAGAAACCGTTTCAGTGTCCTGAGTGTGGGAAGAGCTTCAAAAGCAGTTCTGAACTGAAATGCCACCAGAGCATCCACACAGGAGAGAGACCTTTTCAGTGTCCTGAGTGCAAGAAGAGCTTTAAAAGAAGGTCTAATCTCAACACCCACAAGCACATCCACAGTGCATGCAGGCTGTAGAAGAATCACAACATATGGGGAACCTTCAAAAGCAATTCCATCCTCATTACCTACCAACACAGCCACACAAGATACAGAGCCTGCAGAGCTCCAAAGGTGAGAAGAGCTACAGTCAGAGCCACAGCATGGTGACCACCTGTGGCTTTGTGTGGTGATGAACTTTACAAATCTCTTGAGTAGAGGAAGAGCTCTGCGGCCAAACTCAATCCTCTTTCTCTTTCGTTGCATGAGAATTATGCATATTGCTGTCCTCCAGCTGCAGTTTCTGTGTTGGGTGGCCATGCAAAGGAAAATCCGGAGTGGGATGTGTCACAGCCATGTATGGGAAGAGCTTTTGCCAGGGGATCCTCTCAGAGCATTGACCCTAGAAATGCCTGCACTGCAGGAAGAGCTCATCCCGAGCTCAGTCGTCATTAAACATTGTCCAGTCTGTATGATAAAGAGGCCCTGCAAGTGTCTCTGGTGCAGGAAGTTTCTCTGGGCTGGCACTTCCTTTCTCATGGGGAAACCCCCTGCAGAGAGACCTTAAGAATTTTGGTGAGCCCAAGGATGAGGGAGACCCAGATGCTTTTCCCCACACAGGAGGAGTTTGCAAAGGAGATGGCATCACTGGCACCCTCTGCAGAATGGATTTCACCCAGGAGCTTCAGATGGCCTCTCCTTGCTACCCAAATCCTGCTTTCCTCTTCTGTTCTTCCTGCCAGCAGCTTTTTGATGCCGTTTCCTAAGGAGAGGTGTCTGTGTGGGGATGTTCTGTGTGTCTGTGTGCATGTGTTGCTCTCAGTAATCTGTGAGTGCGCTGATGAATATGAGGGAAGGGTCAGGAGAGCAGTAACGTGGCTCTTGGAGATTTTCTGAGAATCATCTGTAGAGGAAAGGGAAGGGGGTCAATAAAGTAGCTGAGTTGTTCTGGAGCTTTCTTCACTGTCTTCTTTTTGTTCTCAAAATAAATGTCAGCACGTGGAATGAGGAGAGGGAAAGGTGCAATCAGGATTTGGTTTTGGTTTCTCCTCCAGCCCACTGTTTGCTTTTGGGAAGGCATTTCCCAACCAGGAGGGAGAAAACCGGGCCTTCTATTGGTGTCTATTGGGAAGGAAGGACCCCCCCCAGCAGCACAGGGGCCTTCTGCTGCTAGAGGTGCTGCATGGGGCTGGGGGCTCACACTTGCACTGCACGCTTGGGACCTAGTAGAGGGGACTTTTCAAGGACGACCCAACATGGGACTTTCTGCCCTGTGTTCATTTTCCTGCCCTTAGGGTAGGGATGACTGGCAAAATGGAAGAGGAGCTGTCTATGTTGACACATCACTGAGACTGAGGATCACTCCCTCGACCTGCTGGCCACACTCTTTTAAATGCACCCCAGAATGCCGTTGGCCTTTTTGGCCACGAGGGCACACTACTGGCTCATGGCTGACCTGTCATCCACCAGGACGCCCAGGTCCCTCTCTCCAGCAGCTCATCCCCCAGCCTGTACCTGTGCGTGCAATTATTCTTCCTCACATGCAAGACTCTACACATGCTTTTGTTGAACCTCATCCGGTTTCTTACTGCCCACCTCTCCTGCCTGTCTATGTCTTGCTGAATGGCAGCACAGCCTTAAGGCGTGTCAATAAACAGACTTTCTGATATGAAAGCCTGAGAGGGATCAACAAAGCTAATGCTCTTTCTGTACACTGAGTGAGGAAAGGCTGATGGAACACGAAGATACTGCTCACAATCCTACTCATCTCCAAAGCTGCAGTACAGCAGTCTCAGTGATGTGTCAACATAGACAGCTCCTCTCCCATTTTGCCAGTCATCCCTATCCTAAGGGCAGGAAAATTAACACAGGGCAGAAAGTCCCATGTTGGGTCGTCCTTGAAAAGTCCCCTCTGTTAGGTACCAAGCGTGCAGTGCAACTGTGAGCCCCCAATCCCATGCAGCACCTCTAGAAGCAGAAGGCCCCTGTGCTGTGGGGGGGGGGGGGAGGGGCTCTTTCCTTCCCCCCACACATCTCCCTGCAGCTCCCTGGCTCTGCTTGACAGCCCTTTACACTTCGATAGGGATGGGATCCAGATGAATCAGTTGAGGCATCTTATCCTCAGGTTGAAGTCCTGGGTCCTGGAGGGAGTCAGCTCCCTCCCATGCCTCCAACACACCCAGTCAAACAAGCACTGACCACACATTTGGCCACAAGCAACTGGCCCCCTGCATCCCTCCTCTTCCACAGGCTTCTTTCTCCTCCATCTACATCAATTCCCATCTTTGTCTGGTGCAGTCACTATCCCCTTATCAGCTCTCACTGACTACATTTCCCTCTTGCATCCCCACAATGCTATCCCCATGCTGGCTGTGCCTCCCTCTCCCTGATGGAGCTGACATCTGTGTCACAGGGGTTGAGCCACATTCACTGACATCTCTTGTGTCTGCAGTAATAAAAATACCCTTAAATATGACAACTCCTTTTTTGGACAGTGCTCCTGGAAAACTTTGTCTACAACACTGAGACCTCCCTCATGAACAGTTCAAGTCTTGAAGACTTGAGGGAAATGCCTTGTTAGGTCTTTCTGCACTGTAATGAGCCCCACAGCGATGTAGTGTAGTGTCCATGAACTTCAGGTACTGAGAAAAGACGGCTGTAACCAAATGATGAAGGTGCAGTCAAAATGCTGTCCAGAAATGTTGGAGAGTGTTGGAGTATTAATTGGTCCCTGTGGAGCCATTACCAACAAAGCCTCCCCACATCCATGTTAGAGCAGATAACTGGAGGTCGTGATTCCCGGCAGGCAAAGGCCCTGGTGCAGGTGCTTTGAGAGTGAGGCAAGCCCATGATATGCCTGATGCAACAGAAGGGTAGGGCCATAGCTGCGGCCTCTGGGAAGGGTGGTCCTGTCCCTCCCTGATGGCCCAAGGCTCTCACATGGTCAGTGGGACATGGTTGTAGAGCGGTGTGTGAGGGAGAGTGATAGGACACCTACTGCCCTCCCTACAGGGCTGTAAGGAAGGCAAGGAGGCCCCCATGGCACGAGGACAACGTGTACCCTCTTGAGACTCAGCAGCAGACACAGCTGCCACATCCTAGAGGACAAAGACCTTGGTTTTCTGTCAGATCCCTTCAGCCTTGCCAGTGCTGTTGGCCATTTCCACCAGAGGCTGTTCCATGCAGTCCTACGCTCGCCTCCTTTTCCCTGCAGGGTGCAGACACTCACCTCAACTCCTGCACTGGCACTCACCTGGCATTGCCTTACTCTGATGGTTTTGCAGTCTCACTAGTTGTTCCTTGTGATACAACAGTATGGACTGATCACAGAGTCCAGATGGGCATCTGTCTTGCTCCAATTTATTGGAGGGAGAGGAGGTTCTTTTATTATCTATATACCCGGCATGAGATTAAGAAGCAACGGTTCAAATGTTGGTCCGACCAGTTTATTACAAATCTTAATTAGGGAGATGGGGAAGGGGAGGACAGACACTATTACGATTTAGGGTGATGGGGAAGGAGGGCGATAGGAAAGATGGGAAAGAAGCAGCAAGGAGTCTTTATAGGAAGCAAGAGGGAGATAGTCACCACCATGGATTCAGCGAGGTTCGTAGTTCAGTCTTTGCTCTTCAGTAGTGGTGGGTCATCTGGCAGAGTCGTTCTATTGATGATGACCATGACGAGAATGATGGACCCTTTCCAGTGTTTTCAAGGTGGTCGAGTCAGCTGTCTTTGGAGTGACAGCTTCAATCCAAAGTGGTTGAGTCAGCTCTCCTTGGAGTGGCAGCTTCTGGCTCTGGGATCTCAGCAGCAAATTCCTTTGTTCCTATCTTCCTGGCCTTGCCTTCACAGGATGCAATGGCATCGTCCCCCAGTCTTCCATAGCAAACAGGAGTTATTTGCTCACACGCTAGGTCTTCCGCCAATAAACAGTCCTGAGCACTATCTTCTGAAGGCAAACAGCTAAAATTGTCCACACAGTAATGTTGACTGCCATACAACAACACCCATCACTCATCTTCTAGACAAGTCAGTCTTATCACAAGAAATACCTCAGGAAGCAAGCTCTGAGCCAAAAAAAAAAAAAAAACCAAAAAAAAAAAAACAAAGAAGGATTCTCACAGCGTTTCAGGCAAAACAGCGCTACCATTGGAGGCAAGTGCTGAGCTGCCAGCTTGTGCAGAAAGAATCACTTCTAAGGTGTGTACACAGATCTCCAGCTCATCCTGCTCATTTCCCACGCTATGCACACTGGTCTACAGGCACTTCAGGGAAGCAGCAAGTGCAGTTACCCCTAGAGGGTGCAAGAAGATTTTGGATGGGGTATTGGCAACATGATCTTCTCTGAGGAGTCCCTGTATGATCCTATAGGACAGCTCAGAGGTTTTTCCCTGCAATCTCCCACAGTGACAACATCCCTCAGCCCTTCTCTGCCACACTGAATTCCCCTCTCTTGCCTCTTTGGACCTTGTTTAAAGACTTGGAAATCGTTCCAGAGAGCTTGCTCCCCAGCACACGTGTGCCCTGCTTGCTCAGAGGGCTCCATCAGGAGCCTACATACCCAGTTTCCCAAAAGCCTTCACAAGATCAGAATACCCAAAGCCTTGATCACAACGCTGCCCCTACAGCCAGGCGGCAAATGGGAGCCTCAGTGCTCGCCAGCCAGGGGCCCCCAATTACTAAGACTGTCCATCCTTTTTTGGTGGCACTGATATTGACGCAGTGCCCTGTCTGGCCCTCTGCCCTGCATTCTAAATGTTCTTCTAGGGGCATGAATTCTGACTGCACAGTTTTGCATTTCCTCACTCCAAGAATGTGAGACATTGTCACTGTAGATAACAGCAGCAGTAGGAAGTTTGAGAAGCAAAATGACTGCCCTCACACCGTTTTTTGCCCACTGACTGATACTTAGTCCCCTAAACAAGCCAGAGTACTTCTGCTCCTGTGAGCAGAACTGTAAGCTCCATTCCATCCAGCCCACCAGTACCAGTATCACCAGCAACACCACAGCCATCCATCACACACAGCACACCCGTCACAGGACCGTTCCCACCACCTCTCACTCATGCTGATGATGCTGCAGCACACAGGGCCTCCAACTTTGGAGGCCAATGCAAAAAACCAGTAACACCTAACAGCCTTGCACATGGGCACCTGGGGGGATGGTTGTTCCCTTGGGAGCTCTGTCTGTGCCTGTGTTGATTCCATGAGTGCAGAGGTGACCTGTGACATGGCACGGAGGGCACAGCTTTCTGTGGGGTGGATGCAACTATTGGTAGAATTCATCAAGACAAAGCCTCCCAAGTGAACATCCACCCTGAGAATGGAAGTCCCCCTCCTCCATGCCCACCATTCCACCACCACAGGGAAAACAAACCGCTGTGGCACCTGAAATGCTCCTGTTCCTCTAGACGGGTCACTGCAGTCACACCTCTGCAGGGACTCACGTCTGCAACAGAAGGACTTTCCCCAGAGCAGAGGGAAAGCAGGGAAGCAGGAGGAGACGAAATAATGGAAACTTACCTTAACTAAATGGAAATAAATGTGACATGTGACACAATATTAGGCAGAATCTGCAGTCAAAAAAATGTTTCAGGGAGTAAAAGCGGAAAATCATTTTTATTTTCAATTCAGGGAAGACCTGCACAATATTTCTCAGAATAGAAATGTAAGATGAAAACAAAAAATAGTGAAAATGCTGTTTGGGGAAACGTAAAAGGAAAGAGAAGACACATGCCTGATACCATACGACAGCAATTATTGGATGCAGTTGAAAAGTAAATCACCCTAACTCTTGGCTGAGCCGTTGTCTCCTGTTCCTGGGGATCCCAATGCCTTGAAGCTGCCTGCTCCCTCCCCACACATTTTCCCTTGGAGCTGTGTGTTGGCCCGTCCTCCGTGGCCCTGCTGTACCTCTCTTGCACCAGACCAGACCCTGCTTCCTGGGATGGAGGAAGCAGCACACCTCGGTGCAGCAATCATCATCTCCTTGCAGCTTGCTGGGGGGTCAGGAAGCATTCAGAGAACCTCACCTGAAGACATGGGCAAGCTCCTGCTGGCTTCACTAGCTCACCAAAATCAACTCCACATCCTGCCAACTGCATTCCAAGCAGAACAGCTTTACCAGAGCACAGCAGATGTGAAGGATCTGCTGTTGGAGATCTCAGACATACCTTCCCAAGGTGTCACGGAGTTGACCAGATCAATCTATGTCCGTGACAGGGGCGACAGGCCTCTGCCCTCCCCCCCCACCGCAGTCCCACAAAAAATGGGAAGGAAGGAAGGGAGGAAAAGAGCAGCGGCAACAATCTATGGAGGAAAACTTATTTTACTATAATATTGGAATACAAGATAACACAATAGATACAATTTAATTGAAATTGAGATGAATAAATCAGACAAGATGAGAGAGAGAGTTCCCGGGACCGAGTCAAACCTGAAAAGCTTGGAACAGCTAGGAAAGCACCCTCCAGCACCCACTGCAAGGCAGCAAGAGAGCGCCCCCCCAACCCGGAAGGGCCAGATCCCGTGACTGCTGTAATGTACAGGGATAGGTACTTGGAATTGGGGCAGTGACACTCTAATGCCCCGTACACTACATGATGTTTTGATGTGGAATACTGAAACCCGGAAACAAAAAAAAAACAAAAACAAAAACATAGAACCATGACACAAGGTCAAATCAAAAACCTTCAAGCTCAAAAGGGATCACTTGCAAAAAAAAAAAAGCAGTTCGAGCCTCACTACCTATCAACACAGCCACACAAGATACAGAGCCTGCAGAGCTCCGAAGACTGGAAGAGCTACAGCCAGAGCCACAGCATGATGACCACCTGTGGCTTTGTGTGGTGATGAACCTTACAAATCTCTTGAGTAGAGGAAGAGCTCTGTGGCCAAACTCAATCCTCTTTCTTCTTCTTTGCATGAGAATAATGCATATTGCTGTCCTTCAGCTGCAGTTGCTGTGTTGAGTGGCCATACAAAGGAGAATCCAGAGTGGGATCTGTCTGCCAGGTCTGCGTGCAAGGAGAGTCACCTCTTACCTCCCCTGCAGAAATTCCTGTGCTGTGGGGCAGCAGGTGAGGACCCAAAGGAAACCTCAGCTGGGCTGATATGTCACCAGGAAGGAAGAAATCCTGTCTGCAGGCAGTGTGGGAAGAGCTTCATCTGGAGCTCAACCCTCAGTCGACCAGAGGAGAGTCCCAGTGAGTGCCTTGACTGCAGGAAGAGGTCTGTCCAGAGCCTGCACCAGTGAGTTCACGTGGCAGGAAGTGTTAGAAATGCCTCGAGTGTGAGAAGGGCTTTGTGCAGAGTGCAGAGCTCCTCACTCACAGGAGATGGCACTGGTGGAAGAAGTGCTACAAATGTCCCATGTGTGGGAAGAGCTTTTGCCAGGGGATCCACTCAGTGCAGAGACCATGGAAATGCCTGCACTGCAGGAAGAGCTTCATCCAGAGCTTGATCCTTATTAAACATTGTCCAGTCATGTGATAAAGTGGCCCTGCAAGTGTCCCTAGTGCAGGAAGTTTCTCTCTGGGCTGGCAACTCCTTTCCCATGGGAAAGCCCCCAGCGGAGAGACAATGAGGATGCTGTTAAGCCCAAGGATGAGGGAGACCCCAATTCTTCTCCCCACACAGGAAGATTTTGCAAAGGAGATGGCATCACTGGCACCCTCTGCAGAAGGGACTTAAAACAGAAGCTTCAAATAGTCTCTCTTGCTACCCAAAGCAGTTGGGTAAAGCATGCCCAGTTTTTTCTGCTCTTCCTGACAGCAGATTTTTGATGCCATTTCCTAAGGAGAGGTGTCTGTGTAGGGATGTTCTGTGTGTCTGTGTGCATGTGTTGCTCTCAGTAATTTGTGAGTGCTCTGATGAATATGAGAGAAGGCTCAGGAGAGCAGTAACGTGGCTCTTGGAGGTTTTCTGAGAATCATCTGTAGAGGAAAAGGAAGGGGGTCAATAAAGTAGCTGAGTTGTTCTGAAGCTTTCTTCACTGTAGTCTTGTATTTTGTTCTTAAAATAAATGTCAGCACGTGGAATGAGGAGAGGGAAAGGTGCAATCAGGATTTGGTTCTGGTGCCTCCTCCAGCCCACTGATTGCTTCTGGAGAAGACATTTCTTTCACACAACCCTATCATCCTTCCTAACTGTGTTGCAAAGAGCAGCTGTGTGACACCAAACCTTGTTTGCCTCCAATAAAACTACAAAAAGCTGAGCTTGTTCTCCAAGTTTCAGGTGGTGGTGGGAGCAGAAGGCAGCGCAAACCCACATGGTGCACAAGCAGCTCATCCCCACAGTGCAGAAATATCAGAGTGCTCTCCTGTGCATGCTTGCCTTGCAAGTGATCCCTTTTGAGCTTGAAGGTTTTTGATTTGACCTTGTGTCATGGTTCTACGTTTTTTTTTTTTTTTTTTTTTTTTGTTTCCGGGTTTCAGTATTCCACATCAAAACATCATGTAGTGTTCGGGGCATTAGAGTGTCACTGCCCCAATTCCAAGTACCTATCCCTGTACATTACAGCAGTCACGGGATCTGGCCCTTCCGGGTTGGGGGGGCGCTCTCTTGCTGCCTTGCAGTGGGTGCTGGAGGGTGCTTTCCTAGCCGTTCCAAGCTTTTCAGGTTTGACTCGGTCCCGGGAACTCTCTCTCTCATCTTGTCTGATTTATTCATCTCAATTTCAATTAAATTGTATCTATTGTGTTATCTTGTATTCCAATATTATAGTAAAATAAGTTTTCCTCCATAGATTGTTGCCGCTGCTCTTTTCCTCCCTTCCTTCCTTCCCATTTTTTGTGGGACTGCGGTGGGGGGGGAGGGCAGAGGCCTGTCGCCCCTGTCACGGACATAGATTGATCTGGTCAACTCCGTGACACCTTGGGAAGGTATGTCTGAGATCTCCAACAGCAGATCCTTCACATCTGCTGTGCTCTGGTAAAGCTGTTCTGCTTGGAATGCAGTTGGCAGGATGTGGAGTTGATTTTGGTGAGCTAGTGAAGCCAGCAGGAGCTTGCCCATGTCTTCAGGTGAGGTTCTCTGAATGCTTCCTGACCCCCCAGCAAGCTGCAAGGAGATGATGATTGCTGCACCGAGGTGTGCTGCTTCCTCCATCCCAGGAAGCAGGGTCTGGTCTGGTGCAAGAGAGGTACAGCAGGGCCACGGAGGACGGGCCAACACACAGCTCCAAGGGAAAATGTGTGGGGAGGGAGCAGGCAGCTTCAAGGCATTGGGATCCCCAGGAACAGGAGACAACGGCTCAGCCAAGAGTTAGGGTGATTTACTTTTCAACTGCATCCAATAATTGCTGTCGTATGGTATCAGGCATGTGTCTTCTCTTTCCTTTTACGTTTCCCCAAACAGCATTTTCACTATTTTTTGTTTTCATCTTACATTTCTATTCTGAGAAATATTGTGCAGGTCTTCCCTGAATTGAAAATAAAAATGATTTTCCGCTTTTACTCCCTGAAACTTTTTTTTGACTGCAGATTCTGCCTAATATTGTGTCACATGTCACATTTATTTCCATTTAGTTAAGGTAAGTTTCCATTATTTCGTCTCCTCCTGCTTCCCTGCTTTCCCTCTGCTCTGGGGAAAGTCCTTCTGTTGCAGACGTGAGTCCCTGCAGAGGTGTGACTGCAGTGACCCATCTAGAGGAACAGGAGCATTTCAGGTGCCACAGCGGTTTGTTTTCCCTGTGGTGGTGGAATGGTGGGCATGGAGGAGGGGGACTTCCATTCTCAGGGTGGATGTTCACTTGGGAGGCTTTGTCTTGATGAATTCTACCAATAGTTGCATCCACCCCACAGAAAGCTGTGCCCTCCGTGCCATGTCACAGGTCACCTCTGCACTCATGGAATCAACACAGGCACAGACAGAGCTCCCAAGGGAACAACCATCCCCCCAGGTGCCCATGTGCAAGGCTGTTAGGTGTTACTGGTTTTTTGCATTGGCCTCCAAAGTTGGAGGCCCTGTGTGCTGCAGCATCATCAGCATGAGTGAGAGGTGGTGGGAACGGTCCTGTGATGGGTGTGCTGTGTGTGATGGATGGCTGTGGTGTTGCTGGTGATACTGGTACTGGTGGGCTGGATGGAATGGAGCTTACAGTTCTGCTCACAGGAGCAGAAGTACTCTGGCTTGTTTAGGGGACTAAATATCAGTCAGTGGGCAAAAAACGGTGTGAGGGCAGTCATTTTGCTTCTCAAACTTCCTACTGCTGCTGTTATCTACAGTGACAATGTCTCACATTCTTGGAGTGAGGAAATGCAAAACTGTGCAGTCAGAATTCATGCCCCTAGAAGAACATTTAGAATGCAGGGCAGAGGGCCAGACAGGGCACTGCGTCAATATCAGTGCCACCAAAAAAGGATGGACAGTCTTAGTAATTGGGGGCCCCTGGCTGGCGAGCACTGAGGCTCCCATTTGCCGCCTGGCTGTAGGGGCAGCGTTGTGATCAAGGCTTTGGGTATTCTGATCTTGTGAAGGCTTTTGGGAAACTGGGTATGTAGGCTCCTGATGGAGCCCTCTGAGCAAGCAGGGCACACGTGTGCTGGGGAGCAAGCTCTCTGGAACGATTTCCAAGTCTTTAAACAAGGTCCAAAGAGGCAAGAGAGGGGAATTCAGTGTGGCAGAGAAGGGCTGAGGGATGTTGTCACTGTGGGAGATTGCAGGGAAAAACCTCTGAGCTGTCCTATAGGATCATACAGGGACTCCTCAGAGAAGATCATGTTGCCAATACCCCATCCAAAATCTTCTTGCACCCTCTAGGGGTAACTGCACTTGCTGCTTCCCTGAAGTGCCTGTAGACCAGTGTGCATAGCGTGGGAAATGAGCAGGATGAGCTGGAGATCTGTGTACACACCTTAGAAGTGATTCTTTCTGCACAAGCTGGCAGCTCAGCACTTGCCTCCAATGGTAGCGCTGTTTTGCCTGAAACGCTGTGAGAATCCTTCTTTGTTTTTTTTTTTTTGGTTTTTTTTTTTTTTTTGGCTCAGAGCTTGCTTCCTGAGGTATTTCTTGTGATAAGACTGACTTGTCTAGAAGATGAGTGATGGGTGTTGTTGTATGGCAGTCAACATTACTGTGTGGACAATTTTAGCTGTTTGCCTTCAGAAGATAGTGCTCAGGACTGTTTATTGGCGGAAGACCTAGCGTGTGAGCAAATAACTCCTGTTTGCTATGGAAGACTGGGGGACGATGCCATTGCATCCTGTGAAGGCAAGGCCAGGAAGATAGGAACAAAGGAATTTGCTGCTGAGATCCCAGAGCCAGAAGCTGCCACTCCAAGGAGAGCTGACTCAACCACTTTGGATTGAAGCTGTCACTCCAAAGACAGCTGACTCGACCACCTTGAAAACACTGGAAAGGGTCCATCATTCTCGTCATGGTCATCATCAATAGAACGACTCTGCCAGATGACCCACCACTACTGAAGAGCAAAGACTGAACTACGAACCTCGCTGAATCCATGGTGGTGACTATCTCCCTCTTGCTTCCTATAAAGACTCCTTGCTGCTTCTTTCCCATCTTTCCTATCGCCCTCCTTCCCCATCACCCTAAATCGTAATAGTGTCTGTCCTCCCCTTCCCCATCTCCCTAATTAAGATTTGTAATAAACTGGTCGGACCAACATTTGAACCGTTGCTTCTTAATCTCATGCCGGGTATATAGATAATAAAAGAACCTCCTCTCCCTCCAATAAATTGGAGCAAGACAGATGCCCATCTGGACTCTGTGATCAGTCCATACTGTTGTATCACAAGGAACAACTAGTGAGACTGCAAAACCATCAGAGTAAGGCAATGCCAGGTGAGTGCCAGTGCAGGAGTTGAGGTGAGTGTCTGCACCCTGCAGGGAAAAGGAGGCGAGCGTAGGACTGCATGGAACAGCCTCTGGTGGAAATGGCCAACAGCACTGGCAAGGCTGAAGGGATCTGACAGAAAACCAAGGTCTTTGTCCTCTAGGATGTGGCAGCTGTGTCTGCTGCTGAGTCTCAAGAGGGTACACGTTGTCCTCGTGCCATGGGGGCCTCCTTGCCTTCCTTACAGCCCTGTAGGGAGGGCAGTAGGTGTCCTATCACTCTCCCTCACACACCGCTCTACAACCATGTCCCACTGACCATGTGAGAGCCTTGGGCCATCAGGGAGGGACAGGACCACCCTTCCCAGAGGCCGCAGCTATGGCCCTACCCTTCTGTTGCATCAGGCATATCATGGGCTTGCCTCACTCTCAAAGCACCTGCACCAGGGCCTTTGCCTGCCGGGAATCACGACCTCCAGTTATCTGCTCTAACATGGATGTGGGGAGGCTTTGTTGGTAATGGCTCCACAGGGACCAATTAATACTCCAACACTCTCCAACATTTCTGGACAGCATTTTGACTGCACCTTCATCATTTGGTTACAGCCGTCTTTTCTCAGTACCTGAAGTTCATGGACACTACACTACATCGCTGTGGGGCTCATTACAGTGCAGAAAGACCTAACAAGGCATTTCCCTCAAGTCTTCAAGACTTGAACTGTTCATGAGGGAGGTCTCAGTGTTGTAGACAAAGTTTTCCAGGAGCACTGTCCAAAAAAGGAGTTGTCATATTTAAGGGTATTTTTATTACTGCAGACACAAGAGATGTCAGTGAATGTGGCTCAACCCCTGTGACACAGATGTCAGCTCCATCAGGGAGAGGGAGGCACAGCCAGCATGGGGATAGCATTGTGGGGATGCAAGAGGGAAATGTAGTCAGTGAGAGCTGATAAGGGGATAGTGACTGCACCAGACAAAGATGGGAATTGATGTAGATGGAGGAGAAAGAAGCCTGTGGAAGAGGAGGGATGCAGGGGGCCAGTTGCTTGTGGCCAAATGTGTGGTCAGTGCTTGTTTGACTGGGTGTGTTGGAGGCATGGGAGGGAGCTGACTCCCTCCAGGACCCAGGACTTCAACCTGAGGATAAGATGCCTCAACTGATTCATCTGGATCCCATCCCTATCGAAGTGTAAAGGGCTGTCAAGCAGAGCCAGGGAGCTGCAGGGAGATGTGTGGGGGGAAGGAAAGAGCCCCTCCCCCCCCCCCCACAGCACAGGGGCCTTCTGCTTCTAGAGGTGCTGCATGGGATTGGGGGCTCACAGTTGCACTGCACGCTTGGTACCTAACAGAGGGGACTTTTCAAGGACGACCCAACATGGGACTTTCTGCCCTGTGTTAATTTTCCTGCCCTTAGGATAGGGATGACTGGCAAAATGGGAGAGGAGCTGTCTATGTTGACACATCACTGAGACTGCTGTACTGCAGCTTTGGAGATGAGTAGGATTGTGAGCAGTATCTTCGTGTTCCATCAGCCTTTCCTCACTCAGTGTACAGAAAGAGCATTAGCTTTGTTGATCCCTCTCAGGCTTTCATATCAGAAAGTCTGTTTATTGACACGCCTTAAGGCTGTGCTGCCATTCAGCAAGACATAGACAGGCAGGAGAGGTGGGCAGTAAGAAACCGGATGAGGTTCAACAAAAGCATGTGTAGAGTCTTGCATGTGAGGAAGAATAATTGCACGCACAGGTACAGGCTGGGGGATGAGCTGCTGGAGAGAGGGACCTGGGCGTCCTGGTGGATGACAGGTCAGCCATGAGCCAGTAGTGTGCCCTCGTGGCCAAAAAGGCCAACGGCATTCTGGGGTGCATTTAAAAGAGTGTGGCCAGCAGGTCGAGGGAGTGATCCTCAGTCTCAGTGATGTGTCAACATAGACAGCTCCTCTTCCATTTTGCCAGTCATCCCTACCCTAAGGGCAGGAAAATGAACACAGGGCAGAAAGTCCCATGTTGGGTCGTCCTTGAAAAGTCCCCTCTACTAGGTCCCAAGCGTGCAGTGCAAGTGTGAGCCCCCAGCCCCATGCAGCACCTCTAGCAGCAGAAGGCCCCTGTGCTGCTGGGGGGGTCCTTCCTTCCCAATAGACACCAATAGAAGGCCCGGTTTTCTCCCTCCTGGTTGGGAAATGCCTTCCCAAAAGCAAACAGTGGGCTGGAGGAGAAACCAAAACCAAATCCTGATTGCACCTTTCCCTCTCCTCATTCCACGTGCTGACATTTATTTTGAGAACAAAAAGAAGACAGTGAAGAAAGCTCCAGAACAACTCAGCTGCTTTATTGACCCCCTTCCCTTTCCTCTACAGATGATTCTCAGAAAATCTCCAAGAGCCACGTTACTGCTCTCCTGACCCTTCCCTCATATTCATCAGCGCACTCACAGATTACTGAGAGCAACACATGCACACAGACACACAGAACATCCCCACACAGACACCTCTCCTAAGTAAACGGCACCAAAAAGCTGCTGGCAGGAAGAGAGAAGAGGAAAGCAGGATTTGGGTAGCAAGGAGAGGCCATCTGAAGCTCCTGGGTGAAATCCATTCTGCAGAGGGTGCCAGTGATGCCATCTCCTTTGCAAACACCTCCTGTGTGGGGAAAAGCATCTGGGTATCCCTCATCCTTGGGCTCACCAAAATTCTTAAGGTCTCTCTGTAGGGGTTTTCCACCATGAGAAAGGAAGTGCCAGCCCAGAGAAACTTCCTGCACCAGAGACACTTGCAGGGCCTCTTTATCACAAGGACTGGACAATGTTTAATGACGACTGAGCTCGGGATGAGCTCTTCCTGCAGTGCAGGCATTTCTAGGGTCAATGCTCTGAGAGGATCCCCTGGCAAAAGCTCTTCCCATACATGGCTGTGACACATCCCACTCCGGATTTTCCTTTGCATGGCCACCCAACACAGCAACTGCAGCTGGAGGACAGCAATATGCATAATTCTCATGCAACGAAGGAGAAAGAGGATTGAGTTTGGCCGCAGAGCTCTTCCTCTACTCAAGAGATTTGTAAGGTTCATCACCACACAAAGCCACAGGTGGTCACCATGCTGTGGCTCTGACTGTAGCTCTTCTCACCTTTGGAGCTCTGCAGGCTCTGTATCTTGTGTGTCTGTGCTGGCAGGTAATGAGGCTCAAACTGCTTTTGAAGGCTCCCCATATGTTGTGATTCTTCTACAGCCTGCATGCACTGTGGATGTGCTTGTGGGTGTTGAGATTAGACCTTCTTTTAAAGCTCTTCTTGCACTCAGGACACTGAAAAGGTCTCTCTCCTGTGTGGATGCTCTGGTGGCATTTCAGTTCAGAACTGCTTTTGAAGCTCTTCCCACACTCAGGACACTGAAACGGTTTCTCTCCTGTGTGTATGCGCTTGTGCAGCTTCAATTCAGAATTGCTTTTGAAGCTCTTCCCACACTCAGAGCACTTGTAGGGTTTTTCACCTGTGTGGATGCGGTGGTGCGACTTAAACGAAGAACTGCTTCTGAAGCTCTTCTCACACTCGGGACATCTGTAAGGTCTCTCCCCTGTGTGGGTGCGCTGGTGCCTCTTTAAATTAGAACGGCTTCCGAAGCTCTTCCCACACTCGAGGCACTTATAGGGTTTTTCACCTCTGTGGAAGCGCTGGTGCAGCTTCAATTCAGAACTGCTTTTGAAGCTCTTCACACACTCGGGACACTGAAATGGTTTCTCTCCTGTGTGTATGCGCTTGTGCAGCTTCAATTCAAAACACCTCTTGAAGCCCTTCCCACACTCAAAGCACGTGTAGGGTTTTTCAACTGTGTGGATGCGATGGTGCAACTTCAATTCAGAACTGCTTCTGAAGCTCTTCTGACACTCAAGACATTTGTAAGGTCTCTCCCCGGTGTGGATGCGCTGGTGCCTCTTTAAATCAGAACTCATTGTGAAGCACTTCCCACACTCAGAGCACTTGTAGGCTTTTTCACCTGTGTGGATGCGCTGGTGCCTCTTTAAACCAGAGCTGATTGTGTAGCTCTTCCCACAGTCAGAGCACTGGTAGGGTCTCTCCCCTGTGTGGAAGCGCTGGTGCAGCTGCAATTCAGAACTGCATCTGAAGCTCTTCCCACACTCAGGACACTGAAATGGCCTCTGGCCTGTGTGTCTGTTCTTGTGAAGCTTCAATGCAGAACACCTCTTGAAGCTCTTCCCACAATCAGAGGACTTGTTTGCGGTCATTGATGAGTGTATGCACTGGTGGTTAACGATGCTGGAATCTTTTTCAAAGCTATTTCCACACTCAGTGCATGCATTCTGCTTTTTCTGCTGGCACACATTCTTGTTCCTGGGTTCTTCAGGCACTCTTTGACCTACGTTGAAGTCCAACGGGCTCCTCCCTGTCTTTCCCAGACCCTTTCCCAGTGGCTCCATGATCTGCTCACCCTGACCTTGCTCCAGGACTCCTTGGACATCCCTTCTCATTTCTTCCACACAAACACCACCCCATCGCCTTTCGGCCACACCACTTTCCTCCAGGTCCTCCAGCGTATCTGCAATCCCAGTTCCTGCTGGATGACAGGAAATCCAGAAATAGCACACAGTGCCCAAAATAAAACACAGACAGAGATGGCTCTTCCAGACCCAACCTCCTCCTTCCCTCCACCACCTCACCTGGGCTGAGGTCTCCTGGCACGGCCTCAGGGCTACACACATCTGGGATCCAGGGCTCTTCCCCTCCTTCAAGCAGGGAGATCAGCACGGGTTTGGGAGCTGGAAGTGGAGCTTCAAAGAGAAACAGGGGAGATGAGAACAATTCCCTCATTCTGGCACAATGCCTCTTCAACAGCTCCACTCTGTGTCCCCTCCCCAGGGAGAAATCTCACTTTGGGCCTGAATGACGCTGGGCCCACAGCTTCCTTTGAAACAAAGAGTCCTTTTACAACTCTGAAAACTCCGAAGGGATTTTTTCTTTAAAATGAACTTGAGAAGAGTTTGTTTATTTTCTGACAAATATCAATGACCAAGGCATCAAAATGTTTATGTCAATTGAATGCAAAATCCTACATTGTAAAGGAGTAAGCAGGGAGTCATCTGTTAGCTGGAGCTGGTGGCATGATGTAAAGCACCAGTAGAAGGGCTGGTTTTCTCCCTCCTGGCTCATGCCTGCTTGCGAGCACTGACTCTGGGGCGCTTATGAGTCTGCTGTGCATACTAATCCCTCCTGATATTCACGCTTCTCATATATATACGCTTCTCAACGTATATCTTTTGTTGCTGCTATAGTAACTACTATGTAACATCATGGCAGTTATTGTAGGTCCGGCCTGCAGAGGCTCCTTCTGTGCAGCCAAAGGTGCCCTAACGAGGAGGAAAGGCAGCAAAGCCCTCACCCAGCGAGGCCACGCACTGGTACGTCTCCAGCATCACGTCCCGGTACAGCGCTCGCTGCGCAGGGTCCAGCAGCGCCCACTCCTCCCTGCTGAAATACACGGCCACCTCTGCAAAGCTCACGGGCTCCTGCAAGCAAAGAGGCTCCTTGCTGGGAACAGCCAAGGCCCAGGGAAGCAGCTCACACAGGACACAAACTCCCGTCCCAGCCGCTTCTCTGGCCCCAGCACACACACGCTGGCTGAGGCCACCTCCCTCTCCCCTGCATTCACATCCCCTCCGCCCCTCAGCCTCTCCTGCCTGCTTCCCCCAGCCCCTACCTGAGATGGATGTGCTGAGGCCATCTGCTGCTCTCCTGCAGCTGAAATGATCATGGCTGGAAGGCAGAAGTTACACTGGAGCCTGCAGGGACAAGAGAAATGGCAGGGGAGCTGTGAGGGAACACAGCAGTCCCTGTCCCAGCCCAGCCCTCCACAGCCCATCTGCAGGGCACTGCCTGGGGAATGGCACAGCAGGCCTTGCACAGGAACACAAGCAGCAACAGCACTGGTAACGCTCTGCCTACAGATGATTACAAATCACAAAGCTGACTCCAACTGGGTGGCACAAAGAACTGACACCCGGTTCAACAGCTGAGGGTACATGGACTGTATGCCTAAAGACAATGCATAGCAAGGAGGCAGTCATCTTATCCCTAAACAGGGAGCAGCCCAAGTGCCCCTTGAGCTCTCCTGCACAGCAAGGGCTGCACAACAGGATCTCCCCACAGTCAGGGATGGCTCTCAATTTCACACCTCTACAGAGGTCCCACTCAGCTTCATGTCAAGACACCTTGCTGACACAGGTCTTCTGTAAGAGACCCAGGGCTCATTTGGAGCTTTGTGAGCTTCTCTAAGGTGATGTGCTACAGTGAAGATCTCAAGGTATTCACAAAATCATAGAATGGCCTGGGTTGAAAAGGTCCTCAATGACCATCTAGTTTCTACCCTCCTGCTATGCGCAGGGTCACCATCCACCACACCAGGCTGCCCTGAGCTACATCCAGCCTGGCCTCGAATGCATCCAGGGATAGGACATCCAAGACCTCCCTGGGCAACATCGTGCAGTGTGTCACCACTCTCTGACTGCAAAACATCTTCTGAATATCTAACCTAAATCTCCCTTGTCTCAATTTAAAACCATTCCTCCTTGTACCATTACCATAAGTGCTCGTAAAAAACCGTTCCACAACTAGTTTATGCTTTTCTTTCACGTCCTGGAAGGCCACGATGTGGTCTCCCCGGAGCCTTCCCTTCTCCTCGTCAAACAAGCCCAGTTCCTCCATTGCACCAAGAATGCCTCGGCGGCTAAATTTCCCTCCTCTCCCACCAGGGGGAGGAAACTGCAGGCTGCCGTGGGCGGGGGAATGAAAATTCCCCCCTTGGAGGCTTTGCATTCAGACAGTCAAAAGGAGGCATCGGGGAGTTGAAAGCTTCCATCAATCAATCCATGCGTGCAGAGGAGCAGAGCGAGGTCATCTCGTGTCTCCCGCGGCCCACAGGGAGAAACGCAGTCCCAGCTGGGCTGTGTTACAGAGAACCGACTGGGCAGCAGAGCGCGCTGAGCTCCTCTGCTCACTTCCTCGCTGTCCCAGCTCCAACCCCTTCCCGTGCCCCTCGGAGCCCAAGCCCGGCAGCAACACGCCTGGGAACCGCTGCTCCCGTCCCCTCGTGGTGCTGCTCGCCAGGGGAGGGAGAACTTCCTGCAGCTCGCAGACAGTCCCACACAGCGTGAGGGGATGGGTATAAAAAAGCACACAGATCAACGAGAGTAAGGGATACAAGCAACCAAACAACAACTACTACGGAAGAAAATCTAATTAGTATTAATACCGCTTGACGATAAGAAGTCTGTCCCCTGATTTAAAAAGAACCCGATTTGTTCTTGACCTCCCAAAGCTGCAGGTCATCTACTAGTCCTCAAGAAGTGCTGCAGCCCTCCCCAGTCCCTGCTTCGAAATGGGGTTCAATATGAAGAGAAAAATGCCTGCAGCTGCTCTGCACGAGCCGCGAAGGGCTCCTACCTTGGGTGCGGAGCAGGCTGCTCCCGCCTCTGGTGCGGGCAACCGGGCTCCTGGGAGTCGCGGAGAGCAGAGGATGCCGAGTGCCCTCAGCCCGGAGCTGGCCGCAGCACGGCCTCGCTGCTCCTCCTGCCACCGCCGTGCTGCCCGGATGGCTTCCAGCCAGGCTCTGGCCGCTTCGGCACAGCCTCAGGTCCAGGCAGCAATTCCCACAGCGAGCACGCCCCGAGCCGGCTGCCGGGCCTTGGGCAGTTTCACAGCTCCTTCTCATGGCACATCTGCACCCGGGGGAGGGAGCGAGGTATGTGGGCTGCGTTTTGTTACGCTAATGAAGCATCCCTTTCTGCTGGGTCTCCTTGGTTCCTTTGGTTAAGCTCTACAAGGGCCAGCTCTGCTCTTCGCTGCTGTAGATCTACAGATTTTAAGGTCACCCAAAAAGAACTGCCCTCGGGTTAACCGGGGGTTTGTGTCTGGGGAAGAGTGCTTCCTGTTCTGTTGCATTTTCTGTGGGGCAAAAGTGGGCTCCTAGTTTCATTTGGCAATGTTTAACCTCTACGCATCTTGAAGGGTGAAGAGTGAGTGTGCTCCCCTTGAGGGTGGATCCATAGCTGGAGGTTCGGTCATGGCGATCCTTGTGGGAGGACAACCCTTGGGAGCAGGGTCCCACTTGAGGTGGTAACTGGAGAATTCCAAGAACCTCACGGTTGAAATCTTGCAGGAGTGAGGCTATAATGTGCTCGGGAATGTAAGCTTTGAAATACTTTGGAGAAATCATCACAACAGAAATGTATCAGGGGCATTTGCAGTTAGCTGCCAGGAAGGGGCCTGCTAGGATCATGTGACAAGTAAATGTCCAAACTGGTTTTTCATTGTTGTCATCTTTGTGATTGTTAAGTGTTTCTGTTATAAAATGATTGCTTGTGGAATTCCACATACAATACAAGTGCTCTTGTTGCTGGGGACATTGGTTATAGCTCTTGCCCAGGGAATTTGGTATTCCCGTGCCCTGGGGAAGTAAGCAGAGTCCATTACCCAGCAAGGGAGACTTCATAAGCGGCTGCTGTGTGGTGTGAATGCTGACTATTGGATGCAAGGTGTGAGTGGTGTGAATGTGGGAATCGAGTCTAATTGGCTATTGGTTTAAAGAAAGGACAACCAAAAATCTCTTTTTAACGCTTTTATTTTTTAAAGGCTTTTTTAAGGCTTCTTTGAGGCTAGCATCAGGAATGCGCTTGTGCTTGGTGCCAGCAGCTTGTGGGCAGGCTCCTGAGTCACCAGGGGTGGAGCTGCCATTTTAGCAGCATGGTTTAAATACCTGTCCTCACCTTCACACCTGATAGCTAGCTTCCACCCATGAGTTGCATCAGGTGAGAAATCATTGTTTGTGCTCACTGAGAAAGGGGAGGTTCAGTGAGTGAGCACAGCCCACGCTTCCCATAGGGTGCTACATCTGTGTGTGGGAGGTGGTGCAGTGGTGTGAATTGTAAGCTCTGGTCCATACTTGCTCAGGAGACTGGCTTTCCTTGGCAGTCCCTAAGGCCCAAGACTGAAACATGGTCTCCACTAGACAGTGGTCTCATTCTAAGAAGACTGTGGCAACCCAGATGGAAAGCTTGCTGAGAAATGCTGTTCAGGCCTCTGGCTGCAAGGAGTGCCTGAGCCTACTTCTGCCCGGGGGAGTGGCAGGGACTTCTTCTGTATGAGGTGTGGGTTTAGGGCGTTTAGTTCAAGGAGCAGGAGCTCGAGTGATCTTCTGCTCAATACCTTCAGGGGCAGTGAGGGACTGTGAGCGGGATTGGAAAGCACAGGCGATGAATAATTGGCTCAGAGGCTGGTGTCGAGCCAGAAATTTTTGATTCTTTGATCGTGGGGCAGTTTACTCGGCCCCTGGCTTGTCGTCTGTCCATGGAACCCACCTATCTGAAAGGGGACAACGAATACTAGCGCATGAAGTAGCAGGGCTTATTGAAAGAGCTTTCAAATAGCTATGAAGGGGGAAGGGGACAAAACAGGCCTCTCAAGAGATGAGCCTAGGGGAACGATGCTTGAGCTGGGGTGTGGCAGATGACTCGTCTGAAATGTGTCTATACCCATGGGCGCAGCATGAGCAACAAGAAGGAAGAGTTGGAAGCAATTGTGAGTCAGGCTAATTATGACCTTGTTGCTATTTCTGAAACATGGTGGGACCACTCCCATGACTGGAGTGCTGTGATAGATAGCTACAAGCTCTTCAGAAGAGATGGATGAGGAAAGAAGGGTGGTGGTGTGGCCCTTGATGTTAAAGACTGTTTCGAGGTTGAAGAGCTTGGGGTTGGTAGTGATAGAGTGGAGTGTGTATGGATAAGGATCGGGGGGAAGGCCTGTAGGGGCGGCATCTTGGTGGGGGTCTGTTCTGGACCACCTAATCAGGACGAAGAGTTGGATGAGGCATTCTATGAGCAGCTCGTGGAAGTCACGGGATCACCAGCACTTGTTCTGATGGGAGACTTCAACTTCCCTGATATATGTTGGAAATATAATATAGCACAGAGGAAGCAGTCCAGGAGGTTTCTAGACTGTATGGAAGATTGCTTCCTAAGCAACTGGTAGGAGAGCCTACCAGGGGCGGTGCCCTTCTGGACTTGGTCTTCTCTAACAGAGAAGGACTGGTGGCAGAAGTGAAGGCTGGGGACTGTCTTGGGCAGAGTGACCACAGAATTGTAGAATTCTCCATTCTTGGGGATGTCAACAGAGTGACCAGCAAAACTGCCTTCTTGAACTGCCAGAGGGCGGACTTTGACCTGTTCAGGGCGCTTGTAGCACGGGTCCCTTGGGAGTCGTTTCTCATGGGTAAAGGGGCCCAGGAAGCCTGGATGCTCCTCAAGAAGGAAACCTTAAAGGTGCTGGACCAGGCTGTGCTGAGTGCCGTAAGGCGAGCCGAAGGGGAAGACGAGCGGTGTGGATGAGCCGGGAGTTACTGCTGAGACTCAGGGAGAAAAAGAGAGTCTACGTCCTCTGGAAGAAGGGACAGGCTGCTTGGGGAGATAACAAAGAAGCAGCTAAGGCTTGCAGGAAGGAATTTAGGAAGGCAAAAGCCCAACTTGAGCTCAGGTTCGCCACTGCAGTAAAAGACAATAAAAAATCTTTTTCTAAATATATTAATGGCAAAAGAAAAACCAAAGATAATTCTCATCCTATACTTGATGCAGCACGGAATGTGGCCACTGAGGACAAAGAAAGGGCTGAGGTCCTCAATGCCTTCTTTACAATTGCCTTTAACAGCCAGATCAGTCATCCTCTGGGCTTTTTATGCCCTGATCTGGAAGTCTGGGACGCAGCTCAGAATTTGCCCCCAGCAATTCCGGTGGAGATAGTCAGAGAGTTTCTCCTCCATCTGGACTGTCACAAGTCCATGGGACTGGATGGGCTGCACCCTCGGGTGCTGAGGGAGCTGGCAGGGGTGATTGTCGAGCCCCTCTCGGCCATCTATCAATGCTCCTGGTTAACTGCTGAGGGCCCAGAGGATTGGAGGCATGCTGATGTGACTCCCATCTTCAAGAAGGGCCGTGAGGAGGATCTGGGGAGCTAAAGGCCTGTGAGCCTGACCTCGGTACCAGGGAAAGTAATGGAGTAAATCATCTTGGATGAGATTACATGGCATGTGCGCAGTGTCCAGGGGATCAGGCCCAGCCAGCACGGGTTCGTGAAAGGCAGGTCATGCTTGACCAACCTCATCTCCTTCTATGACTGGGTGAGTAGTCTGGTAGATGAGGGAAGGGCTGTTGATGTAGTCAACCTAGACTTCAGCAAAGCCTTTGACACGGTCTCTCGCAGGCTTCTTGTGGGGAAACTGGCTGCCCATGGTCTGAACAGGTTTACACTTCTTTGGGTAAGGAACTGGCTGGAGGGCCGTGCAAGTGGGTAGTGGTGAATGAGTGAAATCCAGCTGGCGACCCGTTTCAAGTGGTGGTCCCCAGGGGTCGGTACTGGGGCCCATCCTGTTTAATATCTTTATTGATGACCTAGATGAGAGGATTGAGTGCACCCTCAGTAAGTTTGCAGATGACACCAAGCTGGGAGGTGGTGTGGATCTCCCTGAGGGTAGGGAGGCCCTTCAGAGGAATTTAGATAGGCTGGATCGCTGGGCTGAGGCAAATGGGATGATGTTCACCAAGGCCAAGTGTCGAGTCCTGCACTTTGGGTACAATAACCCTATGCACCATAACCCCATAACCCATATAGGCTTGGGGACAAGTGGCTGGATGACTGTGAAGAAGAGAGGGAGACCTGGGAGTGTTGGTTGATGTTCAGCTGAACCTGAGCCGACAGTGTGCCCAGGTGGCCAAGAGAGCCAACAGCATCCTGGCCTGCATTAGAAATAGTGGAATGGAAATAGCCAGCAGGAGCAGGGAGGTGATCATCCCCCTCTACTCAGCACTTGTGAGGCCGCACCTCAAGTACTGTGTTCAGTTTTGGGCTCCTCACTACAGGAAAGATGTTGAGCTGGAGCGTGTCCAGAGAAGGGCAACGAAACTGGTGAGGGGTCTGGAGCACAAGTCTTATGAGGAGCAGCTGAGGGAGCTCAAATTGTTTAGCCTGGAGAAGAGGAGGCTCAGGGGAGACCTCACTGCACTGTACAACTTCCTGAAGGGAGGCTGTGGAGGAGGGGGATGTGGCCTCTTCTCCCAGGCAACGAGCAGGACACAGGGTAATGGCTGCAAGTTGTATCAGAGGAGGTTTAGATTAGACATGAGGAAGAACTATTTCTCTCACAGAGAGGTCAGGCAGTGGAATGGCTGCCCAGGGAGGTGGTGGAGTCGCCGTCCCTGGCAGTGTTCAAGAGGTGTCTGGATGACGAGCTGCGTGATGTGGTTTAGGGCTTGTGGTTAGAATGGTGATGAGGAGAAGGTTGGACTGGATGATCTTGTAGGTCCTTTCCAACCTTGTGATTCTAAGATGATTCTATGATTCCATGTGCTTTGTTACGCTAATGAAGCGTTTCTCTCTGCTGGGTCTCTTTTCTTCCTTTGCTGGGGACATTCGCACATCCTTGTGGTCACAGGTCCCCACGTTGCTGCCCTGCCGTTCCTTTAACTCCTCTCACCCGTGAGCAGCTCCCAGCAAGAGGCAATCTCCGGCTGCCCTGCTCTCGAGGGCAGCATCTCCCTGCAGCTGGGTCACTTCCTCACTGAGCGCTGCCCATGGCACTGATGTCACGTTTCTACTCACTGAGCAAGCGAGTGCTATTGCGAACAACTTCCTATCCTGCTTTCTCAATTCGGTCTTCCCTGCAAGGCATGAGTATGGTTAAGCTCTCTGCTGTACGAGGGCCGGCTCTGCTGCTTGCTGCTGTGGATCTACAGACTTCAAGGCCACCCAGAAGGAACAGCCCTTGGGGTAACTGGGGGTTTGTGTCAGGAAAGGCTGTTTCCTGTTCTATTGCATTTTCTGTGGGGCAAAAGTGGGCTCCAAGTTTCACTTGGACACGATGATCTCTAGAGGTCCCTTCCAACCCCTACAATTCTGTGATTCTGTGATTCTGTGAATGTTTAAACTCTATGCATCTTTCTGCAGGGGATGTTCCTCTGAACTTTGCTGTGATCACAGCCACATCTCTTTCCTTTCTGCTGATAACCCAGCTGTACACATGACCAAAAATATTTCCCCCGCTCACATCAAAGCTTTCCAGAAAGCGATCATTTTGTAATAAAACGGCTGGTATCCCTATGGCAGAGAGGGTCAACACATCCTGCTCTTGAGAACAAAAAAGAAAAACAAAAGAAAACAAAAGCAAACAAGCAAGCTAACAAAGAAGCCCACCTTAGTCTAGTCTGGGAGTTGGTTCACCAGATTCTGCCAAGTGTTCTCACTTCTGTCCTACTCAAGGCTTTTCATTTTTTCCAAGAAGTTATTATAATATTCTCCACCCCAATTGCTGAGTTATTGTGATTTGCAGCTCTTATTCCTTGCTGTAGTGGCACAGCAAGGAACCAGTAAGTGAGCACGAGTGCCTGGAGCAGTGTGAGAGGGATGCATTCCTCGGCTCACCTCCCCCTTCTCCAGACCCCTGCTAGGAGGGGTGACTCAACCCCCTGCTCTGACATCCCTCCCTGAAGCCTCGGTTTCACCTTTGATTGCTCTACACCTCCTTACCCAGTACACAATTCCTAAACAATTCTACAGAAATATGTTCCACATCAATTCCCCCCTTTTCTATAATCTGGCAAGCGTCACGTCGCTAGGTGATGCCATTCTCTCCTGGGGATTTATGGAAAACACGCCCCGCTTTCCATCTTTTGGCGCAGCTTATGCTGCTTCCATTAAACATACTCAAGAAACAACGTAACAACGCATAGGAATATTCCAAGAAAGAGTAAGACTGCGCAAGCCTTGAAGAGAGAGTGGCTTTAGCCAGGCAAAGCTCGCTAACCAACCGGTTAATCTGCTCCACAGCTCTGTAAATCCAAAGTATTATCCAAAGTAAATTGGTAGATGACTTGAATTTGTTCCCACTGTTTAGTGTGCACATCTGTGTCTTTTATTGAGTTGTGTCAGTTTTGATTAATTCTAGCCCACACCCCTCCTTCTTTGGCCAAGAGGAGATCAAGAGCCATTCCATTCTGCAATACTACTTGACTAATAGACGACACCTCTGTCTGCAATCCACAGTTGAGTTCTTGATGTTCTCCAGTGTAGCTGATATACTGACAATTGCCTTTTCTGATTCACTTACTCCTGGACTAGGAATAAACCACCAAATAAAACTATGGAGCTCAGAGGGCCTGTCTATAAGGGGGTTATCCCCTGCTTCACCCTTTTCCAAGAGCTTCTCAGCATCCCTGGGGGAACAGCTGTTCCATTGCAGCACTAAGTATCCTCCTACATAATGTCCTTCCAGTTCTCTGGAAGGGTCTTACATTGAGGCCTGCCTATAGCTGTACACTGAATTTAGGTCCTTTTTCCTAATGTTCTGATTTTATTTGCACACCTATGCCTACTTCCTGCTCCACCCCATGGTGTCCAAATGGTGGAGGGAGTCCCACACTGAGGGATTTCCATTCCTCCATCTCTTGGGAAGGCTGTACATATTCCTGCAATCAGGGAGCTTTAGGCTAACCACTGTTCACAGAATCACAGAATCACAGAATTGTAGGGGTTGGAAGGGACCTCCAGAGATCATCGAGTCCAACCCCCCTGCCAAAGCAGGTTCCCTACACCAGGTAGCACAGGTAGGCATCCAGGCAGGTCTTGAACGTCTCCAGAGAAGGAGACTCCACCACCTCCCTGGGCAGCCTGTTCCAGTGCTCCATCACCCTCACTGTAAAGAAGTTCTTGCGCATGTTTGTGCGGAACTTCCTATGCTCCAGTTTCTGGCCGTTTCCCCTTGTCCTGTCTCCACTCACCACTGAAAAGAGTCCGGCCTCGCCATTCTGCCCCCCACACCTTAGATATTTATAGACCTGGATCAGGTCCCCTCTCAGTCTCCTTTTCTCAAGGCTGAACAGACCCAGTTCACTCAGGCTTTCCTCATAGCAGAGATGCTCCAGGCCCTTCACCATCTTCGTGGCCCTCCGCTGGACTCTTTCCAAGAGATCCCTGTCTTTTTTGTACTGGGGAGCCCGGAACTGGACGCAGTACTCCAGATGAGGTCTTACCAGGGCAGAGTAGAGGGGGAGGATCACCTCCTTTGACCTGCTGGCCACGCTCTTGGAAATGCACCCCAGTAAGCCATTGGCCTTTTTGGCCACAAGGGCACACTGCTGGCTCATGGCCAACCTGTCGTCCACCAGGACACCCAGGTCCCTTTCCGCAGAGCTCCCCTCCAGCAGCTCGTCCCCCAACCTGTACTGGTGCATGCAATTATTCCTCCCCAGATGCAAGACTCTACACTTGCTTCTGTTAAACCTCATCCGGTTTCTTTCTGCCCAGCTCTCCAGCCTATCCAGGTCTTGCTGAATGGCAGCACAGCCTTCAGGCGTGTCAGCCAATCCTCCCAACTTCGTATCATCGGCAAACTTGCTGAGGGTGGCCATTATCCCCTCATCAAGGTCATTGATGAAGATGTTGAACAAGACCGGACCCAGCACAGACCCCTGAGGAACACCACTAGTTACAGGCCTCCAACCGGACTCTGCACCACCAACAACGACCCTCTGCGCTCTGCCAGTCAGCCAGTTCTCAACCCACCTCACTGTCCACTCATCTATCCCACACTTCCTCAGCTTTGTTATAAGGACGTCATGGGGGACAGTATCAAATGCCTTGCTGAAATCAAGGTAGACTACATCCACTGCACTCCCCCTATCCACCCAGCCAGAGACAACATCATAGAAGGCTACCAGGTTGGTCAAGCACGACCTCCCCCTTGTGAACCCGTGCTGACTACTCCTGATAACCTCCTCTTCTTCCAGTTGTCTGGAGATGACATCCAGTACAAGCTGTTCCATCACCTTTCCAGGGACAGAGGTGAGGCTGACTGGCCTATAATTGCCTGGGTCTTCCTTCTTGCCTTTTTTGAAGACCGGGGTGACGTTGGCTATCTTCCAGTCTTCAGGCACCTTCCCCGTCTTCCAAGACTTCTCAAAGATGACAGAAAGCGGTTCAGCAATCACCTCTGCCAGCTCCTTCAGCACCCGTGGATGAATCCCATCGGGTCCCATGGATTTCTGAACATTGATGTTGCCTAGGCGCTCCCGGACCACCTCTTCCCTGACAGAAGGGGGGTCTCCCATTCCCCAGATCCTCTCACTAATCTCCAGGGTCTCAGATTCCCGAGGGGGAGCTTTTCCACTGAAGACAGAAGCAAAGAAGGCATTCAGTATCTCCGCCTTCTCAGCATCCCCCGTTACCAGAACACCCCCGTCACTTAGCAGTCACTGTTCCTTTAGTGATGTTTAAATAGGTATTTTCACACCAGGCTGAAGCAAGTCTTATGTAACACATGCAACCCATAGAACACATTCTAAACATATTGTCTCTCAATCCTTAGCTCCAGTGGTCCGGTCTTCTTAACAGTGCACTGGGGCTGAGATGTCTTCTTAACTCACGTGTAGCTCCACCATGCTTGCTCTTTCACCTTGATCGCTACAGATGATGCTCTGGAACCCCAAATCTTGGAATTGTCTCTTGTAACAACACTTTAGTTACTTCCTGCACCTTGTTGGTCCTGCAAGGGAAAAGCCTCTGGCCAACCTGAAAAGGTGTCTGTTAATACCAACGTATACCTATACCCCCTTCTCTTGGGAGTTCAGAGAAATCAATTCACCATTGTTGCCCAGAACAAATTCCCTTCCCTATTTGTCCCTTGGAACCCTGGGGCCTGTTCTAGGACTGTTCTGTAAACAAATCTCACATTGCTCTGTTACCTGCTTAGTAGTGGTGTATAAATCTCAAGCCACAGTCCGATGCCTCAAGTATTTATACAGGGTCTCGGTTTCCCAATGTGTTTTCCTGTGCTCAGCCATGATTATGGCCCATAATTACGTGGCGAGAACTATTATTTTGTTCTGAATCCTAATCCATCCTCCTTCTCCCACATGCTCTCCTAAGAACTCTATCAAGATTTGGTCTTATCTTGAATAACTTGCTTTACCCTCAGTTTAAACTCTTACCATCTGGGACCAAAGTCTGCACCCCTGTGTCCTCTTCTTTGTGAATACTCTCCAAGCCCCGTCGACTAGGTTATCCAGGTCCTGCATTTTGCTTCCTTAATCTGTAATTCACCAGAAGAAAATACAGACATTCTCGATCTGATTAGCAAAAGACTTTGGGAGATGTGAACAAATTCAGCAGACAGGGACGGAGAAAACCAAAAGATTGTGGCTTCCACTTGTTCTAGTAAATCTTGCCCTAGTAAAGGCTTTGGTGAATTTGGCACCTACAAACATTTGTGTATCCCCACCTGTTTACCTATACTGAGTTGTAAAGGCTTAAGAAAGTAAACCTCATTTTGCACTGGGATACTCGGATATCCAGTTTCCCAGGTCTCTGCAGATGAAGGATGTTAGCTTCCAGCGTCTCATCTCCTGCCTTGGCACAAACAAGATTAACTGCTAAATGGTCATCACCTTCCAAACACCATCGATCACAATTTTTTATTAAAGTTGTCTTGCTCACAGCGCCCCCAGGCTCCCCAGCAGTATCTGAAGTGGAATTTGACTGGGAACTTCCTTTCCCCTGCTCCCCCATACTCAATTTCATTGATTCCTTATTGTTCCTCAAAGTCCACACCTTATAGCTAGAACGTTAGTGTGACCAAATGCATATTCCTCTTTAAAGCCCAGTCTACAGCACCAACTGAAATGCCACTTTCCTCTATTCCACTGTAATCCCTGGACACTACTACAGGTCAAGCCTCTGATAACAAATACGGGGTTAAACAAACAGCCAATTAGACTCGATTCCCACATTCACACCACTCACACCTTGCATCCAATAGTCAGCATTCACACCACACAGCAGCCGCTTATGAAGTCTCCCTTGCTGGGTAATGGACTCTGCTTACTTCCCCAGGGCACGGGAACTCCCTGGGCAAGAGCTATAGCCAATGTCCCCAGCAACAAGAGCACTTGTATTGTATGTGGAATTCCACAAGCAATCATTTTATAACAGAAACACTTAACAATCACAAAGATAACCACAATGAAGAAATAGTTTGGGCAATTACTCGTTACATGATCCTGCCAGGCCCCTTCCTGGCAGCTAACTGCAAATGCCCCTGATACATTTCTGTTGTGATGATTTCTCCAAAGTATTTCAAAGCTTACATTCCCGAACACATTATAGCCTCACTCCTGCAAGATTTCACCTGTGAGGTTCTTGGAATTCTCCAGATACCACCTCAAGTGGGACCCTGCTCCCAAGGGTTGTCCTCCTACAAGGATCGCCATGACCGAACCTCCAGCTATGGATCCACCCTCAAGGGGAGCACCCTCGCTCCTTCACCCTTCAAGATGCGTAGAGGTTAAACATTGCCAAATGAAACTAGGAGCCCACTTTTGCCCCACAGAAAATGCAACAGAACAGGAAGCACTCTTCCTCAGACACAAACCCCCGGTTAACCCGAGGGCAGTTCTTTCTGGGTGACCTTAAAATCTGTAGATCTACAGCAGCGAAGAGCAGAGCTGGCCCTTGTATAGCACAGAGCTTAACCAAAGGAAGCAAAGAGACCCAGCAGAAAGGGATGCTTCATTAGCGTAACAAAACGCAACCCCCCTCCCCCGGGTGCAGATGTGCCATGAGAAGGAGCTGTGAAACTGCCCAAGGCCTGGCAGCCGGCTCAGGGCGTGCTCGCTGTGGGAATTGCTGCCTGCACCTGAGGCTGTGCCGAAGCGGCCAGAGCCTGGCTGGAAACCGTCCGGGCAGCACGGCGGTGGCAGGAGGAGCAGCGAGGCCGTGCTGCGGCCAGCTCCGGGCTGAGGACACTCGGCACCCTCTGCTCTCCGCGACTCCCAGGAGCCTGCTTGCCCGCACCAGAGGCGGGAGCAGCCTGCTCCGCACCCAAGGTAGGAGCCCTTCGCGTCTCGTGCAGAGGAGCGCACGCTTCCTGCCCCCTGCCAGCAGCAGCGGGATACGAGCGGGGAGCGACAGCGGGTGGGGCGGCACCGGCACTGCTGTAGCCCAGGTGGGAGCCCAGTCCCGGCTCCAGCTCCTGCCCAGTTCAGCGGGTTTGCTGGGCCAGACGGGCTGCAACGAGGCGAGCAGCGGTTCCCAGGCGTATTGCAGCCCGGCTTGGGGCTGCGCTTCTCCCTGTGGGCCACGGGAGATATGAGATTACCTCGCTATGCAGCTCTGGACGCATGTATTGATGGAAACTTTAAACTCCCCATGCTTCGTTTTGAGTGTCTGAACGTGAAGCCTCCAAGGGGGGAATTTCCACTCCCCTTTCCCTTCCATGGCAGCCCGCAGTTTCCCCTCGGGACCCAGCAGGCACTATGTGCCTCTAGCGGCCATTGCAGCGTTACATTTTGTGCGCTTAGCGCTGGGCTGATGGCTCACCTGAGGATGTGCAAACCCCTCCTAAGGCTTTTGTTCAGGCTGTCCCGGCAGCTGCAGATGCCTTCAGCGCACAGCTGCGGGCCCTGAGCACGTCCAGCATCTGTGCCAGCCCCAGCACTGGGCTGTGTTATAGAAGCTGAAAAGCTGAGAGCGTGTGTGCTGACTGGAGCACACTTTGAGAACGCACCCGAGCAGCACGTCAGTAAAGTGCAGCCCAGGCTGCCTCGTGCAAAGGGCGCACGGTGCTGAGAACGTCTCTGGAAGGGATCTCTGTACAGGAGTGACCTTGACAGCCATCCCTGATTGTGGGGAGATCCTGTCGTGCAGCCCTTGCTGTGTAGGAGAGCTCAAGGGGCACTTGGGCTGCTCCCTGTTTAGGGGTAAGATGACTGCCTCCTTGCTATGCATTGTCTTTAGGCATACAGTCCATGTACCCACAGCTGTTGAACCGGGTGTCAGTTCTTTGTGCCACCCAGTCTGAGTCAGCTTTGTGATTTGTAATCAGCTGTAGGCAGAGCGTTACCAGTGCTGTTGCTGCTTGTGTTCCTGTGCAAGGCCTGCTGTGCCATCCCCCAGGCAGTGCCCTGCAGATGGGCTGTGGAGGGCTGGGCTGGGACAGGGACTGCTGCGTTCCTTCACAGCTCTCCTGCCATTTCTCTTGTCCCTGCAGGCTCCAGTGTAACTTCTGCCTTCCAGCCGTGATCATCTCAGCTGCAGGAGAGCAGCAGATGGCCTCAGCACATCCATCTCAGGTGGGGCTGGGGGAAGCAGGCAGGAGAAGCCGAGGGGCGGAGGGGATGTGAATGCAGGGGAGAGGGAGGTGGCCTCAGCCAGCGTGTGTTTGCTGGGGCCAGAGAAGCATCTGGGACGGGAGTTTGTGTCCTGTGTGAGCTGCTTCCCTGGGCCTTGGCTGTTCCCAGCAAGGAGCCTCTTTGCTTGCAGGAGCCCGTGAGCTTTGCAGAGGTGGCCGTGTATTTCAGCAGGGAGGAGTGGGCGCTGCTGGACCCTGCGCAGCGAGCGCTGTACCGGGACGTGATGCTGGAGACGTACCAGTGTGTGGCCTCGCTGGGTGAGGGCTTTGCTGCCTTTCCTCCTCGTTAGGGCACCTTTGGCTGTGCAGAAGGAGCCTCTGCAGGCCGGACCTACAATAACTGCCATGATGTTACATATTAATAACTATAACAGCAACAAAAGATATACTGAGAAGCGTGAGTATCAGGAGGGATTAGTATGCACAGCAGACTCATAAATGCCCCAGAGTCAGAGCTGGCAAGCAGGCATCAGCCAGGAGGGAGAAAACCAGGCCTTTCTGTTGTTGCGCTGCATGGTGTCACCAGCTCCAGCTAACAGATGACTCCCTGCTTACTCCTTTACAATGTAGGATTTTGCATTCAGTTGCCAGAAACATTTTGATGACTTGGTCATTGATATTTGTCAGAAAATAAACAAACTCTTCTCAAGTTCATTTTAAAGAAAAAATCCCTTCGGAGTTTTCAGAGTTGTAAAAGGACTGTTTGCCCCAAAGGAAGCTTTGGGCCCAGTGTCATTCAGGCCCAAAGTGAGATTTCTCCCTGGGGAGGGGACACAGAGTGGAGCTGTTGAACAGGCACTGTGCCAGAATGAGGGAATTGTTCTCATCTCACCTGTTTTTCTCTTTGAAGCTCCACTTCCAGCTCCCAAACCCATGGTGATCTCCCTGCTTGAAGGAGGGGAAGAGCCCTGGATCCCAGATGTGCGTAGCCCTGAGGCCGTGCCAGGAGACCTCAGCCCAGGTGAGGTGGTGGAGGGAAGGAGGAGGTTGGGTCTGGAAGAGCCATGTCTGTCTGTGCTTTTATTTTGGGCACTGTGTGCTACTGCTGGATTTCCTGTCATCCAGCAGGAACTGGGATTGCAGATATGCTGGAGGACCTGGAGGAAAGTGGTGTGGCCGAAAGGTGGTGGGGTGGTGTCTGTGTGGAAGAAATGAGAAGGGATGTCCAAGGAGGCCTGGAGCAAGGTCAGGGTGAGCAGATCATGGAGCCACTGGGAAAGGGTCTGGGAAAGACAGGGAGGAGCCCGTTGGACTTCAACGTAGGTCAAAGAGTGCCTGAAGAACTCAGGAACAAGAATGTGAGCCAGCAGAAAAAGCAGAATGCATGCACTGAGTGTGGAAATAGCTTTGAAAAAGATTCCAGCATCGTTAACCACCAGTGCATACACTCATCAATGACCCCAAACAAGTCCTCTGATTGTGGGAAGAGCTTCAAGAGGTGTTCTGCACTGAAGCTTCTCAAGCACAGACACACAGGCCAGAGGCCATTTCAGTATCATGAGTGTGGGAAGAACTTCAGAAGGAGTTCTGAATTCCCGCTGCACAAGCACTTCCAGAAAGGGGAGAGACCCTACAAGTGCTCTGACTGTGGGAAGAGCTACACAATCAGCTCTGGTTTAAAGAGGCACCAGCGCATCCACACAGGTGAAAAACCCTACAAGTGCTTTGACTGTGGGAAGAGCTTCACAATGAGTTCTGATTTAAAGAGGCACCAGCGCATCCACACCGGGGAGAGACCTTACAAATGTCCTGAGTGTGAGAAGAGCTTCAGAAGCAGTTCTGAATTGAAGTCGCACCATCGCATCCACACAGGTGAAAAACCCTACAAGTGCTCTGAGTGTGGGAAGAGCTTCAGAAGCCTTTCTAATTTAAAGAGGCACCATCGCGTCCACACAGGGGAGAGACCTTACAAATGTCCTGAGTGTGAGAAGAGCTTCAGAAGCAGTTCTTTGTTTAAGTCGCACCACCGCATCCACACAGGTGAAAAACCCTACAAGTGCTCTGAGTGTGGAAATAGCTTTGAAAAAGATTCCAGCATCGTTAACCACCAGTGCATACACTCATCAATGACCCCAAACAAGTCCTCTGATTGTGGGAAGAGCTTCAAGAGGTGTTCTGCACTGAAGCTTCACAAGAACAGACACACAGGCCAGAGGCCATTTCAGTGTCCTGAGTGTGGGAAGAGCTTCAGAAGGAGTTCTGAATTCCCGCTGCACAAGCACTTCCACAAAGGGGAGAGACCCTACAAGTGCTCTGACTGTGTGAAGAGTTTCACAATCAGTTCTGATTTAAAGAGGCACCAGCGCATCCACACAGGTGAGAAACCTTACAAGTGCTTTGACTGTGAGAAGAGCTTCACAATGAGTTCTGATTTAAAGAGGCACCAGCGCATCCACACCGGGGAGCGACCTTACAAATGTCCTGAGTGTGAGAAGAGCTTCAGAAGCAGTTCTGAATTGAAGTTGCACCAGCGCTTCCACACAGGTGAAAAACCCTACAAGTGCTCTGAGTTTGGGAAGAGCTTCAGAAGCCTTTCTAATTTAAAGAGGCACCATCGCGTCCACACAGGGGAGAGACCTTACAAATGTCCTGAGTGTGAGAATAGCTTCAGAAGCAGTTCTTCGTTTAAGTCACACCACCGCATCCACACAGGTGAAAAACCCTACAAGTGCTCTGAGTGTGGGAAGAGCTTCAAAAGCAGTTCTGAATTGAAATGCCACCAGAGCACCCACACAGGAGAGAGACCTTTTCAGTGTCCTGAGTGCAAGAAGAGCTTTAAAAGAAGGTCTAATCTCAACACCCACAAGCACATCCACAGTGCATGCAGGCTGTAGAAGAATCACAACATATGGGGAACCTTCAAAAGCAATTCCAGCCTCATTACCTACCAACACAGCCACACAAGATACAGAGCGTGCAGAGCTCCAAAGGTGAGAAGAGCTACAGTCAGAGCCACAGCATGGTGACCACCTGTGGCTTTGTGTGGTGATGAACCTTACAAATCTCTTGAGTAGAGGAAGAGCTCTGCGGCCAAACTCAATCCTCTTTCTCCTTCGTTGCATGAGAATTATGCATATTGCTGTCCTCCAGCTGCAGTTGCTGTGTTGGGTGGCCATGCAAAGGAAAATCCGGAGTGGGATGTGTCACAGCCATGTATGGGAAGAGCTTTTGCCAGGGGATCCTCTCAGAGCATTGACCCTAGAAATGCCTGCACTGCAGGAAGAGCTCATCCCGAGCTCAGTCGTCATTAAACATTGTCCAGTCTGTATGATAAAGAGGCCCTGCAAGTGTCTCTGGTGCAGGAAGTTTCTCTGGGCTGGCACCTCCTTTCTCATGGGGAAACCCGCTACAGAGAAACCTTAAGAATTTTGGTGAGCCCAAGGATGAGGGAGACCCAGATGCTTTTCCCCACACAGGAGGAGTTTGCAAAGGAGATGGCATCACTGGCACCCTCTGCAGAATGGATTTCACCCAGGAGCTTCAGATGGCCTCTCCTTGCTACCCAAATCCTGCTTTCCTCTTCTGTTCTTCCTGCCAGCAGCTTTTTGGTGCCGTTTCCTAAGGAGAGGTGTCTGTGTAGGGATGTTCTGTGTGTCTGTGTGCATGTGTTGCTCTCAGTAATCTGTGAGTGCGCTGATGAATATGAGGGAAGGGTCAGGAGAGCAGTAACGTGGCTCTTGGAGATTTTCTGAGAATCATCTGTAGAGGAAAGGGAAGGGGGTGAATAAAGCAGCTGAGTTGTTCTGGAGCTTTCTTCACTGTCTTGTTTTTTGTTCTCAAAATAAATGTCAGCACGTGGAATGAGGAGAGGGAAAGGTGCAATCAGGATTTGGTTTTGGTTTCTCCTCCAGCCCACTGTTTGCTTTTGGGAAGGCATTTCCCAACCAGGAGGGAGAAAACCGGGCCTTCTATTGGTGTCTATTGGGAAGGAAGGACCCCCCCCAGCAGCACAGGGGCCTTCTGCTTCTAGAGGTGCTGCATGGGGCTGGGGGCTCACACTTGCACTGCACGCTTGGGACCTAGTAGAGGGGACTTTTCAAGGACGACCCAACATGGGACTTTCTGCCCTGTGTTCATTTTCCTGCCCTTAGGGTAGGGATGACTGGCAAAATGGAAGAGGAGCTGTCTATGTTGACACATCACTGAGACTGCTGTACTGCAGCTTTGGAGATAAGTAGAATTGCGAGCAGCATCCTCGTGTTCCATCAGCCTTTCCTCACTCAGTGTACAGAATGAGCATTAGCTTTCTTCATCCCATTCAAGCTTTCATATCAGAAATTCTGTTTATTGACACGCCTGAAGGCCGTGCTGCCATTCAGCAAGACCTGGACAGGCTGGAGAGCTGAGCGGATGAGGTTCAACAAAAGCAAGTGTAGAGTCTTACACCTAGGGAGGAATAATTGCATGCACCGGTACAGGTTGGGGGATGAGCTGCTGGAGAGAAGGTCTGCAGAGAGGGACCTGGGCGTCCTGGTGGACGACAGGTCAGCCATGAGCCAGCAGTGTGCCCTTGTGGCCAAGAGGGCCAATGGCATCCTGGGGTGCATTGCAAAGAGCTAGCAGGTCGAGGGAGGTGATCCTCCCCCTCTGCTCATCCCTGGTAAGGCCTCATCTGGAGCACTGCGTCCAGTTCTGGGCTCCCCAGTACAAAAAAGACAGGGATCTCTTGGAAAGAGTCCAGCGGAGGGCCACAAAGATGGTGAAGGGCCTGGAGCATCTCTGCTATGAGGAAAGCCTGAGTGAACTGGGTCTGTTCAGCCTTGAGAAAAGGAGACTGAGAGGGGACCTGATCCAGGTCTATAAATATCTAAGATGTGGGGGGCAGAATGGCGAGGCTCTTTTCAGTGGTGAGTGGAGACAGGACAAGGGGAAACAGCCAGAAACTGCAGCATAGGAAGTTCCACACAAATGTGCACAAGAACTTCTTTACAGTGAGGGTGACGGAGCACTGGAACAGGCTGCCCAGGGAGGTGGTGGAGTCTCCTTCTCTGGAGATGTTCAAGACCTGCCTGGATGCCTACCTGTGCGACCTGGTGTAGGGAACCTGCTTTGGCAGGGGGGTTGGACTCGATGATCTCTGGAGGTCCCTTCGAACCCCTACAATTCTGTAATTCTGTGATTCTGTGATTCTGTCACCAGTTGGACTTTGCTCCATTAACCATTGCCCATTGGGCACGGCCCTCTTCCTTACACAAAGAAGGGAACAAGTGTCCAAGAAGAGTACACCTGTCCTATGTGCATGTGTAGTGTTCTGTGAGGGAAAATGATATGACAACTACTGGCCTCCCTACAGGACTGTAAGGAGGCAAGGAGGCCCCCATGGCACGAGGACAACGTGTACCCTCTTGAGACTCAGCAGCAGACACAGCTGCCACATCCTAGAGGACAAAGACCTTGGTTTTCTCTCAGGGCCCTCCAGCCTTGCCAGTGCTGTTGGCCATCTTCACCAGAGGCTGTTCCATGCAGTCCTACACCAGCCTCCTTTTCCCTGCATGCTGCAGACATTCACCTCGACTCCTGCACTCGCACTCACCCGGGCATTGCCTTACGTTGATGGTTCTGCAGTCTCACTAGTTGTTTCTTGTGACACAACAGCGTGGACTGATTACAGAGTCCTGCTGGGTGTCTCTGGCACCATAGCACTACCATTGTAAGGGAGGGCTGACCTGTCAGTTTGTGCAGAAAGAATCACTTCTAAAATCACTTTGGCCTTCCCCATTACTTCTCTGCAGGCTCTGACAACACTCCTGTACTCCTCCCAAGCGGACAGGCCCTTTTTTCAACTTTTCCTAAACCTTCTTCTTCCCTTTGATCTTATCCATGAACTCCTTGCTCATCCATGCAGGCCTCCTGCATCCATTCCCTGATTTTCTACTCTTAGGGTTGCACCGATCCTGAGCTTGGAAGAAGTGCTGTTTAAATGTTGGCCACCTCTCATTAGCTCCCTTACCTTCAAGCACCCGAGCCCATGAAACACCTCCAAGTAGGTCCCAGAAATTGTTGAAGTGGGCTCACTGAAAGTCCAGGGCAGCAATCCCACTTTTTGCCTTACTTCTTCCACCCAAGATCTTGAACACCACCATCTCATGATTGCTGCATCGCAAGCTGCCCCCAAACTTATCATCCCTAACTAGCCCATCCCTGCTGGAAAGAACAAGGTCCAAAATCACCCCACTTCTTGTTGGCTTCTCCAACAACTGCATGACAAAGTTATCTTCAGCACATTGCAGGATCCGTCTGGATTTTGTGTGCCTGGGCATGTGGTTTATCCAGCAGATATGTGGATGATTCATGTCCCCCATGAGAACCAGTGCATGGGATTGCAAGGCTACTTCCAACTGCATGAAGAAGGCCTCATCGACTTCATCCTCCTGATCTGGTGACTGTAGTACACCCCACAGCACTGCTGGCCATACCAGCCCTGCTTTTCATTCCCACCCAGAAGCACTCCACACGTTCTTCATCCTCTCATGGGTGCACCTCAGTCCATTCCAGTAGCTCTCTCACATAAAGGGCAACTCCTCCACCTTGCTTCCCCAGCCTATCGTTCCTGAAAAGGACACAGCCCTCCATGGCAGCATTCAGTCACGTGAACTGTGTCACCACATCTCCATGACTGCAGTGAGATCATGGCCCTGCGACTGTACACAGATCTCCAGCTCATCCTGTTTCTTTCCCATGCTATGCGCACTGGTCTGCAGGCACTTCAGGGAAGCAGCAGGTGCATTTACACTTGGAGGGACACAGGAAGATTTTGGATAGGGTATTGGCAACATGACCTTCTCTGAGGAGTCCCTGTATGATCCTATGGGACAGCTCAGATGTTTTTCCCTGCAATCTCCCACAGTGACAACATCCCTCAGCCCTTCTCTGCCACACTGAATTCCCCTCTCTTGCCTCTTTGGACCTTGTTTAAAGACTTGGAAATCGTTCCAGAGAGCTTGCTCCCCAGCACACGTGTGTCCCGCTTGCTCAGAGGGCTCCATCAGGAGCCTACATAACCAGTTTCCCAAAAGCCTTCACAAGATCAGAATACCCAAAGCCTTGATCACAACGCTGCCCCTTCAGCCAGGTAGCAAATGGGAGCCTCAGTGCTCGCCAGCCAGGGGCCCCCAATTACTAAGACTGTCCATCCTTTTTTGGTGGCACTGATATTGACGCAGTGCCCTGTCTGGCCCTCTGCCCTGCATTCTAAATGTTCTTCTAGGGGCATGAATTCTGACTGCACAGTTTTGCATTTCCTCACTCCAAGAATGTGAGACATTGTCACTGTAGATAACAGCAGCAGTAGGAAGTTTGAGAAGCAAAATGACTGCCCTCACACCGTTTTTTGCCCACTGACTGATATTTAGTCCCCTAAACAAGCCAGAGAGTACTTCTGCTCCTGTGAGCAGAACTGTAAGCTCCATTCCATCCAGCCCACCAGTACCAGTATCACCAGCAACACCACAGCCATCCATCACACACAGCACACCCGTCACAGGACCGTTCCCACCACCTCTCACTCATGCTGATGATGCTGCAGCACACAGGGCCTCCAACTTTGGAGGCCAATGCAAAAAACCAGTAACACCTAACAGCCTTGCACATGGGCACCTGGGGGGATGGTTGTTCCCTTGGGAGCTCTGTCTGTGCCTGTGTTGATTCCATGAGTGCAGAGGTGACCTGTGACACGGCACGGAGGGCACAGCTTTCTGTGTGGTGGATGCAACTATTGGTAGAATTCATCAAGACAAAGCCTCCCAAGTGAACATCCACCCTGAGAATGGAAGTCCCCCTCCTCCATGCCCACCATTCCACCACCACAGGGAAAACAAACCGCTGTGGCACCTGAAATGCTCCTGTTCCTCTAGACGGGTCACTGCAGTCACACCTCTGCAGGGACTCACGTCTGCAACAGAAGGACTTTCCCCAGAGCAGAGGGAAAGCAGGGAAGCAGGAGGAGACGAAATAATGGAAACTTACCTTAACTAAATGGAAATAAATGTGACATGTGACACAATATTAGGCAGAATCTGCAGTCAAAAAAATGTTTCAGGGAGTAAAAGTGGAAAATCATTTTTATTTTCAATTCAGGGAAGACCTGCACAATATTTCTCAGAATAGAAATGTAAGATGAAAACAAAAAAAGTGAAAATGCTGTTTGGGGAAACGTAAAAGGAAAGAGAAGACACATGCCTGATACCATACGACAGCAATTATTGGATGCAGTTGAAAAGTAAATCACCCTAACTCTTGGCTGAGCCGTTGTCTCCTGTTCCTGGGGATCCCAATGCCTTGAAGCTGCCTGCTCCCTCCGCACGCATTTTCCCTTGGAGCTGTGCGTTGGCCCGTCTTCCGTGGCCCTGCTGTACCTCTCTTGTACCAGACCAGGCCCTGCTTCCTGGGATGGAGGAAGCAGCACACCTCGGTGCAGCAATCATCATCTCCTTGCAGCTTGCTGGGGGGTCAGGAAGCATTCAGAGAACCTCACCTGAAGACATGGGCAAGCTCCTGCTGGCTTCACTAGCTCACCAAAATCAACTCCACATCCTGCCAACTGCATTCCAAGCAGAGCAGCTTTACCATCTGGATCTGCTGTTGGAGATCTCAGACATACCTTCCCAAGGTCAAATCAAAAACCTTCAAGCTCAAAAGGGATCACTTGCAAGGCAAGCACGCACAGGAGAGCACTCTGATATCTCTGCGCTGTGGGGATGAGCTGCTTGTGCACCATGTGGGTTTGCGCTGCCTTCTGCTCCCACCACCTCCTGAAACTTGGAGAACAAGCTTAGCTTTTTGTAGCTTTATTGGAGACAAGTTATGGCGTCACACAACTGCTCTGTGCAGCAGGGCTAGGAAGGATGATAGGGTTGTGTGAAAGAAATGCCTTCCCCAGAAGCAAGCACTGGGCTGGAGGAGAAACCAAAACCAAATCCTGATTGCACCTTTCCCTCTCCTCATTGCACATGCTGACATTTATTTTAACAACAAAATAGAAGACTGCAGTGAAGAAAGCTTCAGAACAACTCAGCTACTTTATTGACCCCCTTCCCTTTCCTCTACTGAGGATTCTCAGAAAACCTGCAAGAGCCACGTTACTGCTCTCCTGAGCCTTCTCTCAGATTCATCAGAGTACTCACAAATTACTGAGAGCAACACATGCACACAGACACACAGAACATCCCTACACAGATGCTTCTCCTTAGGAAACGTCATCAAAAAGCTGCTGTCAGGAAGAGCAGAAAAAACTGGGCATGCTTTACCCAACTGCTTTGGGTAGCAAGAGAGACTATTTGAAGCTTCTGTTTTAAGTCCCTTCTGCAGAGGGTGCCAGTGATGCCATCTCCTTTGCAAAATCTTCCTGTGTGGGGAGAAGAATTGGGGTCTCCCTCATCCTTGGGCTTAACAGCATCCTCATTGTCTCTCCGCTGGGGGCTTTCCCATGGGAAAGGAGTTGCCAGCCCAGAGAGAAACTTCCTGCACTAGGGACACTTGCAGGGCCACTTTATCACATGACTGGACAATGTTTAATGACGACTGAGCTCGGGATGAGCTCTTCCTGCAGTGCAGGCATTTCCATGGTCTCTGCACTGAGTGGATCCACAGGTAAAAGCTCTTCCCACACATGGGACATTTGTAGCACTTCTTCCACCAGTGCCATCTCCTGTGAGTGAGGAGCTCTGCACTCTGCACAAAGCCCTTCTCACACTCGAGGCATTTCTAACACTTCCTGCCACGTGAACTCACTGGTGCAGGCTCTGGACAGACCTCTTCCTGCAGTCAAGGCACTCACTGGGACTCTCCTCTTACGTTGGTTCTCTGGGGTCGACTGAGGGTTGAGCTCCAGATGAAGCTCTTCCCACACTGCCTGCAGACAGGATTTCTTCCTTCCTGGTGACATATCAGCCCAGCTGAGGTTTCCTTTGGGTCCTCACCTGCTGCCCCACAGCACAGGAGTTTCGGCAGGGGAGGTAAGAGGTGACTCTCAGCCCTGGCAGAAACGGGCCACCTGGCAGAGGGTTTCCAGTGACACATCCCACTCTATATTCTCCTTTGTATGGCCACTCAACACAGTAACTGCAGCTGGAGGATAGCAATATGCATAATTCTCATGCAACGAAAGAGAAAGAGGATTGAGTTTGGCCGCAGAGCTCTTCCTGTACTCAAGAGATTTGTAAGGTTCATCACCACACAAAGCCACAGGTGGTCATCATGCTGTGGCTCTGGCTGTAGCTCTTCCAATCTTCGGAGCTCTGCAGGCTCTGTATCTTATGTGGCTGTGCTGGTAGGTAATGAGGCTCGAACTGCTTTTGAAGGCTCCCATATCTTGAGATGCTTCTACAGCCTGCATGCACTGTGGATGTGCTTGTGGGTGTTGAGATCAGACCTTCTTGTGAAGCTCTTCTCACACTCAGGACACTGAAAAGGTCTCTCTCCTGTGTGGACGCACTGGTGGCGTTTTAATTCACAATCGCTTTTGAAGCTCTTCCCACACTCGGGACACTTATAGGGTCTCTCTCCTGTGTGAAAGCGCTGGTGGTAGGTTATGTGGGAACTGCTTTTGAAGCTCCTCCCACACTCAGAGCACTTGTAGGGTTTTTCACCTGTGTGGATGCGGTGGTGCGACTTCAATTCAGAACTGCTTCTGAAGCTCTTCTCACACTCAGGACATTTGTAAGGTCTCTCCCCTGTATGGATGCATTGGTGCCTCTTTAAATCAGAACTCATTGTGAAGCTCTTCCCACAGTCAAAGCACTTGTAGGTTTTTTCACCTGTGTGGATGCGGAGGTGCAACTTCAAAGAACGACTTCTTCTAAACCGCTTCTCACACCCAGGACATTTGTAAGGTCTCTCCCCTGTGTGGATGCGCCGGTGCCTCATTAAACCAGAATGGCTTGTAAAGCTCTTCCCACACTCAGAGCACTTAAAGGCTCTCTCACATTTATGGAAACGCTGGTGGACAATGTGAAGGGATCTCCATTTGAAGCTCTTCCCACAATCAGAGGACTTGTTTGGGGTCATTGATGAGTGTATGCACTGGTGGTTAATGATGCTGGAATCTTCCTCAAAGCCATTTCCACACTCAGTGCATGGATTCTGCTTTTTCTGCTGGCACACATTCTTGTTCCTGGGTTCTTCAGGCTCTCTTTGACCTACGTTGAAGTCCAATGGGCTCCTCCCTGTCTTTCCCAGACCCTTTCCCAGTGGCTCCATGAGCTGCTCACCCTGACCTTGCTCCAGGACTCCTTGGACATCCCTTCTCATTTCTTCCACACAAACACCACCCCACCGCCTTTTGGCCACACCACTTTCCTCCAGGTCCTCCAGCGTATCTGCAATCCCAGTTCCTGCTGGATGACAGGAAATCCAGCAGTAGCACACAGTGCCCAAAATAAAAGCACAGACAGACATGGCTCTTCCAGACCCAACCTCCTCCTTCCCTCCACCACCTCACCTGGGCTGAGGTCTCCTGGCACGGCCTCAGGGCTACGCACATCTGGGATCCAGGGCTCTTCCCCTCCTTCAAGCAGGGAGATCACCATGGGTTTGGAGACTGGAAGTGGAGCTTCAAAGAGAAACAGGGGAGATGAGAACAATTCTATCATTCCGGCACAATGCTTGTTCAACAGCTCCACTCTGTGACCCTCTCAGGGAGAAACCACACTTTGGGCCTGAATGACACTGGGCCCAAAGCTTCCTTTGGAGCAAACAGTCCTTTTACAACTCTGAAAACTCCAAAGGGATTTTTTATTTAACATTAACTTGAGAAGAGTTTGTTCATTTTCTGACAATATATCAATGATCAAGGCATCAAAATGTTTCTGGCAACTGAATGCAAAATCCTACATTGTAAAGGAGTAAGCAGGGAGTCATCTGTTAGGTGGAGCTGGTGACACCATGCAGCGCAACAACAGAAAGGCCTGGTTTTCTCCCTTCTGGCTGATGCCTGCTTGCCATCACTGACTCTGGGGCATTTATGAATCCGCTGTGCATACAAAACCCTTCTGAATCTCACGCTTCTCAGTATTTCCTCTGTTACTGTTGTAGTTATCCACATGTAACTGCACGGTGATTATGCTAGGTCCGGCCTGCAGAGGCTCATTCTGCACAGCCAAAGGTGCCCTAACGAGGAGGAAAGGCAGCAAAGCCCTCACCCAGCGAGGCCACGCACTGGTACGTCTCCAGCATCACGTCCCGGTACAGCGCTCGCTGCGCAGGGTCCAGCAGCGCCCACTCCTCCCTGCTGAAATACACGGCCACCTCCGCAAAGCTCACGGGCTCCTGCAAGCAAAGAGGCTCCTTGCTGGGAACAGCCAAGGCCCAGGGAAGCAGCTCACACAGGACACAAACTCCCGTCCCAGATGCTTCTCTGGCCCCAGCAAACACACGCTGGCTGAGGCCACCTCCCTCTCCCCTGCATTCACATCCCCTCCGCCCCTCGGCTTCTCCTGCCTGCTTCCCCCAGCCCCACCTGAGATGGATGTGCTGTGGCCATCTGCTGCTCTCCTGCAGCTGAAATGATCACGGCTGGAAGGCAGAAGTTGAACTGGAGCCTGCAGGGACAAGAGAAATGGCAGGGGAGCTGTGAGGGAACGCAGCAGTCCCTGTCCCAGCCCAGCCCTCCACAGCCCATCTGCAGGGCACTGCCTGGGGGATGGCACAGCAGGCCTTGCACAGGAACACAAGCAGCAACAGCACTGGTAACACTCTGTCTGAAGCTGATTACAAATCACAAAGCTGACTCCAACTGGGTGGCACAAAGAACTGACACCTGGTTCAACAGCTGAGGGTACATGGACTGTATGCCTAAAGACAATGCATAGCAAGGAGGCAGTCATCTTACCCCTAAACAGGGAGCAGTCCAAGTGTCCCTTGAGCTCTCCTGCACAGCAAGGGCTGCATGACAGGATCTCCCCACAATCAGGGATGGCTCTCAATTTCACACCTCTACAGAGATCCCACTCAGCTTCATGTCAAGACACCTTGCTGACACAGGTCTTCTGTAAGAGACCCAGGGTTCATTTGGAGCTTTGTGAGCTTCTCTAAGGTGATGTGCTACAGTGAAGATCTCAAGGTATTCACAAAATCATAGAATGGCCTGGGTTGAAAAGGTCCTCAATGACCATCTAGTTTCTACCCTCCTGCTATGCGCAGGGTCACCATCCACCACACCAGGCTGCCCTGAGCCACATCCAGCCTGGCCTAGAATGCATTTTCTGTGGGGCAAAAGTGGGCTCCTAGTTTCATTTGGCAATGTTTAACCTCTACGCATCTTGAAGGGTGAAGAGCGAGGGTGCTCCCCTTGAGGGTGGATCCATAGCTGGAGGTTCGGTCATGGCGATCCTTGTGGGAGGACAACCCTTGGGAGCAGGGTCCCAATTGAGGTGGTATCTGGAGAATTCCAAGAACCTCACGGTTGAAATCTTGCAGGAGTGAGGCTATAATGTGCTCGGGAATGTAAGCTTTGAAATACTTTGGAGAAATCATCACAACAGAAATGTATCAGGGGCATTTGCAGTTAGCTGCCAGGAAGGGGCCTGGTAGGATCATGTAACAAGTAAATGTCCAAACTGGTTTTTCATTGTTGTCATCTTTGTGATTGTTAAGTGTTTCTGTTATAAAATGATTGCTTGTGGAATTCTACATACAATACAAGTGCTCTTGTTGCTGGGGACATTGGTTATAGCTCTTGCCCAGGGAATTTGGTATTCCCGTGCCCTGGGGAAGTAAGCAGAGTCCATTACCCAGCAAGGGAGACTTCATAAGCGGCTGCTGTGTGGTGTGAATGCTGACTATTGGATGCAAGGTGTGAGTGGTGTGAATGTGGGAATCGAGTCTAATTGGCTGTTTGTTTAACCCCGTATTTGTTATCAGAGGCTTGACCTGTAGTAGTGTCCAGGGATTACAGTGGAATAGAGGAAAGTGGCATTTCAGTTGGTGCTGTAGACTGGGCTTTAAAGAGGAATATGCATTTGGTCACACTAACGTTCTAGCTATAAGGTGTGGACTCTGGGGAACAATAAAAATCAGTGAAATTGAGTATGGGGGAGCACAGGGAAAGGAAGTTCCCAGGCAAATTCCACTTCAAATACTGCTGGGGAGCCTGGGGGCCCCATGAGCAAGACAACTTTAATAAAAAATTGTGATTGATGGTGTTTGGAAGGTGATGACCATTTAGCAGTTAATCTTGTTTGTGCCAAGGCAGGAGATGAGACGCTGGAAGCTAACATCCTTCATCTGCAGAGACCTGGGAAACTGGATATCCGAGTATCCCAGTGCAAAATGAGGTTTACTTTCTTAAGCCTTTACAACTCAGTATAGGTAAACAGGTGGGGATACACAAATGTTTGTAGGTGCCAAATTCACCAAAGCCTTTACTAGGGCAAGATTTACTAGAACAAGTGGAAGCCACAATCTTTTGGTTTTCTCCGTCCCTGTTTGCTGAATTTGTTCACATCTCCCAAAGTCTTTTGCTAATCAGATCGAGAATGTCTGTATTTTCTCCTGGTGAATTACAGATTAAGGAAGCAAAATGCAGGACCTGGATAACCTAGTCGACGGGGCTTGGAGAGTAGTAAGAAGACATCTCAGCCCCAGTGCACTGTTAAGAAGACCGGACCACTGGAGCTAAGGATTGAGAGACAATATGTTCTATATGTTGCATGTGTTACATAAGACTTGCTTCAGCCTGGTGTGAAAATACCTATTTAAACATCACTAAAGGAACAGTGGTTAGCCTAAAGCTCCCTGATTGCAGGAATATGTACAGCCTTACCAAGAGATGGAGGAATGGAAATCCCTCAGTGTGGGACTCCCTCCACCATTTGGACACCATGGGGTGGAGCAGGAAGTAGGCATAGGTGTGCAAATAAAATCAGAACATTAGGAAAAAGGACCTAAATCCAGTGTACAGCTATAGGCAGGCCTCAATGTAAGACCCTTCCAGAGAACTGGAAGGACATTATGTAGGAGGATACTTAGTGCTGCAATGGAACAGCTGTTCCCCCAGGGATGCTGAGAAGCTCTTGGAAAAGGGTGAAGCAGGGGATAACCCCCTTATAGACAGGCCCTCTGAGCTCCATAGTTTTATTTGGTGGTTTATTCCTAGTCCAGGAGTAAGTGAATCAGAAAAGGCAATTGTCAGTATATCAGCTACACTGGAGAACATCAAGAACTCAACTGTGGATTGCAGACAGAGGTGTCGTCTATTAGTCAAGTAGTATTGCAGAATGGAATGGCTCTTGATCTCCTCTTGGCCAAAGAAGGAGGGGTGTGGGCTAGAATTAATCAAAACTGACACAACTCAATAAAAGACACAGATGTGCACACTAAACAGTGGGAACAAATTCAAGTCATCTACCAATTTACTTTGGATAATACTTTGGATTTACAGAGCTGTGGAGCAGATTAACCGGTTGGTTAGCGAGCTTTGCCTGGCTAAAGCCACTCTCTCTTCAAGGCTTGCGCAGTCTTACTCTTTCTTGGAATATTCCTATGCGTTGTTACGTTGTTTCTTGAGTATGTTTAATGGAAGCAGCATAAGCTGCGCCAAAAGATGGAAAGTGGGGCGTGTTTTTCATAAATCCCCAGGAGAGAATGGCATCACCTGGCGACGTGACGCTTGCCAGATTATAGAAAAGGGGGGAATTGATGTGGAACATATTTCTGTAGAATTGTTTAGGAATTGTGTACTGGGTAAGGAGGTGTAGAGCAATCAAAGGTGAAACCGAGGCTTCAGGGAGGGATGTCAGAGCAGGGGGTTGAGTCACCCCTCCTAGCAGGGGTCTGGAGAAGGGGGAGGTGAGCCGAGGAATGCATCCCTCTCACACTGCTCCAGGCACTCGTGCTCACTTACTGGTTCCTTGCTGTGCCACTACAGCAAGGAATAAGAGCTGCAAATCACAATAACTCAGCAATTGGGGTGGAGAATATTATAATAACTTCTTGGAAAAAATGAAAAGCCTTGAGTAGGACAGAAGTGAGAACACTTGGCAGAATCTGGTGAACCAACTCCCAGACTAGACTAAGGTGGGCTTCTTTGTTTGCTTGCTTATTTGTTTGCTTTTGTTTTCTTTTGTTTTTCTTTTTTGTTCTCAAGAGCAGGATGTGTTGACCCTCTCTGCCATAGGGATACCAGCCGTTTTATTACAAAATGATCGCTTTCTGGAAAGCTTTGATGTGAGCGGGGGAAATATTTTTGGTCATGTGTACAGCTGGGTTATCAGCAGAAAGGAAAGAGATGTGGCTGTGATCACAGCAAAGTTCAGAGGAACATCCCCTGCAGAAAGATGCATAGAGTTTAAACATTCACAGAATCACAGAATCACAGAATTGTAGGGGTTGGAAGGGACCTCTAGAGATCATCGTGTCCAAGTGAAACTTGGAGCCCACTTTTGCCCCACAGAAAATGCAATAGAACAGGAAACAGCCTTTCCTGACACAAACCCCCAGTTACCCCAAGGGCGGTTCCTTCTGGGTGGCCTTGAAGTCTGTAGATCCACAGCAGCAAACAGCAGAGCCGGCCCTCGTACAGCAGAGAGCTTAACCATGCTCATGCCTTGCAGGGAAGACCGAATTGAGAAAGCAGGATAGGAAGTTGTTCGCAATAGCACTCGCTTGCTCAGTGAGTAGAAACGTGACATCAGTGCCATGGGCAGCACTCAGTGAGGAAGTGACCCAGCTGCAGGGAGGTGCTGCCCTCGAGAGCAGGGCAGCCGGAGATTGCCTCTTGCTGGGAGCTGCTCACGGGTGAGAGGAGTTAAAGGAACGGCAGGGCAGCAACGTGGGGACCTGTGACCACAAGGATGTGCGAATGTCCCCAGCAAAGGAAGAAAAGAGACCCAGCAGAGAGAAACGCTTCATTAGCGTAACAAAGCACATGGAATCATAGAATCATCTTAGAATCACAAGGTTGGAAACGACCTACAAGATCATCCAGTCCAACCTTCTCCTCATCACCATTCTAACCACAAGCCCTAAACCACATCACGCAGCTCGTCATCCAGACACCTCTTGAACACTGCCAGGGACGGCGACTCCACCACCTCCCTGGGCAGCCATTCCACTGCCTGACCTCTCTGTGAGAGAAATAGTTCTTCCTCATGTCTAATCTAAACCTCCTCTGATACAACTTGCAGCCATTACCCTGTGTCCTGCTCGTTGCCTGGGAGAAGAGGCCACATCCCCCTCCTCCACAGCCTCCCTTCAGGAAGTTGTACAGTGCAGTGAGGTCTCCCCTGAGCCTCCTCTTCTCCAGGCTAAACAATTTGAGCTCCCTCAGCTGCTCCTCATAAGACTTGTGCTCCAGACCCCTCACCAGTTTCGTTGCCCTTCTCTGGACACGCTCCAGCTCAACATCTTTCCTGTAGTGAGGAGCCCAAAACTGAACACAGTACTTGAGGTGCGGCCTCACAAGTGCTGAGTAGAGGGGGATGATCACCTCCCTGCTCCTGCTGGCTATTTCCATTCCACTATTTCTAATGCAGGCCAGGATGCTGTTGGCTCTCTTGGCCACCTGGGCACACTGTCGGCTCATGTTCAGCTGAACATCAACCAACACTCCCAGGTCTCCCTCTCTTCTTCACAGTCATCCAGCCACTTGTCCCCAAGCCTATATGGGTTATGGGGTTATGGTGCATAGGGTTATTGTACCCAAAGTGCAGGACTCGACACTTGGCCTTGGTGAACATCATCCCATTTGCCTCAGCCCAGCGATCCAGCCTATCTAAATTCCTCTGAAGGGCCTCCCTACCCTCAGGGAGATCCACACCACCTCCCAGCTTGGTGTCATCTGCAAACTTACTGAGGGTGCACTCAATCCTCTCATCTAGGTCATCAATAAAGATATTAAACAGGATGGGCCCCAGTACCGACCCCTGGGGACCACCACTTGAAACGGGTCGCCAGCTGGATTTCACTCATTCACCACTACCCACTTGCACGGCCCTCCAGCCAGTTCCTTACCCAAAGAAGTGTAAACCTGTTCAGACCATGGGCAGCCAGTTTCCCCACAAGAAGCCTGCGAGAGACCGTGTCAAAGGCTTTGCTGAAGTCTAGGTCGACTACATCAACAGCCCTTCCCTCATCTACCAGACTACTCACCCAGTCATAGAAGGAGATGAGGTTGGTCAAGCATGACCTGCCTTTCACGAACCCGTGCTGGCTGGGCCTGATCCCCTGGACACTGCGCACATGCCATGTAATCTCATCCAAGATGATTTACTCCATTACTTTCCCTGGTACCGAGGTCAGGCTCACAGGCCTTTAGCTCCCCAGATCCTCCTCACGGCCCTTCTTGAAGATGGGAGTCACATCAGCATGCCTCCAATCCTCTGGGCCCTCAGCAGTTAACCAGGAGCATTGATAGATGGCCGAGAGGGGCTCGACAATCACCCCTGCCAGCTCCCTCAGCACCCGAGGGTGCAGCCCATCCAGTCCCATGGACTTGTGACAGTCCAGATGGAGGAGAAACTCTCTGACTATCTCCACCGGAATTGCTGGGGGCAAATTCTGAGCTGCGTCCCAGACTTCCAGATCAGGGCATAAAAAGCCCAGAGGATGACTGATCTGGCTGTTAAAGGCAGATGTAAAGAAGGCATTGAGGACCTCAGCCCTTTCTTTGTCCTCAGTGGCCACATTGCCTGCTGCATCAAGTATAGGATGAGAATTATCTTTGGTTTTTCTTTTGCCATTAATATATTTAGAAAAAGATTTTTTATTGTCTTTTACTGCAGTGGCGAACCTGAGCTCAAGTTGGGCTTTTGCCTTCCTAAATTCCTCCCTGCAAGCTTTAGCTACTTCTTTGTTATCTCCCCAAGCAGCCTGTCCCTTCTTCCAGAGGACGTAGACTCTCTTTTTCTCCCTGAGTCTCAGCAGTAACTCCCGGCTCATCCACACCGCTCGTCTTCCCCTTCGGCTCGCCTTACGGCACTCAGCACAGCCTGGTCCAGCACCTTTAAGGTTTCCTTCTTGAGGAGCATCCAGGCTTCCTGGGCCCCTTTACCCATGAGAAACGACTCCCAAGGGACCCGTGCTACAAGCGCCCTGAACAGGTCAAAGTCCGCCCTCTGGCAGTTCAAGAAGGCAGTTTTGCTGGTCACTCTGTTGACATCCCCAAGAATGGAGAATTCTACAATTCTGTGGTCGCTCTGCCCAAGACAGTCCCCAGCATTCGCTTCTGCCACCAGTCCTTCTCTGTTGGAGGAGACCAGGTCCAGAAGGGCACCGCCCCTGGCAGGCTCTCCTACCAGTTGCGTAGGAAGCAATCTTCCACACAATCTAGAAACCTCCTGGACTGCTTCCTCTGTGCTATATTATATTTCCAACATATATCAGGGAAGTTGAAGTCTCCCATCAGAACAAGTGCTGGTGATCCTGTGACTTCCACGAGCTGCTCATAGAATGCCTCATCCAACTCTTCGTCCTGATTAGGTGGTCCAGAACAGACCCCCACCAAGATGCCGCCCCTACAGGCCTTCCCCCTGATCCTTACCCATACACACTCCACTCTATCATTCCCAACCCCAAGCTCTTCAACCTCGAAACAGTCTTTAACATCAAGGGCCGCACCACCACCCTTCTTTCCTCATCCATCTCTTCTGAAGAGCTTGTAGCCATCTATCACAGCACTCCAGTCACGGGAGTGGTCCCACCATGTTTCAGAAATAGCAACAAGGTCATAATTAGCCTGACTCGCAATTGCTTCCAACTCTTCCTTCTTGTTGCTCATGCTGCGCCCATGGGTATAGACACATTTCAGACGAGTCATCTGCCACACCCCAGCTCAAGCATCGTTCCCCTAGGCTCATCTCTTGAGAGGCCTGTTTTGTCCCCTTCCCCCTTCATAGCTATTTGAAAGCTCTTTCAATAAGCCCTGCTACTTCGTGCGCTAGTATTTGTTGTCCCCTTTGAGATAGGTGGGTTCCATGGACAGACGACAAGCCAGGGGCCGAGTAAACTGCCCCACGATCAAAGAATCAAAAATTTCTGGCTCGACACCAGCCTCTGAGCCAATTATTCATCGCCTGTGCTTTCCAATCCCGCTCACAGTCCCTCACTGCCCCTGAAGGTATTGAGCAGAAGATCACTCGAGCTCCCGCTCCTTGAACTAAACGCCCTAAACCCACACCTCATACAGGAGAAGTCCCTGCCACTCCCCCGGGCAGAAGTAGGCTCAGGCACTCCTTGCAGCCAGAGGCCTGAACAGCATTTCTCAGCAAGCTTTCCATCTGGGTTGCCACAGTCTTCTTAGAATGAGACCACTGTCTAGTGGAGACCATGTTTCAGTCTTGGGCCTTAGGGACTGCCAAGGAAAGCCAGTCTCCTGAGCAAGTATGGACCAGAGCTTACAATTCACACCACTGCACCACCTCCCACACACAGATGTAGCACCCTATGGGAAGCGTGGGCTGTGCTCACTCACTGAACCTCCCCTTTCTCAGTGAGCACAAACAATGATTTCTCACCTGATGCAGCTCATGGGTGGAAGCTAGCTATCAGGTGTGAAGGTGAGGACAGGTATTTAAACCATGCTGCTAAAATGGCAGCTCCACCCCTGGTGACTCAGGAGCCTGCCCACAAGCTGCTGGCTCCAAGCACAAGCGCATTCTGATGCTAGCCTCAAAGAAGCCTTAAAAAAGCCTTTAAAAAATAAAAGCATTAAAAAGAGATTTTTGGTTGTCCTTTCTTTAAACCAATAGCCAATTAGACTCGATTCCCACATTCACACCACTCACACCTTGCATCCAATAGTCAGCATTCACACCACACAGCAGCCGCTTATGAAGTCTCCCTTGCTGGGTAATGGACTCTGCTTACTTCCCCAGGGCACGGGAATACCAAATTCCCTGGGCAAGAGCTATAACCAATGTCCCCAGCAACAAGAGCACTTGTATTGTATGTGGAATTCCACAAGCAATCATTTTATAACAGAAACACTTAACAATCACAAAGATGACAACAATGAAAAACCAGTTTGGACGTTTACTTGTTACATGATCCTACCAGGCCCCTTCCTGGCAGCTAACTGCAAATGCCCCTGATACATTTCTGTTGTGATGATTTCTCCAAAGTATTTCAAAGCTTACATTCCCGAGCACATTATAGCCTCACTCCTGCAAGATTTCAACCGTGAGGTTCTTGGAATTCTCCAGATACCACCTCAAGTGGGACCCTGCTCCCAAGGGTTGTCCTCCTACAAGGATCGCCATGACCGAACCTCCAGCTATGGATCCACCCTCAAGGGGAGCACACTCACTCTTCACCCTTCAAGATGCGTAGAGGTTAAACATTGCCAAATGAAACTAGGAGCCCACTTTTGCCCCACAGAAAATGCAACAGAACAGGAAGCACTCTTCCCCAGACACAAACCCCCGGTTAACCCGAGGGCAGTTCTTTTTCGGTGACCTTAAAATCTGTAGATCTACAGCAGCGAAGAGCAGAGCTGGCCCTTGTAGAGCTTAACCTAAGGAAGCAAAGAGAGCCAGCAGAAAGGGATGCTTCATTAGCGTAACAAAACGCAGCCCACATACCTCCCCCCCTCCCCCGGGTGCAGATGTGCCATGAGAAGGAGCTGTGAAACTGCCCAAGGCCCGGCAGCCGGCTCAGGGCGTGCTCGCTGTGGGAATTGCTGCCTGGACCTGAGGCTGTGCCGAAGCGGCCAGAGCCTGGCTGGAAACCGTCCGGGCAGCACGGCGGTGGCAGGAGGAGCAGCGAGGCCGTGCTGCGGCCAGCTCCGGGCTGAGGGCACTCGGCATCCTCTGCTCTCCGCGACTCCCAGGAGCCCGGTTGCCCGCACCAGAGGCGGGAGCAGCCTGCTCCGCACCCAAGGTAGGAGCCCTTCGCGGCCCGTGCAGAGCAGCTGCAGGCATTTTTCTCTTCATATTGAACCCCATTTCGAAGCAGGGACTGGGGAGGGCTGCAGCACTTCTTGAGGACTAGTAGATGACCTGCAGCTTTGGGAGGTCAAGAACAAATCGGGTTCTTTTTAAATCAGGGGACAGACTTCTTATCGTCAAGCGGTATTAATACTAATTAGATTTTCTTCCGTAGTAGTTGTTGTTTGGTTGCTTGTATCCCTTACTCTCGTTGATCTGTGTGCTTTTTTATACCCATCCCCTCACGCTGTGTGGGACTGTCTGCGAGCTGCAGGAAGTTCTCCCTCCCCTGGCGAGCAGCACCACGAGGGGACGGGAGCAGCGGTTCCCAGGCGTGTTGCTGCCGGGCTTGGGCTCCGAGGGGCACGGGAAGGGGTTGGAGCTGGGACAGCGAGGAAGTGAGCAGAGGAGCTCAGCGCGCTCTGCTGCCCAGTCGGTTCTCTGTAACACAGCCCAGCTGGGACTGCGTTTCTCCCTGTGGGCCACGGGAGACACGAGATGACCTCGCTCTGCTCCTCTGCACGCATGGATTGATTGATGGAAGCTTTCAACTCCCCGATGCCTCCTTTTGACTGTCTGAATGCAAAGCCTCCAAGGGGGGAATTTTCATTCCCCCGCCCACGGCAGCCCCCAGTTTCCTCCCCCTGGTGGGAGAGGAGGGAAATTTAGCCGCCGAGGCATTCTTGGTGCAATGGAGGAACTGGGCTTGTTTGACGAGGAGAAGGGAAGGCTCCGGGGAGACCACATCGTGGCCTTCCAGGACGTGAAAGAAAAGCATAAACTAGTTGGGGAACGGTTTTTTACGAGCACTTATGGTAATGGTACAAGGAGGAATGGTTTTAAATTGAGACAAGGGAGATTTAGGTTAGATATTCAGAAGATGTTTTGCAGTCAGAGAGTGGTGACACACTGCACGATGTTGCCCAGGGAGGTCGTGGATGTCCTATCCCTGGATGCATTCGAGGCCAGGCTGGATGTAGCTCAGGGCAGCCTGGTGTGGTGGATGGTGACCCTGCGCATAGCAGGAGGGTAGAAACTAGATGGTCATTGAGGACCTTTTCAACCCAGGCCATTCTATGATTGTGTGGTTACCTTGAGATCTTCACTGTAGCACATCACCTTAGAGAAGCTCACAAAGCTCCAAATGAACCCTGGGTCTCTTACAGAAGACCTGTGTCAGCAAGGTGTCTTGACATGAAGCTGAGTGGGATCTCTGTAGAGGTGTGATCTTGAGAGCCATCCCTGACTGTTGGGAGATCCTGTCGTGCAGCCCTTGCTGTGCAGGAGAGCTCAAGGGGCACTTGGGCTGCTCCCTGTTTAGGGGTAAGATGACTGCCTCCTTGCTATGCATTGTCTTTAGGCATACAGTCCATGTACCCTCAGCTGTTGAACCGGGTGTCAGTTCTTTGTGCCACCCAGTTGGAGTCAGCTTTGTGATTTGTAATCAGCTGTAGGCAGAGCGTTATCAGTGCTGTTGCTGCTTGTGTTCCTGTGCAAGGCCTGCTGTGCCATCCCCCAGGCAGTGCCCTGCAGATGGGCTGTGGAGGGCTGGGCTGGGACAGGGACTGCTGTGTTCCCTCACAGCTCCCCTGCCATTTCTCTTGTCCCTGCAGGCTCCAATGTAACTTCTGCCTTCCAGCCGTGATCATTTCAGCTGCAGGAGAGCAGCAGATGGCCTCAGCACATCCATCTCAGGTGGGGCTGGGGGAAGCAGGCAGGAGAAGCCGAGGGGCGGAGGGGATGTGAATGCAGGGGAGAGGGAGGTGGCCTCAGCCAGCGTGTGTTTGCTGGGGCCAGAGAAGCGGCTGGGACGGGAGTTTGTGTCCTGTGTGAGCTGCTTCCCTGGGCCTTGGCTGTTCCCAGCAAGGAGCCTCTTTGCTTGCAGGAGCCCGTGAGCTTTGCGGAGGTGGCCGTGTATTTCAGCAGGGAGGAGTGGGCGCTGCTGGACCCTGCGCAGCGAGCGCTGTACCGGGACGTGATGCTGGAGACGTACCAGTGCGTGGCCTCGCTGGGTGAGGGCTTTGCTGCCTTTCCTCCTCGTTAGGGCACCTTTGGCTGCACAGAAGGAGCCTCTGCAGGCCGGACCTACAATAACTGCCATGATGTTACATAGTAGTTACTATAGCAGCAACAAAAGATATACGTTGAGAAGCGTATATATATGAGAAGCGTGAATATCAGGAGGGATTAGTATGCACAGCAGACTCATAAACGCCCCAGAGTCAGTGCTCGCAAGCAGGCATGAGCCAGGAGGGAGAAAACCAGCCCTTCTACTGGTGCTTTACATCATGCCACCAGCTCCAGCTAACAGATGACTCCCTGCTTACTCCTTTACAATGTAGGATTTTGCATTCAATTGACATAAACATTTTGATGCCTTGGTCATTGATATTTGTCAGAAAATAAACAAACTCTTCTCAAGTTCATTTTAAAGAAAAAATCCCTTCGGAGTTTTCAGAGTTGTAAAAGGACTCTTTGTTTCAAAGGAAGCTGTGGGCCCAGCGTCATTCAGGCCCAAAGTGAGATTTCTCCCTGGGGAGGGGACACAGAGTGGAGCTGTTGAAGAGGCATTGTGCCAGAATGAGGGAATTGTTCTCATCTCCCCTGTTTCTCTTTGAAGCTCCACTTCCAGCTCCCAAACCCGTGCTGATCTCCCTGCTTGAAGGAGGGGAAGAGCCCTGGATCCCAGATGTGCGTAGCCCTGAGGCCGTGCCAGGAGACCTCAGCCCAGGTGAGGTGGTGGAGGGAAGGAGGAGGTTGGGTCTGGAAGAGCCATCTCTGTCTGTGTGTTATTTTGGGCACTGTGTGCTATTTCTGGATTTCCTGTCATCCAGCAGGAACTGGGATTGCAGATACGCTGGAGGACCTGGAGGAAAGTGGTGTGGCCGAAAGGCAGTGGGGTGGTGTTTGTGTGGAAGAAATGAGAAGGGATGTCCAAGGAGTCCTGGAGCAAGGTCAGGGTGAGCAGATCATGGAGCCACTGGGAAAGGGTCTGGGAAAGACAGGGAGGAGCCCGTTGGACTTCAACCTAGGTCAAAGAGTGCCTGAAGAACCCAGGAACAAGAATGTGTGCCAGCAGAAAAAGCAGAATGCATGCACTGAGTGTGGAAATAGCTTTGAAAAAGATTCCAGCATCGTTAACCACCAGTGCATACACTCATCAATGACCGCAAACAAGTCCTCTGATTGTGGGAAGAGCTTCAAGAGGTGTTCTGCATTGAAGCTTCACAAGCACAGACACACAGGCCAGAGGCCATTTCAGTGTCCTGAGTGTGGGAAGAGCTTCAGATGCAGTTCTGAATTGCAGCTGCACCAGCGCTTCCACACAGGGGAGAGACCCTACCAGTGCTCTGACTGTGGGAAGAGCTACACAATCAGCTCTGGTTTAAAGAGGCACCAGCGCATCCACACAGGTGAAAAAGCCTACAAGTGCTCTGAGTGTGGGAAGTGCTTCACAATCAGTTCTGATTTAAAGAGGCACCAGCGCATCCACACAGGGGAGAGACCTTACAAATGTCTTGAGTGTCAGAAGAGCTTCAGAAGCAGTTCTGAATTGAACTTGCACCATCGCATCCACACAGTTGAAAAACCCTACACGTGCTTTGAGTGTGGGAAGGGCTTCAAGAGGTGTTTTGAATTGAAGCTGCACAAGCGCATACACACAGGAGAGAAACCATTTCAGTGTCCCGAGTGTGTGAAGAGCTTCAAAAGCAGTTCTGAATTGAAGCTGCACCAGCGCTTCCACAGAGGTGAAAAACCCTATAAGTGCTTCGAGTGTGGGAAGAGCTTCGGAAGCCATTCTAATTTAAAGAGGCACCAGCGCACCCACACAGGGGAGAGACCTTACAGATGTCCTGAGTGTGAGAAGAGCTTCAGAAGCAGTTCTTCGTTTAAGTCGCACCACCGCATCCACACAGGTGAAAAACCCTACAAGTGCTCTGAGTGTGGGAAGAGCTTCAAAAGCAGTTCTGAATTGAAGCTGCACAAGCGCATACACACAGGAGAGAAACCGTTTCAGTGTCCTGAGTGTGGGAAGAGCTTCAAAAGCAGTTCTGAACTGAAATGCCACCAGAGCATCCACACAGGAGAGAGACCTTTTCAGTGTCCTGAGTGCAAGAAGAGCTTTAAAAGAAGGTCTAATCTCAACACCCACAAGCACATCCACAGTGCATGCAGGCTGTAGAAGAATCACAACATATGGGGAACCTTCAAAAGCAATTCCAGCCTCATTACCTACCAACACAGCCACACAAGATACAGAGCGTGCAGAGCTCCAAAGGTGAGAAGAGCTACAGTCAGAGCCACAGCATGGTGACCACCTGTGGCTTTGTGTGGTGATGAACTTTACAAATCTCTTGAGTAGAGGAAGAGCTCTGCGGCCAAACTCAATGCTCTTTCTCCTTCGTTGCATGAGAATTATGCATATTGCTGTCCTCCAGCTGCAGTTGCTGTGTTGGGTGGCCATGCAAAGGAAAATCCGGAGTGGGATGTGTCACAGCCATGTATGGGAAGAGCTTTTGCCAGGGGATCCTCTCAGAGCATTGACCCTAGAAATGCCTGCACTGCAGGAAGAGCTCATCCCGAGCTCAGTCGTCATTAAACATTGTCCAGTCTGTATGATAAAGAGGCCCTGCAAGTGTCTCTGGTGCAGGAAGTTTCTCTGGGCTGGCACTTCCTTTCTCATGGGGAAACCCCCTACAGAGAGACCTTAAGAATTTTGGTGAGCCCAAGGATGAGGGAGACCCAGATGCTTTTCCCCACACAGGAGGAGTTTGCAAAGGAGATGGCATCACTGGCACCCTCTGCAGAATGGATTTCACCCAGGAGCTTCAGATGGCCTCTCCTTGCTACCCAAATCCTGCTTTCCTCTTCTGTTCTTCCTGCCAGCAGCTTTTTGATGCCGTTTCCTAAGGAGAGGTGTCTGTGTGGGGATGTTCTGTGTGTCTGTGTGCATGTGTTGCTCTCAGTAATCTGTGAGTGCGCTGATGAATATGAGGGAAGGGTCAGGAGAGCAGTAACGTGGCTCTTGGAGATTTTCTGAGAATCATCTGTAGAGGAAAGGGAAGGGGGTCAATAAAGTAGCTGAGTTGTTCTGGAGCTTTCTTCACTGTCTTCTTTTTGTTCTCAAAATAAATGTCAGCACGTGGAATGAGGAGAGGGAAAGGTGCAATCAGGATTTGGTTTTGGTTTCTCCTCCAGCCCACTGTTTGCTTTTGGGAAGGCATTTCCCAACCAGGAGGGAGAAAACCGGGCCTTCTATTGGTGTCTATTGGGAAGGAAGGACCCCCCCCAGCAGCACAGGGGCCTTCTGCTGCTAGAGGTGCTGCATGGGGCTGGGGGCTCACACTTGCACTGCACGCTTGGGACCTAGTAGAGGGGACTTTTCAAGGACGACCCAACATGGGACTTTCTGCCCTGTGTTCATTTTCCTGCCCTTAGGGTAGGGATGACTGGCAAAATGGAAGAGGAGCTGTCTATGTTGACACATCACTGAGACTGAGGATCACTCCCTCGACCTGCTGGCCACACTCTTTTAAATGCACCCCAGAATGCCGTTGGCCTTTTTGGCCACGAGGGCACACTACTGGCTCATGGCTGACCTGTCATCCACCAGGACGCCCAGGTCCCTCTCTCCAGCAGCTCATCCCCCAGCCTGTACCTGTGCGTGCAATTATTCTTCCTCACATGCAAGACTCTACACATGCTTTTGTTGAACCTCATCCGGTTTCTTACTGCCCACCTCTCCTGCCTGTCTATGTCTTGCTGAATGGCAGCACAGCCTTAAGGCGTGTCAATAAACAGACTTTCTGATATGAAAGCCTGAGAGGGATCAACAAAGCTAATGCTCTTTCTGTACACTGAGTGAGGAAAGGCTGATGGAACACGAAGATACTGCTCACAATCCTACTCATCTCCAAAGCTGCAGTACAGCAGTCTCAGTGATGTGTCAACATAGACAGCTCCTCTCCCATTTTGCCAGTCATCCCTATCCTAAGGGCAGGAAAATTAACACAGGGCAGAAAGTCCCATGTTGGGTCGTCCTTGAAAAGTCCCCTCTGTTAGGTACCAAGCGTGCAGTGCAACTGTGAGCCCCCAATCCCATGCAGCACCTCTAGAAGCAGAAGGCCCCTGTGCTGTGGGGGGGGGGGGGGAGGGGCTCTTTCCTTCCCCCCACACATCTCCCTGCAGCTCCCTGGCTCTGCTTGACAGCCCTTTACACTTCGATAGGGATGGGATCCAGATGAATCAGTTGAGGCATCTTATCCTCAGGTTGAAGTCCTGGGTCCTGGAGGGAGTCAGCTCCCTCCCATGCCTCCAACACACCCAGTCAAACAAGTACGGACCACACATTTGGCCACAAGCATCCCTCCTCTTCCACAGGCTTCTTTCTCCTCCATCTACATCAATTCCCATCTTTGTCTGGTGCAGTCACTATCCCCTTATCAGCTCTCACTGACTACATTTCCCTCTTGCATCCCCACAATGCTATCCCCATGCTGGCTGTGCCTCCCTCTCCCTGATGGAGCTGACATCTGTGTCACAGGGGTTGAGCCACATTCACTGACATCTCTTGTGTCTGCAGTAATAAAAATACCCTTAAATATGACAACTCCTTTTTTGGACAGTGCTCCTGGAAAACTTTGTCTACAACACTGAGACCTCCCTCATGAACAGTTCAAGTCTTGAAGACTTGAGGGAAATGCCTTGTTAGGTCTTTCTGCACTGTAATGAGCCCCACAGCGATGTAGTGTAGTGTCCATGAACTTCAGGTACTGAGAAAAGACGGCTGTAACCAAATGATGAAGGTGCAGTCAAAATGCTGTCCAGAAATGTTGGAGAGTGTTGGAGTATTAATTGGTCCCTGTGGAGCCATTACCAACAAAGCCTCCCCACATCCATGTTAGAGCAGATAACTGGAGGTCGTGATTCCCGGCAGGCAAAGGCCCTGGTGCAGGTGCTTTGAGAGTGAGGCAAGCCCATGATATGCCTGATGCAACAGAAGGGTAGGGCCATAGCTGCAGCCTCTGGGAAGGGTGGTCCTGTCCCTCCCTGATGGCCCAAGGCTCTCACATGGTCAGTGGGACATGGTTGTAGAGCGGTGTGTGAGGGAGAGTGATAGGACACCTACTGCCCTCCCTACAGGGCTGTAAGGAAGGCAAGGAGGCCCCCATGGCACGAGGACAACGTGTACCCTCTTGAGACTCAGCAGCAGACACAGCTGCCACATCCTAGAGGACAAAGACCTTGGTTTTCTGTCAGATCCCTTCAGCCTTGCCAGTGCTGTTGGCCATTTCCACCAGAGGCTGTTCCATGCAGTCCTACGCTCGCCTCCTTTTCCCTGCAGGGTGCAGACACTCACCTCAACTCCTGCACTGGCACTCACCTGGCATTGCCTTACTCTGATGGTTTTGCAGTCTCACTAGTTGTTCCTTGTGATACAACAGTATGGACTGATCACAGAGTCCAGATGGGCATCTGTCTTGCTCCAATTTATTGGAGGGAGAGGAGGTTCTTTTATTATCTATATACCCGGCATGAGATTAAGAAGCAACGGTTCAAATGTTGGTCCGACCAGTTTATTACAAATCTTAATTAGGGAGATGGGGAAGGGGAGGACAGACACTATTACGATTTAGGGTGATGGGGAAGGAGGGCGATAGGAAAGATGGGAAAGAAGCAGCAAGGAGTCTTTATAGGAAGCAAGAGGGAGATAGTCACCACCATGGATTCAGCGAGGTTCGTAGTTCAGTCTTTGCTCTTCAGTAGTGGTGGGTCATCTGGCAGAGTCGTTCTATTGATGATGACCATGACGAGAATGATGGACCCTTTCCAGTGTTTTCAAGGTGGTCGAGTCAGCTGTCTTTGGAGTGACAGCTTCAATCCAAAGTGGTTGAGTCAGCTCTCCTTGGAGTGGCAGCTTCTGGCTCTGGGATCTCAGCAGCAAATTCCTTTGTTCCTATCTTCCTGGCCTTGCCTTCACAGGATGCAATGGCATCGTCCCCCAGTCTTCCATAGCAAACAGGAGTTATTTGCTCACACGCTAGGTCTTCCGCCAATAAACAGTCCTGAGCACTATCTTCTGAAGGCAAACAGCTAAAATTGTCCACACAGTAATGTTGACTGCCATACAACAACACCCATCACTCATCTTCTAGACAAGTCAGTCTTATCACAAGAAATACCTCAGGAAGCAAGCTCTGAGCCAAAAAAAAAAAAAAAACCAAAAAAAAAAAAAACAAAGAAGGATTCTCACAGCGTTTCAGGCAAAACAGCGCTACCATTGGAGGCAAGTGCTGAGCTGCCAGCTTGTGCAGAAAGAATCACTTCTAAGGTGTGTACACAGATCTCCAGCTCATCCTGCTCATTTCCCACGCTATGCACACTGGTCTACAGGCACTTCAGGGAAGCAGCAAGTGCAGTTACCCCTAGAGGGTGCAAGAAGATTTTGGATGGGGTATTGGCAACATGATCTTCTCTGAGGAGTCCCTGTATGATCCTATAGGACAGCTCAGAGGTTTTTCCCTGCAATCTCCCACAGTGACAACATCCCTCAGCCCTTCTCTGCCACACTGAATTCCCCTCTCTTGCCTCTTTGGACCTTGTTTAAAGACTTGGAAATCGTTCCAGAGAGCTTGCTCCCCAGCACACGTGTGCCCTGCTTGCTCAGAGGGCTCCATCAGGAGCCTACATACCCAGTTTCCCAAAAGCCTTCACAAGATCAGAATACCCAAAGCCTTGATCACAACGCTGCCCCTACAGCCAGGCGGCAAATGGGAGCCTCAGTGCTCGCCAGCCAGGGGCCCCCAATTACTAAGACTGTCCATCCTTTTTTGGTGGCACTGATATTGACGCAGTGCCCTGTCTGGCCCTCTGCCCTGCATTCTAAATGTTCTTCTAGGGGCATGAATTCTGACTGCACAGTTTTGCATTTCCTCACTCCAAGAATGTGAGACATTGTCACTGTAGATAACAGCAGCAGTAGGAAGTTTGAGAAGCAAAATGACTGCCCTCACACCGTTTTTTGCCCACTGACTGATATTTAGTCCCCTAAACAAGCCAGAGTACTTCTGCTCCTGTGAGCAGAACTGTAAGCTCCATTCCATCCAGCCCACCAGTACCAGTATCACCAGCAACACCACAGCCATCCATCACACACAGCACACCCATCACAGGACCGTTCCCACCACCTCTCACTCATGCTGATGATGCTGCAGCACACAGGGCCTCCAACTTTGGAGGCCAATGCAAAAAACCAGTAACACCTAACAGCCTTGCACATGGGCACCTGGGGGGATGGTTGTTCCCTTGGGAGCTCTGTCTGTGCCTGTGTTGATTCCATGAGTGCAGAGGTGACCTGTGACATGGCACGGAGGGCACAGCTTTCTGTGGGGTGGATGCAACTATTGGTAGAATTCATCAAGACAAAGCCTCCCAAGTGAACATCCACCCTGAGAATGGAAGTCCCCCTCCTCCATGCCCACCATTCCACCACCACAGGGAAAACAAACCGCTGTGGCACCTGAAATGCTCCTGTTCCTCTAGATGGGTCACTGCAGTCACACCTCTGCAGGGACTCACGTCTGCAACAGAAGGACTTTCCCCAGAGCAGAGGGAAAGCAGGGAAGCAGGAGGAGACGAAATAATGGAAACTTACCTTAACTAAATGGAAATAAATGTGACATGTGACACAATATTAGGCAGAATCTGCAGTCAAAAAAAAGTTTCAGGGAGTAAAAGCGGAAAATCATTTTTATTTTCAATTCAGGGAAGACCTGCACAATATTTCTCAGAATAGAAATGTAAGATGAAAACAAAAAATAGTGAAAATGCTGTTTGGGGAAACGTAAAAGGAAAGAGAAGACACATGCCTGATACCATACGACAGCAATTATTGGATGCAGTTGAAAAGTAAATCAAAAGTAAACTCTTGGCTGAGCCGTTGTCTCCTGTTCCTGGGGATCCCAATGCCTTGAAGCTGCCTGCTCCCTCCCCACACATTTTCCCTTGGAGCTGTGTGTTGGCCCGTCCTCCGTGGCCCTGCTGTACCTCTCTTGCACCAGACCAGACCCTGCTTCCTGGGATGGAGGAAGCAGCACACCTCGGTGCAGCAATCATCATCTCCTTGCAGCTTGCTGGGGGGTCAGGAAGCATTCAGAGAACCTCACCTGAAGACATGGGCAAGCTCCTGCTGGCTTCACTAGCTCACCAAAATCAACTCCACATCCTGCCAACTGCATTCCAAGCAGAACAGCTTTACCAGAGCACAGCAGATGTGAAGGATCTGCTGTTGGAGATCTCAGACATACCTTCCCAAGGTGTCACGGAGTTGAACAGATCAATCTATGTCCGTGACAGGGGCGACAGGCCTCTGCCCTCCCCCCCCACCGCAGTCCCACAAAAAATGGGAAGGAAGGAAGGGAGGAAAAGAGCAGCGGCAACAATCTATGGAGGAAAACTTATTTTACTATAATATTGGAATACAAGATAACACAATAGATACAATTTAATTGAAATTGAGATGAATAAATCAGACAAGATGAGAGAGAGAGTTCCCGGGACCGAGTCAAACCTGAAAAGCTTGGAACGGCTAGGAAAGCACCCTCCAGCACCCACTGCAAGGCAGCAAGAGAGCGCCCCCCCCAACCCGGAAGGGCCAGATCCCGTGACTGCTGTAATGTACAGGGATAGGTACTTGGAATTGGGGCAGTGACACTCTAATGCCCCGAACACTACATGATGTTTTGATGTGGAATACTGAAACCCGGAAACAAAAAAAAAAAAAAAAAAAAAAAAAAACATAGAACCATGACACACGGTCAAATCAAAAACCTTCAAGCTCAAAAGGGATCACTTGCAAGGCAAGCATGCACAGGAGAGCACTCTGATATTTCTGCACTGTGGGGATGAGCTGCTTGTGCACCATGTGGGTTTGCGCTGCCTTCTGCTCCCACCACCACCTGAAACTTGGAGAACAAGCTCAGCTTTTTGTAGTTTTATTGGAGGCAAACAAGGTTTGGTGTCACACAGCTGCTCTTTGCAACACGGTTAGGAAGGATGATAGGGTTGTGTGAAAGAAATGTCTTCTCCAGAAGCAATCAGTGGGCTGGAGGAGGCACCAGAACCAAATCCTGATTGCACCTTTCCCTCTCCTCATTCCACGTGCTGACATTTATTTTAAGAACAAAATACAAGACTACAGTGAAGAAAGCTTCAGAACAACTCAGCTACTTTATTGACCCCCTTCCTTTTCCTCTACAGATGATTCTCAGAAAATCTCCAAGAGCCACGTTACTGCTCTCCTGAGCCTTCTCTCATATTCATCAGAGCACTCACAAATTACTGAGAGCAACACATGCACACAGACACACAGAACATCCCTACACAGACACCTCTCCTTAGGAAATGGCATCAAAAATCTGCTGTCAGGAAGAGCAGAAAAAACTGGGCATGCTTTACCCAACTGCTTTGGGTAGCAAGAGAGACTATTTGAAGCTTCTGTTTTAAGTCCCTTCTGCAGAGGGTGCCAGTGATGCCATCTCCTTTGCAAAATCTTCCTGTGTGGGGAGAAGAATTGGGGTCTCCCTCATCCTTGGGCTTAACAGCATCCTCATTGTCTCTCCGCTGGGGGCTTTCCCATGGGAAAGGAGTTGCCAGCCCAGAGAGAAACTTCCTGCACTAGGGACACTTGCAGGGCCACTTTATCACATGACTGGACAATGTTTAATAAGGATCAAGCTCTGGATGAAGCTCTTCCTGCAGTGCAGGCATTTCCATGGTCTCTGCACTGAGTGGATCCCCTGGCAAAAGCTCTTCCCACACATGGGACATTTGTAGCACTTCTTCCACCAGTGCCATCTCCTGTGAGTGAGGAGCTCTGCACTCTGCACAAAGCCCTTCTCACACTCGAGGCATTTCTAACACTTCCTGCCACGTGAACTCACTGGTGCAGGCTCTGGACAGACCTCTTCCTGCAGTCAAGGCACTCACTGGGACTCTCCTCTGGTCGACTGAGGGTTGAGCTCCAGATGAAGCTCTTCCCACACTGCCTGCAGACAGGATTTCTTCCTTCCTGGTGACATATCAGCCCAGCTGAGGTTTCCTTTGGGTCCTCACCTGCTGCCCCACAGCACAGGAATTTCTGCAGGGGAGGTAAGAGGTGACTCTCCTTGCACGCAGACCTGGCAGACAGATCCCACTCTGGATTCTCCTTTGTATGGCCACTCAACACAGCAACTGCAGCTGGAGGACAGCAATATGCATTATTCTCATGCAAAGAAGAAGAAAGAGGATTGAGTTTGGCCACAGAGCTCTTCCTCTACTCAAGAGATTTGTAAGGTTCATCACCACACAAAGCCACAGGTGGTCATCATGCTGTGGCTCTGGCTGTAGCTCTTCCAGTCTTCGGAGCTCTGCAGGCTCTGTATCTTGTGTGGCTGTGTTGATAGGTAGTGAGGCTCGAACTGCTTTTTTTTTTTTGCAAGTGATCCCTTTTGAGCTTGAAGGTTTTTGATTTGACCTTGTGTCATGGTTCTATGTTTTTGTTTTTTTTTTTTTTTTTTGTTTCCGGGTTTCAGTATTCCACATCAAAACATCATGTAGTGTACGGGGCATTAGAGTGTCACTGCCCCAATTCCAAGTACCTATCCCTGTACATTACAGCAGTCACGGGATCTGGCCCTTCCGGGTTGGGGGGGCGCTCTCTTGCTGCCTTGCAGTGGGTGCTGGAGGGTGCTTTCCTAGCCGTTCCAAGCTTTTCAGGTTTGACTCGGTCCCGGGAACTCTCTCTCTCATCTTGTCTGATTTATTCATCTCAATTTCAATTAAATTGTATCTATTGTGTTATCTTGTATTCCAATATTATAGTAAAATAAGTTTTCCTCCATAGATTGTTGCCGCTGCTCTTTTCCTCCCTTCCTTCCTTCCCATTTTTTGTGGGACTGCGGTGGGGGGGGAGGGCAGAGGCCTGTCGCCCCTGTCACGGACATAGATTGATCTGTTCAACTCCGTGACACCTTGGGAAGGTATGTCTGAGATCTCCAACAGCAGATCCTTCACATCTGCTGTGCTCTGGTAAAGCTGTTCTGCTTGGAATGCAGTTGGCAGGATGTGGAGTTGATTTTGGTGAGCTAGTGAAGCCAGCAGGAGCTTGCCCATGTCTTCAGGTGAGGTTCTCTGAATGCTTCCTGACCCCCCAGCAAGCTGCAAGGAGATGATGATTGCTGCACCGAGGTGTGCTGCTTCCTCCATCCCAGGAAGCAGGGTCTGGTCTGGTGCAAGAGAGGTACAGCAGGGCCACGGAGGACGGGCCAACACACAGCTCCAAGGGAAAATGTGTGGGGAGGGAGCAGGCAGCTTCAAGGCATTGGGATCCCCAGGAACAGGAGACAACGGCTCAGCCAAGAGTTTACTTTTGATTTACTTTTCAACTGCATCCAATAATTGCTGTCGTATGGTATCAGGCATGTGTCTTCTCTTTCCTTTTACGTTTCCCCAAACAGCATTTTCACTATTTTTTGTTTTCATCTTACATTTCTATTCTGAGAAATATTGTGCAGGTCTTCCCTGAATTGAAAATAAAAATGATTTTCCGCTTTTACTCCCTGAAACTTTTTTTTGACTGCAGATTCTGCCTAATATTGTGTCACATGTCACATTTATTTCCATTTAGTTAAGGTAAGTTTCCATTATTTCGTCTCCTCCTGCTTCCCTGCTTTCCCTCTGCTCTGGGGAAAGTCCTTCTGTTGCAGACGTGAGTCCCTGCAGAGGTGTGACTGCAGTGACCCATCTAGAGGAACAGGAGCATTTCAGGTGCCACAGCGGTTTGTTTTCCCTGTGGTGGTGGAATGGTGGGCATGGAGGAGGGGGACTTCCATTCTCAGGGTGGATGTTCACTTGGGAGGCTTTGTCTTGATGAATTCTACCAATAGTTGCATCCACCCCACAGAAAGCTGTGCCCTCCGTGCCATGTCACAGGTCACCTCTGCACTCATGGAATCAACACAGGCACAGACAGAGCTCCCAAGGGAACAACCATCCCCCCAGGTGCCCATGTGCAAGGCTGTTAGGTGTTACTGGTTTTTTGCATTGGCCTCCAAAGTTGGAGGCCCTGTGTGCTGCAGCATCATCAGCATGAGTGAGAGGTGGTGGGAACGGTCCTGTGATGGGTGTGCTGTGTGTGATGGATGGCTGTGGTGTTGCTGGTGATACTGGTACTGGTGGGCTGGATGGAATGGAGCTTACAGTTCTGCTCACAGGAGCAGAAGTACTCTGGCTTGTTTAGGGGACTAAATATCAGTCAGTGGGCAAAAAACGGTGTGAGGGCAGTCATTTTGCTTCTCAAACTTCCTACTGCTGCTGTTATCTACAGTGACAATGTCTCACATTCTTGGAGTGAGGAAATGCAAAACTGTGCAGTCAGAATTCATGCCCCTAGAAGAACATTTAGAATGCAGGGCAGAGGGCCAGACAGGGCACTGCGTCAATATCAGTGCCATCAAAAAAGGATGGACAGTCTTAGTAATTGGGGGCCCCTGGCTGGCGAGCACTGAGGCTCCCATTTGCCGCCTGGCTGTAGGGGCAGCGTTGTGATCAAGGCTTTGGGTATTCTGATCTTGTGAAGGCTTTTGGGAAACTGGGTATGTAGGCTCCTGATGGAGCCCTCTGAGCAAGCAGGGCACACGTGTGCTGGGGAGCAAGCTCTCTGGAACGATTTCCAAGTCTTTAAACAAGGTCCAAAGAGGCAAGAGAGGGGAATTCAGTGTGGCAGAGAAGGGCTGAGGGATGTTGTCACTGTGGGAGATTGCAGGGAAAAACCTCTGAGCTGTCCTATAGGATCATACAGGGACTCCTCAGAGAAGATCATGTTGCCAATACCCCATCCAAAATCTTCTTGCACCCTCTAGGGGTAACTGCACCTGCTGCTTCCCTGAAGTGCCTGTAGACCAGTGTGCATAGCGTGGGAAATGAGCAGGATGAGCTGGAGATCTGTGTACACACCTTAGAAGTGATTCTTTCTGCACAAGCTGGCAGCTCAGCACTTGCCTCCAATGGTAGCACTGTTTTGCCTGAAACGCTGTGAGAATCCTTCTTTGTTTTTTTTTTTTTGGTTTTTTTTTTTTTTTTTTTGGCTCAGAGCTTGCTTCCTGAGGTATTTCTTGTGATAAGACTGACTTGTCTAGAAGATGAGTGATGGGTGTTGTTGTATGGCAGTCAACATTACTGTGTGGACAATTTTAGCTGTTTGCCTTCAGAAGATAGTGCTCAGGACTGTTTATTGGCGGAAGACCTAGCGTGTGAGCAAATAACTCCTGTTTGCTATGGAAGACTGGGGGACGATGCCATTGCATCCTGTGAAGGCAAGGCCAGGAAGATAGGAACAAAGGAATTTGCTGCTGAGATCCCAGAGCCAGAAGCTGCCACTCCAAGGAGAGCTGACTCAACCACTTTGGATTGAAGCTGTCACTCCAAAGACAGCTGACTCGACCACCTTGAAAACACTGGAAAGGGTCCATCATTCTTGTCATGGTCATCATCAATAGAACGACTCTGCCAGATGACCCACCACTACTGAAGAGCAAAGACTGAACTACGAACCTCGCTGGATCCATGGTGGTGACTATCTCCCTCTTGCTTCCTATAAAGACTCCTTGCTGCTTCTTTCCCATCTTTCCTATCGCCCTCCTTCCCCATCACCCTAAATCATAATAGTGTCTGTCCTCCCCTTCCCCATCTCCCTAATTAAGATTTGTAATAAACTGGTCGGACCAACATTTGAACCGTTGCTTCTTAATCTCATGCCGGGTATATAGATAATAAAAGAACCTCCTCTCCCTCCAATAAATTGGAGCAAGACAGATGCCCATCTGGACTCTGTGATCAGTCCATACTGTTGTATCACAAGGAACAACTAGTGAGACTGCAAAACCATCAGAGTAAGGCAATGCCAGGTGAGTGCCAGTGCAGGAGTTGAGGTGAGTGTCTGCACCCTGCAGGGAAAAGGAGGCGAGCGTAGGACTGCATGGAACAGCCTCTGGTGGAAATGGCCAACAGCACTGGCAAGGCTGAAGGGATCTGACAGAAAACCAAGGTCTTTGTCCTCTAGGATGTGGCAGCTGTGTCTGCTGCTGAGTCTCAAGAGGGTACACGTTGTCCTCGTGCCATGGGGGCCTCCTTGCCTTCCTTACAGCCCTGTAGGGAGGGCAGTAGGTGTCCTATCACTCTCCCTCACACACCGCTCTACAACCATGTCCCACTGACCATGTGAGAGCCTTGGGCCATCAGGGAGGGACAGGACCACCCTTCCCAGAGGCTGCAGCTATGGCCCTACCCTTCTGTTGCATCAGGCATATCATGGGCTTGCCTCACTCTCAAAGCACCTGCACCAGGGCCTTTGCCTGCCGGGAATCACGACCTCCAGTTATCTGCTCTAACATGGATGTGGGGAGGCTTTGTTGGTAATGGCTCCACAGGGACCAATTAATACTCCAACACTCTCCAACATTTCTGGACAGCATTTTGACTGCACCTTCATCATTTGGTTACAGCCGTCTTTTCTCAGTACCTGAAGTTCATGGACACTACACTACATCGCTGTGGGGCTCATTACAGTGCAGAAGGACCTAACAAGGCATTTCCCTCAAGTCTTCAAGACTTGAACTGTTCATGAGGGAGGTCTCAGTGTTGCAGACAAAGTTTTCCAGGAGCACTGTCCAAAAAAGGAGTTGTCATATTTAAGGGTATTTTTATTACTGCAGACACAAGAGATGTCAGTGAATGTGGCTCAACCCCTGTGACACAGATGTCAGCTCCATCAGGGAGAGGGAGGCACAGCCAGCATGGGGATAGCATTGTGGGGATGCAAGAGGGAAATGTAGTCAGTGAGAGCTGATAAGGGGATAGTGACTGCACCAGACAAAGATGGGAATTGATGTAGATGGAGGAGAAAGAAGCCTGTGGAAGAGGAGGGATGCTTGTGGCCAAATGTGTGGTCCGTACTTGTTTGACTGGGTGTGTTGGAGGCATGGGAGGGAGCTGACTCCCTCCAGGACCCAGGACTTCAACCTGAGGATAAGATGCCTCAACTGATTCATCTGGATCCCATCCCTATCGAAGTGTAAAGGGCTGTCAAGCAGAGCCAGGGAGCTGCAGGGAGATGTGGGGGGGGAAGGAAAGAGCCCCTCCCCCCCCCCCCCACAGCACAGGGGCCTTCTGCTTCTAGAGGTGCTGCATGGGATTGGGGGCTCACAGTTGCACTGCACGCTTGGTACCTAACAGAGGGGACTTTTCAAGGACGACCCAACATGGGACTTTCTGCCCTGTGTTAATTTTCCTGCCCTTAGGATAGGGATGACTGGCAAAATGGGAGAGGAGCTGTCTATGTTGACACATCACTGAGACTGCTGTACTGCAGCTTTGGAGATGAGTAGGATTGTGAGCAGTATCTTCGTGTTCCATCAGCCTTTCCTCACTCAGTGTACAGAAAGAGCATTAGCTTTGTTGATCCCTCTCAGGCTTTCATATCAGAAAGTCTGTTTATTGACACGCCTTAAGGCTGTGCTGCCATTCAGCAAGACATAGACAGGCAGGAGAGGTGGGCAGTAAGAAACCGGATGAGGTTCAACAAAAGCATGTGTAGAGTCTTGCATGTGAGGAAGAATAATTGCACGCACAGGTACAGGCTGGGGGATGAGCTGCTGGAGAGAGGGACCTGGGCGTCCTGGTGGATGACAGGTCAGCCATGAGCCAGTAGTGTGCCCTCGTGGCCAAAAAGGCCAACGGCATTCTGGGGTGCATTTAAAAGAGTGTGGCCAGCAGGTCGAGGGAGTGATCCTCAGTCTCAGTGATGTGTCAACATAGACAGCTCCTCTTCCATTTTGCCAGTCATCCCTACCCTAAGGGCAGGAAAATGAACACAGGGCAGAAAGTCCCATGTTGGGTCGTCCTTGAAAAGTCCCCTCTACTAGGTCCCAAGCGTGCAGTGCAAGTGTGAGCCCCCAGCCCCATGCAGCACCTCTAGCAGCAGAAGGCCCCTGTGCTGCTGGGGGGGGTCCTTCCTTCCCAATAGACACCAATAGAAGGCCCGGTTTTCTCCCTCCTGGTTGGGAAATGCCTTCCCAAAAGCAAACAGTGGGCTGGAGGAGAAACCAAAACCAAATCCTGATTGCACCTTTCCCTCTCCTCATTCCACGTGCTGACATTTATTTTGAGAACAAAAAGAAGACAGTGAAGAAAGCTCCAGAACAACTCAGCTACTTTATTGACCCCCTTCCCTTTCCTCTACAGATGATTCTCAGAAAATCTCCAAGAGCCACGTTACTGCTCTCCTGACCCTTCCCTCATATTCATCAGCGCACTCACAGATTACTGAGAGCAACACATGCACACAGACACACAGAACATCCCCACACAGACACCTCTCCTTAGGAAACGGCATCAAAAAGCTGCTGGCAGGAAGAACAGAAGAGGAAAGCAGGATTTGGGTAGCAAGGAGAGGCCATCTGAAGCTCCTGGGTGAAATCCATTCTGCAGAGGGTGCCAGTGATGCCATCTCCTTTGCAAACTCCTCCTGTGTGGGGAAAAGCATCTGGGTCTCCCTCATCCTTGGGCTCACCAAAATTCTTAAGGTCTCTCTGTAGGGGGTTTCCCCATGAGAAAGGAAGTGCCAGCCCAGAGAAACTTCCTGCACCAGAGACACTTGCAGGGCCTCTTTATCATACAGACTGGACAATGTTTAATGACGACTGAGCTCGGGATGAGCTCTTCCTGCAGTGCAGGCATTTCTAGGGTCAATGCTCTGAGAGGATCCCCTGGCAAAAGCTCTTCCCATACATGGCTGTGACACATCCCACTCCGGATTTTCCTTTGCATGGCCACCCAACACAGAAACTGCAGCTGGAGGACAGCAATATGCATAATTCTCATGCAACGAAGGAGAAAGAGGATTGAGTTTGGCCGCAGAGCTCTTCCTCTACTCAAGAGATTTGTAAAGTTCATCACCACACAAAGCCACAGGTGGTCACCATGCTGTGGCTCTGACTGTAGCTCTTCTCACCTTTGGAGCTCTGCAGGCTCTGTATCTTGTGTGGCTGTGTTGGTAGGTAATGAGGCTGGAATTGCTTTTGAAGGTTCCCCATATGTTGTGATTCTTCTACAGCCTGCATGCACTGTGGATGTGCTTGTGGGTGTTGAGATTAGACCTTCTTTTAAAGCTCTTCTTGCACTCAGGACACTGAAAAGGTCTCTCTCCTGTGTGGATGCTCTGGTGGCATTTCAGTTCAGAACTGCTTTTGAAGCTCTTCCCACACTCAGGACACTGAAACGGTTTCTCTCCTGTGTGTATGCGCTTGTGCAGCTTCAATTCAGAACTGCTTTTGAAGCTCTTCCCACACTCAGAGCACTTGTAGGGTTTTTCACCTGTGTGGATGCGGTGGTGCAACTTAAACGAAGAACTGCTTCTGAAGCTCTTCTCATACTCAGGACATCTGTAAGGTCTCTCCCCTGTGTGGGTGCGCTGGTGCCTCTTTAAATTAGAATGGCTTCCGAAGCTCTTCCCACACTCGAAGCACTTATAGGGTTTTTCACCTCTGTGGAAGCGCTGGTGCAGCTTCAATTCAGAACTGCTTTTGAAGCTCTTCCCACACTCGGGACACTGAAATGGTTTCTCTCCTGTGTGTATGCGCTTGTGCAGCTTCAATTCAAAACACCTCTTGAAGCCCTTCCCACACTCAAAGCACGTGTAGGGTTTTTCAACTGTGTGGATGCGATGGTGCAAGTTCAATTCAGAACTGCTTCTGAAGCTCTTCTGACACTCAAGACATTTGTAAGGTCTCTCCCCTGTGTGGATGCGCTGGTGCCTCTTTAAATCAGAACTGATTGTGAAGCACTTCCCACACTCAGAGCACTTGTAGGCTTTTTCACCTGTGTGGATGCGCTGGTGCCTCTTTAAACCAGAGCTGATTGTGTAGCTCTTCCCACAGTCAGAGCACTGGTAGGGTCTCTCCCCTGTGTCGAAGCGCTGGTGCAGCTGCAATTCAGAACTGCATCTGAAGCTCTTCCCACACTCAGGACACTGAAATGGCCTCTGGCCTGTGTGTCTGTGCTTGTGAAGCTTCAATGCAGAACACCTCTTGAAGCTCTTCCCACAATCAGAGGACTTGTTTGCGGTCATTGATGAGTGTATGCACTGGTGGTTAACGATGCTGGAATCTTTTTCAAAGCTATTTCCACACTCAGTGCATGCATTCTGCTTTTTCTGCTGGCACACATTCTTGTTCCTGGGTTCTTCAGGCACTCTTTGACCTAGGTTGAAGTCCAACGGGCTCCTCCCTGTCTTTCCCAGACCCTTTCCCAGTGGCTCCATGATCTGCTCACCCTGACCTTGCTCCAGGACTCCTTGGACATCCCTTCTCATTTCTTCCACACAGACACCACCCCACCGCCTTTTGGCCACACCACTTTCCTCCAGGTCCTCCAGCGTATCTGCAATCCCAGTTCCTGCTGGATGACAGGAAATCCAGAAATAGCACACAGTGCCCAAAATAACACACAGACAGAGATGGCTCTTCCAGACCCAACCTCCTCCTTCCCTCCACCACCTCACCTGGGCTGAGGTCTCCTGGCACGGCCTCAGGGCTACGCACATCTGGGATCCAGGGCTCTTCCCCTCCTTCAAGCAGGGAGATCAGCACGGGTTTGGGAGCTGGAAGTGGAGCTTCAAAGAGAAACAGGGGAGATGAGAACAATTCCCTCATTCTGGCACAATGCCTCTTCAACAGCTCCACTCTGTGTCCCCTCCCCAGGGAGAAATCTCACTTTGGGCCTGAATGACGCTGGGCCCACAGCTTCCTTTGAAACAAAGAGTCCTTTTACAACTCTGAAAACTCCGAAGGGATTTTTTCTTTAAAATGAACTTGAGAAGAGTTTGTTTATTTTCTGACAAATATCAATGACCAAGGCATCAAAATGTTTATGTCAATTGAATGCAAAATCCTACATTGTAAAGGAGTAAGCAGGGAGTCATCTGTTAGCTGGAGCTGGTGGCATGATGTAAAGCACCAGTAGAAGGGCTGGTTTTCTCCCTCCTGGCTCATGCCTGCTTGCGAGCACTGACTCTGGGGCGTTTATGAGTCTGCTGTGCATACTAATCCCTCCTGATATTCACGCTTCTCATATATATACGCTTCTCAACGTATATCTTTTGTTGCTGCTATAGTAACTACTATGTAACATCATGGCAGTTATTGTAGGTCCGGCCTGCAGAGGCTCCTTCTGTGCAGCCAAAGGTGCCCCAACGAGGAGGAAAGGCAGCAAAGCCCTCACCCAGCGAGGCCACGCACTGGTACGTCTCCAGCATCACGTCCCGGTACAGCGCTCGCTGCGCAGGGTCCAGCAGCGCCCACTCCTCCCTGCTGAAATACACGGCCACCTCCGCAAAGCTCACGGGCTCCTGCAAGCAAAGAGGCTCCTTGCTGGGAACAGCCAAGGCCCAGGGAAGCAGCTCACACAGGACACAAACTCCCGTCCCAGCCGCTTCTCTGGCCCCAGCAAACACACGCTGGCTGAGGCCACCTCCCTCTCCCCTGCATTCACATCCCCTCCGCCCCTCGGCTTCTCCTGCCTGCTTCCCCCAGCCCCACCTGAGATGGATGTGCTGAGGCCATCTGCTGCTCTCCTGCAGCTGAAATGATCACGGCTGGAAGGCAGAAGTTACATTGGAGCCTGCAGGGACAAGAGAAATGGCAGGGGAGCTGTGAGGGAACACAGCAGTCCCTGTCCCAGCCCAGCCCTCCACAGCCCATCTGCAGGGCACTGCCTGGGGGATGGCACAGCAGGCCTTGCACAGGAACACAAGCAGCAACAGCACTGGTAACGCTCTGCCTACAGCTGATTACAAATCACAAAGCTGACTCCAACTGGGTGGCACAAAGAACTGACACCCGGTTCAACAGCTGAGGGTACATGGACTGTATGCCTAAAGACAATGCATAGCAAGGAGGCAGTCATCTTACCCCTAAACAGGGAGCAGCCCAAGTGCCCCTTGAGCTCACCTGCACAGCAAGGGCTGCACGACAGGATCTCCCAACAGTCAGGGATGGCTCTCAATTTCACACCTCTACAGAGATCCCACTCAGCTTCATGTCAAGACACCTTGCTGACACAGGTCTTCTGTAAGAGACCCAGGGTTCATTTGGAGCTTTGTGAGCTTCTCTAAGGTGATGTGCTACAGTGAAGATCTCAAGGTAATCACACAATCATAGAATGGCCTGGGTTGAAAAGGTCCTCAATGACCATCTAGTTTCTACCCTCCTGCTATGCGCAGGGTCACCATCCACCACACCAGGCTGCCCTGAGCTACATCCAGCCTGGCCTCGAATGCATCCAGGGATAGGACATCCACGACCTCCCTGGGCAACATCGTGCAGTGTGTCACCACTCTCTGACTGCAAAACATCTTCTGAATATCTAACCTAAATCTCCCTTGTCTCAATTTAAAACCATTCCTCCTTGTACCATTACCATAAGTGCTCGTAAAAAACCGTTCCCCAACTAGTTTATGCTTTTCTTTCACGTCCTGGAAGGCCACGATGTGGTCTCCCCGGAGCCTTCCCTTCTCCTCGTCAAACAAGCCCAGTTCCTCCATTGCACCAAGAATGCCTCGGCGGCTAAATTTCCCTCCTCTCCCACCAGGGGGAGGAAACTGGGGGCTGCCGTGGGCGGGGGAATGAAAATTCCCCCCTTGGAGGCTTTGCATTCAGACAGTCAAAAGGAGGCATCGGGGAGTTGAAAGCTTCCATCAATCAATCCATGCGTGCAGAGGAGCAGAGCGAGGTCATCTCGTGTCTCCCGTGGCCCACAGGGAGAAACGCAGTCCCAGCTGGGCTGTGTTACACAGAACCGACTGGGCAGCTCGCAGACAGTCCCACACAGCGTGAGGGGATGGGTATAAAAAAGCACACAGATCAACGAGAGTAAGGGATACAAACAACCAAACAACAACTACTACGGAAGAAAATCTAATTAGTATTAATACCGCTTGACGATAAGAAGTCTGTCCCCTGATTTAAAAAGAACCCGATTTGTTCTTGACCTCCCAAAGCTGCAGGTCATCTACTAGTCCTCAAGAAGTGCTGCAGCCCTCCCCAGTCCCTGCTTTGAAATGGGGTTCAATATGAAGAGAAAAATGCCTGCAGCTGCTCTGCACGGGCCGCGAAGGGCTCCTACCTTGGGTGCGGAGCAGGCTGCTCCCGCCTCTGGTGCGGGCAACCGGGCTCCTGGGAGTTGCGGAGAGCAGAGGATGCCGAGTGCCCTCAGCCCGGAGCTGGCCGCAGCACGGCCTCGCTGCTCCTCCTGCCACCGCCGTGCTGCCCGGACGGCTTCCAGCCAGGCTCTGGCCGCTTCGGCACAGCCTCAGGTGCAGGCAGCAATTCCCACAGCGAGCACGCCCCGAGCCGGCTGCCGGGCCTTGGGCGGTTTCACAGCTCCTTCTCATGGCACATCTGCACCCGGGGGAGGGGGGGAGGTATGTGGGCTGCGTTTTGTTACGCTAATGAAGCATCCCTTTCTGCTGGGTCTCCTTGGTTCCTTTGGTTAAGCTCTACAATGGCCAGCTCTGCTCTTCGCTGCTGTAGATCTACAGATTTTAAGGTCACCCAGAAGGAACTGCCCTCGGGTTATCCGCGGGTTTGTGTCTGGGGAAGAGTGCTTCCTGTTCTGTTGCATTTTCTGTGGGGCAAAAGTGGGCTCCTAGTTTCATTTGGCAATGTTTAACCTCTACGCATCTTGAAAGGTGAAGGAGCGAGGGTGCTCCCCTTGAGGGTGGATCCATAGCTGGAGGTTCGGTCATGGCGATCCTTGTGGGAGGACAACCCTTGGGAGCAGGGTCCCACTTGAGGTGGTATCTGGAGAATTCCAAGAACCTCACGGTTGAAATCTTGCAGGAGTGAGGCTATAATGTGCTCGGGAATGTAAGCTTTGAAATACTTTGGAGAAATCATCACAACAGAAATGTATCAGGGGCATTTGCAGTTAGCTGCCAGGAAGGGGCCTGGTAGGATCATGTAACAAGTAAATGTCCAAACTGGTTTTTCATTGTTGTCATCTTTGTGATTGTTAAGTGTTTCTGTTATAAAATGATTGCTTGTGGAATTCCACATACAATACAAGTGCTCTTGTTGCTGGGGACATTGGTTATAGCTCTTGCCCAGGGAATTTGGTATTCCCGTGCCCTGGGGAAGTAAGCAGAGTCCATTACCCAGCAAGGGAGACTTCATAAGCGGCTGCTGTGTGGTGTGAATGCTGACTATTGGATGCAAGGTGTGAGTGGTGTGAATGTGGGAATCGAGTCTAATTGGCTATTGGTTTAAAGAAAGGACAACCAAAAATCTCTTTTTAATGCTTTTATTTTTTAAAGGCTTTTTTAAGGCTTCTTTGAGGCTAGCATCAGGAATGCGCTTGTGCTTGGAGCCAGCAGCTTGTGGGCAGGCTCCTGAGTCACCAGGGGTGGAGCTGCCATTTTAGCAGCATGGTTTAAATACCTGTCCTCACCTTCACACCTGATAGCTAGCTTCCACCCATGAGTTGCATCAGGTGAGAAATCATTGTTTGTGCTCACTGAGAAAGGGGAGGTTCAGTGAGTGAGCACAGCCCACGCTTCCCATAGGGTGCTACATCTGTGTGTGGGAGGTGGTGCAGTGGTGTGAATTGTAAGCTCTGGTCCATACTTGCTCAGGAGACTGGCTTTCCTTGGCAGTCCCTAAGGCCCAAGACTGAAACATGGTCTCCACTAGACAGTGGTCTCATTCTAAGAAGACTGTGGCAACTCAGATGGAAAGCTTGCTGAGAAATGCTGTTCAGGCCTCTGGCTGCAAGGAGTGCCTGAGCCTACTTCTGCCCGGGGGAGTGGCAGGGACTTCTTCTGTATGAGGTGTGGGTTTAGGGCGTTTAGTTCAAGGAGCGGGAGCTCGAGTGATCTTCTGCTCAATACCTTCAGGGGCAGTGAGGGACTGTGAGTGGGATTGGAAAGCACAGGCGATGAATAATTGGCTCAGAGGCTGGTGTCGAGCCAGAAATTTTTGATTCTTTGATCGTGGGGCAGTTTACTCGGCCCCTGGCTTGTCGTCTGTCCATGGAACCCACCTATCTCAAAGGGGACAACGAATACTAGCGCACGAAGTAGCAGGGCTTATTGAAAGAGCTTTCAAATAGCTATGAAGGGGGAAGGGGACAAAACAGGCCTCTCAAGAGATGAGCCTAGGGGAACGATGCTTGAGCTGGGGTGTGGCAGATGACTTGTCTGAAATGTGTCTATACCCATGCACGCAGCATGAGCAACAAGAAGGAAGAGTTGGAAGCGATTGTAAGTCAGGCTAATTATGACCTTGTTGCTATTTCCGAAACATGGTGGGACCACTCCCGTGACTGGAGTGCTGTGATAGATGGCTACAAGCTCTTCAGAAGAGATGGATGTGGAAAGAAGGGTGGTGGTGCGGCCCTTGATGTTAAAGACTGTTTCGAGGTTGAAGAGCTTGGGGTTGGGAATGATAGAGTGGAGTGTGTATGGGTAAGGATCGGGGGGAAGGCCTGTAGGGGCGGCATCTTGGTGGGGGTCTGTTATGGACCACCTAATCAGGACGAAGAGTTGGATGAGGCATTCTATGAGCAGCTCGTGGAAGTCACGGGATCACCAGCACTTGTTCTGATGGGAGACTTCAACTTCCCTGATATATGTTGGAAATATAATATAGCACAGAGGAAGCAGTCCAGGAGGTTTCTAGATTGTGTGGAAGATTGCTTCCTACGCAACTGGTAGGAGAGCCTGCCAGGGGCGGTGCCCTTCTGGACCTGGTCTCCTCCAACAGAGAAGGACTGGTGGCAGAAGCGAATGCTGGGGACTGTCTTGGGCAGAGCGACCACAGAATTGTAGAATTCTCCATTCTTGGGGATGTCAACAGAGTGACCAGCAAAACTGCCTTCTTGAACTGCCAGAGGGCGGACTTTGACCTGTTCAGGGCGCTTGTAGCACGGGTCCCTTGGGAGTCGCTTCTCATGGGTAAAGGGGCCCAGGAAGCCTGGATGCTCCTCAAGAAGGAAACCTTAAAGGTGCTGGACCAGGCTGTGCTGAGTGCCGTAAGGCAAGCCGAAGGGGAAGACGAGCGGTGTGGATGAGCCGGGAGTTACTGCTGAGACTCAGGGAGAAAAAGAGAGTCTACGTCCTCTGGAAGAAGGGACAGGCTGCTTGGGGAGATAAAGAAGTAGCTAAGGCTTGCAGGGAGGAATTTAGGAAGGCAAAAGCCCAACTTGAGCTCAGGTTCGCCACTGCAGTAAAAGACAATAAAAAATCTTTTTCTAAATATATTAATGGCAAAAGAAAAACCAAAGATAATTCTCATCCTGTACTTGATGCAGCAGGGAATGTGGCCACTGAGGACAAAGAAAGGGCTGAGGTCCTCAATGCCTTCTTTACATCTGCCTTTAACAGCCAGATCAGTCATCCTCTGGGCTTTTTATGCCCTGATCTGGAAGTCTGGGACGCAGCTCAGAATTTGCCCCCAGCAATTCCGGTGGAGACAGTCAGAGAGTTTCTCCTCCATCTGGACTGTCACAAGTCCATGGGACCGGATGGGCTGCACCCTCGGGTGCTGAGGGAGCTGGCAGGGGTGATTGCCGAGCCCCTCTCGGCCATCTATCAGTGCTCCTGGTTAACTGCTGAGGGCCCAGAGGATTGGAGGCATGCTGATGTGATTCCCATCTTCAAGAAGGGCCGTAAGGAGGATCTGGGGAGCTAAAGGCCTGTGAGCCTGACCTCGGTACCAGGGAAAGTAATGGAGCAAATCATCTTGGATGAGATTGCACAGCGTGTGTGCAGTGTCCAGGGGATCAGGCCCAGCCAGCATGGGTTCGTGAAAGGCAGGTCATGCTTGAACAACCTCATCTCCTTCTATGACTGGGTGAGTAGTCTGGTAGATGAGGGAAGGGCTGTTGATGTAGTCGACCTAGACTTCAGCAAAGCCTTTGACACGGTTTTGCTGACAGGCTTCTTTGTGGGGAAACTGGCTGCCTATGGTCTGAACAGGTTTACACTTCTTTGGGTAAGGAACTGGCTGGAGGGCCGTGCCCAGTGGGTAGTGGTGAATGAAGTCCTGCTGGCGACCCGTTTCAAGTGGTGTTCCCCAGGACTCAGTACTGGGGCCCATCTTGTTGATGGGGGGGATTGACAAGAGGACTGAGTGCACCCTCAGTAAGTTTGCAGATGACACCAAGCTGGGAGGTGGTTTGGATCTGCCTGAGGGTAGGGAGGCCCTTCAGAGGGATTTAGACAGGCTGGATCGCTGGGTTCAGGTGAATGGGATGAGGTCAAGGCCAAGTGTCGAGTCCTGCACTTTGGGCACAACAACCCCACGCAGCGCTATAGGCTTGGGGATGAGTGGCTGGATGAGTGTGAAGAAGAGAAGGAGCTGGGGGTGTTGGTTGATGCTCGGCTGAACATGAGCCAACAGTGTGCCCAGGTGGCCAAGAGGGCCAACGGCATCCTGGCCTGCATTAGAAATAGTGTGTCCAGCAGGAGCAGGGAGGTGATCATCCCCTGTACTCAGCACTGGTGAGGCTGCACCTCGAGTACTGTGTTCAGTTTTGGGCTCCTCACTACAGGAAAGATGTTGAGGTCCTGGAGCGTGTCCAGAGACGGGCAACAAAACTGGTGAGGGGTCTGGAGCACAAGTCTTATGAGGAGCAGCTGAGGGAGCTGGGATTGTTCAGTCTGGAGGAGGCTCAGGGGAAACCTCACTGCACTTTACAACTTCCTGAAGGGAGGCTGTGGAGGAGAGGGATGTGGCCTCTTCTCCCAGGCCACAAGCAGGACACAGGGAAATGGCTGCAAGTTGTATCAGAGGAGGTTTAGATTAGACATGAGGAAGAACTATTTCTCTCACAGAGAGGTCAGGCAGTGGAATGGCTGCCCAGGGAGGTGGTGGAGTTGCCGTCCCTGGCAGTGTTCAAGAGGTGTCCGGATGATGAGCTGCGTGATGTGGTTTAGGGCTTGTGGTTAGAATGGTGATGAGGAGACGGTTGGACTAGATGATCTTGTAGGTCGTTTCCAACCTTGTGATTCTAAGATGACTTTATGATTCTATGTGCTTTGTTACGGCTGTGATCACAGCAAAGTTCAGAGGAACATCCCCTGCAGAAAGATGCGTAGAGTTTAAACATTGCCACGTGAAACTTGGAGCCCACTTCTGCCCCACAGAAAATGCAATAGAACAGGAAGCAGTCTTTCCTGACACAAACCCCCGGTTACCCCGAGGGCGGTTCCTTCTGGGTGGCCTTAAAGTCTGTAGATCCACAGCAGCAAACAGGAGAGCTGGCCCTCGTACAGCAGAGAGCTTAACCATGCCCATGCCTTGCAGGGAAGATCGAATTGAGAAAGCAGGGTAGGAAGTTGTTCGCAATAGCACTCACTTGCTCAGTGAGTAGAAACGTGACATCAGTGCCATGGGCAGCACTCAGTGACCCAGCTGCAGGGAGATGCTGCCCTCGAGAGCAGGCAGCCGGAGATTGCCTCTTGCTGGGAGCTGCTCACGGGTGAGAGGAGTTAAAGGAACGGCAGGGCAGCAACGTGGGGACGTGTGACCACAAGGATGTGCGAATGCCCCCAGCAAAGGAAGCAAAGAGAGCCAGCAGCAAGCGACGCTTCATTAGCGTAACAAAACAGCCCCCACCGCTCCATCCCTGCCCCCATCCCTCCCTTCCCCGGGTGCAGATGTGCCATGAGAAGGAGCTGTGAAACTGCCCAAGGCCCGGCAGCCGGCTCGGGGCGTGCTCGCTGTGGGAATTGCTGCCTGGACCTGAGGCTGTGCCGAAGCGGCCAGAGCCTGGCTGGAAGCCGTCCGGGCAGCACGGCGGTGGCAGGAGGAGCAGCGAGGCCGTGCTGCGGCCAGCTCCGGGCTGAGGGCACTCGGCATCCTCTGCTCTCCGCGACTCCCAGGAGCCCGGTTGCCCGCACCAGAGGCGGGAGCAGCCTGCTCCGCACCCAAGGTAGGAGCCTTTCGCGTCTCGTGCAGAGGAGCGCACGCTTCCTGCCCCCTGCCAGCAGCAGCGGGATCCGAGCGGGGAGCGTCAGCTGGCAGGGCGGAACCGGCACTGCTGTAGCCCAGGCGGGAGCCCGGTCCCGGCTCCAGCTCCTGCCCAGCACAGTGGGTTTGCTGGGCCAGACGGGCTGCAACGAGGCGAGCAGCGGTTCCCAGGCGTGTTGCTGCCCGGCTTGGGCTCCGAGGGGCGCAGGAAGGGGTTGGAGCTGGGACAGCGAGGAAGTGAGCAAAGGAGCTCGGCGTGCTCTGCTGCCCGGTCGGCTCTCTGTAACACAGCCTAGCTGGGACTGCGTTTTTTTCTCTGGGCCTCGGGAGACACGAGATGACCTCGCTCTGCAGCTCTGGTCGCATGGATTGATGGAAGCTCTCAACTCCCCGATGCCTCCCTTTGAGTGTCTGAATGTGAAGCCTCCAAGGGGGGAATTTCCACTCCCCTTTCCCTTCCCCGGCAGCCTGCAGTTTCCCTTCGGGGACCCAGCAGGCAACATCTGCCTCTAGCGGCCCTTGCAGCGTTACCTTTTGTGCGCTGGGCTGATGGCTCACCTGGGGTTGTGCAAACCCCTCCCAAGGCTTTTGTTCAGGCTGTCCCGGCAGCTGCAGATGCCTTTAGCTCACAGCTGCGGCCCCTGAGCACGTCCAGCATCTGTGCCAGCCCCAGCACTGGGCTGTGTAATAGAAGCTGAAAAGCTGAGAGCGTGTGTGCTGACTGGAGCACACGTTGAGAACGCGCCCGAGCAGCACATCAGTAAAGTGCAGCCCAGGCTGCCTCGTGCAAAGGGCGCACGGTGCTGAGAACGCCTCTGGAAGGGATCTCTGTACAGGTGTGACCTTGACAGCCATCCCTGACTGTGGGGAGATCTTGTCGTGCAGATCTTGCTGTGCAGGAGAGCTCAAGGGGCACTTGGGCTGCTCCCTGTTTAGGGGTAAGATGACTGCCTCCTTGCTATGCATTGTCTTTAGGCATACAGTCCATGTACCCTCAGCTGTTGAACCGGCTGTCAGTTCTTTGTGCCACCCAGTTGGAGTCAGCTTTGTGATTTGTAATCAGCTGTAGGCAGAGCGTTACCAGTGCTGTTGCTGCTTGTGTTCCTGTGCAAGGCCTGCTGTGCCATCCCCCAGGCAGTGCCCTGCAGATGGGCTGTGGAGGGCTGGGCTGGGACAGGGACTGCTGCTTTCCCTCACAGCTCCCCTGCCATTTCTCTTGTCCCTGCAGGCTCCAGTGTAACTTCTGCCTTCCAGCCGTGATCATCTCAGCTGCAGGAGAGCAGCAGATGGCCACAGCACATCCATCTCAGGTAGGGGCTGGGGGAAGCAGGCAGGAGAGGCCGAGGGGCGAGGGATGTGAATGCAGGGGAGAGGGAGGTGGCCTCAACCAGTGTGTGTGTGCTGGGGCCAGAGAAGCGGCTGGGACGGGAGTTTGTGTCCTGTTTGAGCTGCTTCCCTGGGCCTTGGCTGTTCCCAGCAAGGAGCCTCTTTGCTTGCAGGAGCCCGTGAGCTTTGCGGAGGTGGCCGTGTATTTCAGCAGGGAGGAGTGGGCGCTGCTGGACCCTGCACAGCGAGCGCTGTACCGGGACGTGATGCTGGAGACGTACCAGTGCGTGGCCTCGCTGGGTGAGGGCTTTGCTGCCTTTACTCCTCGTTAGGGCACCTTTGGCTGCACAGAATGAGCCTCTGCAGGCCGGGCATAGCATAATTGCTATGCAGTCACATATTGATAACTACAACAGCAACAAAGGAAATATGAGAACTGGGCTCCCCAGTACAAAAAAGACAGGGATCTCTTGGAAAGAGTCCATCGGAGGGCCACGAAGATGGTGAAGGGCCTGGAGCATCTCTCCTATAAGGAAAGGCTGAGTGAACTGGGTCTGTTCGGCCTTGAGAAAAGAAGACTGAGAGGGAACCTGATCCAGGTCTATAAATATCTAAGGTGTGGGGGGCAGAATGGCGAGGCCAGACTCTTTTCAGTGGTGAGTGGAGACAGGACAAGGGGAAACGGCTGGAAACTCCAGCATAGGAAGTTCCGCACAAACATGCGCAAGAACTTCTTTACAGTGACGTGACGGAGCACTGGAACAGGCTTCCCAGGGAGGTGGTGGAGTCTCCTTCTCTGGAGATGTTCAAGACCTGCCTGGATGCCTACCTGTGCGACCTGCTGTAGGGAACCTGCTTTGGCAGGGGGGTTGGACTCAATGATCTCTGAAGGTCCCTTCCAACCCCTACAATTCTGTGATTCTGTGAGAAGCATGAGTTTCAGAAGGGATTAGTATGCACTGCACCCTGATAAAAGTAACGGTGTCAGTGCTGGCAAACAGGCATCAGCCAGGATAGAGAATACCTGGCCTTCTGTTGCTGCATTAAATGTTGCCACCAGCTCCAGCTAACAGGTGACTCCCTGCTTACTCCTTTACAATGTAGGATTTTGCATTCAGTTGCCATAAACATTTTGATGCCGTGGTCATTGATATATTGTCAGAAAATAAACAAACTGTTCTCAACTTCATTTTAAAGAAAATATCCCTTTGGAGTTTTCAGAGTTGTATAAGGAACTCTTTGCACTAAAGAAAGCTGTGGGCCCAGCATCATTCAGGCCCAAAGTGAGATTTCTCCCTGGGAAGGGGGCACAGAGTGGAGCTGTTGAACAGGCACTGTGCCAGAATGAGGGAAATGCTCTCATCTCCCCTGTTTTTCTCATTGGAGCTCCAATTCCAGCCCCCAAACCCATGGTGATCTCCCTGCTTGAAGGAGGGGAAGAGCCCTGGATCCCAGATGTGCGTAGCCCTGAGGCCGTGCCAGGAGACCTCAGCCCAGGTGAGGTGGTGGAGGGAAGGAGGAGGTTGGGTCTGGAAGAGCCATCTCTGTCTGTGCTTTTATTTTGGGCACTGTGTGCTATTGCTGGATTTCCTGTCATCCAGCAGGAACTGGGATTACAGATGTACTGGAGGACCTGGAGGAAAGTGGTGTGGCCGAAAGGCAGTGGGGTGGTGTTTGTGTGGAAGAAATCAGAAGGGATGTCCCCTTGGAGCAAGGTCAGGGTGAGCAGCTCATGGAGCCACTGGGAAAGGGTCTGGGAAAGACAGGGAGGAGCCCGTTGGACTTCAACATCAGTCAAAAGGATCCTGAAGAAGCCAGGAGCAAGAATGTGTGCCAGAAGAAAAAGCAGAATCCATGCACTGAGTGTGGCTTTGAGGAAGATTCCAGCATCGTTAACCACCAGTGCATGCGCTCAGCAATGAGTCCATACAAGTGCTCTGATTGTGGGAAGAGCTTCAAATGGAGATCCCACCTCACCTACCACCAACGCATCCATACAGGAGAGAGACCCTTCAAGTGCTCTGAGTGTGGGAAGAGCTTCACAAGGAGATCCCACCTCACCGCCCACCAACGCATCCACACAGGAGAGAGACCCTACAAGTGCTCTGAGTGTGGGAAGAGCTTCAAAAGCAGTTCTTGCCTCAGGTCCCACCACTACATCCACACAGGAGAGAAACCCTTCAAGTGCTCTGAGTGTAGGAAGAGCTTCAAATGCAGCTATGATTTGAAGCTGCACCAGCATGTGCACACAGGAGAGAAACCCTACAAGTGCTCTGAGTGCGGGAAGAGCTTCAGAAGCAGTTCTGAAGTGAAGAAACATGAGCGCTTTCACACGGGGGAGAGACCCTTCAAGTGCTCTGAGTGTGGGAAGAGCTTCAAAAGCAGTTCTCATTTGAAGTGCCACCAACGCATCCATACAGGCGAGAGACCCTGTAAGTGTTCAGTGTGTGGGAAGTGCTTCAGAAGGAGTTGTGAAGTGAAGAACCACCAGCACATCCACACAGGAGAGAGACCCTGTGAAGGTGCTGAGTGTGAGAAAAGCTTTAAATGAAGATCTAGTCTCAACACCCACAAGAACATCTACAGTGCACACAGGCTGTAGAGGCATCTCAAGAGTCTGGGAACCTTCAAAAGTAGTTCCAGCCCTGTTACCTACCAGCAGAGCCATACAAGGAATAGAGCCTGCAGGGCCCTGAACAGGGGAAGAGCTTCAGCCAGAGCCCCAGCCTGTTCACCAGCTGTGGTGATGAACCTTACAAATCCCTTGAGTAAAGGAACAGTTCTGCAGCCAATCTGAATCCTCTTTTCCTTCTTTGCGTGAGAATTATGCATATTGCTCTCCCTCAGCTGCAGTTGCTGTGTTGAGTGGCCATACAGAGGAGACTCTGGAGTGGGATGTGACCCAAAGGAAACCTCAGCTAGGCCAATATGTCACCAGGGAGGAAGAAATCCTGTCTGCAGGGTGTGTGGGAAGAGCTTCATCTGGAGCTTGACCCTCTGCATACCCCGGAGTACTAACCCATGAGGACTCCCTATGAGTGTCCTTTCTGCAGAAAGAGGTCCTTCCACAGCTGGGAGCTCATCACACACCAGTGGATCCACGTGAGGAACCCTAGAAATGTGCAGCCTGCAACAAGAGCTTTGGCCAAGCTTTAAGCTGCTGAGGTACTACAGTGTCTGCACTTGTGTGAGGTCCAATCCGTGCCTGCACCACTGAGCTCACGTGGCAGGAAGCTTTAGAAATGCCTCGAGTGTGAGAAGGGCTTTGTGCAGAGTGCAGAGCTCCTCACAGGCCTTACAAGTTTTTCCAGTGCATCACTGGCACCCTCTGCAGAAGGGACTTAACCCAGGAGCTTCAGATGGCCTCTCCTTGCTATCCAAAGCCGTGTCCGGTTTTCTTTTCTGCTCTTCCTGCCAGCAGATTTTTGATGCCATTTCCTAAGGAGATGTGCAGGGATGTTCTGTGTGCATGTGTTGCTCTCAGTAATTTGTGAGTGCTCTGATGAATATGAGAGAAGGGTCAGGAGAGCAGTAACGTGGCTCTTGGAGGTTTTCTGAGAATCGTCTGCAGTAGAAAGGGAAGGGGGTGAATAAAGTAGCTGAGTTGTTCTGAAGTTTTCTTCACTGTGGTCTTGTTTTTTGTTCTGAAAATAAATGTCAGCATGTGCAATGAGGAGAGGGAAAGGTGCAATCAGGATTTGGTTCTGGTGCCTCCTCCAGCCCAGTGCTTGCTTCTGGGGAAGGCATTTCTTTCACACAACCCTATCTTCCTTCCTAGCCGTGCTGCACACTGGTTCTACTGCTCTTCCCAAATGCTTTAATCAGCTGGTCAGAGCAGCTGTGTGACACCAAGCCTTGTTTGCCTCCAATAAAACCACAAAAAGCTGAGCTTGTTCTTCCTAAATGCACCATCCTAATTGTCTGGAGGTGGAGGGAACTGAAGGCAGTGCAAACCCTCACGGTTCACTAGCAGCTCATCCCCACAGCACAGAGATACCAGAGTGCTCTCCAGTGCGTCCTTGCCTTGCAAGTGATCCCTTTTGAGCCTGAAGGTTTTTCCTTTGACCTTGGGAAGTTGTGTCTGAGATCTCCTGCAGCAGGGCCTTCACATTTGCTGTGCTCTGGTAAAGCTGCTGTGCTTGGAATGCAGTTGGCAGGAAGTGGAGTTGATTTTGGTGAGCTACTGAAGCTCTTTTTCCATTTTTTTTCCCCGGAAAAAAAGCATTGTAATGGCGAGTTTCCCACCATGTTTTGTCCCACATCATGTTTAGTTGCATTAAGAGTAAGAAAACTAATCTGCCTGAGTACTTTCCTGTTTTCCCTCTGCTCTGGGGAAATCCTTCTGATTCCACAATGGTTTGTTTTCCTTGTGGTGGTGGAAAAGGAGGGGGCCTTCCATTCTCAGGGTGGATGTTCACTTGGGAGGCTTTGTCTTGGTGAATTCTAGTAGTTGCATCCACCCCACAGAAAGCTGTGCCCTCTGTGTCATAGGTCACCTCTGCACTCATGGAATCAACACAGGCACGGACAGAGCTCCCAAGGGAACAACCAGCCCCCCAGGTGCCCATGTGCAAGGCTGTTAGGTGTTGCTGGTTTTTCACGTTGGTATCCAAAGTTGGAGGCCCTGTGTGCTGCAGCATCATCAGCATGAGTGAGAGGTGGTGGGAATGGTCCTGTGACGGGTGTGCTGTGTGTGATGGATGGCTCTGGGCTCTGCAGGCTGGAGATGCAGGCAGGTGAGATGGGATGGGGCTGCTGTAAGTACCGGTGTGCTGGATGGACTCTGAGCAAGCAGGACACACTGCTGCTGGGGAGCATGCTGTCTGGGTTGATTACCAGGGCTTTAAACTAGATCCAAAGGGGGAAGGGTGGGGAATTCATGTGACAGAGAAGGACTGAGGGATGTTGTCACTGTTGGAGATTGCAGGGATAAACCTCTGAGCTCTCATACAGGATCATAGAGGGACTCCTCAGAGAAGGTCATATTGCCAATACCCCATCCAAAATCTTCTTGCACACTCTAGGGGTAACTGCACCTGCTGCTTCCCTACAGTGCCTGCAGACCAGTGTGCATAGCGTGGGAAATGAGCAGGATGAGCTGGAGATCTGTGTACACACCTTAGAAGTGATTCTTTCTGCACAAGCTAACTCTTCAGCCCTTGCCTCCAGTGGTTGTGCTGTTTTGCCCAAGACACTCAGCTGGACTCTGTGATCAGTCCGTGCTGCTGTGTCACAACTAGTGAGACTGCAGAACCATCAATGTAAGGCAATGCCAGGTGAGTGCGAGTCTGCAGCCTACAGGGAAAAAGAGGTGAGTGAAGGACTGCATGCAACAGGCTCTGGTGGAGATGGCCAACAGCACTGGCAAGGCTGAAGGGACACGAAAGAAAACCAAGGTCTTTGTCCTCTAGGATGTGGCAGTCGTGTCTGCTGCTGAGGCTCAGGAGGGCACACGTTGTCCTCATGCCATGGGGCCTCCTTGCCTCCTTACAGTCCTGTAGGGAGGCCAGTTGGTGTCCTGTCATTCTCCCTCACAGAACACTCCACATCCCACTGACCGTGCAAAAACCTTGGGCCTTCCTCTACCTCAAAGCACCTGCACAGGGCCTTTGCCTGCCTGGAATCATGGCCTCCAGTTATCTGCTCTAACATGGCCGTGGGGAGGCTTTGTTGGTAATGTCTCCACAGGGACCAGTTAACACTCCAACACTCTCCAACATTTCTGGACAGCATTTTGACTGCACCTTCATCATTTGGTTGCTGCAGTCTTCTCTGAGTGCCTGAAGTTCATGGACACTACACTACATCGCTGTGGGGCTCATTACAGTGCAGAAAAATCTAACAAGGCATTTCTCTCAAGTCTTCAAGAATTGAACTGTTCATGAGGGAGGTCTCAGTGTTGCAGACAAAGTTTTCCAGGAGCACTGTCCAAAAAAGGAGTTGTCATATTTAAGGATATTTTTTATTACAGCAGACACAGAGATGTCAGTGAGTGCAGCACAACCCCTGTGACACAGATGGCAGCTCTGTCAGGGAGAGGGAGGCACAGCCAGCATGGGGATAGCATTGTGGGGATGCAAGAGGGAAATGTAGTCAGTGAGAGCTGATAAGGGGATAGTGACGGCACCAGAAAAAGATGGGAATTAATGTAGATGGAGGAGAAAGAAGCCTGTGGAAGCGGAGGGAAGAAGGAGGCCAGTTGCTTGTGGCCAAATGTGTGGTCAGTGCTGGTCTGGGTGGGTGTGTGGGAGTCATGGGAGGGAGCTGACACCAGTCCAGTACCCAGGACTACAACCTGAGGATAAGACGCCTCAACTGATTCATCTGGATCCCATCCCTATGGAAGTGTAAAGGGCTGTCCAGCAGAGCCAGGGAGCTGCAGGGAGATGTGTGGGGGGAAGGAAGGAGCCCCCAAGCAGCACAGGGGCCTTCTGCTGCTAGAGGTGCTGCATGGGGCTGGGGGCTCACAGCTGCACTGCACACTTGGGACCTAGCAGAGGGGACTTTTCATGCATGACCCAACATGGGACTTTCTGCCCTGTGTTAATTTTCCTGCCCATAGGATAGGGATGACTGGAGAAATGGGAGAGGAGCTGTCTATGTTGACACATCACTGAGACTGCTGTACTGCAGCTTTGGAGATGAGTAGGATTGCGAGCAGCATCCTCGTGTTCCATCAGCCTTTCCTCACTCAGTGTGTCCACAACTGACCAAGCATCAGCTTTGTTGATCCCATTCAGGCTTTCTGATATGTCTGTTTATACTGCAAAGATAAGCATGCACACAGATACTGCCCTGCAAACAGGCAGTTTCCTGACAGGCAAAGATGGGTGCACTGACTTCAGGGTGGTGAGTGTGAGAGCAGAAAGGAAAAGAAGGAAAAGGCATGAGACATGGAAACAGCTGGCAGGGAAGACAGTCTCCAGGCAGCTGGGTTGTGATCAGGGAATGAGAGGAAAGGAAAAACAGAAATGTTGTTTGGAGGGACGATCACAGAATCACACAGTCACAGAATGGCCAGGGTTGGAAGGGACCTCAAGGATCATGAATCTCCAACCCCCTGCCACATGCAGGGCCATCAATCTCCCCATTTAATACCAGGCCAGGCTGCCCAGGGCCCCATCCAATCTGGCCTTGAACACCTCCAGGGACGGGGAATCCACAGCCTCTCTGGGCAACTTGTTCCAGCACCCCACCACTCTCTCTGTAAAGAACTCCCCCCTGACATCCAACCTAAATCTCCCCTCCCTCAACTTAAAACCACTTTCCCTCGTCCTGCAGTTATCAGTCCTTTCAAAGAGTTGATTCCCCTCCTGTTTATGGGCTCCCATTAGGTACTGCAGGCTGCAGTGAGGTCACCCCACAGCCTTCTTTTCCCCAGGCTGAACAAGCCCAGCTCCCTCAGCCTGTCTTCTTAGGGGAGGTGCTCCAGTCCCCTGATCATCTTCATGGCTCTCCTCTGGACCCTCTCCAACAGCTCCCTGTCTTTCTTGTACTGGAGATAAGGATGTGGTGGGGGACCATGTCCAAGGCCTTGCTCAAGTCCAGGTAAATGACATCGGTCACCTTTCCCTTGTCCACCAATGCCGTGACTCCATCATAGAAGGCCCCCACGTTGGTCAAGCATGCTTTTCCCCTGGTGAAACCAGGCTGGCTGTCTTGGATCACACGCTCATTCCTCATGTGATGGAGTATGTCATCCAGGATGATCTGTTCCATGATCTTCCCAGGCACAGAGGTGAGACTCACCGGCCTGTAGCTGGTGCCAGGATCCTCCTTGCTGCCTTTCTTGTAAATGGGAGTGATGTGACCCTTCATCTGGGACCTCAACTGACAGCCACGACTTTTCAAATATGATGGAGAGCAGCTCAGCAACCACCTCAGCCATCTCCTTCAGAGCCCTGGGATGCACACCATCTGGCCCCAGAGACTTGTACACACTCAGTCTCATGAGGTAGTCTCGGACTTGCTCTGCCCTTACAGTGGGAGCGGATTTACTGCCTCAGTCCCCACCGAGGTTTAGGGATGCAGGGCTCAGGGACGTGAGAAGTACTGCAATGCTGGCTGCCAGTGAAGACTGAGGCAAAGAACTCGTACCTCAGGCTTCTCTTTTCCGTTGAAGCCAGTTCTCCTTTTACATTTACCAAAGGAGGCTCACTTGCTTTGGCCTGTCTCTTCTGCCCAGTGTACCTGTAGAAAGTCTTCCTATTGTTTTTCATGTCCCTCGCCATGTTCAGTTCTGCCAGCGCTTTGGCTTTCCTGATCCCACGTCTGCAACCTGAGCCATAATCCGAACCGTAGAACCATAGAATGGCCCAGGTGGAAGGGACTTCAAGAATCATAGAACCATAGAATGGCTTGGGTTGGAAGGGACCTCAAGGATTGTGAAGCTGCTTGATGTGGCAATCAGGGCCACCAACCTCCCCATTTAATACCAGACCATGCTACCCAGGGCCCCATCCAATCTGGCCTTGAACACATCCACAACCTCTCTGGGCAACTGTTCCAGCACCTCACCACTCTCTCTGTAAAGAACTTCCCCCGACATCCAACCTAAATCTTCCCTCCCTCAACTTAAAACCATTTCCCCTTGTCCTGCTGTCATAAACCCTTTCCAAGAGTTGATTCCCCTCCTGTTCGTAGGCTCCCTTTAGGTCCTGGAAGGATGCAATGAGGTCACCCCTCAGCCTTCTTTTCTCCAGGCTGAACAAGTCAACGTAAACACGTCTCAGCTTTTCCTTCATCCACAATCCCAGTCACCTCATAGAATCATAGAATCACTCAGGTTGGAAAAGACTCTCAAGATCATTGAGTCCAACTGCAACCCAACCATCCTACCTTAACACTAACAACCTTCCGCTAAATCGTGTCCCCAAGCACCACATCCCAAATCTTACTGGATTCCACTGATGGATTTTCACCACAAATGACAGCACGTTTTTCCAAACCAAATTGGATAAAAAGAAAATTCCAGACTTCCTTCTCAGAACTTCAAGTCCTTGGGAAGGGTGAATGGAGGCCAATCAGAAGTGGGGAAGAAAGGAGCTGCTAAAGTCACTTGGGATCGTTTGTCCCCAGTATAATTGAAAATAAGCATACTGCACACTGCCATGTTTGCATCCATGGCTTTTAAATGGAAAAACTGACAAGGGTTCCTTTAAAGATGTGATTTTCAAACTAAGCACCGACCAAGCAGAAATCACTTATGTGGAAAGAGTCCTCCGCTGACATACCTCAGCAGAAGTGAGCATCTGCTTCTTGGATGTTCCCACCAGAAAAAAAGCAAACGTAGAACAGAATCCATTCACAGACCTCCTGCTGCAAGCAGCTGTGGTTGTCTGAAGCACAACTGAGAGCAGCAGATGATCTCAGCTTCATTTTAAACCCCTTAAAGACAGGACTGAAAATCCTGGAGTTGTGCAAAGATGTAATTGTGAGTGAGTCATCAAAGAGCTGAACAGACTCCTTGATAGACCTCATCACTGTGAAGCCTTGGGAGCCTGAAACGCGAGTCTGAGCGCCGGCAAATGCCAGCTTGCAGATGGAAATGATGGCAATACTCAGATCTGAGAACAGCATCAGATCTGTGCATGGATTTCTGCTGCAAAGGGAACCGACTTTGCAACACTCCCACTGTCCTTCAGCACTGAGAAAACTGAGTGTGAACAACTTAGGGAAGGATGGATGCTCTGTTCAAGATCTCAGCACAAATCCCTGTTGTTTTTCCCCACATCCACCAACTCTGTAAGTGCTGTAGTCTGAAACCGTTTGGTTCTAAAATTCATTGTGGAAAAACTGGGGGAAAAAACCCAGACTCAGAGAAGTTGTAGCGTTCAGAATGAATGAAAGGATAATGATGCAGAACTATAATTCTGGAGCAATCGTGGGGCTCAGGATCACAACAACCCATTTGCACTCACAGTGCTGCGGAGCATGTCGGCATCTCTGAATTTTTGAGCTGTTTTCTCTCTTGAAAACTTGGAGGTTAATACATACAGAGGTTGTTTGTTTGTCCCTTCCCAGGCACGTTTGCTTTCTGCTCACTCTTAGACACCACATCCAAATGGAGTTTTTAATATTTGAGCATTGCAGCGTTGGCTGGGATAAAAACAAGAAGGCTTTACGTTGTCTGAACTGAGAGGTGACTGACCAGATTACTGAGACATGACTTGATTGACACATGTGTTATAATACGTCATTTCTTTCTGGCTTGACCTTTCAGTTCAGATCTTAATAAATCAGAGGCCAAAATGTGTGACCTTCCCCAGGTCCATACAGCCTCAGTAGAGCATTAAATATAGCACAGCTGGTGGGCTGTGACTGAGTCTGGGCAAGACTGACATCCCCTTCCCCTTCCGCTTCCCTTTCCCCTTCCTTTTTCCCCTTCCCCTTCTCCTTCTCCTTTAACCTGCGGAATTCTAACTTCAGTACCATTAATAAGTGTATGGGAACTGCTGAGTCACAGCCTGAACCTCTGATTGATCACCTGAGGTGAGCCATGAGTCAGCCAGAGGAGCACAGGTGAAGGTGTATGGGAACTGCTGAGTCACGGCCTGAACCTCTGATTGATCACCTGAGGTGAGCCATGAGTCAGCCAGAGGAGCACAGGTGAAGGTGTATGGGAACTGCTGAGTCACAGCCTGAACCTCTGATTGATCACCTGAGGTGAGCCATGAGTCAGCCAGAGGAGCACAGGTGAAGGTGTATGGGAACTGCTGAGTCACGGCCTGAACCTCTGATTGATCACCTGAGGTGAGCCATGAGTCAGCCAGAGGAGCACAGGTGAAGGTGTATGGGAACTGCTGAGTCACGGCCTGAACCTCTGATTGATCACCTGAGGTGAGCCATGAGTCAGCCAGAGGAGCACAGGTGAAGGTGTATGGGAACTGCTGAGTCACGGCCTGAACCTCTGATTGATCACCTGAGGTGAGCCATGAGTCAGCCAGAGGAGCACAGGTGAAGGCAATTCACCTGTGCTGCCGGAAGGGGTGGAGCCAGGCTCCACCCCTCCTGGACCTATTTAAGAGCTGGCTACCAGAGGGGAAGGATCTCTTCTGGAGATCCTCCTCTTTGGTATCTTCTAGTGAGCTCAACCCAAGGGTAAGCTCTTCTACTTATTCTCTTTTGTGATCCTTGTTTGCTTTGCCTTACTCTTTTGATTATATTGCAATTATAACATCTTGATATCTATTGATTATACACAATTGTATTGTGATTATAACATCTTGGTTATACACTTGGCGAGCCAAGCAGGCTGAATATACTGAAATTAACATCATGTCTTTCCTGTGGAATTTCTATAAATGGGTCAAGGGGGAGAACAATACTCCTCTAGAGAAAATGATTCCAGGGCAGATCCCAGGATTTGAGGGATCGCCCTACTATGAGTTAGCTACCATCATTGAAAAATGGGGTCCCTTACGCGTTATGGGCAATATCTCCCCATATCGCATGGCGGACTATTTTCAAGGACTTGGCAAGGATATCCTCATTACCAAAGAAAGACAATTGGCTGCCTCCATGGTGGCATGGCCACTATTAACCGCTTTAAATCATGCGGACTTAAGAAACAATACTTCAGAAACCGAAAATCAGCTTTTGAAAGATTGCATTGAAAAGCTGGAGCACGAACTTGGCGTTTTAACAGGGAAGAAGCCAATTCTACATCTTCCTGTAAGCCAAATTCGTAATATTTCAATAAATGATGACCAGGCTCCTGAATCAACAGACTTCGTTGATCAGGACAACAAGAAATCCAAATCAGACCTTGAATGTCCAATTCAAACTGATCCATTGGAAGTCCGTCCTGTGGTAACCCAAAAAACAAAACAAGTACAGGACAGACCGGCAGGGGTGCCGCCTGATCAATGGCCCCCTGCCCAGACTCATTTACATGTGACAGCTCGGCCATAGACGGCAACAGAATTAATGGACTTAGTACAACGATTTCGGCAGAAGCCTAGAGAAAGTGTGCCGGCTTGGTTATTGAGATTACGGGATTCTGGGGCAGAAAGTGTCTTGGTGAATGGCCCAGAAATATCTAAGTTGGCCACCATGACTGTCCATCCTGCTCTCAGGCAAAGGTTATACGTAGGCAATCAATATCGTGATGAAAACCATTCCATACTAGAATGGTTAATGGCGGCCTGCCGTATGGTATGGCCGAATAAATCAGACATACCGTTATATACAGGTATGTGGTCCTCCATGGAGGACCTTCAAAACTATATCTAACTAAAGGTGCAAGGTCCAGGCCTGTCTGTCTGAGCTTAGATTGCAGAAGCAGAGAAGCAAAGACAGCTTAGAGGCTCACCACAGTACAGAGCAGTAGAGTTTTACTTTCAAGCTGTAGTGTTGTGGATCTTATGTGGGATGAGATACAGGTGTGAATGTTACTGGCAAGTGTTTTTCTTTGTTCCTTTGTTACCTGCTGCCATGCAAGGCTGCTCTTCTTTTCTCTGCCTCTGCTTTTGTTGTCCATACCTATCTGCATCACCAAATCTCTAACAGGTTTTGTTTCTAAAATTGTATGGCTAGAAGAAGGGCTGATCTCAGCCTTCGTATTGGCATCAGATGGACATTGGCAGTGTATGGGAGTTTGCATAAATTATTAGCATCTTACCAAAACCAAGGAACAGGGAAAAAAAAAAAGGAGCCCAAAGAAGTGCTTATAGCTGAGCCAGGAGGAAACGTTACCTTCAGTTTGTGAGTCTGTCCTTTGTCCCCATTCTGCTCAGCACTGACTGGATGGGGTTAGCATTGACCGCTGGTGAAAGCGCTCTGCTACCTGTCTCACGGTGCTAACGGTTGCTGCGTTATGAGTGAACTGCTCCTGCTGGCGTGTTTTCTCACACCTCGGTTGTTATCTGAGCAGTGGTAGCCCTCGCAAGCTGTGCAGTCAGTGGCTGCTTGCTGCAGGTGCTGCGTAGGAAGGATGCCAGGGGGCTTGCAGATGGTGTCTGCACTATTCTGGCTAACTGCCGAAGAAACCATTTTTTTCCTTCGTAAGATCCTTGCAAACACTGTATGGAAGTTTGTGTCCAAATGTCTTTTTGCAGTAGGTGCAATGAGGTTATCTGTTTTTCAGGAAGATGAGGAGACAGTGAGGAGAAGTGCTGGCTCAGGCTTCACCTCATTGCTGTGTTACCCACTCACAGGTATCATGTCTTTGTAACGGTGTAACACAGTGAGTCCTGTACCAGCACTGCTGTCATAGGCCAACAAGGGCCTGTGATGCCAGGGTGAAGGCTGATACTGCGGATGACTTCCAGTCACTGGAATAGGTGGAGTTCTTGGGCATGGGGCTGTGCTCCTTTCTTTTTCTTTTTTGTTTCCTTCTTGTTGCAGGGAGACAGCTGTCCCTTCTGCCCCTGTGAAGTCACTCTGTGGGATGAAAGGTTCTGCAGCTGTGGAAGGAGGATCGCTGCGTCAGGAGAGGCTGCACGTTCAGACACGTGGAAATTGGTGTGTTTGCCTACAGGTGTGTTCTCAATCCACAAATCCAGTGAACTGCTGTAGGAGGCTAAGTGTGCTTTTAAGGCTAGATTCATTTGCTTTGAAAAGATATGGTTTTGATGACGGGGAAGACAACGGAATGGTGCCAGAGATGTGTGTTGATCAGACAGGAAATAGTGGGTGTTGGCCTCCTGTGAGCTGGGCTTGATCCACCAGGACTCTTCTGTCCTGGCTTTCTGCAGAGAACGTTGTTCTGGCTGCTTGTAGTTTTGAAGTGTGGGGAAGGAAAGCGTGGTTATGAATGGAGAACCTCAAGATAATATTGGATAGGTATAACTAAGGCAGTTAAAGACAACGTTTCCCTCTGAAGAATCCAAGTGCTTTGCCCTGTGTATTAGTTCAGCTCCCCCAGACTGATGTTTGTGTGCCTGTCTTCTGCAACTGAATGATGAGCAAGCAAAATACATGAATTAGCTACAGCAAGTGCAGACTTTGTGAATATGCCCTCAAATTCTTTCCTTTACTGGTAAAGGATCCTCTGAAGTAATGTTTCAGCACTATGATAGTCCTGTCTCTGGCATGACCTGGAGACGTGTGTCCCTGTATCAACCTTAGGTGCCTATTTCCAATAAGATCATGGTTGTCTCAACTAAGCATCTCCCAAGAGCTGCTCATGGATTACTACTTTCTCACAGTATGAAGATGATGTAATTGGCCTTCCACTGAAGAACAGAAATGCAGGGCAAGAAAACAGAGTCTGAAAAATGAGCCAAGTGAGAGGTAGAGATAGACAGCAGGATTGGATGCAGGGCTTTTCAGTTCAGGTTTTCTGTTTGTTCTCTTTGCATGGTGATTAAGGTCGTAAGCACTGGGATTTACAGTTAAAGATAGTTGTATTGTTGCATTTCCGCTATTTTACCACTACGGGAAGCAAGTGCTTTGGCTTCCTCCAGAGAGATGCTTTGCTCTGACTGGCAGCCGCAGGCTCCTTCTGGGCTGGGGACCCTGCAGTTGTATCTGTGCTGGAGGAAGCAGCATGCCCAGTAGCTCCCCTTTCCTGCTCCCAGGCACGGATGCTAAGATTCTGGCCTGCTCCAGACTCAGTGGGCACCTCTGCTTTGCCCTGACAGTATACTCTTTTCCTTTGCTTTTTCATGTTGCTGGTGCTGCTGTTGCCGCTGCTGCTAGAAGGGTTGTTGTTGGTTTACTCTGTATGTTGTCCTGGCTGTTTTTCTGTTGTTCCTGCCTTGCTTTACTGCTCCTTCTGCATTGCAAGGCATTGTTTTTTTCCAGCTTTGTTGCTCTTTTTTCCCCTTCCGTTTGTGTTCTTTGAACTCCTTTTTGCTTTGCTAAGCGTATTGCCTTCTGTTTGTGAGGATTTCAAGTGATTGAACTTTGCTTTCCTTGGCTTTTCAGTCCTTCGTCTTTCTTTGATTTGTCCTGGTTTTGCTTGGCTTGGGTTTGCTCTTTGGTTTTTCGTTAGTATCCTGGCCCTGCACTGCTTTTAAATTTTCATTCTTTCCTTCCATGGCTAAGCATTGGTGAGCGTCTTTATCAGTTTCCTTTGTTTGGATTCTTTGCTTTGCCACGAGAGTGTATTCAGCTCATTGGCTTTACTCTTGTGTTTCTTGACCTCATTTTGCTTTGTTTTCCTTCTTTGTTCTGTTTTGTCTTTTGCTTTTTCTGTAGTGAGCCTTTTTGCTTTGCTTTCCATTGTCTTTCCTACTTGTTGGTTCTTTGTCTTTCCTGCTCCTTACTTTGTATGATCTTTTTCCTTGCTGAAAGCATCCTTTACTTTTTAGAGTATGTTTCTTTTATCTGGTTTGTTTTTTATTTTTTTATTCATATTCTTAATTCATTTCTTTCTGTTAATCTGTTAATTTCTGTTAATTAAGTCTATTTGCAAGTTCTTAGGACTTAACGCTATCCCTTCTGTTAAGCTCTTAACCCTGAATTTAATGAAGTATCACTTAACATTACTCTTAAGTCATAATGCTAACCTCTGCACTCATGCTTAGTGGGTGATCTTTAAGCTCTTCAGGAAAATGTATCCCTTTACCCTAAGCCAGCAAGTTAGCTGTCTGCTCTTATGCCTCTCACTAACTGTGGTGTGTAACTCATTTTGCTAATCCAAATGCATAAGCCTGGAATCTTAACTCTAAAGCGTACAGGTAACGTGTAACCCTCACCAAATGGGTTGCCCATATCCGTGTACTGTTAATGCAACATGGGAAGCCTTAACCGTAATAACAAAAGGGCAAGCCTTAATACTAACACAAAAGGGTAGCCTTTAACCGTAACCCTGCGTGGGAATCCTTGACTCTAATCCAAAATGGGAACCATTAACTCTTATTACAAAAGGGAAGCCTTTCATCCTAATGTAATGTGGTAACTCTTTACCCTAAATACTAGCCCAAAACAGTAACCTTTAACTGAAAGGGTTTAAGGCTTTGCTGCTGTTCAGTGAGACCTGGACAGGCTGGGGAGCTGGGCAGTAAGGATCCAGATGAGGTTTAACAAAAGCAAGTGTAGAGTCTTGCACCTGGGGAGGAATAATTGCACGCACCAGTACAGGTTGGGGGATGAGCTGCTGGAGAGGAGCTGTGCGGAGAGGGACCCGGGTGTCCTGGTGGACGACAGGTCGGCCATGAGCCAGCAGTGTGCCGTTGTGGCCAAGAGGGCCAATGGCATCCTGGGGTGCATTAAAAAGAGCGTGGCCAGCAGGTCGAGGGAGGTGATCCTCCCCCTCTGGTCTGCCCTGGTGAGGCCTCATCTGGAGTAGTGCCTCGTAAGGGGACAGGTATCTCTGCGCTGGACGGACAGACGGAGGAGCATCTCTGTGCCTCGTGAGGGGATGAGCATCTCTGTGCCTCATGAGGGGATGAGCATCTCTGTGCTGGACGGACAGAGGAGCGTCTCTGTGCCTCGTGAGGGGATGAGCATCTCTGTGCCGGACGGACAGAGGAGCTTCTTTGTGCCGGACGGACGGAGGAGCCGCTCTCTGCTGGACAGATGGAGGAGCTTTCCTGTGCCACGTGAGCAGACGAGCATCTCTGCAATGGACGAAGGGATGAGTCCCCACGTGGCTGTTGCCAACGCAGAGCATCCTGCTGCAGGGAGGCCAGCCCAGATCACGTTCTGGGAGGATGGCCCCACCACACGGCGTGACTACAGAATGCTGGAAGTCTCCGCCAAAGGTACGCGGGCCCGCGGCCGGCACAGCGCCAGCGCGGGGACAGCCTCAGGGCCGCCTCCGTGTGGGGCCGTAGACAGCGACGACGTTCTGCGTCTGCCACCTCCTTCCCGCTGTGAGAAAGGAGGAGCCCTGGGAGGCGGCAGCAGCAGAGCATGACCTTCTTTTCCTTTGCCCTGCAGAGTGACTCCCTGTCTGGGACGTGGTGGCTGCCTACATCCAAGAGCGGCTTGTGCTGCGCAAGGTGGGTCGGCGCCTTCTTCCCGCTCGGCTGCCTGGAGGGGTGGGGAGCCCCTCGCCTTGGGCCGCAGAACGCAGCAACTCTTCCCCTGTGCCAAGGCGGGTAACTCGGCTCCAAAATGCCTCTAAGGTAGCAGTGTGGCTCCCGCAGCGTGGTGCGATGCATGGTGCGACGTGTCGGGGCTGATCCCAGCCCCTGTGAACCTCTGGCTTCCACGAAGCTGCTGCTGCCCTGGCTGCTGCACTGCGCTTTGGCAGGGAGAGGGAGAGGAGCGGGCAGCCCTTCCCAAAGCTCTCCCGCTGCCCCGGCCTGATCTTCTGAACAGGGGGAGGGGGCACGGTGGCACCTAAGGCACAGACCCCGACAGGGCGACCACCAGCTCTTTGTCCGGCCTTAACCATGCGGCCCTCCCTTCTCTTCCACGTGCGAGATGTCTGAATTCCCACCTTTGGGACCTTCAGCATGGCCTCCCAGTGGGTTGAGGCTGAGGATGGAGCCGTGACTGTGCAGTGGCCTGTGTTCAGCTTGGCCAGGAACCTTGTGGGCAGCCGGAACCTGGTGGAGATTGAGGAGCACCTAAGAGGTACGAGGGGGCTTTCACCCTTTCCTGCTGCGCAGACAGGACAAGCGGGGCTCTCACCTCTGTGCCCAAAAGCAATCCAGCCCCTCCTCGGAGCCTGTCCCAGTGTAGGGCTGTCCTGGCCAGTAACTGCAACGAGTCACACTAGGGAAGCAGCGGTGGAAATGGGCCCTGAGACTCTCTTCTGATTTTCCAGGCCATAAGGAGGTGGAGCCGCTCAAACACGCAGAGGTGGCGGCGGCTGCATCGGTGAGGTGGCAGACTGGGAAGGCCTGCATATTGGACACCACGTCCCTCGTCTGCCACTGCCTGAGGAAGGGGGAGGACGTTGCCTTTGTCCTGAAGGACGTAGGTGTGCTCCTCATCCAGGGAACCGGCGTCCAGATGAAGTTCTACTACGACTTCCTGGAGAGCATCAATGGCAAAGAGAACCTGGCGAAAGTTGTTCTCAAGGTGAGCTTTCAGTTTCCCCATGGCCCTCGTGCTGCCCGCACGCGGCTCTCCAGGACCTGGCCGGCTGCCCGGCCGTGCGAGTGCTGTGCTGCTGCCGGCTCTCGTGGCCTCGGCTGCTCCAGAGCTCCGCAGAGGCTCAGCTGTGATGAGGACGTCCCCCATCCTCACTGTTGCTCCCCCGCAGGTGCCCTGGCTGCTGGACCTGGTGGTGTCCAGGGTGGTGGCTGCAGCCTCCCTGATGTCTTCTGGCCAAGCCATCGTCTTTCCCAGTGAGTGCGTTTGCGGCTGCAGCCCTGCTTGGTGCAGCTGCTCAGCTCTGCTGCAGGAGCGTTGGCTCCTTGGCACCGTGGGCATCCCGCCATGGGGGGCAGGTCAGTGTGAGCCGGTGATCGAGCCGGCAGCAAGGGCCGCTGGAGCCCCGGCTCACACCGCCTCTTGTTTTGCATAGCTTCAAATGGGAGTTTGCACCCAGACCACCGCCCGGGAAACCCTGCAGGGCCTCAGGAGCGCCGCTGCCCGCTCTCGGCCGGGACAAGAAAGGTAAAGCAGCTGCTGTCCCCCTCTGTTCCAAACAGGTGATGGGAAATCCCCCATCCGCCATCACCCAAAGAAGGCTCTGACTCGGTGAACCATTCCTAAGTGCCAGCCTGGCGCCGCCTCCCCTCCTGCCCACACGTCGTCCTCATCAAATCCCAGGCGCTGGGTGCCGTGTCCCCACAGTGCCCCCATCGCCAGCGACGGCAGGGGGGCGTCCAGGCCCAGCGCTCCCCCAGGAAATGAGCTGCCACAGGAGACTGTCGCCTGGCAGGCAGCACCCAGCTCCTCTTTCCAAAGCTGAGCCAGCAATGCAGCCCCTGAGAGGAGGAGGAGCTGGGCACGAGGCATAGGGGGCCCGTGGTCTCTGCGTTTTCATACCTTTCATTTTTTTGCATATTTCTCCATATTTCTATTTCACTATTTTTTTCATATATCATCACATTTTTTCATTTTTCCACCTTGTTTCACATTTCTTTTTTCCACATTCTTTCACTTTTCTTTATTCCATATTCTCCATCTTTTTCATATTTTTTCATATTTCCTTTTTTCGTATTTTTTCATATTCCTTTTTTCTCATATTTCTTTTTTTTTTTCACATTTCTTTTTTGTTTTTAAACACGGGTATTCCTTAAACCCCTGTACCCCTTCACTACCCTCCCCATGCTTTCTGTTCTCCCTTACCCTCACCTCCCCCCTTGCCGTAGCCTACGATTTCCTTGCCTGCTCTTCTGACCTCAGCTGCTTGTTTCTAACATTACCCAGCTTGCCTGCTTGCCCCTCACTTCCCCTACCTCAGCTGCTGTTTCCTCACTTCCCTGCCTTACCAGCTTTCCCCTCACTTTCCCAGCTGAGCTGCTGGCCCCTCACCTGCTGTTTCTTGATGCTCTTGCCTTTTCCTGCTACTTGCTCCAAATCTCAACACTTGCGTGCTCTGCTTTTTCTCTTTTTTCCTAGTTACACTCCCATTTATGAATTTATTTCTTTTTCAGTCCTTGCTTTTTTTTTTATTCTCATTATTCTGTTGTGTTTTTTCTTGATCCCTGGAGATACTCTGTATCCACCTACTCTCCCCTTTCGTCCCCATCATCCTGCCTATATCTGTGCCTCGCTCTTGGTCTTCTCTCTGCATATTCCCGTTCAGCACACAGGGTAGCCCCATATTACCCTCTATTTTCCCGTGCCCACACAAGCCCCTATTGCTCCCCTACAGCCTTTTATAACCTTATGTGCCTCTATGTCCTGCCTGTACCCCCCCGCAGACCCCTACTGTGCCCGTTTCTCCATATCACACCCATAGCCCCCTCCCACTGCTCCCTGCCTGTATTCCCCCTACAGACGCTCATAGAGCCGTATTTCCTTACATCCTCCCCCAGCCCCCACATCCCTCCCCATAGCTCTCCCCAGCCCCTTTCCCCCCCCCCCCCCAACACTCCCTATAGCACCGTGTCCCCGTTAGCCCCTCACAGCCTTCTGCTCCCCTAAATCCCCCTGCACCCACCCTATAGCCCCATATACCCCGATACCACTGCCCACTGCAGCCCCGTGTGCCTCCCTGGATGCCCCCGGCCTTCCCAACCCCTCACTCTACAAGGCTTCCTTCCCTGTCCCGGTACTGCGCTCCGTCCCTCCCGGCTCCGGCCCCGCTGTGCTCAGCACCACTCCCTTCGTGCCGCGGTTCCGTCTCGGTGCTGCCCGGAGCTCCAGCGCTCAGCGGCGATGCATGCCGGCCCAGGCTGCGGGAGCGCCCCCATCTGAGGGGAGAGCAGCTCTGAGGCGGTTGAAAAACGGCCGTCCCTGCGCGCCGCGCCTCAACCAAAGGGAGATGGCGGCGCTGCCGCTGACCAATGAGAGCCCGGGGGTGGGAGGGACAGGCACCTGACCAATGAGAGCCGTGGGGAGAAGGGCTTGTTTCTGGAAGGTTCTGTGCTGTGGAGTTTATTCTGTCGGTGGGAATGCTTGGAGATGGTGAGCAGTTCTTTTCCTGCCTCTGTACTACGCTGATATTGCGCGGGTGTTTCTGTCGCAACGTGTGCGGTGGCTTTCTTTCTGCTATGCTTTTTACGTTGCGGCCGGGGTCCGGGGTCCGGGGTCCGGGCCGCCGCCGGGGTCCGGGGTCCGGGCCGCTGGCGCGGCCGCCGGGGTCTGGGGTCCGGGGTCCGGGCCGCCGCCGCGGCTGCCGGGGTCCGTGCGGTGTGGCGTTGCTTTTTCTGTTCGTGTATATTAAAACGTGCTATTTCTGTGTTGGTTCTCATTCCAGTTTCTTTTCTCTGTTTTGCAGGTCAGCTCGTGCTGGAAAGTTGGTGGTGTTACTTTGTGAATGAAGGTCATTTCAGGAGTAGCTGCTGGTGGAAGGAATGAAGTCCACGTTAATGAACTGAAGCATCTTCTGGTAAGCTGTTAGAGGCTGCTGTCACCATGTCTGTAGTTTTGAAAACCAGAGGGCTGGCTCATCCAAGTGCTTGCTGATTGGTGTGTGAGAGCATCTGTCTTCTCCAACTGAATGATAAGAAAACTAAATGTGCTGAATCATTACTTATGCAGATTATGCAGAAGTTGTGGATATGCTCTCTCCAATGTTTCCTTTAGTGATAAACTGTGTTTCGGCACTGTGGTGGTCCTGTCTCTGAGCTGGAGCACTGCGTCTCTTGCAAGCCTGGTGTGCCTGTTTCCATGAACCTTCCTTTCTTTCACTTTTCAGAAGTGCTGGCTGCTTCTGGGGGAATCATGCAGGAGGCTGTCAGAAAGCCAGCTGTGATTTTCCTCACATGAAGGGATGCAATGGGAATGGACTGTCATTGCCACCAAGCAGAAGTGAGCTGCTTATGTCATGATAGATATAATCTTGGTTATTGATTATGAGCAGTTGCAGTGCGATAGGGCCCTGAAGTAACTGGGAGTTCAGGGAAGAGCCATGAGAAGTGAAATGGCAGTTTGTGTTTTGGCTGTCAAAATGGTGGAGCTTTACTGGAGTGAAAGGTGTGGGCTTTGTGTAGGCAGGCCCCGGGTTGATTTCTGTAAGCAGGCCCCCTCTCAGGTTGGTCTTTGCTGCTGTGCTGTGCCTACCTGCCTGCTCGCTGTGCTTGCTGCATCTGGTCCCAGTGGTTGTGGCCAGGCTCCCCAGGGCTGTGGGCCTGGTCCTGAGCTGCTGCAGCTGAAAGACCATCTGTATTTGGGTTGTCCTTCCTGGAGCATCAGGTTGGACTTGGTGATCCTTGTGGATCCCTGACAGCTTGGGACATTATGTGATTCTATGATCTTGGTGTTTTGCCTGGAAAATACCAGGTGATTTTTTTTATCCCCTGATGTTTTCACGGCATTTAAGCTTGTAGTTTCTCTTCTAAATGTGAGAGCGGAGTTGGATAAGGGGAGGGTAAGTTGCTTCTTTATTTGCTGTTCTGCCAGGTGGGTCTGTGTATTTAGTGCCCAAGTTGTGGTGGGCTCTGTAACTAGGAATGTTCCTAATGGTCGTAAAAAGACTCTGCTGCCAGCACAGAATTTGTCCACAGGACGGCCTGCTGGATTAAGTTCTGTGGATTGATTATCAGCTATTTGAGATGGTCTGTTCTGTTTATTTTTTCCAAGACGTCAGGTTTTGAGTTTGCTGAGATGTATGGATTAATCAATCCCTTGCATCACATTTGAGCTTGAAGCAGTTGAATCGTCCCACACAGCACTGTGAAATGAAACCTTATAATTGCTTTGGGATCGTAGCTCTGCGCTGGGCTGTGCCACCAAAACGTGTTGGTGTTTGATGCTCTTGGTGGGTTTTATTTTTTAAGCGAGTGTTGAGAATCACTGAAGTTGAGCAGAGGAGCCTCAGTGGTGTGGTTGTATCAGGTGTGCCTGATTTCATGAGGACAGGTGGCCTTTTAGTGGAGTTCAGGCTCTGAGCCCTCAAAGCAGTAATGGGACGAGTTCTGGGTGATAGCAAGGCTAATCCAGAAAGGTTTGATGAAGCTGTCCCAGAAGAGTTAGCGATCCTTAGCAGCCTGGCTGGTGTGTGGTGTAATTACTGAGACGTTCCTTGCTCTGTGCTGATGAAGCAGCTGCTGTTACGTAAGGGCATTAAGGCATTGGATCTTAGCTTGAAGCGCAGTGAAGGCAGTTGGAAGGCAGGCAGGTGAGGAGTTGGAATCATAGTGTGAGCCCAAATTCAGCAAACATTATTGCTAAACAGGGGCCTCGGATATGTTTCAAGTTTTTCTGATTGCTGTGAGACTTGAACGTCTGGTGAACGCATCATGGTGTCTTGATCTCTTTGCTCCCTCTGTCGAAGGCTTTGCTCAATCTAGACTCGTTGCAGGTGCTGAGTCTGTTATTTGGATCCACGTGAGATTGATTCAGAGATTAAACAGAAAATAAGGTAGGGTTCTGCCACACTAATTGGAGTGTGTTAGGAGCACGATCTTGCTTAGGAAGGGTATCTGCCGCAGTGCCGACTGTCGTCGCCCCACAGCCTTTGTGGGACTCAGACCTGTAGAATGAGCTCCTTGAAGAGAGGGGCTCCCGAGGTGTTAATCCATGTGAACTTCAGAGTGCCAGGTTGTGTGGTGGCATTTATAGGACAGAACCCGCAGAGAATATGCCTCTGTTGCCACTGTGCTGTGATGGCACAGCACCTGCTGTCCGTGGGGTCAGTGCAGGCACAGCGGGGTGGGAGCTGGGCTGGCCACAGCCTGGCATCGGCCGTGCAGCGTGCCCTGCCTGCTGCTGGGCTCAGTGCTGCCCTGTGCTGGTGAGGCTGCTTGGGGTGGGTGTGGGGCAGCACTTGGGGCAGCTTCCTGCCGGCAGGACCCCGAGCAGCAGCAGGTTATGGTGAGAGCAGGGGCGTGGGGGGAGAGCGCATTGCGCTTGCTGGTACTGCCTCAGAGCAGTGTTGTTACCTTTAAATGTTTCTGTCTGCTGTGGGACTTGTGTCATTGTCACATCCCACTCTAGAGTACTCTGTCACTACCTGTACAGGCGAAGAGTACGAGCTTGTGGGATTCCATTTTATCTTTGCTATCCACAGGAAACAGTGGGTGGCTTCAAAAATAGTTGGAATTGTCTCTGCTAAGATGAAGTTTTGCTGCATGTAAGACAGAACCCTGAGCTGTTGGTATTTTACAGCTGATACAACCCGACTTTCCGATCTACCGAAGCAGTAGGCTTAGGAACACAGAATAAGTCCCAGCTGCAGTAGGTGATCGTGTAGCTTGAGAAGGGCTGACCGTGGAGCTCAGGTAGTTCAGATCTTGGTACCTTTTGGTCTTCTGAAGCGTGAATAACTCAGCTGATGTACTTTTCCTTGTATTGTTGCTTGTTCATTGCTGACGGATAATTTCAGTAGTTTTTGCTGGCCGGTTGCTGGTTAGCAGACAGGCTTTTGTACTTCTCTTGGTAAGGCAGGTGGATGCAAAGACTAAAAGGCAGAGTGATTTTAGAAATCGTGAATGTTCTGCTTCTGAGTGATTTTCTCCCGTTTTTTGATTGAAACAAGAGGAACTTAGGATTATTTTGATTTTTTGTAATGCCAGGCATTGTGTTCAACTTAAAAAATGAACGCCTTAAGCGTAGCTTTGTTTACGTTTTGGTAACTGCTGAGGCTTTGGCTGACAACAGCTTTCAGCTATGTCTGAACTAGACTGGGTTTGTCTCATGCTCTTAATATGTCAGTATTTCTCTTCCAGACCTGTGAATCAATTATTTCTCTGCTATCTCTCTTTTCTGGTGGCTGGAGAGAAGAGTTGCTATGTTACGTGCTGATTTGTACGATCAAGCTTGGTGATTTTCAGTAATGCAGGATTTTCTTGCTTTTCTTTAAGTGAAATAAGTGGTAACTTGTCATCTTGAGACATTTCTTTTCCTTTTCCTGTGCGTAATGCAGAGGGATGGGGTTGGAGGTCCTGCTGGTTCAGGTGGCATCCCGGATTTTCCTACGCAGCTTAAGACACGCAACAGGAAATTCTGAAATACGGTAAAATCTTGATTTCCAGTGTTTTGGTATGTGTGTTAAAGTCAGTGTGGTTCCAGTCCAGACAGCATTGCCTCACATACGTTTGTTGTCTCATAGTACAAAATTCTTCTAATACTTTGGCTACGTACATATCCACCCATAGTCTGCATGTTGTCGTCTTATGGTGAGGTTTGCCTGTTAAGCAGAAAGACAAAGTGAGCTTAGATTGCAGAAGCAGAGAAGCAAAGACAGCTTAGAGGCTCACCACAGTACAGAGCAGTAGAGTTTTACTTTCAAGCTGTAGTGTTGTGGATCTTATGTGGGATGAGATACAGGTGTGAATGTTACAGGCAAGTGTTTTTCTTTGTTCCTTTGTTACCTGCTGCCATGCAAGGCTGCTCTTCTTTTCTCTGCCTCTGCTTTTGTTGTCCATACCTATCTGCATCACCAAATCTCTAACAGGTTTTGTTTCTAAAATTGTATGGCTAGAAGAAGGGCTGATCTCAGCCTTCGTATTGGCATCAGATGGACATTGGCAGTGTATGGGAGTTTGCATAAATTATTAGCATCTTACCAAAACCAAGGAACAGGGAAAAAAAAAAGGAGCCCAAAGAAGTGCTTATAGCTGAGCCAGGAGGAAACGTTACCTTCAGTTTGTGAGTCTGTCCTTTGTCCCCATTCTGCTCAGCACTGACTGGATGGGGTTAGCATTGACCGCTGGTGAAAGCGCTCTGCTACCTGTCTCACGGTGCTAACGGTTGCTGCGTTATGAGTGAACTGCTCCTGCTGGCGTGTTTTCTCACACCTCGGTTGTTATCTGAGCAGTGGTAGCCCTCGCAAGCTGTGCAGTCAGTGGCTGCTTGCTGCAGGTGCTGCGTAGGAAGGATGCCAGGGGGCTTGCAGATGGTGTCTGCACTATTCTGGCTAACTGCCGAAGAAACCATTTTTTTCCTTCGTAAGATCCTTGCAAACACTGTATGGAAGTTTGTGTCCAAATGTCTTTTTGCAGTAGGTGCAATGAGGTTATCTGTTTTTCAGGAAGATAATCACAGAATCACAGAATTGTGGAGGTTGGAAGGGACCTCCTGAGATCATTGAGTCCAACCCCCCTGCCAAAGCAGGTTCCCTACACCAGGTCGCACAGGTAGGCATCCAGGCAGGTCTTGAACATCTCCAGAGAAGGAGACTCCACCACCTCCCTGGGCAGCCTGTTCCAGTGCTCCGTCACCCTCACTGTAAAGAAGTTCTTGCGCATGTTTGTGCGGAACTTCCTATGCTCCAGTTTCTGGCCATTTCCCCTTGTCCTGTCTCCACTCACCACTGAAAAGAGTCTGGCCTCGCCATTCTGCCCCCCACACCTTGGATATTTATAGACCTGGATCAGGTCCCCTCTCAGTCTCCTTTTCTCAAGGCTGAACAGACCCAGTTCACTCAGCCTTTCCTCATAGGGGAGATGCTCCAGGCCCTTCACCATCTTCGTGGCCCTCCGCTGGACTCTTTCCAAGAGATCCCTGTCTTTTTTGTACTGGGGAGCCCAGAACTGGACGCAGTACTCCAGATGAGGTCTTACCAGGGCAGAGTAGAGGGGGAGGATCACCTCCTTTGACCTGCTGGCCACGCTCTTTTTAATGCACCCCAGTAAGCCATTGGCCTTTTTGGCCACAAGGGCACACTGCTGGCTCATGGCCAACCTGTCGTCCACCAGGACACCCAAGTCCCTTTCTGCAGAGCTCCCCTCCAGCAGCTCATCCCCCAACCTGTACTGGTGCATGCAATTATTCCTCCCCAGATGCAAGACTCTACACTTGCTTTTGTTAAACCTCATCCGGTTTTTTTCTGCCCAGCTCTCCAGCCTATCCAGGTCTTGCTGAATGGCAACACAGCCTTCAGGCGCGTCAGCCAATCCTCCCAACTTCGTATCATCGGCAAACTTGCTGAGGGTGGCCATTATCCCCTCATCAAGGTCATTGATGAAGATGTTGAACAAGACCGGACCCAGCACAGACCCCTGAGGAACACCGCTAGTTACAGGCCTCCAACCGGACTCTGCACCACCAACAACGACCCTCTGTGCTCTGCCAGTCAGCCAGTTCTCAACCCACCTCACTGTCCACTCATCTATCCCACACTTCCTCAGCTTTGTTATAAGGACGTCATGGGGGACAGTATCAAATGCCTTGCTGAAATCAAGGTAGACTACATCCACTGCACTCCCCCTATCCACCCAGCCAGAGACAACATCATAGAAGGCTACCAGATTGGTCAAGCACGACTTCCCCCTTGTGAACCCGTGCTGACTACTCCTGATAACCTCCTCTTCTTCCAGTTGTCTGGAGATGACATCCAGTACAAGCTGTTGCATCACCTTTCCAGGGACAGAGGTGAGGCTGACTGGCCTATAATTGCCTGGGTCTTCCTTCTTGCCTTTTTTGAAGACCGGGGTGACGTTGGCTATCTTCCAGTCTTCAGGCACCTTCCCCGTCTTCCAAGACTTCTCAAAGATGACAGAAAGCAGTTCAGCAATCACCTCTGCCAGCTCCTTCAGCACCCGTGGATGAATCCCATCGGGTCCCATGGATTTCTGAACATTGATGTTGCCTAGGCGCTCCCGGACCACCTCTTCCCTGACAGAAGGGGGGTCTTCCATTCCCCAGATCCTCTCACTAATCTCCAGGGTCTCAGATTCCCGAGGGGGAGCTTTTTCACTGAAGACAGAAGCAAAGAAGGCATTCAGTATCTCTGCCTTCTCAGCATCCCCCGTTACCAGAACACCCCCGTCACTTAGCAGGGGAGCCACATTCTCCCTAGTCTTCCTTTTACTGTTAATGTACTTGAAAAAACCTTTTTTATTATCCTTTATCCCCTTTGCCAGATTTAATTCCAGGCGGGCTTTAGCCTTCCTTGTCGCATCCCTGCAGACCCTGACAACATTCCTGTATTCTTCCCAAGTAGTCAGACCCTTTTTCCACATTTCATGGGCCTTCTTCTTTCCTTTGAGTTTGTGCACGAGCTCCTTGCTCATCCACACAGGTCTCCTGCCACCCTTTCCCGATTTCTTCCTCACAGGGACGCACCGATCCTGAGCTTGGAAGAAGAGCTGCTTAAATGCTAACCAGCTCTCACAGGCCCCCTTGCCTTCCAACACCCTAGCCCATGAGACAGCTCCAAGTAGGCCCCGAAAGAGATCGAAGTTGGCTCTCCTGAAGTCCAGGATAGCAATCCTACTTTTTGCTTTACTTCTTCCACTCAGGATCTTGAACTCCACCATCTTGTGGTCACTACAACCCAAGCTGCCCCCGACCTTTACTTCCCTGACAAGCCCTTCTCTATTAGTGAGAATAAGGTCCAGCAGTACCCCTCTCCTCGTCGATTCCTCAACCACCTGCATCAGGAAGTTGTCTTCAACACATTGCAGGAACCGTCTGGACCGTGCATGCCTGGCCACATTGCTTTTCCAGCAAATATCTGGATGATTGAAGTCCCCCATAAGCACCAGCGCCTGGGATCGTGACGCTGCTTCCAACTGTTTGTGGAAGGCCTCATCAACCTCCTCCTCCTGATCAGGGGGCCTGTAGCACACACCCACAACGGTGTCAGCCATACCATCCCGCCCCTTGATTCTTACCCACAAGCTCTCCACTGCTACACCACTCTCCCCCAGGTGGAGTTCAATACATTCAAGCTGCTCTCTTACATAAAGAGCAACTCCACCACCCCGCCTCACCGGCCGATCTTTCCTAAAAAGCACATAGCCCTCCATGACAACATTCCAGTCATGTGAGCTGTCCCACCACGTCTCTGTGATCGCAGTGAGATCATAGCCATGTGACCGCACGCAGATCTCTAACTCTTCCTGTTTATTTCCCATACTGCGCGCATTAGTGTATAGACACTTCAGGGAGGCAGCATTCCCCTGCCACACTCCATCCCTTCAAACTCCACCCTCGTCACCCATCAAGTTCACTTTTGAGCCTTGAACTACCTGAACCTCAGCAGTCCTCATTTTGTCCCCTTCCCCCTTCTTACCTAGTTTAAAGATCTTTCAACGAGGCCTGCCAGCTCCTGGGCTAGGATCCTTTTACCCCTTGTAGACAATTGAGCTCCATCTGCAGCTGTCATGCCAGGAGCCGAGTAAATTGCCCCATGATGAAAAAAACCAAAGTTCTTCTGCCTGCACCATCCTCTAAGCCATTTATTGATGAGGAGGGCCTTTTTGATCCTCTCAGAGTCCTTCCCCACCACTGAAGGGATAGAAGAGAAGATCACTTGCATTCCCGCACCATCCAGTACCCTCCCCAGACCCCCATCTTTGTTTGGTGCATTTCCACTCAGCTTTCCACTGCTGTGCTCTGCATCTTCGTCTTGCTCATTTAATTGCTTCAGAGCCAACTGACGCCAGCTCCGCAAGGACGCCTTTCCAACCCAAAACCCATCGCTCCCCTTGACTGTTATCTTCAGCTTGTTGGTGATGGTTTTGTGGTCTTCATTGAGCTGGTTTTTCAGACGCAGGATTCGACACCTTTTTACCACACAGTCCTTGCAAAGTGCGTTCAGCCTGGGTCCCCCGCCGTATTTCCGATAGAAGAAGTCAGCCACATACTCAGATATCTTCTTCACGATGCCTATCTTGTCAGGATGCAGCTTCCTGTGCGAGCACATGCAGGCGGTGTTGTCTATGAGTTTGGGAGGGGTGTACTCATCCAGCCACTTCTGCAGCCATGCAGGGCAAGAAAATAGAGTCTGAAAAATGAGCCAAGTGAGAGGTAGAGATAGACAGCAGGATTGGATGCAGGGCTTTTCAGTTCAGGTTTTCTGTTTGTTCTCTTTGCATGGTGATTAAGGTCGTAAGCACTGGGATTTACAGTTAAAGATAGTTGTATTGTTGCATTTCCGCTATTTTACCACTACGGGAAGCAAGTGCTTTGGCTTCCTCCAGAGAGATGCTTTGCTCTGACTGGCAGCCGCAGGCTCCTTCTGGGCTGGGGACCCTGCAGTTGTATCTGTGCTGGAGGAAGCAGCATGCCCAGTAGCTCCCCTTTCCTGCTCCCAGGCACGGATGCTAAGATTCTGGCCTGCTCCAGACTCAGTGGGCACCTCTGCTTTGCCCTGATAGTATACTCTTTTCCTTTGCTTTTTCATGTTGCTGGTGCTGCTGTTGCCGCTGCTGCTAGAAGGGTTGTTGTTGGTTTACTCTGTATGTTGTCCTGGCTGTTTTTCTGTTGTTCCTGCCTTGCTTTACTGCTCCTTCTGCATTGCAAGGCATTGTTTTTTTCCAGCTTTGTTGCTCTTTTTTCCCCTTCCGTTTGTGTTCTTTGAACTCCTTTTTGCTTTGCTAAGCGTATTGCCTTCTGTTTGTGAGGATTTCAAGTGATTGAACTTTGCTTTCCTTGGCTTTTCAGTCCTTCGTCTTTCTTTGATTTGTCCTGGTTTTGCTTGGCTTGGGTTTGCTCTTTGGTTTTTCGTTAGTATCCTGGCCCTGCACTGCTTTTAAATTTTCATTCTTTCCTTCCATGGCTAAGCATTGGTGAGCGTCTTTATCAGTTTCCTTTGTTTGGATTCTTTGCTTTGCCACGAGAGTGTATTCAGCTCATTGGCTTTACTCTTGTGTTTCTTGACCTCATTTTGCTTTGTTTTCCTTCTTTGTTCTGTTTTGTCTTTTGCTTTTTCTGTAGTGAGCCTTTTTGCTTTGCTTTCCATTGTCTTTCCTACTTGTTGGTTCTTTGTCTTTCCTGCTCCTTACTTTGTATGATCTTTTTCCTTGCTGAAAGCATCCTTTACTTTTTAGAGTATGTTTCTTTTATCTGGTTTGTTTTTTATTTTTTTATTCATATTCTTAATTCATTTCTTTCTGTTAATCTGTTAATTTCTGTTAATTAAGTCTATTTGCAAGTTCTTCGGACTTAACGCTATCCCTTCTGTTAAGCTCTTAACCCTGAATTTAATGAAGTATCACTTAACATTACTCTTAAGTCATAATGCTAACCTTTGCACTCATGCTTAGTGGGTGATCTTTAAGCTCTTCAGGAAAATGTATCCCTTTACCCTAAGCCAGCAAGTTAGCTGTCTGCTCTTATGCCTCTCACTAACTGTGGTGTGTAACTCATTTTGCTAATCCAAATGCATAAGCCTGGAATCTTAACTCTAAAGCGTACAGGTAACGTGTAACCCTCACCAAATGGGTTGCCCATATCCGTGTACTGTTAATGCAACATGGGAAGCCTTAACCGTAATAACAAAAGGGCAAGCCTTAATACTAACACAAAAGGGTAGCCTTTAACCGTAACCCTGCGTGGGAATCCTTGACTCTAATCCAAAATGGGAACCATGAACTCTTATTACAAAAGGGAAGCCTTTCATCCTAATGTAATGTGGTAACTCTTTACCCTAAATACTAGCCCAAAACAGTAACCTTTAACTTAAAGGGTTTAAGGCTTTGCTGCTGTTCAGTGAGACCTGGACAGGCTGGGGAGCTGGGCAGTAAGGATCCAGATGAGGTTTAACCGAAGGAAGTGTAGAGTCTTGCACCTGGGGAGGAATAATTGCACGCACCAGTACAGGTTGGGGGATGAGCTGCTGGAGGGGAGCTGTGCGGAGAGGGACCTGGGTGTCCTGGTGGACGACAGGTCGGCCATGAGCCAGCAGTGTGCCGTTGTGGCCAAGAGGGCCAATGGCATCCTGGGGTGCATTTCCAAGAGCGTGGCCAGCAGGTCGAGGGAGGTGATCCTCCCCCTCTGGTCTGCCCTGGTGAGGCCTCATCTGGAGTAGTGCCTCGTAAGGGGACAGGCATCTCTGCGCTGGACGGACAGACGGAGGAGCATCTCTGTGCCTCGTGAGGGGATGAGCATCTCTGTGCCTCGTGAGGGGACGAGCATCTCTGTGCTGGACGGACAGAGGAGCGTCTCTGTGCCTCATGAGGGGATGAGCATCTCTGTGCTGGACGGACAGAGGAGCGTCTCTGTGCCTCGTGAGGGGATGAGCATCTCTGTGCCGGACGGACAGAGGAGCTTCTTTGTGCCGGACGGACGGAGGAGCCGCTCTCTGCTGGACAGATGGAGGAGCTTTCCTGTGCCACGTGAGCAGACGAGCATCTCTGCAATGGACGAAGGGATGAGTCCCCACGTGGCTGTTGCCAACGCAGAGCATCCTGCTGCAGGGAGGCCAGCCCAGATCACGTTCTGGGAGGATGGCCCCACCACACGGCGTGACTACAGAATGCTGGAGGTCTCCGCCAAAGGTACGCGGGCCCGCGGCCGGCACAGCGCCAGCGCGGGGACAGCCTCAGGGCCGCCTCCGTGTGGGGCCGTAGACAGCGACGACGTTCTGCGTCTGCCACCTCCTTCCCGCTGTGAGAAAGGAGGAGCCCTGGGAGGCGGCAGCAGCAGAGCATGACCTTCTTTTCCTTTGCCCTGCAGAGTGACTCGCTGTCTGGGACGTGGTGGCTGCCTACATCCAAGAGCGGCTTGTGCTGCGCAAGGTGGGTCGGCGCCTTCTTCCCGCTCGGCTGCCTGGAGGGGTGGGGAGCCCCTCGCCTTGGGCCGCAGAACAGCAACTCTTCCCCTGTGCCAAGGCGGGTAACTCGGCTCCAAAATGCCTCTAAGGCAGCAGTGTGGCTCCCGCAGCGTGGTGCGATGCATGGTGCGACGTGTCGGGGCTGATCCCAGCCCCTGTGAACCTCTGGCTTCCACGAAGCTGCTGCTGCCCTGGCTGCTGCACTGCGCTTTGGCAGGGAGAGGGAGAGGAGCGGGCAGCCCTTCCCAAAGCTCTCCCGCTGCCCCGGCCTGATCTTCTGAACAGGGGGAGGGGGCACGGTGGCACCTAAGGCACAGACCCCGACAGGGCGACCACCAGCTCTTTGTCCGGCCTTAACCATGCGGCCCTCCATTCTCTTCCATGCGCGGGATGTCTGAATTCCCACCTTTGGGACCTTCAGCATGGCCTCCCAGTGGGTTGAGGCTGAGGATGGAGCCGTGACTGTGCAGTGGCCCGCATTCCGCTTAGCCAGGAACCTTGTGGGCAGCCGGAACCTGGTGGAGATCGAGGAGCACCTAAGAGGTACGAGGGGGCTTTCACCCTTTCCTGCTGCGCAGACAGGACAAGCGGGGCTCTCACCTCTGTGCCCAAAAGCAATCCAGCCCCTCCTCAGAGCCCGTCCCAGTGTAGGGCTGTCCTGGCCAGTAACTGCAATGAGTCACATTAGGGAAGCAGCGGTGGAAATGGGCCCTGAGACTCTCTTCTGATTTTCCAGGCCATAAGGAGGTGGAGCCGCTCAAACACGCAGAGGTGGCGGCGGCTGCATCGGTGAGGTGGCAGACTGGGAAGGCCTGCATATTGGACACCACGTCCCTCGTCTGCCACTGCCTGAGGAAGGGGGAGGACGTTGCCTTTGTCCTGAAGGACGTAGGTGTGCTCCTCATCCAGGGAACCGGCGTCCAGATGAAGTTCTACTACGACTTCCTGGAGAGCATCAATGGCAAAGAGAACCTGGCGAAAGTTGTTCTCAAGGTGAGCTTTCAGTTTCCCCATGGCCCTCGTGCTGCCCGCACGCGGCTCTCCAGGACCTGGCCGGCTGCCCGGCCGTGCGAGTGCTGTGCTGCTGCCGGCTCTCGTGGCCTCGGCTGCTCCAGAGCTCCGCAGAGGCTCAGCTGTGATGAGGACGTCCCCCATCCTCACTGTTGCTCCCCCGCAGGTGCCCTGGCTGCTGGACCTGGTGGTGTCCAGGGTGGTGGCTGCAGCCTCCCTGATGTCTTCTGGCCGAGCCGTCGTCTTTCCCAGTGAGTGCGTTTGCGGCTGCAGCCCTGCTTGGTGCAGCTGCTCAGCTCTGCTGCAGGAGAGTTGGCTCCTTGGCACCGTGGGCATCCCGCCATGGGGGGCAGGTCAGTGTGAGCCGGTGATCGAGCCGGCAGCAACGGCCGCCGGAGCCCCGGCTCACACCGCCTCAACGTCAGCTTTCTGGTGGAGAAGCCGCCCGAGGAGAAGGCACCAAAGCAAAGGAGCCGTGTCCAGAAGAAGGCCAGGTGAGGCTGTAGCTCAGGGCCGGGATCTGCACCAGGTGTTTCCCTAGGGTCCTGGCTCGGGGTTGCAGGATACGGCCCTGAAGCCGTCACCCACTCACAGAGCCCTCCACTCTGTCCTTCCAGGCAGCCGCCAGTTATCCCGGAGGCATCTCTTTCCAAGCCAAAGCCACTGAAGGAGAAGAAGGCAGCAAAACTCTCTGCCGAGAGCGCAGCAATGGCCAAGACGGGTCCGGCACGGGCGGCACGAGCTGCAGGCGGCAAGGAAGCACAGCGCAGCGGGGCAAGCGTGCCTGGACCGCTGCCGCTGCTGCCTGGTGCTGCAGGCCTGCGAGGAGCGCAGGGTCACGGGTAGCTATACTGGTTGGCGATGGCCATGTCTATCTCCTGCTGCTCCAGGAACTGCACGGGGCAGATCTTCATCTGCTGGGCCACCTGCTGCTGCTCCTCCTGGGCCGGCTTCTTCATGCTCTCCCTCTGGGGCCACTGCTCGGCTGTGATGGGCAGCAACTCCTCCATCACTGTGGGTATTGCACCGCCACCCGCCTGCGGCCCAACGCAGGGCACAAAGTCCACAGGGTGCCGAGGCTGCTGCTGGTGCAGCGCTGGTGGTGGTGGTGGTTGCAGTGGGTCCCTCCGCAGCGCCGAGCTCCTCTGCGGGGACAGGCGCGGGCAGCTCGGCGGCGCCTGCTTTGCAGTGCCCTCCTCCTGCACCGTGCTGCCTGGAGCTGCAGGCACTGCCTTGTTTGTGTCACTGCCTTGGGGCTGGAGGGCAGCAGGGCCAGCGCTGGCTGAGGGTTGGGGCTGCACAGAGGGTGGCTGGCGCAGCGGGTCCACCGCAGTCACCCTCTGCCCCAGCGGGTGCACAGCCTGGATGCATTCCTGCAGGTGCGCGCGCAGCTCGCTGACAGTGCCCGCTTGGCTGCCACTGGCTCCTGCGCCGGCCCCAGACAGCTCTGCTTGCCATGGCTGTTTGCGGCTTTTTCCCTCCCTTTTGTTCCCCGCGTGGTGGCAGCTTCCTTTTCTTGGCCGGAGCGCTGCTGGTGGGCTGCTCCTGCTGGGAGCTCTCCCTTTTCTGGGGGGTGCCGGCAGGCGCAGGGCGCTTGGCCCCCCGCTTGGTACTGCCCCTGTTCTTCTTCTCTGCCTGAGCCTCCTGGGGCCGCCTTTGCTGCACCTCCTCGGTGGGCTGTGCGCTTTGCGCTGAGGGAGGTGCACTGACAGGGTGGTCGGCCGTGGGCTGAGCCGGGCACTTGCTGTTTGCACGACGGGGTGCAGCTCTGACAGCCCGCATTGCAGCTCAGACAGGAACCCGGGGGATGGAGGAAGCCCCCAGAAGGGGTCGGTGGGCGTCCCAGAGGCAGCCTGTGTGCTGAGCTCTGTGCTGTCCTCGGGGTTGTCAGGGAGCTCAGCGGTGAAGAATCCTGGGGCAGGGCTGCTGGGGTTCTCATGGGGGACCTCAACAGCTCTTGCCACGTCTGAAAATGCAAAAACACCCCCCAAATGATGATGAAAGCCTTCTCGCACCCACTGTGCAAACACGCACCTGCAGTTCTGCAGCCCCAAACTCACTATTGATCCAAGAGAGCAAACCCTGGATGTCCGTGATGTCCTCCGGTACATGCGAGCTGCTCACCACTGCTGGGAACAGCAAGAAAGAATCCCAAAGAGTCAATGCCAGCTCCTGTACCATGTTCACAGCAAGGGATCTGGGGTGAACGTTGGGTTCCCATTATAAATAAGGACAGGAGAGGTAACTGTCAATTCCAGGGCTTAAAACCCCAAGCAACATGCATTGAGAACAGTCCCAGGAAAGAACAGGCAGAAAGCCTAACCAGAAAGACTGTGCACCAAACCCAGATGCCTGCTGGGTGCTGTACTTCTCTTGGGTACTGTGCCACACTCCTGGCTTTCCACATGGCTGCGCTTCAGAGGAAGGCCACTGGCATCAGCTTCTGACAGAAAGGAGACAAAAAAGACATGAAGAGCATCTCTTTGCAGTCCCTTCTCCCCTCCATCACACATTTTCCTGATGTCTTCTGTCTGAGCTGTCGTCTTTCCCAGGTGAGTGCGTTTGCGGCTGCAGCTGTGGTCACAGCTCAGATGTCAGTGTTTTGCGGTGGCCATCAGGGCTGTTTGGCAGATGGCAGCGGTGATGCACAGCTGGTTGTAAGTCCAGAAGAGGCCGAGTCAGCTCTCTTGGAGGCACAGCTCCGATGCCAAGGGGTTGAGCTGGCAGTCTGTGGAGCGGCAGCTCCTGGCTTTGGATCTCGGCAGAAACTCCTTTCTTCCCGTCTCACGAGAGGCAGCAGGCAGATGCCCGCCTGTGCCCTGCGTTCCATGGGATGCGACGGCGTCGCTCCCGAGTTCTGCACACCGAGCTGCAGTTTCTGGTCCCAGGAATGGCGCAGATGGAACCGCGCGCCTGCCTGGCAGCCTCAGGCGGAGCTCTGCTTCTCCTGGGCACCCCGTGCCCTGCTCAGCGCGGATAGACCGGCTTCCACACGGGGAGCCCCGCGTTGCTCCTCGGCGGCTGGCCCTGCGTGGATCCGGTCCCCTTGTGTGCCAGTGGCATCGCAAGGGAGGTGCTGCGGCTGTGCTCCCCCAGCAGGCTGCTCTCGGAGCTCCAGGACCACAGGGCCGCCAACGGCGTTTGCTGCAGGGCTGGGGCTGCGCAGCGGCACCTGGGCTTGGCCTCGGCCTGTGCCTCGTCCGGCACTGCTCCTCCAGCAGGGGCTTTCACCATGCTCGCCACGCTGCGCTGTGCTTCCTTGCCGCCTGCAGCTCATGCCGCCTGTGCCGGACCCATCTTTGTAGGGAAGGGATGAAGAGAGGCAGAGAAATGGCCGCCTCCCCTCAGCGTTCCGACCTGCAGCCACCCCTGGGGCGTGCAGGAGGAAAAGAACTGCCCTGTGCTTTGGCTTTGGCTTCCCTTTGCCACAGCTCTGCCTGCAGCCGTTTCTGCCGGGTCTCAGCCCCCCAGCGCCCCATGCCCTCCTCCTCAGCTGCCACCACCAGCCCCATTTCCCAACATCCCCTCCAAGTCCATCCCGTATCCAGAGCCCATCCCATGCTTCCCATTTCCCAACATCCCGTCCCGTGTCCATCCTGTATCCACACCCCACAGCCCCATCCCCCACTTCACCCCCCAATCCCGCACCCAACACCTTCCGATCCCAAATCTCATTCCCAATCCCTCATCCCAAACCCACCTGTCACTCTCAATCACTCGTCCCGGTCACGATCCCGCATCCCTGATCCCAATCCCAATTCCCATCCCCTATGGCAGTAGGGTGCACCGCGAGGCCCCTCCTCCCCCACATCTGGGCCATGCCCCCCCTAGCCCCCCAGCGCTGCTCCTGATGGCCCCCCAGGGTTGAGCTGTGGGTATAGGGGACGGTGGGGGCGGGTACTGGGGGATGTGGGGCTTCAGAGGGTTTATAGGGCAATGATGGGCTGTAGGGGAGCTTCAGGGTGAGATGGGGTGCTGTAGGGGAGCTGTGAGGGGCTACAGCAAGGTTGTAATATGGGGCTGTAGGGGACTTCGGGGGGCTCGAGACGCGTTCGAGCCCGGCACGGAGTCACAAGAGCCTTCGGCTCTCACCGGCTCCAATCATCGGCAGCGCTGTGCTGAGCTGCTGCCCCGCAGCCGCAGTCCCCAAGGGCCGCTTTCTGTCTGCCTGTCCCCGTGCGGAGCTCCCGGAGCCGCGTGAAGCCGACGTGGAGCCGCTTTGTGTTGGCCCCGAGGAGGGAAGCCGTGAGGGGGGGTGATTGTTCGGGTGGAGCTGGTTGGGAATGCGGTCATTTCTCCGTTAATTGCTCTGTGTGTTGAATGATTAAATGTTTAGCGTTCGTTTTTCAGCACTTCTGTGTGCAGTCCATTCTGCAGCTCCAAAGACTCCCCCTCACCCCCGTGCCCACCGCCGGGTAATGACGGGGCAGCACAAACCGCCATGTCATAGGGCTGCAACCACCAGCCCCGTTCCTTCTCCCAGAATCCCTTCTCTTCCTGAGCACCGTGTGGGAAATGGTTGGGGTGGGATTCCGGCAGCGCTGGGGCAGCTCAACGTACAGAAGAGGCTCGGGGGGATCCGGGCACGGCCATCGGTCCCTGCAGAGAGGTGTAGAGAGGCCGGAGCTGGGCTGCACCCAGCCGTGCCCGACAGCGGGACTGGAGGCTCCCGCTGCAGCACAGCAGGTTTCCCTGTATGTCACCACTGAGCCCCCAGCTCTGGTCAGCGCCGCTGGATATTTCTGCCCGTGATCACAATGCGGGAGATGAGTGCATCCTTGTGAAATCCACCGGGCGTCCTAAGGCACGAGGTGATGCTGGCATTCCTGAGGTTTGCAATGGGCAGCAGGGGGAACTGGAGGGCTCAGTGCAGTAGCTGGGGTCTCTTGAAGGGACTTTGTGGGGCTGTGGGTTCAGAACTGTACTTTTTCCTTCTGCTTCACACAGAAGGTGGCAGTTTGCCTCAATACTGCAAGGTGGCTGCAGGACCCCCAGCAGCAGAAACATCGGAGCCCCGTGTACGGCTGTGAGAAGGATGGAGGGTGTAAGAAGCGTAGGACATGCACAGGGCTTATGATTGCCGTGACATAGGGAGGACACATTCCTGTATTCTCCTGTATCCTATCTCCTCCTGTATCCTCCTATGTCCTCCTGTGTCCTCCTCTGTTCTTCCAGCAGTTGGGTTAAAGCCTCCTGAGATCATATGAATGATAAATCCCGCTTGACACACATGATGTCCCTCTATAACAAGGTGACCCGCTTAGGATGAAGGTGGGGCTGTCAGGGTGGTCTACCTGGACTTCAGTAAAGCCTTTGGCACTGTCCCCCACACCATCCTCGTGGAGAAGCTGGCTGCCCACGGTTTGGATGGACATACGCTCTGCTGGCTGAAACACTGGCTGGATGGCTGAGCCCGAAGAGTCGTGGTCAGTGGAGTTAAACCCAGCGGGCAGCCAGTCATGAGCGGTGTCCCCACAGCTCAGTGCTTGGGCCACTCCTATTTAACATCTTTGTCAATAATCCTGATGAGGGGATTGAGTTCATCCTCAGTAAGTTTGCAGATGGCACCAAGTTGGGAGGGAGTGTTGAAAAAGGTGCTGCAGAGGAGCCTGGACAGACTGGTCAATGGGCTGAAGAAAACTGTATGAGTTTCAGTAGGGCCAAGTGTCGGGTCCTGGGGACTGGCCTCTTTTCACTGGTGACAGGATGAGGGGAAATGGCCTCAAGTTGTGCCAGGAGAATTTAGGCTGGATATCAGGAAAAATATCTATAAAGAGAGGGTGGTTAAGCATTGCAACGTAGAGAGAAGGAAGTGGTGTGGGACCACAGCAAGGGCCTTGTACAAGTCCAGGGAGATGACATCAGTTGCCTTCCTGTTGTCCATCAGTGCCAGCACTGCATCACAGAAGGCACCAGGTGGATCAGGCACGGTCTGCCCTTGGTGCAGCCATGCTGGGCCATGCTGGCTGTCCCGGATGACTTCTTCATCTCTCAGCTGCCTTCACACATCTTCTGGGATGATTTGCTCCATGATCTCAAATACCTATGAGGTCGCTGTGACTTGTGCACTGTGCAGGTGTAGCATGGAAACTTCTGACTCTGAAGAGAAGCCAATGTGAATGTATTCTGGGAGAATTAAGCAGAATGTGGCACAGCCAGCAGAGTTAAGAGTGGAGCTGGGGAGCTCTCTGGTCTGAGGGGGGTGACGTGCTGGGGCTCTGCAGCACCTAGGCTGGATGTCTTGACACATGTGGAGGCCGCTGGGGCGGACCCCTCTGTTCTCTGCTTTGTATGGGGTCACCTTGCTGTCCAGATGCCCTAGGGCAGCACACTGGGCTTTGGCAGATTCCATGAGGTGCCTGCAGAGAGAGGAACTGCTGAGGGCATGGGAGAGCCCCCTGCTCTCCTTCCTCCCAGCACCACACAGCGCAGTGCTGGAATGAAGAGCGTGGTGGATCCCCTCCCCTCCCACCAGGGACCCAAAGGAGCACTGAGCTGGAAGCACACAGTCTCCTCTGGGCCCAGGCTCAGCCCCACGCGTGGCTGCACCTTTCAATGATGCCAAAGCCTGGGCTTTGGTTGCTCTGTGGCCCCCAGGAGGGAGCGTGACTTTGGGCAGTGAGGAACTTGAGATCCCCAGGCTGCCAGGAATGCAGGCTGTCAGAGCCAAGGGGTCTTGGAAGGAAGAGTCCCCACTGCCCCTCTTGCTCTGCTCCGCTTCGCTGTCTCGCTGCCACGGTCAGAGCAGGGGGAGGCTCCTGTGATGTGCGTGCGGCTGAGGAGAGATGCAGATGCAGCGGGTTTGATGTCAGCCCGTCCAGTTTATTATTGCAGACCCCAGGTGTTTCGGGAGGTGGTGGGGAAGACGGGCGATGGAAAAGATGGAATTGAAAGCGACAGAGAGGTTGTCAGCACCACGGCTCCAGTGTGGGTCACAGCTCAGATGTCAGTGTGCCGTGGTGGCCATCAGGGCTGTTGTTCGGCCCATGGAAGAGGCCGAGTCAGCTCTCTTGGAGGCATAACTCCGATACCAAGGGGTCGAGCAGGCTGTCTGTGGAGCGGCAGCTCCTGGCTTTGGATCTCGGCAGAAACTCCTTTCTTCCCATCTCATAAGAACGGCCTCAAGTTGCAGCAGGGGAGATTGAGGCTGGACATCAGGAAATATTGCTGCAAAGCAATGCAATGGGCTGCACTGTGAGCAGCAGGGCCACTGACTCTGCACGTGTTCAAGGAACAGTGAGGCGTCGTGCGGGGGGACACGGATCATTGGGAGCTGTGGGCGATTCCGACCTTGGTGCAACTCTGTGGTTCTGGGTGGGGGAATGAGGGGGGGGGCACTGGAAGGAGGATCAGAACGGGGGGACAGGAGGGGTGGGATGGGGGGGGTGGGGGGGAGAAGGGACCTTCAGGGTAAGAATAGGGGGACACCCTGGGGTGGGTAAAGGTCAGGTTATGGGGTGCCTCACGACCCCACATCCCCCCCCATGTGACCCCATATCCCCTATATCCAGCATGACCCCCCCATGCTCCCCCCACATTCCCCTGCCCCCCCCGTCCCCCCTATCTCCCCCCCATGCTCCCCCCCACATTCCCCTGCCCCCCCGTCCCCCCTATCCCCCCCCCATGTCCCCCCACATTCCCCTGCCCCCCCGTCCCCCCCTATCTCCCCCCCATGCTCCCCCCACATTCCCCTGCCCCCCCGTCCCCCCTATCTCCCCCCCATCCCCCCCACATTCCCCTGCCCCCCCGCCCCCCCTATCTCCCCCCCATGTCCCCCCACATTCCCCTGCCCCCCCCGTCCCCCCTATCTCCCCCCCATGTCCCCCTATATTCCCCTGCCCCCCCGTCCCCCCTATCACCAATAGAGGTGATCTCCAGAAGAGATCCTTCCCCTCTGGTAGCCAGCTCTTAAATAGGTCTAGGAGGGGTGCAGCCTGCCTCCACCCCTTCCAGCAGCACAGCTGAATTGCCTTCACCTCTGCTCCTCTGGCTGACTCATGGCTCACCTCAGGTGATTAATCAGAGGTTCAGGCCGTGACTCAGCAGTTCCCATACACTCCACCCCTTCACGGCATGAACCAATGATCAGGTTAACTAAAGGGTAAGCTTTCCCTAATACAGAGATCCGGTATATCGCGACGCTTATACAATTTTATCACGACGTGTGTTGGTACAACTCAAGACAAGTGATGATCAGTGGATGTCCATACTCTTCTATGGGCCAGTGCTCGATGATGTGACTGGAGGCATGAGGTCCTGAGGTGCAGGTCCGTTCTATGTTCCATCAGTCCCATGCAGACCATCACCGGGTGTTGTACGTGATCTGACAGCAACACTGGAACGCTAGATGGCATTTTGTTCCTTCTGGTGGTCCTGAAGGCTCACAGACTCACGGGGAGTCATACAGATGTTTTACAGGTACCAGGAGGGGAAGGTCTGCTCTCCAGGGCAAGATACAGGCCGTATTTCTATCCTGGGTCAACACTTCCACCTGTACTGGGGCACGTCCTGGCCGCCTGTACCACACCTTCTGGCCGGATATCTGCGGTGCATAACGATATCAGGCACCAAAGGAGGTGTCCTGATCTGCCATAGGGACATGATGGGGGTCCCTTTAGCAATAAAGATCGGAGTGTTGACCACAATATCAGTAGGCCATGTACCTGTTACTGGAGGGACTGCTGAGCCTCCCACCTCCAATAGTCTCCCCCAAGGTGCAAGTAGGCCACACCACTTGGGTCCTACCTGCACCTTCCGGGGCCATTTCATTTTATGGGTACCCAGATCTAAATGCTCAGGGGCAGGGAGCAGAAGATTATTTTCATTACCAATCTGGGGTTTTACCTGATGATCAGTGCCCGTAATTTGGATCCTAAGCGGGGTGGCCCATGGCATCTGCAACATTCTCAGGGCACTGGCTCTGCCGTCTCGAGGTCTTTCATTCAGGTCCCGCACGGTTTCATACAGTCTTTTTGTCCACCCCTGCAAGGACTGGGAGTCTGTCTTCAGGGCAGCCTTAAGAATACGTTATAACGTTCAATGAGGCCTGCCCCCATTGGATTATATGGCAGGTGGAATTGCCATTCCATGTTATTTTCTTCTGCCCAGCGCTGTATCGTTGCACCAGTAAAATGAGTCCCTTGGTTGCTCTCGATGACTTGAGGTGTCCCGTAGGCAGACATCAGTTTAGTGAGTGCCTTGATGGTACATGCCTGGTTTGCTTTTGGTACTGGATAGGCCTGGACAAGGCCTACAAGACAGGCCTGGACCTTGCACCTTTGGGGGATTTATAGCCCATCCCCTCTGTTGTAAATAGGCGGTTAATGAATCTGCCGCCTGTCCTACTGCCTCCAGTGAGTCGGATGTCAGCAGGAGATCATCAATATAATGATATAGGTTAATATCATCAGGTTTTCTCCAATCAGCCAGGTCACGCGCCACTAGATTGTGACAATATGTTGGTGAATGCACGTACCCTTGTGGCAGGACCTGAAAGGTCCACTGCCTGCCTCCCCATGTAAACGCAAACTGATCTTGCGATTCCTCAGCAATTGGGATACTGAAGAACACATTTGCTAGATCTGGGACACAATGATAGGTTTTTATCTCCCTACTCAATGTGTCCATTAGGGAGGCAATATTGGGTACGGCCGCATGAATAGGCGGCGTGACCTTATTTAATTCTCTGTAATCTACTGTCATTCTCCATGTGCCATCCGACTTTCGCACTGGCCATATGGGGGAGCTATATGGGCTGTGTGCAGGTCTTATAATGCCCACTTTTTCTAATTCCTGCACCGTTCTCGATATTTCATCTTGCCCACCCGGGAGTCTATACTGTCTAACATTAGTAATCCGGCATGGTTTCGGCAGGCAAACAGGTTCATGTTTTGCATGGCCTCTTAATATTGCCTGCACCGCCCGGATACTGATACATCTTTGTCGAAGTCTGAACTCTCCCACAGCTGTTTGGAGAGCCAGACCCCATAGAATATCTATGCCCAGGATGTATTCTTGGACTGGGGTAATAGACACCTTGTACTCCCGGGGTGGGAGACGCCCAACCCCCAATTTTAACCGTGTTTGGGTGACAGGAATAGTCTGTCCCCCAAAACCACCAATCATCTCTCTGTCCCCATCAAATTTTCCCAGATCTCCATAGATAATTGATGTTTCTGCTCCCGTGTCTACCAATGCCATCACTCTCTGAACATTTTTTTGGGACTAATAAATCATTAATTCTACATAGGGCCTCCGGTCCCGTCTGGAGGCCCTATGGGGACTAACATCCCTTGTCACTCCATGAATTGTGCTAGGGCCAATTCTTTTGCTTCCGACGGCTCAGGCATTGTGGCCCAAGACACCTGAGGTGGCTTTTTTTCCTATTTGGAACAATAAAATCTTCTAGGTTCCATGTTGTTGTTGGAACCCTCTCTATAGCTCCTACCCTTGATTTCTTAGGGTAGCTCTGGAATTTTTGATTGTCCTTTAGTTGTCTCCAGAGCTGGAGAAGGACGTGGTTGGGCTGGCGGTCGATCTTAGCAAATTGGACCCCAGCCCAAATTAAATCATTAAACATTTGTTTTCGGGATACCCTTATGGGTCCCGATGGAGGAGCTCGAGTAGCCGGCATTCTGGTTTTACGTACCGGCAGGATCTCTGCTTCCTCCAAAAACCGAATATTGCGCCTAGTCCGCAGGCGTTCTGTTTCTCCCAAGTCGGCAACTAACTGGGCAGCCTGCTGGACTACGGCTTCTGACGCTACAAGGGGATTTAATATGGAGACTAGGGTGCCGTAGAGATGGGAGGGAGCTTGCTGTAGAATTAAATCTCTCATCCCTGCTGAAAATTTAACCAATATCAGGGCCATCAAATGTCTCTTCATAAATAGCCTCTCTTACACCCAGTTCGCAGATATAATTTTGAAGGTCCTCCATGGAGGACCACATGCCTGTATGTAAAGGTATGTCTGATTTATTCGGCCATACCATACGGCAGGCCACCATTAACCATTCTAGTATAGAATGGTTTTCATCACGATATTGATTACCCACGTACAACCTCTGTCTGAGAGCAGGATGGACAGTCATGGTGGCCAACTTGGCTATTTCTGGGCCATTCACCAAGACACTTTCTGCCCCAGAATCCCACAGTCTCAATAACCAAGCTGGCACACTTTCTCTAGGCTGCTGCCGAAATCACTGTACTAAGTCCACCAATTCTGTTGCCATGTATGGCCGGGCTGTAACATGTAAATGAGTCTGGGCAGGGGGCCACTGATCAGGCGGCACCCCTGCTGGTCTGTCCTGTACTTGTTTTGTTTTCTGGGTTATGACAGAATGGACTTCCAGTGGATCGGTCAGAATTGGACATTCAAGGTCTGATTTGGATTTTTTGTTTTCCTGATCAACGAAGTCTGTTGATTCAGGAGTCTGGTCATCATTTATTGAAATGTTACGAATTTGGCTTACAGGAAGATGTAGAATTGGCTTCTTCCCTGTTAAAACGCCAAGTTTGTGCTCCAGCTTTTCAATGTGGTCTTTCAAAAGCTGATTCTCAGTTTCTAAAGTATTATTTCTTATGCCTGCATGATTTAAGGCACTTAATAATGGCCATGCCACCATGGAGGCAGCCAGTTGTCTTTCTTTAGTGATGAGCACATCCTTGCCAAGTCCTTGAAAATAGTCCGCCATGCGATATGGGGAGATACTGCCCATAATACGTAAGGGGCCCCATTTTTCAATTATAACAGCTAACTCATAATAGGGCGATCCCTCAAATCCTGGGATCTGCCCTGGAATCATTTTCTCTAGAGGAGTATTGTTCTCCCCCTTGACCCATTTATAGAAATTCCACAGGAAAGACATGATGTTAATTTCAGTATATTCAGCCTGCCTGGCTCGCCAAGTGTATAACCAAGATGTTATAATCACAATATAATTGTGTATAATCAATAGATATCAAGATGTTATAATTGCAATATAATCAAAAGAGTAAGGCAAAGCAAACAAGGATCACAAAAGAGAATAAGTGGAAGAGCTTACCCTTGGGTTGAGCTCGCTAGAAGATACCAAAAGAGAGGATCTCCAGAAGAGATCCTTCCCCTCTGGTAGCCAGCTCTTAAATAAGTCCAGCAGCCAGGCTCCACCCCTTCCGGCAGCACAGGTGAATTGCCTTCACCTGTGCTCCTCTGGCTGACTCATGGCTCACCTCAGGTGATTAATCAGAGGTTCAGGCCGTGACTCAGCAGTTCCCATACACCTAACGTAGAGAGCTACACCGCCACCCCGCCTTCCTTGCCTATCTTTCCTGAAGAGTTTATAGCCATCCATTGCAGCACTCCATTCGTGGGAGCAATCCCACCACGTTTCCGTTATGGCAACTAGGTCATAGTTTGCCTGCTGCACAATGGCTTCCAACTCTTCTTGTTTATTGCCCATGCTGCGTGCATTAGTGTAGACGCACCTCAGCTGAGCCCCTCGCCTCTCACCTAATCCCATTACCACTTCCCCAGGCTGCTCTCTAGCAGGCCTGGCTTTATCCCCCTCCCCCTTCCTATCTAGTTTAAAGCCCTCTCTACAAGTCCCGCCAGCTCCTGGGCAAGTATCCGTCTCCCTTTTGGAGACAAGCAATTCCCATCAGCAGACCTCAGGCCAGATGCCGAGTAGACCACCCCATGATCAAAGAATCCAAAATTTTTGCGCTTGCACCAGCCTCTCAGCCATGCATTTATAAGATGGCTTTTCCTGGTCATCTCAGCGTTCATCCCTGCCACCAAGGGAATACTGGCAAACACTACTTGTATGCCCGCTCCATCAACTAACTTCCCCAGTCTCCTAAAATCATTTTTTATAATCCTCAGGCTTCTAACAGGGATCTCATCACTGCCGGCCTGAACTATCAATAGAGGGTAATAATCAGAGGGGCGGATAAGGCTGGAGAGTTTTCTAGAAATATCCCTGACCCGGGCTGCAGGAAGGCAGCACACCTCCCTACGGGTAGGGTCAGGCCGACATATTGGACCCTCTGTTCCTCTCAGAAGAGAGTCACCTACAACTACCACTCTCCTTTCTTTCTTGGAGGAGGCAGTCTTTAAACGCGGAGCTGACTGCCTCACCTTAGGCAAGCTTGGCGGCAGTGCTCCCACATTATCATCAGTCACCACTCCCTCTGGTTTCAGGGTTTCATACCTATTACAGAGAGGGATCAGGGGAACCAAGGTAGGTCGAGAACTTGGGGGTTGCCTGCGACGCCGGGATGAGACCAGCTGCCATTTCTCATCTTCTCTCAAGCTGTCTCTCCCTGTTTGACTACAATGAGAGAGAGGGTCCATTGTTCCCTCCGTCTGGGTAGTGCAATCTCTGCGCCTTTCTCGCAGAGAGTCACTCCACCAGTCAATCTCTCGCTCGCACTCTCTGATGGTCCGCAGTCTACCTACCTCCTCCCTAAGCTCCACCACCAGGTTGAGCAGCTCATCCAGCTGCTCACACCGCACACAAGTGGCATCCTTCCCATCCTCCCCTGGCAGCAGCAGGCTGAGGCACTCCCGGCAGCCAGAGACCTAAACCGCCACATTATTAAGCAGACCCTCTGTCTGGGTTGCCACAGTCTTTGCATGGGAAGCACGTTTCCTGGTGAGGACCATGACTGAAGGGGTGGTGTCAGGGCCTGTAAACAGGAGAGCCAGTCACCTGAGAAAAAGACAAGAGCACTCACCCTTGCTGACACAAGACACAGCCTCTGCTCCCCACTGCTGCCTTAATGAATGGGCAATGAAGTGCTAGTGGCCCTCACACACTGACTACCTCCACCCTAGGTGGTCAGAGCAGCTTTCCAAACCTTCTGGCTTGTGTCATGTGGGCGGGAACCAGTTCCCACCTTCCCTGGTCTCTTTTTATCCACACAACAAATGGGTCGAGGTCAAGCTCCAGAGATAAAGAGCAGGCAGTGTCAGCTCCACCCCTGGTGAGTCAGGAGCCCGCCCACAAGCTGCCAGCTGCTAGCCCAGGCACAGCACTGTCGATGGCTCCAAAAAAGCCTAAAAAAAGAGCTTTTTTGGTCACTTTTCTTCACTCCAGATCCCTTGCCCACCACAGGTCTACCTGCTCGAAGCTAGTCTCTGTAGCAAATGAAGCAAATGGCTGATGACTCGTGGTAAGTACCTTGAAAACTACCACAAGGTGTCAGCTCCGCTTTTTTGGTCAGTCTTTTACTTGAGATCCCTTGCCCAGCGCAGTCTTACCTGCTCTGATGCACGTCACCGCAGCAAATGCATTCTCCAAAAGCCCACTGTACCCAGAAAAGAAAACAAAAACATAGAACCATGACACATGGGTTCGTGAAAGGCAGGTCATGCTTGACCAACCTCATCTCCTTCTATGACTGGGTGAGCAGTCTGGTAGATGAGGGAAGGGCTGTTGATGTAGTCGACCTAGACTTCAGCAAAGCCTTTGACACGGTCTCTCACAGGCTTCTTGTGGGGAAACTGGCGGCCTATGGTCTGAACAGGTTTACACTTCTTTGGGTAAGGAACTGGCTGGAGGGCCGTGCCCAGTGGGTAGTGGTGAACGAAGTCCTGCTGGCGACCCGTTTCAAGTGGTGTTCCCCAGGACTCAGTACTGGGGCCCATCTTGTTGATGGGGGGGATTGACAAGAGGACTGAGTGCACCCTCAGTAAGTTTGCAGATGACACCAAGCTGGGAGGTGGTTTGGATCTGCCTGAGGGTAGGGAGGCCCTTCAGAGGGATTTAGACAGGCTGGATCACTGGGTTGAGGTGAATGGGATGAGGTTCACCAAGGCCAAGTGTCGGGTCCTGCACTTTGGGCACAACAACCCCACGCAGCGCTATAGGCTTGGGGATGAGTGGCTGGATGAATGTGAAGAAGAGAAGGAGCTGGGGGTGTTGGTTGATGCTCGGCTGAACATGAGCCAACAGTGTGCCCAGGTGGCCAAGAGGGCCAACAGCATCCTGGCCTGCATTAGAAATAGTGTGTCCAGCAGGAGCAGGGAGGTGATCATCCCCTGTACTCAGCACTGGTGAGGCTGCACCTCGAGTACTGTGTTCAGTTTTGGGCTCCTCACTACAGGAAAGATGTTGAGGTCCTGGAGCGTGTCCAGAGACGGGCAACAAAACTGGTGAGGGGTCTGGAGCACAAGTCTTATGAGGAGCAGCTGAGGGAGCTGGGATTGTTCAGTCTGGAGGAGGCTCAGGGGAAACCTCACTGCACTTTACAACTTCCTGAAGGGAGGTTGTGGAGGAGAGGGATGTGGCCTCTTCTCCCAGGCCACAAGCAGGACACGGGGAAATGGCTGCAAGTTATATCAGAGGAGGTTTAGATTAGACATGAGGAAGAACTATTTCTCTCACAGAGAGGTCAGGCAGTGGAATGGCTGCCCAGGGAGGTGGTGGAGTTGCCGTCCCTGGCAGTGTTCAAGAGGTGTCCGGATGATGAGCTGCGTGATGTGGTTTAGGGCTTGTGGTTAGAATGGTGATGAGGAGACGGTTGGACTAGATGATCTTGTAGGTCGTTTCCAACCTTGTGATTCTAAGATGACTTTATGATTCTATGTGCTTTGTTACGGCTGTGATCACAGCAAAGTTCAGAGGAACATCCCCTGCAGAAAGATGCGTAGAGTTTAAACATTGCCACGTGAAACTTGGAGCCCACTTCTGCCCCACAGAAAATGCAATAGAACAGGAAGCAGTCTTTCCTGACACAAACCCCCGGTTACCCCGAGGGCGGTTCCTTCTGGGTGGCCTTAAAGTCTGTAGATCCACAGCAGCAAACAGGAGAGCTGGCCCTCGTACAGCAGAGAGCTTAACCATGCCCATGCCTTGCAGGGAAGATCGAATTGAGAAAGCAAGATAGGAAGTTGTTCGAAATAGCACTCGCTCAGCGAGTAGAAACGTGACACGGGTGAGAGGAGTTAAAGGAACGGCAGGGCTGCAACGTGGGGACGTGTGACCACAAGGATGTGCGAATGCCCCCAGCAAAGGAAGCAAAGAGAGCCAGCAGCGATCGACGCTTCATTAGCGTAACAAAACAGCCCCCACCGCTCCATCCCTGCCCCCATCCCTCCCTTCCCCGGGTGCAGATGTGCCATGAGAACGAGCTGTGAAACTGCCCAAGGCCCGGCAGCCGGCTCGGGGCGTGCTCGCTGTGGGAATTGCTGCCTGGACCTGAGGCTGTGCCGAAGCGGCCAGAGCCTGGCTGGAAGCCGTCCGGGCAGCACCGCGGTGGCAGGAGAAGCAGCGTGGCCGTGCTGCGGCCAGTTTCCGGGCTGAGGGCACTCGGCATCCTCTGCTCTCCGCGACTCCCAGGAGCCCGGCTGCCTGCACCAGAGGCGGGAGCAGCCTGCTCCGCACCCAAGGTAGGAGCCTTTCGCATCTCGTGCAGAGGAGCGCACGCTTCCTGCCCCCTGCCAGCAGCAGCGGGATCCGAGCGGGGAGCGTCAGCTGGCAGGGCGGAACCGGCACTGCTGTAGCCCAGGCGGGAGCCCGGTCCCGGCTCCAGCTCCTGCCCAGCACAGTGGGTTTGCTGGGCCAGACGGGCTGCAATTAGGCGAGCAGCGGTTCCCAGGCGTGTTGCAGCCCGGCTTGAGCTCCGAGGGGCGCAGGAAGGGGTTGGAGCTGGGACAGCGAGGAAGTGAGCAAAGGAGCTCGGCGTGCTCTGCAGCCCGGTCGGCTCTCTGTAACACAGCCCAGCTGGGACTGCGTTTTTTTCTCTGGGCCTCGGGAGACACGAGATGACCTCGCTCTGCAGCTCTGGTCGCATGGATTGATGGAAGCTCTCAACTCCCCGATGCCTCCCTTTGAGTGTCGGAACGTGAAGCCTCCAAGGGGGGAACTTCCACTCCCCTTTCCCTTCCCCGGCAGCCTGCAGTTTCCCTTCGGGGACCCAGCAGGCAACATCTGCTTCTAGCGGCCCTTGCAGCGTTACCTTTTGTGCGCTGGGCTGATGGCTCACCTGGGGTTGTGCAAACCCCTCCCAAGGCTTTTGTTCAGGCTGTCCCGGCAGCTGCAGATGCCTTTAGCTCACAGCTGTGGGCCCTGAGCACGTCCAGTATCTGTGCCAGCCCCAGCACTAGGCTGTGTAATAGAAGCTGAAAAGCTGAGAGCGTGTGGGCTGACTGGAGCACATGTTGAGAAGGCGCCTGAGCAGCACATCAGTAAAGTGCAGCCCAGGCTGCCTCGTGCAAAGGGTGCACGGTGCTGAGAAATCTCTGGAAGGGATCTCTGCACAGGTGTGACCTTGAGAGCCATCCCTGATTGCGGGGAGATCCTGTCGTGCAGCCCTTGCCGTGCAGGAAAGCTCAAGGGGCACTTGGGCTGCTCCCTGTTTAGGGGTAAGATGACTGCCTCCTTGCTATGCATTGTCTTTAGGCATACAGTCCATGTACCCACAGCTGTTGAACTGGGTGTCAGTTCTTTGTGCCACCCAGTTGGAGTCAGCTTTGTGATTTGTCATCAGCTTTAGCCAGAGCGTTGCTGCTTGTGTTCCTGTGCAAGGCCTGCTGTGCCATCCCCCAGGCAGTGCCCTGCAGATGGGCTGTGGAGGGCTGGGCTGGGACAGGGACTGCTGCTTTCCCTCACAGCTCCCCTGCCATTTCTCTTGTCCCTGCAGGCTCCAGTGTAACTTCTGCCTTCCAGCCATGATCATTTCAGCTGCAGGAGAGCAGCAGATGGCCACAGCACATGCATCTCAGGTAGGGGCTGGGGGAAGCAGGCAGGAGAGGCCGAGGGGCGGGGGATGTGAATGCAGGGGAGAGGGAGGTGGCCTCAGCCAGCATGTGTGTGCTGGGGCCAGAGAAGCAGCTGGGACAGGAATTTGTGTCCTGTTTGAGCTGCTTCCCTGGGCCTTGGCTGTTCCCAGCAAGGAGCCTCTTTGCTTGCAGGAGCCCGTGAGCTTTGCGGAGGTGGCCGTGTATTTCAGCAGGGAGGAGTGGGCGCTGCTGGACCCTGCGCAGCGAGCGCTGTACCGGGACGTGATGCTGGAGACGTACCAGTGTGTGGCCTCGCTGGGTGAGGGCTTTGCTGCCTTTCCTCCTCGTTAGGGCACCTTTGGCTGCACAGAATGAGCCTCTGCAGGCCGGGCCTAGCATAGTTGCCATGCAGTCACGTATTGATAACTACAACAGTAACAGAGGAAATACTGAGAAGCGTGAGATTCAGAAGGGTTTTGTATGCACAGCGGACTCATAAACGCCCCAGAGTCAGTGCTGGCAAACAGGCATCAGCCAGGATAGAGAAAACCAGGCCTTCTGTTGCTGCATTAAATGTTGCCGGCAGCTCCAGCTAACAGGTGACTCCCTGCTTACTCCTTTACAATGTAGGATTTTGCATTCAGTTGCCATAAACATTTTGATGCCTTGGTCATTGATATATTGTCAGAAAATAAACAAGCCGTTCAGAAGTTCATTTTAAAGAAAATATCCCTTTGGAGTTTTCAGAGTTGTATAAGGACTCTTTGCTCCAAAGAAAGCTGAGGGCCCAGTGTCATTCAGGCCCAAAGTGAGATTTCTCCCTGGGAAGGGGGCACAGAGTGGAGCTGTTGAACAGGCACTGTGCCAGAATGAGGGAAATGCTCTCATCTCCCCTGTTTCTCTCACTGAAGCTCCACTTCCAGCCCCCAAACCCGTGCTGATCTCCCTGCTTGAAGGAGGGGAAGAGCCCTGGATCCCAGATGTGTGTAGCCCTGAGGCCATGCCAGGAGACCTCAGCCCAGGTGAGGTGGTGGAGGGAAGGAGGAGGTTGTGTCTGGAAGAGCCATCTCTGTCTGTGTTTTATTTTGGGCACTGTGTGCTATTTCTGGATTTCCTCTTTCATCCAGCAGGAACTGGGATTGCAGATATGCTGGAGGACCTGGAGGAAAGTGGTGTGGCTGAAAGGCGGTGGGGTGGTGTTTGTGTGGAAGAAATGAGAAGGGATGTCCAAGGAGGCCTGGAGCAAGGTCAGGGTGAGCAGATCATGGAGCCACTGGGAAAGGGTCTGGGAAAGATAGGAAGGAGCCCATTGGACTTCAGCATAGGTCAAAAGGAACCTGAAGAAGCCAGGAGCAAGAATGTGTGCCAGAAGAAAAAGCAGAATCCATGCACTGAGTGTGGCTTTGAGGAAGATTCCAGCATCGTTAACCACCAGTGCATGCGCTCAGCAATGAGTCCATACAAGTGCTCTGATTGTGGGAAGAGCTTCCAATGGAGATCCCTCCTCATTGTCCACCAGCGTGTCCATACAGGAGAGAGACCCTACAGGTGCTCTGAGTGTGGGAAGAGCTTCAAAAGGAGATTCCACCTCACTGCCCACCAACGCATCCACACAGGGGAGAGACCCTACAAGTGCTCTGAGTGTGGGAAGAGCTTCACAAGCAGTTCCCACCTCACCTCCCACCAACGCATCCACACAGGAGAGAGACCCTACAAGTGCTCTGAGTGTGGGAAGAGCTTCACAAGCAGTTCTGAAGTGAAAAAACATGAGCGCTTTCACACGGGGGAGAGACCCTTCAAGTGCTCTGAGTGTGGGAAGACCTTCAAATGGAGATCCCACCTCATCTCCCACCAATGCATCCATACAGGAGAGAGACCCTACAAGTGCTCTGAGTGTGGGAAGAGCTTCACAAGCAGTTCCCACCTCACCTCCCACCAACGCATCCATACAGATGAGAGACCCTACAGGTGCTCTGAGTGTGGGAAGAGCTTCAAAAAAAGTTGCAACCTCACGTACCACCAACGCATCCACACAGGAGAGAGACCCTACAAGTGCTCTGAGTGTGGGAAGAGCTTCAAACGCAGTTCTGAAGTGAAGAAACATGAGCGCTTTCACACGGGGGAGAGACCCTTCAAGTGCTCTGAGTGTGGGAAGAGCTTCAAAAGCAGTTCTCATTTGAAGTGCCACCAACGCATCCATACAGGCGAGAGACCCTGTAAGTGTTCAGTGTGTGGGAAGTGCTTCAGAAGGAGTTGTGAAGTGAAGAACCACCAGCACATCCACACAGGAGAGAGACCCTGTGAAGGTGCTGAGTGTGAGAAAAGCTTTAAATGAAGATCTAGTCTCAACACCCACAAGAACATCTACAGTGCACACAGGCTGTAGAGGCATCTCAAGAGTCTGGGAACCTTCAAAAGTAGTTCCAGCCCTGTTACCTACCAGCAGAGCCATACAAGGAATAGAGCCTGCAGGGCCCTGAACAGGGGAAGAGCTTCAGCCAGAGCCCCAGCCTGTTCACCAGCTGTGACTTTGTGTGGTGATGAACCTTGCAAATCCCTTGAGTAAAGGAACAGTTCTGCAGCCAGTCTGAATCCTCTTTTCCTTCTTTGCGTGAGAATTATGCATATTGCTCTCCCTCAGCTGCAGTTGCTGTGTTGAGTGGCCATACAGAGGAGACTCTGGAGTGGGATGTGACCCAAAGGAAACCTCAGCTAGGCCAATATGTCACCAGGGAGGAAGAAATCCTGTCTGCAGGGTGTGTGGGAAGAGCTTCATCTGGAGCTTGACCCTCTGCATACCCCGGAGTACTAACCCATGAGGACTCCCTATGAGTGTCCTTTCTGCAGAAAGAGGTCCTTCCACAGCTGGGAGCTCATCACACACCAGTGGATCCACGTGAGGAACCCTAGAAATGTGCAGCCTGCAACAAGAGCTTTGGCCAAGCTTTAAGCTGCTGAGGTACTACAGTGTCTGCACTTGTGTGAGGTCCAATCCGTGCCTGCACCACTGAGCTCACGTGGCAGGAAGCTTTAGAAATGCCTCGAGTGTGAGAAGGGCTTTGTGCAGAGCTCCTCACAGGCCTTACAAGTTTTTCCAGTGCATCACTGGCACCCTCTGCAGAAGGGACTTAACCCAGGAGCTTCAGATGGCCTCTCCTTGCTACCCAAAGCCGTGTCCGGTTTTCTTTTCCGCTCTTCCTGCCAGCAGATTTTTGATGCCATTTCCTAAGGAGATGTGAAGGGATGTTCTGTGTGCATGTGTTGCTCTCAGTAATTTGTGAGTGCACTGATGAACCTGAGGGAAGGGTCAGGAGAGCAGTAACGTGGCTCTTGGAGGTTTTCTGAGAATTGTCTGCAGTAGAAAGGGAAGGGGGTGAATAAAGTAGCTGAGTTGTTCTGAAGTTTTCTTCACTGTGGTCTTGTTTTTTGTTCTGAAAATAAATGTCAGCATGTGCAATGAGGAGAGGGAAAGGTGCAATCAGGATTTGGTTCTGGTGCCTCCTCCAGCCCAGTGCTTGCTTCTGGGGAAGGCATTTCTTTCACACAACCCTATCTTCCTTCCTAGCCGTGCTGCACACTGGTTCTACTGCTCTTCCCAAATGCTTTAATCAGCTGGTCAGAGCAGCTGTGTGACACCAAGCCTTGTTTGCCTCCAATAAAACCACAAAAAGCTGAGCTTGTTCTTCCTAAATGCACCATCCTAATTGTCTGGAGGTGGAGGGAACTGAAGGCAGTGCAAACCCTCACGGTTCACTAGCAGCTCATCCCCACAGCACAGAGATACCAGAGTGCTCTCCAGTGCGTCCTTGCCTTGCAAGTGATCCCTTTTGAGCCTGAAGGTTTTTCCTTTGACCTTGGGAAGTTGTGTCTGAGATCTCCTGCAGCAGGGCCTTCACATTTGCTGTGCTCTGGTAAAGCTGCTGTGCTTGGAATGCAGTTGGCAGGAAGTGGAGTTGATTTTGGTGAGCTACTGAAGCTCTTTTTCCATTTTTTTTCCCCGGAAAAAAAGCATTGTAATGGCGAGTTTCCCACCATGTTTTGTCCCACATCATGTTTAGTTGCATTAAGAGTAAGAAAACTAATCTGCCTGAGTACTTTCCTGTTTTCCCTCTGCTCTGGGGAAATCCTTCTGATTCCACAATGGTTTGTTTTCCTTGTGGTGGTGGAAAAGGAGGGGGCCTTCCATTCTCAGGATGGATGTTCACTTGGGAGGCTTTGTCTTGGTGAATTCTAGTAGTTGCATCCACCCCACAGAAAGCTGTGCCCTCTGTGTCATAGGTCACCTCTGCACCCATGGAATCAACACAGGCACAGACAGAGCTCCCAAGGGAACAACCAGCCCCCCAGGTGCCCATGTGCAAGGCTGTTAGGTGTTGCTGGTTTTTCACGTTGGTATCCAAAGTTGGAGGCCCTGTGTGCTGCAGCATCATCAGCATGAGTGAGAGGTGGTGGGAATGGTCCTGTGACGGGTGTGCTGTGTGTGATGGATGGCTCTGGGCTCTGCAGGCTGGAGATGCAGGCAGGTGAGATGGGATGGGGCTGCTGTAAGTACCGGTGTGCTGGATGGACTCTGAGCAAGCAGGACACACTGCTGCTGGGGAGCATGCTGTCTGGGTTGATTACCAGGGCTTTAAACTAGATCCAAAGGGGGAAGGGTGGGGAATTCATGTGACAGAGAAGGACTGAGGGATGTTGTCACTGTTGGATATTGCAGGGAAAAACCTCTGAGCTCTTCTACAGGATCGTGCAGGGACTCCTCAGAGAAGGTCATATTGCCAATACCCCATCCAAAATCTTCTTGCACACTCTAGGGGTAACTGCACCTGCTGCTTCCCTACAGTGCCTGCAGACCAGTGTGCATAGCGTGGGAAATGAGCAGGATGAGCTGGAGATCTGTGTACACACCTTAGAAGTGATTCTTTCTGCACAAGCTAACTCTTCAGCCCTTGCCTCCAGTGGTTGTGCTGTTTTGCCTGAGACACCCAGCTGGACTCTGTGATCAGTCCGTGCTGCTGTGTCACAACTAGTGAGACTGCAGAACCATCAACGTAAGGCAATGCCAGGTGAGTGCGAGTCTGCAGCCTACAGGGAAAAAGAGATGAGTGAAGGACTGCATGCAACAGGCTCTGGTGGAGATGGCCAACATCACTGTCAAGGCTGAAGGGACCCGAAAGAAAACCGAGGTCTTTGTCCTCTAGGATGTGGCAGCCGTGTCTGCTGCTGAGGCTCAGGAGGGCACACGTTGTCCTCGTGCCATGGGGGCCTCCTTGCCTCCTTACAGTCCTGTAGGGAGGCCAGTTGGTGTCCTGTCATTCTCCCTCACAGAACACTCCACATCCCACTGACCGTGCAAAAACCTTGGGCCTTCCTCTACCACAAAGCACCTGCACAGGGCCTTTGCCTGCCTGGAATCACGGCCTCCAATTATCTGCTCTAACATGGCCATGGGGAGGCTTTGTTGGTAATGTCTCCACAGGGACCAATTAACACTCCAACACTCTCCAACATTTCTGGACAGCATTTTGACTGCACCTTCATCATTTGGTTACAGCTGTCCTCTCTCAGTACCTGAAGTTCATGGACACCACATTCGCTGTGGGGCTCATTACAGTGCAGAAAGACCTAACAAGGCATTTCCCTCAAGTCTTCAAGAAAGTTTTCCAGGATATTTTTTATTACAGCAGACACAGAGATGTCAGTGAGTGCAGCACAACCCCTGTGACACAGATGGCAGCTCTGTCAGGGAGAGGGAGGCACAGCCAGCATGGGGATAGCATTGTGGGGATGCAAGAGGGAAATGTAGTCAGTGAGAGCTGAAGAATGGATAGTGACTGCACCAGACAGAGATGGAATTAATGTAGAAGGAGGAGAAAGAAGCCTGTGGAAGAGGAAGGATTCTTGTGGCCAAATGCTGTGGTCAGTGCTGGTCTGACTGGGTGTGTGGCAGGCATGGAATTTAGCTGACACCCCTCCAGGACCCAGGACTACAACCTGAGGATAAGATGCCTCGACTGATTCATCTGGATCCCGTCCCTATGGAAGTGTAAAGGGCTGTGCAGTAAAGCCAGGATCCCTGCATCCTAGGGGCTGCGTGCCAGAGCAGGGATTCAGCTGCCTGCCAGGCTCAGTGCTCATCCTGTCTGGGGAGCTGCCAAAAGACACAAAACGTGGAAACAGCAGGCAGGGAAGACGATCTCCAGACAGCTGGGATGTGATCAGGGAGTGAGAGGAAAGGAAAAAGAGAAATGCTTTCTGGAGGGACAACTCAAGAGACAACCGAATATCATTCCCTTCCATGCTGGCCCCTTCTTCTGAGCAAGCCCTCGTGCATCCTCTCCCACCCAGAAATACCTCTGCCTTCATGGCAGGGGTGTCCAAGGCATGAACCCCCTCCTCTGCAGCCAGAGCTCCAGCAGAGCAGAGCTGCATCTCTCCAGGCGTGAACTCATTTCCTTCCGCAGCACACAGGGGCTGACTGCTCAGGGCTGTGGAAAACACAGTCTGTGAGGCTGGAGAAAGAGCAGACATTCTTTTAATGAGATGCCATCATTAGGACACTTGGCTGTCTCTCTAAGACAGATATCTTTTCAAGCTGTGAGCTGCCCTGCAGGATGCAAATCTTTCCCACAGCATCTTTGTGTTACCTGAAAGCCCAGGCAGATGAAGTGGGGAGATGCTGAGAGAGATGTTACCTCCTAAAAGTAAAACCAAGCACTCCTGCCACTTTACAATGTACCCACGTGGGTGGGTCAGGATTGCTTTCTCAAGAGCCCATGGGTAGAGGCCTCTCCTCTTCCTTACACATTCAAAATCATGAAAGTAACCTCAAGTCCAGGATCTGAACAATCATTTCCCTCAGAGAAGGAAAACACATTGGCAGGAGGAAAGTCACCAAGGAATGGGGCAGGGTTTTGCCAAAAGAAGTCTCACCTAACTTGCCTTTTGTTTCTCCTTTGATGATAACCCATGTTCAGCAGCAGGAGATGCCCAACAGCAGCTCCGTCAGCGAGTTCCTCCTCCTGGCGCTGGCAGACACGCAGCAGCTGCAGCTCCTGCACTTCTGGCTCTTGCTGGGCATCTGCCTGGCTGCCCTCCTGGGCAACGGCCTCACCAGCACAGCTGCAGGCTGCGACCACCGCCTGCACACCCCCATGTACTTCTTCCTCAACCTCGCCCTCCTCGACCTGGGCTGCATCTCCACCACTGTCCCCAAGCCATGGCCAATGCCCTCTGGGACACCAGGGCCATCTCCTACAGTGCATGTGCTGCCCAGGTCTTTCTGTTTTCGTTCTTGTTGTCAGCCGAATTTTACCTTCTCACTGTCATGTCTATGACTGCTGCGTTGCCATCTTCAAGCCCCTGCACTACAGGACCCTCCCGGGCAGCACAGCTTGTGCCAGCATGGCAGCAGCTGCTTGGGGCGCTGGGCTTCTCAATTCTCTGCTGCACACTGCCAGTACATTTCCACTGCCACTCGGCCGAGGCAACGCTGTGCACCAGTTCTGCTGTGAAATTCCTCACGTTCCCAAGCTCCCTTGTTCATACTCCTACCTCAGGAATCTCAGTCTTATAAGACTCAGTATTTTTGTTTTTAGGGTGTTTTGTTTTCATTCTGCTTTCCTATGTGCTGACCTTCAGGGCTGTGCTGAGGATGCCCTCTGTGCAGGGACGGCACAAAGCCTTTTCCACGTGCCTCCCTCACCTGGCCGTGGTTTCCCTCTCTATCAGCACTGGCTTCTTTACCTACCTGAAGCCCCAGTCCATCTCCTCCCCAGCCATGGATGTGGCGGTGGTGGCAATTCTGTACTCAGTGGTGCCTCCAGCAGTGAACCCCCTCATCTGCAGCATGAGGAACCAGCACTGAAGGATGTCACTTGGAAACTGTTATTGTGGATGTTTTCCAGTAATTATAATGATTCCATGCCTCTCCCCAGGTGACTTCTAATGTATCTTAGTCTAAGCTTGTGCTTTGTTGTTTTCCATTAGTATGTTTTTTTCTTTGATACATCTTTAATATTTTCCAACTACCTGTGCTTCTTCTGTTTCCCTTCAGTACTTTCTCTTGGTCTCTTCTTTTCCCTCCTTGCTTCTATGGAACTTGAGATTTCAGCATATGCCTCACTGTGTCAGAGATGAAAGAGCAGCAAAGAAAGTACGTGGGCAGTGAGTGTTTCGGGGGTGCTGAAATCTGTGTTTGACACAGTGAGAAGATATTTTCTATTGCTCAGAGGTTCTCCATCGTGGAAAGTGGATTCAGCTGATGGATGAAGAGCTGGCCATGAGCCAGCACTGCGCTCTTGTAGCCTGGATGCCCAGTGGTGTCCTGGGCTACACCAACAAAGGGGTGTCCAGCAATGAGAGGGAGGTGACTTTCCCCTCTACTCTGCCTTTGTAAGGCTCCATCTGGAGCACTGTGTCCAGGCCTGGTGTCCCTGCCAAGGAAGACACGGAGCTGTTGGAGCAGGAACAGAGCAGTGCTGCATGGATGATCAGAGGTCTGAAGCACCTCTCCTCTGATGAAAGGCTGAGGAAGCCAGGATGGTTTAGCTTGGAGAAGGAAGGCTCCGGAGAGACCTCACTGCAGTCTTCTTGACTTCTGGACTTCTGGTTCTTGAAAGCAACGTAGAGGCTGGAGATAGACCGACTTTTTAAAAAGGTACAGAGGATAGGACAAGGGGAATGGATTTACACCAAAAGGCTTTTAGGTTAGCTGTGAGGATGAAATCCTTCACTCAGAGGGTGTTCAGTCACCGCATCAGTCTGCCCAGAGGATTTGGTTTGGAACTGGATGATCTTTCTGATCTTTCCAACCAAAGCCATTCTATGATTCTGTGATTCAGTGGATATAACTTGGACTTAATAAACTTCACTTTTACAGAACTGTGACTTTTGCTTTCCTTTGCTGTCAATTAGCCATATCCATCTGTGTCCTCACCTAGTTTTTCTCCACAGAAGGAAGCTGGGAATTGGTGCCTCGTGCTAACTCTAACCCATATACTAAACCTTTAATCTAAGCCTAACCCCAACCCTAACTCCTAACCCATAACTCAAACTCCTGATCTTAAAGTCTAACTTTAACCCGTTCTTGTCCTAAAATTCAAACTAAACTCAAACTCTTCCCCCTAAATAACAACTCTCCTCACATCCCTCGCCCTAACATTAAGTGCTAGCACTTCTCCTAACACTAAATCTAATCATTAGCGGCAGCTCTGGCCCTAACTCTAATCTCACACCTACCTCTAACACTGAACCCTATCCCTGACCCTCTGGTTGGCAGCTGGTATCAGGTGGGGAAAAAATCAGGCTGCTGCTCTTCCAAGTCAGTTCCCAAGACGGATGGAATCCTCAGCATGAGTAGGACACAACATGCCTTATAAACAAACGTTTCATAAGAGCTGCTCGTCAAGGCCCTGTCATAGAGAAGAAGTCTCACCAGGAACTGAGGAGAATTCAGGAAGATCCTAACAAGCAGTGGAAGATCCAGGAAGGCTTCTGAAGTGCAGGTGGTCCAGGAAGCAGCACTGGCAGTATGTAAGTCTGGGTGAGAGGATTGGGGATATCTGTGAGAAGTGATGTCTGAAGGCCTTAGTAAGTCGCTCCAACTGTATGTGAGCCCAGAAAGTGAGAGAAATACGCTCGTGGATGTGAATAAGGAGGAAGAGGAACAAAGCAAGGAAGGAAGGCCTCTCCTGTGCAATGAGGGGAAAATGACACATTTCGATGTGATGTGCATGGCTCTGCATGTGTAAAGTGGAATATTCACTGCAGGCAGTGGTTGTGCTCAGCCATGCCCCATCAGCTGGCTGTGTGGGGAAGTCTCTGGACTCTCAGGACGCGCTAGAGACGTAACAGCACACCAGTGTGGTTAAAAGCTGCTTGTCTGCTTCATTGTTAAGCACTGCTCTATGTATACACGTTAGCAGAGCATTCTGCAAAACACTCTTCAATCATTCGCATTCTTTGGCCACTATTTGCCAAATGCCTTCTCTCCCAAGCTCATCCATTTTCTCCCCCAACAAAATTACCGGTTCCATTTTCCCGAGCAAGCACTCCAGCCTGGAAAGCAGAGCAGGTGGGGACTCTGGAGCCACAGCAGCCTTATTCTGCTTAAATCTTATTACTGGAGCCAAGGTGGGCTGTCACACGGGCGTTGAATCAACGTGCACGGACTGATCTCAAGAGCCCGCGGGAAGAGGAGGCGCTGACGCAGCCGAAGGTGCCGCATCCTTCTCCATCCTTTATAATCCAGGGGAGGAAGAACAAAAGATGGAGCTCGGTCCATCCTGTGTTCCACCATTGGGTACCTGTGACTACATGCCCTTGTTTTGTCACCCCGACTGGAAAAGCTACCCCTGGGTCATGTGTGACGAACGCTGGTGGGGGGAAAGAGGACTCTATTCTTTCCTTCCCCATGACCGCTGCAGACTCTGAGGACGGCCGTGTCAAGGTCTCCTCAGTCAAACCATCCCGCACTGCCTGTGACACCACCACACGCCTGACGATTCGCTTTCTTGAATACCTGCTTCAGCGAATCCCAAGTCGCTATTAGCTCTCTGGCACCAGACCCACCACCTGAAGCAAAATCAAGTAACTCCTTCCCCACTTCTGTGAAAATCAACGGGGCCATAACGTCCCCTGGTTTTTGCAAAAACCCACATCGCTCCCCCTATTGAAGAAGCGACGTCAGGGCTGAATTTTCAGCTGCGCTTCCGTCTCTCTCCCCTGCCCTTTCAAAATTACGACTATCTGTGCAATGGATGCCATGTCTAAGCAGTTGTGCACCGCCTGCAGGCCACCCCATCCAGCCTTATCACGTCGGGGTCAGCAAAAAGTAGCAGCAACCTACATTATCCTGCGGGCTGAGCCGACCCCCACCCGTCTGATCTCCCCAATCAGGGACACATGCTGTCACACACAGTGTCAAGAGAGAGTGCCAATTTAATGCTGTGAAACAAGGCATTTCATACCCATAGATGCGACCACCCCCTTACCCCGTGACCTCCCCAAATGCCTATCCCAACCCTGTTGCTAACCCTTGTGCCTAAACCAGACAGTTCTGCCTTGCCCCGTTACACCCTGCTGCAACCCACAGGGTTCCTCGTGTGTGGATCCATCGGTGTGTGATGAGCTCCCAGCTCTGCACGGACCTTTTCCTGCAGTGACGGCACTCACTGGGACTCTCCTCTGGTTAGTTCTCTGGGGTCTACTGAGGGTTGAGCTCCAGATGAAGCTCTTCCCACACTGCCTGCAGACAGGATTTCTTCCGTCCTGGTGACGTATCAGCCCAGCTGAGGTTTCCTTTGGGTCCTCACCTGCTGCCCCACAGCACAGGAGTTTCTGCAGGGGAGGTAAGAGGTGACTCTCCTTGCACGCAGCCCTGGCAGAAAAGAGCCACCTGGCAGAGGGTTTCCAGTGGCTGTGACACATCCCAATGTGCATTCCCCTTTGTTTGGCCGCTCAACAAAGCAACTGCAGCTGAAGGAGAGCGTTATGCATAATTCTCATGCAAAGAAGGAAAAAGAGGAATGAGTTTGGCCGCAGAGCTCTTCCACTACTAGAAGGATTTGTAAGATTCATCACCACACAAAGCCTCAGCTGGTGACCAGGCTGGGGCTCTGGCTGAAGCTCTTCCCATGTTCATGTCTTTTGAGGCTGTGCTGCTAGATAATGAGGCTGGAACTGCTTCTGAACGTTCCCTGTCTCTTGGGGATGCTTCGACAGCCTGTATGCACTGTGGATGTGCTTGTGATACTTGAGATTAGATCTGCACTTAAAGCTCTTCCTGCATTCGGGACACTTAAAAGGTCTCCCCTGTGTGTGGAAGTACTGGTGCAGCTCCAATTCAGAACTGCTTTCAAAGCTCTTCCCAAACTCAGAGCAGTGAAAGTGTCTGTCCTCTGTGTGGCTGCACCAGTGCTGCTTCAATTCAACATGGCTGTTGAAGCTCTTCCCACACTCAGAGCACCTGTAGGGTCTCTCTCCTTGTGGATGTGGTGGTGGTAGGTGAGGTGGGATGTCCATTTGAAGCTCTTCCCACAATCAGAGCACTTGTATGGACTCATTGCTGAGCGCATGCACTGGTGGTTAACGATGCTGGAATCTTTTTCAAAGCTATTTCCACACTCAGTGCATGGATTCTGCTTTTTCTGCTGGCACATATTCTTGTTCCTGGGTTCTTCAGGATCCTTTTGACTGATGTTGAAGTCCAACGGGCTCCTCCCTGCCTTTCCCAGACCCTTTCCCAGTGGCTCCATGATCTGCTCACCCTGACCTTGCTCCAGGCCTCCTTGGACATCCCTTCTCATTTCTTCCACACAAACACCACCCCACCGCCTTTCGGCCACACCACTTTCCTCCAGGTCCTCCAGCATATCTGCAATCCCAGTTCCTGCTGGATGAAAGAGGAAATCCAGAAATAGCACACAGTGCCCAAAATAAAACACAGACAGAGATGGCTCTTCCAGACACAACCTCCTCCTTCCCTCCACCACCTCACCTGGGCTGAGGTCTCCTGGCACGGCCTCAGGGCTACGCACATCTGGGATCCAGGGCTCTTCCTCTCCTTCAAGCAGGGAGATCAGCACGGGTTTGGGGGCTGGAAGTGGAGCTTCAATGAGAGAAATAGTGGAGATGAGGGCATTTCCCTCATTCTGGCACAGTGCCTGTTCAACAGCTCTACTCTGTGTCCCCTCCCCAGGGAGAAATCTCACTTTGGGCCTGAATGACACTGGGCCCACAGCTTTCTTTAGTGCAAAGAGTTCCTTATACAACTCTGAAAACTCCAAAGGGATATTTTCTTTAAAATGAACTTCTGAACGGCTTGTTTATTTTCTGACAATATATCAATGACCAAGGCATCAAAATGTTTATGGCAACTGAATGCAAAATCCTACATTCTAAAGGAGTAAGCAGGGAGTCACCCGTTAGATGGAGGTGGTGGCACGAAGCAGTGCAACAACACTAGGGCTGGTTTTCTCCCTCCAGGTTGAAGCCTCCTTGCCAGCAATGACTCTGGGGCTTTTATCAGGGTGCAGTGCATACTAATCCCTTCTGAAACTCATGCTTCTCAGTATTTCCTTTGTTGCTGTTGTAGTTATCAATATGTGACTGCATGGCAACTACGCTAAGCCCGGCCTGCAGAGGCTCATTCTGCACAGCCAAAGGTGCCCTAACGAGGAGGAAAGGC